>NC_072424.2:4856346-5463076 GCF_028878055.3 Symphalangus syndactylus
GATTTTGTTTTTAATATGAATTATTGAAAATAACCATTCTTTCTTTGTGACAATGAAAAATTGATTTTTAAACTTTTATTAACATGTAATACATTTGGAGAATGTATTATACGTCAATACCCATGTAGCCAATAGTCAAATCAGATAAGAAATATTGCTAATGTCTTTGAAATTCGTCTCTTCCACTCCAAGAGTCACAAAAAATTTCCTTCCTTTCTACTTTGTATAAGTGGAATTAAACAGTATGTATCTTCTGTGTCTAGATTTCTTCACTCAACACTGTATTTTGGAGAGTCATTTAACTACAGCCCACGGTTGTAGTTCAATCTTATTGCTTAATAGTATTACACTGCATGAATGTGCAATAATTAATTTATCTCTTCTACATTTTCTGGGCATTTGAGTGATCTCCAGTGTGTGGCTATTTTGAATACTGCTAACACAAACATTTCAGTACGGTTTTTTAAACACATGTACACATTTTTATTGAGTTTCTGGGTCATGGTATATGCATAGTCACATGTAAATTTTTGGCAGAGTTTCTTTTTAATTAAGTTTTATAACTTGTGCTTCTGCTGTTCCCATTTGCATGGATATTGACACTATTCTCTCCTCTCCAATGAAAGCTCATAGGCACAAGCCAAAGACCTCTATTACCTGGCAATGGGACTTCTGCTTCATGTACACTGAGAGTTGCTATTCAATGATTTTCAGAATTTCTTGGCAGTGACTGGAGTTCTATGGCCCAACTTAGGCTCAACCAATAAAAAGCCCCCTGGTCCTGTAGAAATCAGATTAATACTACTTCCTGTCTTCCATTAGTGAGTATCTCTCCCAATTATAGCCAGATGGGATTTTGCTGTTTAGTGATTTTATGCTAATAAATTATAGATCACAGATTCACACATAATCTTTGATTTAATTCTCACACACTATTTCTATATGGTCATGTTAGCATCTCCTGTTCACTGAGAAGTAATCAGAGCAGGTAATTTTCTTAAGGCTTCTATCAACCACATTGTTGATTGAATGTCATAATTGTTGATATCAAGGATCATATTACTTCAAAAAATAAACATTGGTAACTAGTGATAGCCAAATAATGGGAAAAAAAGAGTTTATATATATACAAATAAAGTATATTTAATATATATATATAAATAAAGTATATATAAATAGAGTATATATAAAGTATATATATATAAATAAAGAGTATATATAAATAAAGAGTAGATGAAATTGATCTAAACAGAGGCTACCAAAATATATTAGTACATATAAATAAAGTGTAGATGAAATTGATCTAAACAGAGGCTACCAAAATATATTAGTACATATAAATAAAGGGTAGACGAAATTGCTCTTCAAATATTCAAATATCTTAGTCATTTATAAAAATTATTCATTTTTATATAAATAATTTGATAAAGAATTTGGCCTTGCAAAAGTACCTATAAAGAGGCCAACAAACTATTAAATTTGTACAAATATGTTTAAATTTGTATCTGTGGAAGACCTTATTTACCCAATTTGCCAATATTCATGTATTGTACCCAATTACAAAATAAACCAATATATGACAGTGATAATTGTCTAGATATCTGCCAACTATTTTATATCTAGCCAATTCTAATCCCAAAGTATGTATCTTCTTCCAAATTTTAAGCATACATTATGAATCTCAAAAATAATTCAATCTTTTTCAGCCATTGTGAAAAAGATTATTATACTTGTTAACAAGTTCATTTTACTTGTTATTATTTATATTTTGAGGACAGGTTAAAAATATGTTATAGCCCGACAAAAATAAAATAAAGCTCATCAATTTATCAAAAACACTATCTGTATAAACACACATCTCTCTATGTTTTACATGGCATCAACAACTATTTTCCTGCTGCCATCGAATAAATATAATGTGACTTAAGTCTAAAAAGTTGTGAAAGTAAATGTATCTACATATTTTAGCCTCTCAAAACTGCCTCTTATTGTGCAATACGGAAATTTACAACTCACTAAACTTTTCAATAAATCTCTTGCAAAATTAAACTCAAATAATTGAAAACATTATAAATGTTTACCTAACATTAGAGAATAACTGCTAACAGTAAAATCCGAAACATTGTTTAGCCAAATTTACATTTGACGCAGTACATAGAATTACAAGACAAGCCATAATTCATAAAATTAAATTGTCTGTTAATGCCAACAATACTTTGACAAATTTTCGATAAATTTTACTTAATTAATGATTTTAACCCCCGAAACATTCCCATGATAGCTTCTTTGAAGTATAGCTACTCTCAACTGTTCAAATGCACCTATCTTTCAAAATACAGGGTGCATAATATTTCCTCCTATTATGCTGATAATAATTGCAACAGCGAACATAATTTCTTTTGTAACTGAGTGCCTCTGAACAAAAAATTAATACTTATCTGTTTCTATGCACTGCTATGCATTTTGTGCCTACTATATTTTACATTTACCAAATGCCTGAATCTATTCTTTCTTGCGTTGAAATATTTTCATACATTGCTTCTTTCACCCTCTCCATTTTGTATTCACCAAATGCACTATATTTAGCAATCATAATCACCTCACAATGGTCAATCCCAATGTCCCTTCAGTTTCAGCAAACTGTAAGCTGTTCGCAGTATTTGGTCCTCACCATTACCTATTGCTGTTTTCCTTCACTTTCTTCTTTAAAATAATTACCCCTTCCTTCCATATTATTCTCATGTTATATAACCACATTACCATGGTTTTTCTCCTCCCTCATCCCTACCTTAACTACTCATGAGCCCTTTCCCGCCATCTTTACTGGCTTCTTTTTAACGATTTTTTTCTAACCCTGGGTAATTAATTTTAATCTTCTGCCTTCAAATTTTCTCTTTTCTTCTACCTCTGAAATCTCAACTATTATTTTTATTTGATGAATCGGAAGCCACTCCATCTAAAACTTCCTATCACCAATTCCCTCTGCTACTTAGCTCCTTTCATTTCCATGGCCTGCTGTCATTTCAGTAATCCAAAATCAAATTAACATTCTTTCTATAAAATTAGTTTCCTTTTCTTACTCTCCTGTTTTTTCAAAATGTCTATTATTCCAGACAAAATTTTCACTGTTGCTTTCAGGTAACAGAGTCTATCTATACTTTTTTTGTTGTTTTAATTTTTATTTTTGGTGCGAGGTCTCACATCTCTCCCTCTTGCTCCTTCCATCACTATTCCTTGCCTTTTTAGTTTCTGGGCTTTTAGGCCTTCTGTAGGGCAATTCCTCTTTCCTGTCGCTCATAACACACACTATTGCCACGTTAGTCTTCCTAAAAGCCTAATTCTATCTTTATACTCCGACACCAGATTCATTAATTGGATCATCAAATTCCTGGATAGTCTGGCCAAAATCAGCAGTACTAGACTCAACTAGAGATGGCAAACAAAACCATATCTGCCATCACGAATGGCCACAAATCTGCACATTGCCACCTGGACAACCCTTTACATTTTCATACTTTGCATGGATCATATTTCAGCATTTGAATACCCTTGCTCTCAACCTTACTTTACAATTAGTCTTCCATAAAGCCCAAATTACTTCCTCTAAGAAACGTCCCTGAACTTGCCTCCGTGCAACACTATTTATCACGAAGCACAAACTCACCTTCCTCTGACCCCTCACTCTTATTGAAGTGGACATCCACTTGGTTCTTTCACATGTAGCCTTATGTTGTTGTTGTTCATATATAGGACACCAAATATTAGCTAACCTAAATGTTAGTATTTTTTAAAAAGAATATATCGTTGTGTTGTAAATATCTTTGGATTCGAGTATTTTTATGATTATAAACCTTACATAATTTTTATACTTTTATTTTAAAAAAATTATTGGATATTTTATTTATTGAGTAATTACAACACCAAGCACCTTCCCAACCCCTATAAATAATTTATCCATTTAGCCCTGATTAAAGATAGGCATTACCTTATCACTATTTTAGAGATGGAAAAACTGAGGTTCTGAGAGGCTAAATTACTTGAGTTCACCACAAAGTGACGGGATCAAGGTTCATGTGAGTTAGTCAGGCTCTAGAGAGTGCTCTGTTCAACACTATGCTGCAAATCAATAATGATACTAATAATATTTATTATTATGTAATTACCAATGAATCTGCCAGTGTGAGATAATCAGCCTTATGCATTGTTTTGCTGAATTAACTTTTCATTTTTTCTAGGCATGTTTTTATTTTGACAAAGTTGACAATTCCATGTAGAATTTCATTTCTTGCTTTGTGATTTCATGGTTTTATGTCTATATATTATGGCATCATGTAGCCATAAAATAAATGGTGCTGATTTGTGGGAATTTAAGTCTATCCACACACACACAATTATTTGTCAGTGCTTGATGAACTCTCTGTATCAGAGAGGAATCCACAATCACACTTCACATTCTATACAATCAGTTTCCTTTTCTTACTCTCCTGTTTTTACAACATTTCTATTATTCCAGACAAAATTTTGACTGTTACTTTTCCTTAATGTTCATATACAGGTAACAGTGTCTATCCATAATTTTCGTTGTTGTAGTTTTAAGTTTTATCTTTGGTGCAAGGTCTCACATCTCTCCCTCTTGCTCTTTCCATCACTTAGTCCCTTTTGCCTTATCAGTTCCTGGTTCTTTAGTTCTTGGATTAGATTTCTATTCCCTTAAGGTGATTGTTTAACCGTATTATTGTGTCAATGGCCATATTTTTTAAATTCTTGATAAATTCTGCCAAACTGAGCCTAGAAAGTTTGTACTAAAGCACTCTTCCAATAATGAAGATAAACCACTGTGAAGGAATCTTACAATATTTGTTCATTTGATAATTAAATTTTTTTCATTTTTATAATTTCTAGTGTTACAGAATAGATGTGTAGTTATTCATCTTATAATCCTTCTAATAGGATCTACCTACCTGGCTATGCTTTGCCTATGTAAATGACATTCTGATAATAGTTTTATTTATTTCTTGTTAACTAACCACTAATTAGTAATTGATTGCCTGGTCCTTTGACTCTATGTCTTCTTAATTCAGAAAAATGTTGTTATTTAGAATAGCTTAAATTCGAGTGAAGTACCTTCTAGTTAGAAGATTGAAAATAGATTATTTCGCGGATTATGGTTTACATACAAAATTGTACCCTATCATTTGTTATCTTTCCATCTGCCACTAAACTTTAATAGATAGAGTGAACAAGGGATGGTCCTGCAGGAGCCACACTTAACAGGCTGCCACAGCTTGTGCCAGACGGCCTTCGAGGGACTTCGGTTATTTGTCCACAGCAGTGGTTTTCAAACTCCACTGTGCAATGGAGTCACCCAGGGGACGTGCTGCAAAAGAGACTGCTGAGATTTCCTGAGTTTCTGATTCAACAGATCTGGGGGTCCAAGAATTGACGTCTCAATGTAACACCGATGTTGTTGGATCAAAGACCACTCTTTGAGAATCAATGATCTACATGATTTGAATTCAAGAAAATTATGCCCTGAATTTCTCCAAAATCCAAGTCTCTGTCCAGGCAATCCCTAACATAATCAAATTTGGTTTCATTTATTTAGAAGTTGCTTATATAAGAGTAATAAGTCAAGCTGGTATCACAAACATAATTTTTCTCTCAAGAGGCCATCCATTTTCCAGAATCTGTCTTTGGTCTTTACTATTTGTTCAACATGATGCCCAGTGTCCCTGCCTCAACACTCCCTTCTTGCTTCCTTCATTGAAACAAAGTCCTCGTCAATGGCCAAAAAGTACTTTCCAGAACTTCACGCTCACCTTAGAATACTTTAACTTTGCACCCCCATAACAATCAAGTATACTATTGTGTGGTATTTCACACATTTTGATTTTATTGATCATTTCTATGAATATTTCACAACTCTCTTAAAAATGCTTGTGTCTTAATAATATTTCTTCTAAATTATGTTGCTCAAAATAGTTTTTTGATAAGCACTTTTTCAATAATCATTTACTGGACCCCCAGGAGACGGGAAAGAAAGAACAAATAACTGACTTAGCAACCTTTTCCGTTTCCATGATGATGGCAAATTATCTAAAATTGGGTCTGAAATCTCACTTTTATAAGCACAGAACAGAATAATTTATTTGATTTACTTTGCAATAAGCTTCGATTTCACAACATAAGCAATAAAAGTAACAAATACTTATTTAGGATGCTATATTTTATTATGTACTTTGGACAGGTGTGACTGATTATATAATGTTTTCTAATTAATGGAAGAGGCTGAAGGATATATTTCTGAATTTGTAGCAACCCTTTTTGTGAATAAGCTTCTGTAAAACTTAAGAATCTCTAAAATGTTACAAGAAAAATTTGATATATATTGGTGTATACATGCTCTATTGCCCTCTGATTTAGCCACATAGCCTGAAGTTTTCCAAACTTGAAAAATTATTTTTTCAAAGTTATAGAATTTATTAGAATTTGTACTTCAAAAAATAGCTAATTTTTAAATGAATTTTTAATAATCTAGATGGTTAAGAAATTCTATGCTACCACAAAATTTCAAAGTTATGCAGCTTTCTCACAGAGTTTGGCAAAGTAGGATGAATTGAATTTTTCTGTCTTTATCGATGAAGACAATGAGAAATCAGAGGTTACTTACTTGACCAAAGTTTTGCCACAAGCAAGAGAACTAGAATTTAGACCTAATTTTTAAGCTATTATTCTGCTTTAATCTTATTTTGTTCCAAGTTTTTGATGCCTTCATCACTCAAATATTACTGAAAAGAAACATGTTCAGGTTTTATGATGTTGTTCAGAGATCTCTGAGAGAGATGATACCTCATTATTATATTTTGATATACAACACGATGATTTTCTTTTCTTTCATGGTACAAAGAACATGATTTAACCATAAAATTCTAACTAGTGTTTTACTTTTAAAGCCTGAAATCTAAAAATGTATATTGTTCTTAGTTATTTAGTGGTCATAATCACACCTAATTGTTTATGTCCTAAACATTAGAAATATAGGGATACACAACTTTGATGAAGAAAAAAAGTAAAATTTCTTTTTATTCTAAGAAGACCTTTTAAATATTCTCCATTAAAAGTTTTGAATTTATTGTCAAAATTTCTCAAAGAACAAATAGGAGGATTAAAAATGTTTTGGCCAAAGATATTTAATTAGCAAGAAATAAGAGTTCAAAAATAAATTATTTATTGAGGTTAATTTCATATTCATGAGAATAGTTTCCAAAAGCATATTTCCTGAAAACATGCAACTAGATATAAGACAGGCTTTTGGTCTTTAAATGCTACAAGAATAATAAAAAGTAAAAATGGCCTTCAGTTTCTTATATAATTGGATATGTTTTCCTCCAGAATTGGCATTTCAGCTGAAGAGAATGTGTGCTTCAAACTTGGAAATAAATAATGCATTTACTTATTTGATTAAAGATTGCACAGTGAATTTAATAAAGACATTATGGTCTTGTAATGTAATATAAACTCAATCTTCTACTTACAAACAACTTTAAGACAGAATTTAGGAGGAATGTCCTTTGGAAAATTATCTTTCCTTCCCCCACAGATGATTCAAATAAACAATACATACTGTTTGGAACATTTCATTTTATCTGGAACTAACCCTCTGTTGGCATGTCTTCTTCATCACTGAAAATGTAAGAAAGCACAGCCTCATCATGAAAATGCTGGGTATCCACATCTCACACAACTTAAAAATCATAATGAGTTGCAGGTTTCATTGTCAAGAATTACCGTGTGCTTCAAAAATGTGCTTGCTTCTTATGAAGCAATATAAACCCTGTTTTTAATCTTGCGAACTGTATATTCTATTGGATATGTCTATTAAAGACCGAATTATGAGTGAACAATAAATGTCTTTCCTGAGAAGGTGCATTTTCTGTTGCACTTAGACTTGAAGGTGGTGTAGAAGGCACTTGGCCAAAATTGGGGCAAAGAATGGTTCCTGTGAAGAAGCAACAGTGAGAGTCTGGTTATCTACATATAAAAGAATAAAACTGGACCCTTATCTTAGACTGTACACAAAACCAACTCAAGGTGGATTAAAGGCCCACGTGTAAGACCTGAAAGTATAAAATTCCCAGAAGAAAACACAGAGAAAACAACTCCTTGATATGGGCCTTGACAATGGTTTTTTAGCTATCACACCAAAAGCTCAGGCAACGAAAGCAAAAATAAACAAGTGAGACTGCATCAAAATGCAGTGCATAAAAAGCTTCTGCACAGCAAACACTCAACAAAATGAAAAGACAGCCTGCAGAATGGGAGAGAATATTTACAAACCATATGTCAGATAGGGGTTGACATGTGAAATAAAAATCTCACACAACTCAATGTCAAAAAACAATCCGACTGATAAATAGCCAAAGTATCTGAATAGACGTTATTTAAAAAACATATACGAAGGGCAACAAGTGTATGAAAAGGTGCTCAACATCATTAATCAGAAAAATGTTAATCAAAACAAATATATCATTTCACAGCTGTTAGGATGGTTGTTATATAAAAAAGAGATAAGTGTGATGAGGGTGTGGAAAAGGAAACCCATGTTCACTGCTGGTGGGAATGTAAACTGATACATCCATTTTGGGAAACGGTTTGAGGGTTCCTCAAAAATTTAAACTAGAGTTACTGTATGACTCCACAATCCCCCTGCTGGGTATACACCCAAAGGAACTGAAATCAGTCTATGAAAGATACATCTGTGTTCCCATGTTTATTGCAGTATAGTTCACAATAGCCAAGCTATGAAAACAATTGGATAAACAAATTATGATATCTAGTTATAATATATATTATAATCTTATAAACTCTGTAATAATAGTATAAATATTATGTATATAGTATTCAATCTTAAAAAAAGATTAAAATTGCCATTTTTGATGATATGGATGAACCTGGATGGCATTATGCTAAGTAAAATAAAACCAGACATGGAAAGAAAAATGCTTCATGATCTCACTTCTATGTGCTATCTAAAAACAAGCCAAGTATACAGAAACAGTAGAATGGTGGTCATCAGGGATAAGGATTAAGAGGAAACGAAAAAAAGCAGATCAAAGGGTACAAACTGGCAGTCATGTAGGATGAGTAAGTTGTATCTAACGTATAGTATGATACCAATAGTTAATAATATTGTATTCTATACTGAAAATTTTCTAAAAGTATATTTTTTAGGTGCTCTTGCCAATCACATAAAAATAAAACTATCAAAGGTGATGGATATGTTAACTGGCTTGATTTTAGTAATAATTTCATGGCATATATGTATGCCTTAAATATGTACCATGAAAATAAGTAAATAAACTAAAATGTAGGTTATCAAAACTTAACAATTTATACACTAAAAATTTCAAAACTTGAAAAAATAACTCAATGGGAGAGATTTACAATTACTTCGATCCTATTAGAGCGGCAAAGACAGAAGATAAGTAGAGGAAGGAGACAACCTGATACATGTAGACTCATCAGCAAAGCCTGAGGGACAGTAATAACATCCATAGCGTTGACAGCCAAACCATCAGTAACTTTGCTGTGAATATATTATTTTTGCAACATATGAAACACAAACAGAACAGCAAATCTTGATTCAGGCATCTATTGTCCTAATTAACTGCCTCTCTGATCATGTATGCATGTGTCATCTTGATCGCAACCATTTTCGAAAACAACGAAACAAAAATAAACTATTGTAATTTAAGAAAGTAAATTATCACGTGAAGTTTATATTTGAAGTTATTTTTCAGGAAAACTTCTGGACACTGAAGATACTTACAGTCAATATTACCTCAAGGCAATTATGGCACCCTAACTACTGTTTTTAGTAATATCTGCTTCCAAATACTCTTAGAAATGGGCAACTTGATAAGGTGATCCCTGAAAATCTCTGCCATCTTGATTGTGTTAACTGTGTTTATTTAAAGAGGCTAAAAAGAAAGTTGGTTTTTAATGCATGGTAACTATGCATTAAAAACAAAATTATATATGAAAAATGAAGTTATATATGAAATTATAATGAAAAATGCAAGATTACTCCATGCCTTCTAACATTATTCTTCCTACTTGGGTACGTTTTTGCCATCAGAACAAATTGTTAGGATAAATAAATGTGTAAGGGCCATACTTACCTATTAAGTCTGAATACCATGAATTTGTTTGTAATTTTATGTTATTTTAATTATTGTAGTATGTGGTTATAACCCTTTTTGTGTTAATATATAGTAATCCTAGAGACACCTAGGATTATTTTAAAAGTTGAGTCAGTTGTCTCCAGTTATATAAAATTGACTTACACACTTTTAGTAGTGAAGTCAAAATATCTGAACTGAGTTCACTTCTGCACAAAGGAAAACTCTGCAAGTAACTGAAATTTTGTCAAGACTGGCATATAGACAATTCTAAAAAAGTCCTGGGATATGAACTATCTCAAATTGGCAGCATATACTGGCATGTGCCTCATCCTGCTGACAGTCATTTCAGCTTGAGATACTTACAAAAAAGAGAAAAAAGATACCTTAATAGTTCCAAGTATAAATAGTTATATTGGTATACTCCTTAAAAGAAAAATCAGTACCTTATCGTGGAGTAAAAATTTTACTTATGATTTCTTCACTTTTCTCCCATCAACTCAACAGCCAGAAAATAAAGCATATTAATAAATACACATGCAGACACACACATTGTGGAAATCAAAGACCTGGGTCTATGTGTAGCAGTGTGTTGATAAACTATCTGTAGAGACCGGAGGTCAAATTAATTATATATATGAAAATTATACAACTCCAGAGACTCAAGAAGATATACAGATAAAAGTTACTACATAAGAAAACACAGATTTCTCTATTTTTCTACAACAGAAATCGTAGAGTAGAATAGTGATTTTAAATGTAGCTTCTGTTATCACTTGGGGGAATAGAAAAGTGAGGGAAACAGAGATCAGAATATAGGCACTAATACTTGAATGCCTGTTATGTGTAGCTATTGTGCTTTGACAGTTTTACATAACTTTCTTATTTAACCAACACACAACATTATGAGATTGCTGTTTCTATGACTATTTTTCTGTATGAGAAAACGCAGGTTCTGACTTGACGTCATTCATACCATATTGGGTGGCTGAGGCAGGATTCAAATGCAAACATGGCAGCACCAGTCTATATTTTATTAATCATACAACCACTGTATCCAACTAATTATAAAGTCTGTATGGAAGCCCAGAAAAATAGGCCAGCATTAAACTGAAAACAGCATTAAAGAGAAAACTGTTGATGTAAAAACATTTAGTTTTACAACTTTTAATTTACCATAATTGTGGTTGCTACTGTGACTATTTTATAGGGAAACCATGCACAAATTAATTCATGATACATTCATGTTTTTTTGCATATGTCTCTTTAAAAAAAAAGTTATTTAGGCAAAGTGATTTGGCTACTTCTATAGATGTATTAATAAAGCCTTATTTGTATAATAGTCAAGTTAAGATGAACATGTTTGTGACCTCTTGCAGAAATAATGAAGATTCTGCCATTTAAAGAGCAATAAAATGTAAAGATGTAATTACCAGCTCTTCATTATCTTATGGAATCTCAAGATAAACTCACTTTATTTCAATGTCAAAAGAGCATTAAAGTCCTTTTCAAAATACCATTTAATTAGATAGATTAAGATACTTTAATACATTAATTTCATTCCTTGTTACTGTATATTTCACGATAAGAATGCAGGGATATATATTGGAGTTCTGGGAAATTGAAATTTGTGTAACTTACCAGTTAATTCTAAAATCTATTAATCATGTGCTTTGGTTATCTTTCTTCCTTGGTAAAATAGGGATGTTCAAAGATATTTTCTTGTTGTCTAAAGCATCTGCATCTCATATGCAAGTATACAAAATATATAAAATATTAACAGAATTATGCCAAATATATACAAAATAAAAATATACAAAATATTAATTTAGCAGAAAAAAAACTGTTGCATGAAGATAAAGTACAGGATGAGTAGCTGAATTTGAATGACCAAAAGACTCACAAAAAGATGGGTATGCACAGTTATACTAATCACAAAGGACAAAGATCCCTGTGCACGTGCACGTCACACATATCTGAATAGCTCATATACAATATTGACCGCACATTTAACAATTCAATGAATGGCAACTATAGAACAAGACAAATATGTCCATTCCTAAAGAAACAGTAATCAGTCACTAAAGTGCAAAATACCCAGCCTGTATAAACTTGTAGCAGTAGCCTCTTCATATCCATATCTGCAACACAGAGTTAGAAATGTTTGGATTTAAACAGTAGTGAAAATATTACTGCATTTCAGAAAGGTATGGCCTCAACAGTATGGAGTTTGAATTTTAGAAAAATATATTTCTAACTAGGTTAAAGCTTGGGTGAAAATTTCAATTGCTTAAGATAAGCAAGAATTAGGGAGTTCTGATGAGGTAAGTATAGATGAAAAATAAATTAGCAGGCTAGTCCAAATGTAGTGGTGTTCAAAACTAATTAATCACAACCAGTTACAGATTTCTTGTTTTCTTTTCCACTCGCACTTAGCCTTAAAAATAAACAGAAAAAATAAATAAAATAAATAAGTAAATTGACAGTTGGATAATAGTACGACATCCTGAAACCACTATTCTGGGAAACATATACCTATAATGGGAATACTTAGGAATATTTGTCATGAAAAATTCATGCATAAATGGTGGCAAAATATAAACTTTGAGATTATGTGTACAATATAAATAAATGTAACAATAGGCAACAAAATGGTGTTTTCTGTATATTTCATAATAAGAATGCAGGGATATATATTAGAGTTCTGGGAAATTGAAACTCGTGTAACTTACCAGTTAATCCTAAAATCTATTAAATCATGTTCTTTGCTTATCTTTCTTCCTTGGTAAAATAGGGATGTTCAAAGATATTTTCATGTTGTCTAAGGCATCTGCATCTCATATACAAATATGCAAAATATATAAAATATTTACAGAATTATACCAAATATATACAAAATAAAAATATACAAAATATTAATTTAGCAGAAAAAAACTGTCGAATGAAAATAAGGTACAGGATGGTACTTTATCTTATGGTTTTTTGGTGAACCATAGTCAGAAAAATCAAGGGATCAAAAATAATTAAACAAAATATACCCATTACCTTAGGGAAATCGGTAAATGGGAATTATATTTTTAAAGGAACTATATAAAAGCTTTATGTAAAAACCACAACCATATTTCTTGTTCCCACACATTCCAATCAATTCATTAGATTGTTTTACACATTCTGCAAAAATATTCTAATGCAGGCAGAGAATTTGAAATGTAAAAATTATCATACTGTCTCCTATATTTACAGCTCAGCTACGTATCTTATATGTTAAAATGCTACTTCTGTGTGACACACTCTTACACCTACTGAGGAAAAAAATTGCTTTGTATTAAAAAAGTGAATTATCTCTCTTGAGTAACATGAGTAACTTGGTCAATAGTTACTTACCGTGTGTTAGTTATGGGCTGAACTGTGCTCCCCTCTCTCCAAATTCATATGGTGAAATTCTAAAGCCTAGTATTTCTGAAAGTAACCATATTTGGATGTTTTAAATAAGAATTCAGTTAAAATGAGGCCCTCAGGGTGGGTTCCAATCCAACAAAAATGAAGTCCATATAAAATAAAATTTGGAAAGGGGTAAAAATCAGCTACATGCATGCACAGAAGTACAACTGCATGAAGGCAGACACCTACAAGCCAAGAAGAGAGGCCTAAAACAGATCCTTCCATCATGGTCCTCAGAGGAGCACTTTGACCTTGGATTTACAGCCCCTAGAACTGTGAGAAAATAAATATCTGTTGTTTAAGCCACCCAGTCTGTGCGTGTGTGCATGTGTTTAAGTGCCACCTTAGAAAACGGACATAATGGACTTTTTAAAGCCAGCACCCAACTATGTCAGAATCATTTTCAGATGTTTATTTTATTTTATTTTATCAAGTATTCTAATGATAATTTAAAAAAACAGTTTCGTGAGTTGGTTCACACTTTTAATCCCAGCACTTTGGGAGGCAAAGGTGGGAGGATCACTTGAGGTTGGAAGTTCAAGACCAGCCAGAGCAACATAATGAAAGCTAAGGTCTACAATTGTTTTTCTTTAATAAAAAATAAAGCTGGGTGTGGTGGCACACACCTGTAGTTCTAGCTACTTGGGGGCTGAGTTGAGAGGACTGCTTGAGCCCAGGAGATCAAGAGTACAGTGAGCCATAATTGCACCACTGCACTCCACCCTGGGTGACAGAGTGAGACCCTAAATAAAAATAGACAAAAACAATTTCAAAACTTAAGACTAAAAGACACTCAGAAAACTGTCAATTACATTTTGTTCTGATTTTTCTCTTTTATATAGTATGATGAAATGTTATATCAACTTGCCATTTTTAAAAACAAAAATCAGATGGATTTAGCTGGGCACAATACCAACTGTACTGAGAATTTCTAATGTGTTCGGATGAGAGACCTGAAGGAAAGGAGACAGATTTAGAAGGAATGATGGTTAATCAGATCAGTCATTCAAATAATCTACCTACTAGTAAAGTTAGACAAACAAACAAATGGCAACAACAACAACAAAACCCCACCCATCATCTATAGAGAAAAATCATAGTCTCCCACTTGAAATAACACATCTGTCTGGGAGCTTCAATAAAAGGATGCATATTTTCACACAGCACAAAAGAATTATTTTTATATTTCAAAAACAATTGCTGCAGAACTATGAAAAGAAAAAAATACAGACTGTAGAGAACAAAATAAGACAAGCTTCCATCAAGAAGGAAACATAAAATATACTAACTTGAAATAACAGATATACACTATATTTGGAGTCCAAGCTTTTAGTGTTGACTCCAGCCCAGTTATATCGGAGGCAAAGATAACTTGAAATAACAGATATACACAATATTGAGAGTTCAAGCTTTTTAGTGTTGACTCCAGCCCAGTTATATTGGAGGCAAAGAAACAAAGATTTGCAAAGGATTCCTGAATTATCCAAAGTTAAACGCGTTATATCTAACCAAGCCAGATCTAGAACACATTATTGGTCATATTCTTTCCATTGACTATGTCTAATTCCCCTTAAAGTTTTTCCCCTTTAAATATAAATCCTACGCACATTACAACTTTGGTAACATAAACAGAACAAGACACTTATTCTTTCTTTCAGCACTTTGGATGTGCTATCCCATTGTGTTCTGACTATCATTGTTTCTGATGAAAAGTCAGGTGTTAATCACAAAGTCCTTTCCTTGTATGGATGAGTTCTTTTCCTTTTGTTTCAAGATTAACTCCCTCACATTTTATTTAATCCAGAATTATTAGAAACTTCTCTAATTTTGAGACTCAAAGTCACTCGTCAGATCACCAGAAAATTTCAAAATATACATTCTAAGTGCTTGTAAACTATCAATATACTACTTGAATGTCTTCTTTTATTAATACAAGGTCATGGTTTGGAATATTTGGGAAAGGAATATAAGTCAGAGCAAGAGCATCCTAGATTAGTGATTGCAAGTTCAATCAATGTTTTTGTGACAATCAAATAATAAATTACTTCTAGTATTTTTGCTGACATATTTCTTTCCCTACTTTCAAGATTCACACAGAAATATACCTAAAATAATATAGTTTGATTCTCTTGAAAAAAATTTTCTTTCTCCTCAATCTTTCTCAATATTTTTAATACAATATTTTTTGTTTCTATATCCATCAAAAAGTTTCAATTTGATGAGATAGCATAAAAAAATCTATTTAGAGGATCAGTTTGGAAGTCAGATGTGCAAAATGTTTCTTATCTGCTCTGTTCTCTTTTCATTATCTTCTCCCTGACCCAACCCCAAACATTATAAAGAATGCTAAACCCTTTATAAAGAATTTTACCAGAATCGATATTAAAATTGAGTGAGCTATTTATTACTTAGAAGTAATTCTCAAACTTTAACCTGTAATCTCATATATTTACAGTGGAGCATAGTATTTAGAAGAAACCTGGCTCAATTATAGGTGAATCACTCCTTAGCAATGTATCAGAGTTCGGCAAGTTACCCAACCTCTGCTAATAACAATCTATTAATCTGTAAAAGTAAATATAAATATATCCACGAAGTATTCTTAAGGTTAAATGAAATAACTTATATAAAAGTAAATCACTTAGTGTAATGTTGAATATATTATATGTTCTAGCTTGAATTACTACTAATGAAAAACTACATTTTGAAATTTTTGAAGCTGAGATCAATAAAAAAAATAGTGCCGTTCTCCAACTTTTTCTAGGTAGTTTGCTAGAAATAAGAAAGTAAAATAGACTAGGGCCGAGTTTCTGGATTTAAGGATCAGAAATCATCTGCTGTGTTTATTATGAACCCTTTATATCCCTTCAGTTCTTCCTATAAATTTTTACAAAGAACTTACTGAATAAAGAGTTAAAACACCTCAAATTAACAAAATCTTCTCTACTATGTCTCCATTATTTCAAAAAAGAAAAGAATAATAATTTTGTCAATGATAGTTAAGTACATGTCAGTCACTAACACTATAGCAGATACCTTCATATTCCTATTTCTAATATTTCCAATACCTTCATATTTATATTTCTCATTCATATTTGAACCCAACTCTGTAATTTAGGAAGTTCTCTTTTTTCTTTTATAAATTAAGGCATGAAGTGTCAGGTGACTTGCTCAAGATTACACCACTAGTAAATTTAAAAATATAGTTTACTTGCCTACTGTCTTAGTGATATAGTTTACTTGCCTACTGTTTTAGTGAATTATTGATCATGCACAATTCTTTTTGAAAACAGAAATTCATTTAGCATACCACATTTCAAGATCCATTGGTAAAAGCCATCTTATTAGCTTAATCAACAAAAATGTCTAGAAAATGTGAGCTTTTATTAACTGATAAAATATTAGAAGTTATTTATACATATATATATAAACCACCCCTATAATCTTTATAAAATTATTTGGGAAAGGAGGGAGGGGATGAAATAAAAATAAGCTTCCAACACATCCAGTCTTAAACATTAAGTTAACTTGCTATCTGTCCTGCTTCCTCATAATTGTTTATTAGGTACAGCCCCACAATCATTTATATCCTGTCACAAGATTATAGTTAAACTTAACTACTCATAGATAACAACTTGAGCATTGTGAAGTGTTAAGTTTTCTCTCTGAGGTATTCTTTCAGATCCTACATACCAGTGAAACTACTGACATCAGCTCCTCCGAAGGGCTCCAGGAGAAGCTGACTCACTAAAGGGCGAAGTTTCCACATCCTGGTGATTTAAACCCCCTAACCCAAACCAGTCAGTGACCCCATTTATCCAGCCCGTGGCCCTCTACAATCCCTTCACCCCAACCAAGTACTCTCTGGAAAGACAGATTTGAGGGTGCTCGCATCTCCTCACTCAGCTGTCCTGCAATCATTAAACTCCTTCTTTACTGCAAACTCTGTTTATCAATTTATAAGACTGTGACTGCACAGCAGTCAGAGAATACAAACACGTGAGTCCTGTATCATTTATAAATATTTAACTTTTATATACATTTAACTTCTATACACATAATTGACTATTTTGTATATTACTATTAGTAGGTAATAATAATATTTATATTTCCTCCATAGGTAGCTTCTGGGGCATTTCTGCCTGGTAAATTTTTATTCTTTAATGACAAAGACTAAAGTAACTTCAAAATATTATTGAGAATTTTTTTTCTATTGACGGGACACTGAATTTGTAGGTAGAAATAAAAACCTAGCTTTTTACTAAACTTAATTTTAAACAAAATTCAAAATATAAACATAAAATTAAGAATTTCCAAAATTAAACTTAGTTTTAGAAACTCACATAAGCAAGTGTAATACTGAAGAGCAAAGAAACTGTGGTCTACAAAAAGAATTATAAGTAATTCATGAAATCTAAGGGCTAATTTGTGAAGTAAATTTGGAGGATATTTTATGCTGTAGCTCCATCCTAGAGACCGAGAGAATCGCTCTAGGAAAACCTGCTCAACTCCTTTTAACCAGAAATTCTTTCTTTCTCCAGAAATCCCTTTCAGGTAATGCCTAATAATATCTCACTGAACATGTATTAGAAATCGTAGTTTAATTTTTAATTAAATAATTCAGTGAAAATACATTAATTGTAAAGATAAGTTTTAACACATATAGGAATACTAGACTTACGGTGGTCATCAACCCAAAATGCTACAAAATTACATGGAATGGTTAGTTTGGCAAAAATAAATATCACCACTACCACCAAAAACCTAGGTTTCAAAAAGAAATAAAAGAAGCATTCCAAAATGTTAAAAATTTTTCATTTGTCTACTTTCTAAATGCTCTTTAAAATACTTACGTCATCATAATTTTGAAGTTTAAAAGTAAAGAAATAGTTCTCCTAGTTAATATACTGCCTTAAAGTTACTCTGGCTCACAAACAGAACAAATCAAAGCATGACTTGACAGCTGTCAAATTACAGGAAATTGAAGCTAAATGAAATTGGACACCTCACCTCATCTAAACTCCTTACTTTATAAGAAGGAAAAGCCTCACAAAATGTTGAGGTCATTTAACTTCAAGTCATCAGGTGAGTTAGAGATAATCTGAGAACACCACTTTTTTTCTCTTTGTTACTATTCTCTCATGAAATTTTGCCTGAAAACAGGTCTACTAAAGAGAGAAGAATTTGTAATGAAGATGAACATATATCATTGCGTTTCTGCTTAGGGTTGTTCAATATTTTCCCATTGATAATATATAAAATCCTACCTACTTTGACCTCCTCTCCTACCATTTCCTTGCTATTTCCTAGAACTTCATTCTTGACTCCAAAGCTGCACCCTCCTGCATCAGTTTCTTTTGTTTTAAATCTTCAGCCCTTCATACATTTCATCCACCAAACTCCTATTTATCCTTTAACTCCCTATTATTTTTTCTTACACTGCCACATTTTCCTTCATTAGCACATATCCAATTTAAAGTTATATAGTTTGAGTTTTTGCTTGACTTTCTGTTTCTCCATTAAAGCATAAGCTCCACAAAAGCAAGTATCATGTCTGATTTAACAGGGTATATTCTATTCTTCTAAGAGTGCTGCCACGTAAGTGTCAATGAATGTTTGTGAAATAAATGAAGGACTAAAGGAGTGACTGAACAAATAAAAATAAGTTCTCTGTGTGTATTTTATGTGTGAATAAGATTTTGAGTTTGGCCAAGGCAGTTAATCACACATTAACAACTCATTAAGGTTTATAGCACTGAGGTACAAAATTGGTTCAACACCACATTCTAAGATGAAACAAGGTTTGTGTTCAGAAATATAGTGTCACTTTTTCTAATATCAGCTGTCCCCCAACTATCAGCATGACACAAGCAAACCATTGATATGTGTTTTTCTGGGTTTTTTTGTATTGAAGATTCCACATGAATGAAAATTATTATATTTCTAATAGGAAGTCCTGTTCTAAATGACAGCAAATCTGAGGGTGAACACATTTGTTTAAAAGAGAGAGATTAAAAAGATGAGATTCTGTGTGTACATTATATAACTGAAGAGAGTTGTCTCTAGCAATTTGACAAGAAAGGTGAAACAGAACATTAACCTGAGCACACAAGTTCAGCTAATGATCTGGGATAGGGAGTTGCGGGTAGAGGGGAGGACAAAGACGAAAGACAACCATTTACCCCAAGTTACTCTCCAAAGATGAGAAAAAGCCCTCTTAGTAATGTCTTTCAAAATCTAACTACTTTCAAGAACACATCGATGAGATACAGAGAGATAGTAATCAAGTTGGACATTAACTTAAAAGTCAGATGACTTTTTAAGCAAAAGTAACTTAGAACTGTAAAGTAGAAAACACTAAATGTCATTGACTTTAAAGTGGATACTGAAGCAAAAAAAAAAAACCCTTCTATTAAAAACTAGACTACATGCAGTAACTTATGTAGAAAACTTAGCATAAATATTTATACAAAATTGCCCTACCATATTTTATTAAAGTATTACATTATAAATTAAGAGAAAATCATTTTAATAATGAGTTATATTTTAGGCCTTTTTTCTCAAAATGAGTTTCATAAATTGATATGGTTATTAGCATAGGAATTTCAATAATAGGAACAAAGAAACCAAATGAAAACCTAATGTGTGTGTTTTGTGTGTGTGTGTATACAATTACGTGGCATTCCAACTTCAACATGTTTAAAAATATTTCAGTAAAAAATGTTAGATTTATTTTAAGGTAGTTTGTAAGATATTTATTAGGTTTATTTGTAGGCCTTGCACACTAAGTTAAGCAACACTATCATAAAATAAATTATTTAATAACGAAACAGAAACTCAAAGCTTCATATTATAATTAAATAAACTCTAAAAGATCTAGTAACTTCAACTGTATGCCCTAAAATAACATCAGGACTACAGTGTCTATCAACTTGCCCACAGAAAACGCAACAATGAAAGAAAGAAAGAGATATCTATTTTTTCATAAAAGATCAACACACTTTGTCCAATTTTTTTGTCCAACTGCTATAAAGTGGACCAACGCTAATGGCAAATAAAAGAGATGCCATTCAACATGCATTCTAGTAGTGAATATTAACTGACTACTATGTGAAGGCAGTGTTCGTTGAACAAATAAAAGGATCTTTGCCTGCGTGACGCTTATATTTTGGTCACTTTACATTTTACTGGAGGAAATGTGAAGAATAGAATATCAGCAATATTAACAACATTATCCCACTAGAAGGTCTCCAGTGACTGATACTTTCAGACTCATCTCAATGACCCTATATGATCTTTATATTCCAAGGAGCATGGCAATGGATTTTAACATTTCCAAATTAAAAGGTAATGGTAAAGTAATGATAACCAACATAAAAATGACTCCCTGGAAACGAAAGCAACTCATTTCAAATGGCTTTGGAATGCCATTAGGACAGCATCTTTTTCTTTGTAATGCAAAAGTCTCAAAATCCAGAGAGCAGGTCTTGTGAATTTTGTGAATTTTGATGAGAGGTAAGGCATTACAGAAAGACCCAAAAGTCATGCTCCAGATTCCGGCAATATAGCTAGTAGGACAGACACAGAGTACATAGTTTTACTACTGATCACAGTGATTTAGAGATTGGAACCCATAGTTCTGTGAGATCAGGCATCACTTCAAGATAAATTTACATTTTTAATAAATACAAACTTTGGCTCAGCTAAACAAGGTACCTTGGGCTATATTAACTGTAGATAGATAAATTTGGCGTTATTAACCCTTGCACAGTCTAAACATACCATGTGCCAAAAATGATGTAAAGCACTGAATATGTGAGATAAAGTATGATGAATTCTATTGACAAATACAGGCAATAGCTTCCATTTAATTGAGAAGAAACCGTATACCTAGCACAAGTCTTTTTCTGTGCATTAACTTTTCATAATACAACTATATGAAGTATATAGTATAAAATAGTATATGAAACTATTTTATATATAAATACAGGTGTTTCCAAAGGTTAAGAAAGGGCACGGTGAGAGTGAGAAGCACAGTCTGGGTGGGCAGGACAATCTAGTTGTCTATCTGTGCTTTAAACTCCAATAAACATCATCTCCCACACCACGGCATCTAACTCAGAGTCACATTTCAATTGCCAGCAAATGGAAGCCTCATAAACCCAAAGTGTGAACGGTAATGAAGTTCATAGAGCACGCTTTGAGTGCACAGAGTATCTTTGCAAACATTATCTTTTTTTATTATACTTTAAGATTTAGGGTACATGTGCACAACGTGGAGGTTTGTTACATATGTATACATGTGCCATGTAGGTGTGCTGCACCCATTAACTCATCATTTAACATTAGGTATATCTCCTATTGCTATCCCTTCCCCTCCCCCCAAACATTATCTTTTAAGACTTTCACAATCACGCCATGAGATTATTCCCATATCAAAAAGTAGGAAATGAAAGCCTGGAAAGAAGTTATATTGACATTAAACTGCTCTCAAACCCAAGTGTACAAATGATTCTTCTTGCAAAGAAATTCATATTCTACACAAAGTTCTATTTCAAAATGAATTCTGGAATTCAATTAAACACTCATCTGGAAAACGAGAGCTTAAGTGGAAATTCCTCACTGGTATTCAAGCAAATAAATTAAATAATGATATTAAATCTACATCTAATCTCTTATTATTACATATTGAAAGTTTGCTATATAGCTACCACTAAGTTATACATTTCCAGTGACACAAACCATAAAATGAATTTGTTTCTATTGGTACTAGCAAAAAAAAAAAAAACCTGCGTAGACAGCAAAAGGGTCAATCTACTAATTTATCTTCTAATAACTTTCCACCCAGGAACATTCATCCCTCTCATTAGACAGTTGTTCTATGCTTCTTTTTTTCACATTCTAATTGCCTCACCTGAACCAAAAAAAGAATGTGGATCTAGGATCAATACCTTTTGAAAAGTCATTTATTTCATTATATTATTTTTTCATATATCTGCATTATTGCATAGAATACCTGATTGGTCTTATGCTAAGTTTTTCATGTAACATTACCTCTGCAAGTTGTTAATAAGTATCCTTCCAAAAATGTTTGAAAAATCTTGGGTAAAATATATTAAGTAAGTTCCTGTTTTATAGTTTTCCAAGAGTTTTACTATCCTTGGCCAATGACAAAATTCAAAGCAGAGATACAGTACACAACTTTTGTAAAACTTACCTATTTTTCTTATAAGACTGTGGCTTTGTTTTGTTTTGTTTTGAACTTCTTTTCTGTGATGTGACATGAGACTGTGTGTTGAGTTAGGGGTGGGGACATACATTAACAGAGGTTTAAGAACTGCTTTGCTAAAGCAAGTTTGAGGAGAAAATGGGGAGACTAATACAAGATTTTCCTTTAAGCAGTGGGAGTTGAAGGGTTAGGTGGTTTTTGGAGAAAGAAGAGACCCATTCATGGCACAGGCTTCTTTATGTTTCTGCTCTGTGTGATACTTAATGAGGATACAGACATTCACTTCCTCTATTTCCCACCCCTGGCCGGGGGTAACCCAAAGGTACCTGATAAAGACACAGCCTTATAGCTGTATCAAGTATCCCTGAGTGTGTTAGGACTGGAGAGGCCTGAGGAATAAAAAACATACATGCATTAAATGGAACAAATACAGAGAAGAAGAAAACTCAGACATGGTACATTAATTGTGTACCTTTCCTTACAACCCAGCACATCACAGGGTACATGACCTGCTTCCTTTTGACCTGCTTCCTTTATGTTGACTGCATGAACAGGGAATGGGGTTGGGGTACATGTGGGAGATAATTGTGTTTATTATGTACCTGGTATTAATACATCTATAGAGACAATTGGAATGACTATACTGGAGAAACAGCAAGAGAAGAACTGAAAAGGCTAAAACAAATACTTGGTTCTCTAAAAAATACTACAAAAAGATTTCTCATGTCTGACAAATTACATTTTAGTCTAATAGTAATAAGTGACCAAAACTAAGGTGATTTGATAAATATCATAAGGTATTTTATTGTGAAATTGATATCTATACGTATTGCTTATAAAGCTCAGTAATCTGTTCTTGAATTGAGAAATTACTGAGACAACATCAAAAGCTGTCATTTTTGTTTCTATGTTGTCGTTGTTATTGTTTGTGAGGTCAGAGCTTCTAAACTTTATGACTGTTTGAAAGGGGCCTATATAGACCTTGCCTGAATATTAAGTCATGTGAAATGATAAAAAGCTTTCTGATTTATTGGGTTAGACAAAGAAAAAATTGAGAAATTGAGCATCATTAAAATTAAAGACTTTTGTTATTCAAACTGTGCTTAGAATGAAAACAAAAGCCACAGGTTGGGAGAAAATCTTTTCAAAACATATTCAAAACATTTTCAAAACATATCAGATAAATTACTGGTATTTAAAGTATACAGAGAACTCGAAAATAAGAAAGAAAACAACTCATTTAAAAAATAGTCCAAAGGTCTAAATACAGCTGTCAAATGGGGATTTTGAAGTTACTAGTCATGTATCATTAGGGAACTGCAAGTCACAGCAACCGTGAGATATTATTACATGACTATTAAAATGACCAATATCCAAAAGTCTGATGATACCAAAAGCTGGCAAATGTGAGGAGAAACAGGAACTTTTATTCATTGCTGGTGAGAATGCAGAATAGTACAGCTACTTTGGCAGTCAGTTTGGCAGTTTCTTATAAAACTAAACATACCCTACCAAACAACCCAGCAATTACATTCCCGGTATTTACTTAAAGGATTTGAAAACTTACATGCACACAAAAGCCTTCTTCCCATGAATGTTACAGGAGCCTTATTCATGATCACTAAAATCGAAATGTCTTTCAGGAAGTGAATGGAAAAATAAACTGTGGTATATCCAGGCAATGGAATAGTATTCTGTCAAGCTACAGAAGACACACAGGAACCTTTAAATGCATATTGCCAAGTGAAAGAAGCCAGTCTGAAAAGTCTACATACCGTATGATTCAACTGCATGACCTTCTGGAGAAAGCAAAACTATGGAGACAGTAAAGAGATCAGTGGCTATTAGGGATTTGGAGGAGATTTGTGCAGTCTAAACATGTCATGTGCCAACAATGACGTAAAGATATGTGAGATAAAGTATAAAGAATTCTATTGACAAACACATGCAATGGCTTCCATTTAACTGAGAAGAAACCATATACCTAGCACAAGTCTTTTTCTGTGCATTAACATTTTGTAATACAACTATATGAAGTTATAGCCTATTTTATATATGAATAAAAGCATTTCCAAAGGTTAAGAAAGGGCACAGTGAGAGTGAGAAGCACAGTCTGGGTAGGTAGGTCAATCTAGTTTTCTATCTGTGCTTTAAACTGCTATAAACATCAACTCAATCTACTAATTTATCTTCTACATAAATTAGTAGAGGAAACGATGAACGGATGGAGCAAGGAAGAATTTTAGGAGAGTGAATCCATTATTCTGTATGACACTGTAATGAGGATTATTTGTCATTACACATTTGACAAAACCTATAGAATTCATAAGACAAGGAGTAAACTCTAATACAAACTACATACTTTAGTCAATAATAATGTACCAATATTGACTCATCAACTATAACAAATGTACCACACTATTGCAAGATGTTAAAAATCGGGGAAATTGGGGTAGAGGCTGAGGATGACGTGTGAATGCTTATTCACTTCTTTCTACAAACCTAAAATTGCTTTTAAAGAGTCAATAAAAATTAAAACAAGGCAGGGTTTTCATGCAATGGAAAAAAACACACAACTTTAGTAAGTGACTGATAATTATGCTTATGCCACTTTGCTAGATTACACTTCATTAATAAATATAGTTTCATTCTCTATGTTATAAAGCAGAATAAAGTCAGATATGTAGAGAAATTGATTTTAATGATTAGAGTAAAAGCATTTTTACCTCCAACGTCAGAATGAGTTCTTCAGAATCAGTCCATTTTATAGTTAAATCAATCATTGATTTTAAAAAAATATTGAGAAAAACTTTAACTTCACTTTTTCCATCAAACTCAATGTCATGACAGCATTGTGAGTCATTTCAATCTAGGATTAAAACCTATTTCTGGACCCAGTGGACTTACTGTGATAGATTCTGAAAATGTAAGACGTTAAAGTCCAGTCTTTGATCTGCTGTCCTCTGCAGTTATCAAAAGGTCAGTTTATCCTGCTTCTTTTCTCTCTTTTTCATATATCTTGCACTTCAGCTTAATATTAGTATTAAGCTAAATTTCTTATTTTATTTTGATTGATAAAGGAAAACAGATTGTTTCGATACAGTTACTGAGAATAAGCAGCAAAAGGTACTTATAAAGTACACAAGAGAGCTATCAGATAAAAATTGGTTCAAAAAAAGATTTGGAAATTTTTATTGCATGAATGTTCAAATGGACAGGAAAACTTTCTGGATTCTTTTTCCACCACACATGAGTAGCAGCACTAAAGTAGTGAATAATGTCCATTCAATTGGTAGTTTTCATGTATTTCTGATATCAGAAATGGACTGTTAGTAACTAGTTTTAAAAGCAGAGCATTTTTGTGCATGGCATTCCCCTGAATTCCAAAGCCCAAACTTAACTTAGGCTAATTTCTCTCTGCTGGGAGCACCATTAATTTCTCATAGATAACATTTCATATATATGCGGCATTCTGATGATGTAAAGGAATTCACACTTTATGGGCCTACAAGCCAAATTTAATCAATGGCTTGCTTCATATGGCTGAGAGCTAAAAATTGTTTTGGCATTTTTGAAGTGTTTAAAGAAGGAGAAGGAAGGGGAGAAGAAGAATGAGTAGATGAAGGAGAGACAGAGACTACATATGGCCAGCAAAGCCTATAATATTTACTGTCTAGTTCTTTACACAAAGAACTTTTCCGATCTTGAACAAAACACACACATCTTTGTTATGCCAAAAAAGGACTACAATAAGTCTTCACTTAACATCATCGACAGGTGCTTGAAAACTGGTCATAGGTATATATATTTATGGTCACGTGATGTTTTGATACACGCATACGGAGGGATAAATTGGGGATGGTTAATTGGTACAAAAATACAGTAAGCGAAACCCATTTTACCATAGGTTGACATCAAAAGAGTTAAGCTTCTATGGCTTTTGGTAACTAAAACGTCAACAAACTTGTAAATAAAGATCAAAACACTTCTAATATTAAATGCTGAAATAAATTTCAGCTATTCATACGTTTAAGATTAATAAAAGCTAGTAAAATCATTATTTACCTACTTATTTCAGTTTGGGGTTGCAGTTGACCGCAGCCTATCCTGTCAGCTCAGGACGCAATGTGGGAACCAGCCCTGGACAGGGCGCCGTCGCATTGCAGGTGCACTCACACATACCCACAGTTACTCAGACTGGGACCACATAGACACGTCAATCAACCTCACATGCACAGCCTTGGGAAGTGAGAGGAAACTGGAGCATCCAGAGAATATCAATGCAGACATGGGGAGAATATATAAGCTCTACACAGACAGTGAATCCCAATTGGAATCAATTTGTTTTTTCTCATCAACATTATAATGAAATGACATTGAATGAAACATCGTTATTCAAAGACCTGTTGTACTCAGTTCTAAATATTTCAGAATTAAGGGATCTACACACATCCTCTTCTATATAATGGAGTGGGTCTCTTAAAATTTCCTGGCAACATACTCTTAGCCTGCCTAGGAAACACTTTAGAATAGAACTGCATTATAATAAATTTTCATATTCTATTTATATCTTCCTATTTCTCCCTCTACTTATTAAGGTATAGTCTTGTATATGTAATCCTTCAGTTCCTGAACAAGGTGAACATATGATCTCATGATGTGTGTTTTAATTTCTTAACTTTGTTGAGATTTGGGAATGTGAGGATGATGGAAAGGAAATAAAGGAACTCAGCAGCTATAAAAGAAATCTGACCTTTAATTTTTTTATTGAATTTGTTTCTTGTTTTATTTTTCCTTCCTTTGCACAAATGAGAACTTCTAGTTTTACAAAGGGTACCACCAATTTTAGGACAAAAATTTGTATTTGTGGTATAACACAAGTTGGAGACACAATGATTTAGAGATTGCATATCAATTTTATCAAATAAATGTGATAAAGTAGGTGATATGCACACACACACACATATGTAGTGACAAAACCATTGACACAGATACCCAGATGGCACTTAATGTACTTTCAGCCTTAAATTCTTTCTCAAGGACAAGCCATTTGTTTGCAAATGATTTAGCATTTGGCCGGGCGTGGTGGCTCACGCTTGTAATCCCAGCACTTTGGGGGGCCGAGGTGGGTGGATCACGAGGTCAGGAGATCGAGACCATGGTGAAACCCCGTCTCTACTAAAAATACAAAAAATTAGCCGGGCGTGGTGGCGGGCGCCTGTAGTCCCAGCTACTTGGAGAGGCTGAGGCAGGAGAATGGCGTGAACCCGGGAGGCGGAGCTTGCAGTGAGCCGAGATTGCGCCACTGCACTCCAGCCTGGGTGACAGAGCAAGACTCCGTCTCAAGAAAAAAAAAAAAAAAAAAAAAAAAAATGATTTAGCATTCAAAAATGATTAAACACGGGAAAAAATGCATTGCACATAAAGTTCAGATTACAAGTGAATTAAAGTCACACTAATATAACTATAATTTATAATGAATTCAAATGGCTTTCAGAAGGGTCATCTGTGGAAGGTGAAGAGCAATCTGAATTTATTTTTCTGGTAACTGGTCATAGCAATGTTTTCTAGACTAGTGAGTGAGTGCTCATACAGCACCATGTGTGTTCAACAACACATAAAGTTGGATGACAAAATCTACTTTAGTGAGAAGGTAGCTATTTCCAGGGGCACCAATAGTAATGTCAGTTTTGAGTCTTGGGTTTGCTTTTGTTTGTTTACAAGGCGATGAAATGTTTAAGGAAAAAAAAAATTCTACCAATCCATGTTGAGTGAACATTTCAATCCTTGTAAAGACCAAAGTCAGCTGCCACCATGCCATGCAAACCTTATAGTACATGACATGTTAAATCGGTAACCTCGAAAGGGACTTCTGAGAAGCTATGAGTAAAAGGCACATACAAAATGCCTCTGAGATGAATTCACAAATGAAATGGAAAAGGATATCTGTGTACATCCAAGAAGAATAGTAATTAACAGAAAACAAGAACACTTCTAAATTGAAAGAATCCCTAAAGTAAAAGAAGACCAAAGAAAAAGAAATAAAGATGAGAAGTGAAATGAGGCGGAAATGGTGAGCGACAAGGAGACACACTGAGAAAAAAAGTAGCTAAAGTTAGTGTGTTATTATTTCAGCAAAATTAAGTATATCAATACTGAGAAATATGACTTGAAATAGATTCAGTACTTCAAGCAGAAACATAAACAAATAACATCTGGGTTTTTCTTTTGATAACCAGTATTTTAAATACAAAAATCTAAAAATTTTATCTTTGTGTAAGAGTTACACATTTATCATACCAATCAATAACAAAAAGGCGCTATAAATACTTTATGGAAATAAATGTCCTAACAGATGTTAACCAGACATCAGTCTTCACCGGTAAGGATTAGATTTGAAGGTGTTTGCAGATAATTAAAACTTGTTTTTATAACATAACTTAGCAGCTAAGTAGTATAATGAAAATGGGATATTCAAATTATAAGATATAAAATATTAAAGATAGAAGAACATGTTTATTTTTTCAATATAAATATTGTTACAGCTCAGAGAAACAGTATGAAATCTCAGGGCTCATGAAAGGCCACATTCTAGAGATAGTGATTGACAGGTATGGTAATTCCCCTACAGCGTGGTGCCTGTTGTCATGGAGTAGCATGTCTCCTACAGGGTACTACCAGCAGGTTCAAGTAGGAAGAGCCGATAGTCCATGTGAGAAACCCCGGAAGGCTAAAGATAGAAGGAAATATTTGTGCCACGTTGAAGAGCAAGTTCACCAGGTGAATTGGCATGTGGCTAGGGTACAACTTCCCATACATATATAAATAATGAAACACACAAAAAATTATCAGAAAAGTATTTTATTATTATTAGAGTCACGATTAGCACTCTCCTCATCAGGAGAGTTTTAGGTTTTTTTCTAGCCCTACTCTATACTTTTTAAACACAGTCTCCAAGTTTCAAAATAAAAGTTTCTTATTTTTAATTCAAATCTCAATTAAAATAAAACAAAAACCGAAAATGTAGAAGTTCCTTATTTTGACCATCTATATATCATACACAACAAAAAGACTGATAAAATTCCACTAAACACAACAGCTAGATCCGTATTCCCGTTACTGCTTAAGCCCATTCCAATAAGGATTTTATACCAAATCTGCCCTTGCCAAGGCTACCTGGGGCCTTCATTTTATTATTTGCAATGGACAATTTTAACTTCACATCCATGTTGGCTTCCTTACATCCTAGATGCACATACAGCCAGATTTTTTCCCATCAGATGTGATTTGATCCTCCAACTTCGGAATGGCTTGATGACCTCCTCTTTATCTAAAGATCACTTTAAAAAGCCTGAAGTATTTGGCTCTTCCCTAAATCTTTGGCCAGATGTAATGTCATCCTCCCATTGGCTTTCTTTGTCCAAACTACATTAGCCTTATCACAGATCTTCAAACAAGTTATATTTCCTGCCTAAGATCTTTCTATGAGTGAGTGAAAGGTGTGACGAAGATAGTTCCTCTTTGCCCCCAAAGGTTTCATTGATCACGCTGATAATGAATTTACTGTTAATCTCTTACTGTTATACTCAGGCTTAAATTCTCTACCCTACACACTTCAGTTGACATAATTTTAATTTCCACTGTGATGCTTCTCTCTCTTCTATCAACACTCTCTCCTCACAGGGTTTCATCCAGATCAGGAGTCAGTAACATTTTTGACAAAGAGCCAGATAGTAAATATTGCAGGCTTTGTGTTGCCAAGAGGCAAATTTATGGAACTTTCCCTGCTGAAAAATTTCCCTGTATTTTACATTTTAGACTTATAAATGCCACACGTACTTATAACTCATGAGCCATACAAAAATAGGTGGCAGACCAGATCTGGCTCATGGGCTATAATAGTTTTCCAACCCCTCACCTAGATTCATGACTTTAGGCATGCTCTATAGGCTACGATGATCTAACTCACATCTCTAGCCAAGTCAACTTGTCAGTGCCTACTTGATGTCTCCACTTGGATTCTAACTAGCGTCTTAATTTAAGATTAAAAAATGTAAAATCAATCACACATACGCACCTACCCACACCTCTGTCACTTGCAAACTGCCTCATGTCATCAAGACTTTGCCATATCACTAAAAGTGACCATAATCCCCCATGTCCCTAAATCCAAATACCTTGATATAATTCTTGCTCAGTAAATTCAATCATCTTCAAATCAACTTCCAATCTCAACTGATTTTCTCCAACTTTATTGCTACACTCATAATCCCAACTACCATCATCCTTCAGCTGGACAGGTGCAATAGTCAGCTAAATGAACCCCCTTCCTTCACTACTGTACCCTTCCACAATAGTACACCCTCCTAAGGGCTAACCTCATCGTATCACACATCCATCATACAATTCTCAATGTAGTTAATTTATATTCACACTTTGATATAAGATCTAGATTTGGTCCCTGAGAACACTCATGTAATCTCTCTCCATGCTCTTCCTTCATGGACATTCCAGCCAAACCGGCCTTCTTTTCTTTGTAAGAAACTATCAAGCTCTCTTTTTAAATTACAGAATCTTTATATCTGCCCTTCTTTCTGCTCAGAGCACCCCAGATCTTCAAAGTACCTTCCTCTTTGTCTTCACTCAACTCTCAAATGAAATATTACCTCCTCAGAGAGAAAAATGCTCTGAAATACCTACAGCCAGATCAGTGCCTTCCTCCTTGACAGTTTTACTCAGCCATGTTATCACATGTAATCTTCTTCGTAGTAGTGTACTTTATAGCCCTTCACACCATTGCTTTGTTTAGGTATTTGTATGTCTTCCTCCTCTTTCCCTCCTCACTACAGTATAGCCAATTGTGTCTTTGCCTTCTTCACTGCTATATCCCCTAGTGCCTGGTAGGCTTTCTATAAACAGCCATTTATTGACTTATTGACTACATGTATATGCTAATCCTTTTTACTAATTGTTGTTACACTATAAATTTCTCTTCTCTCTCTCTTCGCTTCCCTCTTCTCATGTCCCTTGATGCTTCCTACTCAATATTAACATGGACATCATTTTGTGTCTTCAGCATTTCTCTTTTCATTATATTATGATAGGTTAATTTTCCTAAGAAAACACTATTTTGACAAAAGCAAAGCATTAAAGTAAAGCAGCATAGGATCAATTTTTTCCTATTGAAAAGGAAACACCATCTTTCCGAGAAGACAATTCCACCAGGAAACAAAACAAACACACACATTTCCGGTAAGTCCTAGTTCCCAAGACTTGAAGCCAGTATGTTTTTCCACTTTCAAGTATCCTTGACTGTAGAGATAGAAGGTATCCACTTAGAGATATTAACTCATTACCACTGCCTAAATTTGGTTTCCAGAAACACAACTTAATATGACATCAATGGATGTGATAATCATTTGAAAGTAGCTTTATCAAAATCATCCAACAGAACAAGTTACTTTCCTAATTAGCATCCTCGGTTAAATACCTAAATCTGATGAATAATAAGTTATGCATTATGCTAAATTGCATTGGCTCACTATCTTAGAATGCTTTCAAACTAATTAAAAATGAGATATTCAGTGATGAGAAATATAAAAAGACAAAAACCTATTTCAATCAGTTTAAATTAGAATTTAACATTTCTTCAATACGCTCTTTTGTAGTCAATTGCAAGAGTAATAAAGCAAAATTATTGAGTCTATAATAGTGACCGTTCAAAATTCATAGTGAATTATTAAAAAGAAAACTAAGGTCCCTGCCAACTTTCCACCTCACTTCAAAGCATAGCCAAGGTCATTACAACAGCAAGTAAAAGACTCCACACAATTCCCACTTCTTCGCCTCTATTCTGTTACTTCTGGAATCTTCTACTACTCCAAATTGTGTGTTTGCTCCAGACTCAGCAGTTCTCACCACCTTGTTCTTCCAATTGCCATCTTCTCTGTGCGGCATTTCTTGACTACCCAGTTAAAAATTATCCTATCAAAATTATCTGATCCCCATCCAGGATTACTTTTCACCATCTAACTTACGATACTTTGCATATTTATGTGGCTCATTGTCTGTTATCTGTCTCCCTAAGTTAGAATGCGAGCTTCATGATGGCAGAGTTTTGGTCAATTTCCTTCACTCAATAATTCCTGACCCAAAGTAAACACTTCATAAGTATTTTTTGAATATACTAATATATAGTCCGAATTATCAAGGAACTTATAAATAAATAAAGACACAACCCAGCATATAGTGCAGCTTGAGAAATGTTGATAGTGTGGTACAGGAGGAGGTATGTAAACTATGAGAAGCAACAGTTAAATAAGAAGCAATCCAGAAAGACACACAGTGTGGGTGACATCTGAGTTAAAGGACAGAAGGTAAGAAGATAACCAGATGGAGAAAAGAGAGGAAGATCTTACAAACAAGCATCAGAAGTTACCATAAGAAAAGCAAGTACAAAATCATCAGAAGAAAAACAATTGCATCCCAGTTATTACCACAAACATAATTAACTATGAAAACCCAGAACAGTTCATGCTTTGATAATGCTAAAGTTGATACGTAGATTAAGATGTGATATAACAATCTGCAAATCTTAGTTTTCAGAAAACCTTTTTAGGCAAGATATGATGATTTAAGGAAGAAAAGTTGCTGATGGATGAGGCATGTTGTCCCTTAAAGACAAACACTATGAAGACTGCGTACAGCCTTTATAATGGAAAGGTGCCACGTTTTTTCTTTTTTAAGTCCTTGGAATCTCAGTTGGCAACTTTGAAATTCATGTGTAATTCATGAGTTTTTTAAAAGAAATGTAATAAGTAACACAAGTGATTCTAGAGCTTGTCTTTAGGCTGAGGTAGATATTGGCATTATAAATTGAAGTGCTAGAAAGGAACAATAAGAATTAAGAATAAGCAGTAATTTCTGCCAAGATCTGTGGCACCCAGTCTCACACATAAGGCTTTTTGGAATCTCTTGGTTTCCAAGGTTCAGGCTCTCATACTTTAGTTTGTACATAAAGGACTTAAGTTATTCTTAAAGCACAGTTTTAGCACTTCACACCAGGAGATGGTTATGAGACTGATCACAGGATAAAGTGAAATAGGATGTGTGCCTACTTGTAGAAGGAACCTCGTTCCTTTTGCCATTCTATTCCTACTTTTCTGGCAGGAAAGTCCTAGAAAAAATTTCATATACAGATTAATTTTAAACAATTTACATTATATTTTACTATTAATAGCTTCTAGAATATCTTAGCTTAGGCTGGCCCTGGTGGCTCACACTTGAAATCCCAGAATTTTGGGAGGCTGAAGTGGGCGGATCAACTGAAGTCAGGAGTTTGAGACTAGCCTAGCCAACATGGTCAAACCTAGTCTCTACTAAAAATCCAAAAATTAGCCAGGTGTGGTGATGCGTACCTGTAATCCCAGCTACGCAGGAGGCTGAGGCAGGAGAACCATTGAGCCTGGGAGGTGGAGGCCGCAGTGAGCCAAGATTGTGTCACTGCACTCCAGCCTGGGCAACAGAGCAAGACTCTGTCTCACAAAAACAAAAAACAAACAAACAAAAAAAGAGTATCTTAGCTTATATATTTCTCACATCTGATCCTACCACTTTACTTCTTTTTTCCTGTTTATACCAATTATTTCTATTCCTCTTTACATATAGGCAGAAAGATAAGACTAAAATGTGTCATAGACAATGACATCTAGTAAATTGACGTATTCTTCATGTTTAATTCCACAACAGATTTCAAATACAACCAAAATCTCCAAATAAAATCTTAATTCTAAATTGAGTGCTTGTACAGTCTTCAAATATGTTCAAATAGAACATCAAAGCTCAATAAAAATAGTTATATCACTTGGGATGGTGTTTAAAATATTTTTTCCTAAATAAATTCAGCTTCAGAGGATGAGAAAACCTTCGTTAGGAGATGTTTTAAAGAACAAATTAAGTTAAATGTGAAGGAAATCATACTTTATTTTGTTGAATAGTAAGATTTTTTTGTTGCTATTGTGAATTAATGCCATCCAAATATTGAGTGATGTAATTCAATTTAGTAAAAGAAAAAAGTCTAAATTATCAACTTCTTTCCTTATAAAAATGAAATATGCTATAACTTGCATTTTTTCCATGGCAATGACCCTGATGATCAGAGAGGTTAAAACCTAAAAACATTTAAAATCATCTAATCTAAATTATAAAAAAGAAATCCCTTTCTTCAGAAAAAATAATTTTTTAAGGAAGCACTCATAAACAAATCTCTACTAGTAGATATACAGCATACACATCTCTTACTATCTCCCATGCAGACTGCATAAAAAGGCGTGCTGGCTACTTTTAAGAAAACAACATTCAGATGTCTGGAAAGTATCTGAAATGCATGATTAATCTACACAGATAATTTTCTCAAGAAACCAAATTTTGAAGACAAGTAATTCAAAAGTCTATTGTCTATAAAGTAAATCCGCTGGTATACTTAAACTGCTGTAATCCTTTCTCTGTTTACCTTATAGTGTGCACCTCTCAAGCTATGGGAATGCATGTCTTCTCTAAGAAGAGCTGACTTCTTTTGTAGGAAAAAGCTGTTGGAAATGACTGTTAGGATTTCAAATGTTTGGGAGTGTGTATTCATGTGGGTTTTACGTGTTGAATATTTGCATTTGTAATTTTAAGATGCTTAAATCAAAAACTAAAATGACCTATGCAACATAATTCTGCCATAGGATAAATTAAATTCAATTAAATGTTCCCATACAAATTATTATCTACCACAATGTAAAAATATTTATATATCACAAAGATGTAAGAAACACTGACTTCTATTATACAGCAGAGTTCAATTTCACTACTACTTAGCTTGATGATATTTTAAGGTCATGTCTCTTGGAATACACATTCAATATTCATTGCCAAACGTCTGAGATCACCTCTCTTGAAGCAATATTCAATTATCAAAGGAAAATAATTTACCAAGCAACCTCACAAAACACAAACTCTAGGTAGCATCAAGGTTTTTCAAAGTGATTATTCCTTACTGGTCGAGATCCTAAGATATTAAAACTCATAGATCACATGATCTGAGATTTTCTAATTGAAAAGCTGTAGCTGTAAACCTTTCATTCAAAGTCGGATACTACTTTCAGCTGTCAAAAGAATTATGCAATCACTTAAACTTCTGGAATGAAAGAGAAAATGAAGGGAACAATAAAAGTAACTGAAATGCACTGAGAAATGAACATAAGGAACCAAATGGAGGCAAAGACAGAGAGAGAGAGAGAGAGGGCTGTTTATCTAACCTTCCCTGCTGGAGTGGGTTTTCTCTGATATCTCTAGAGAACAATTGGATGTGTAACAATGAAATACAAAACACAAGATACTGTCTTCGTATAATTACTTGTAATGATTCCAAGATGGCATAATTTGAGAACTTGCTAAATAGGACAACAAAGTGATCTGCTTTTCCAAAATTTTGCCCCTTACCTTATATATTATTTCATGGTGAAGATCAATAAAACTGAAAATTGGAATTGCCAGATATTATCAGATTTTATTTTTTGAATGCTTAACAGCTGACCCAAAATCTGGTCATCAAAATGGAAGTTAAATTAAATTGTCCTCAAAATTTAAGTTTGCTACATTTGTAAGAACCACTTGCTTCTTCAAAATCTCAAACTTTCTCATATCTAGCAGCAAATTGAAATTAGGAATTTAAGCATGTAAATTCATCATGGAAACCAAATTGATTAAAATTTTCTGTGTATTCATGATAATGTTTAAAATTTTTGCTACATTTAAACCCTAAGTTAGTTACAAAAACCCTAAAATTATGCTTGTTTAAAAACTTGGGCTAACTTGCTTTTGAAAACATACTGACATATTCGTTCCATTCTTCTTATAATTATTTTTTTGTCACTCCCAAGCAGCACACCATTGTATATATCCCCAAAACGGCACTTCTTTGTTAAAGCCATTAGGACAGAAATATTTTTGAGCCAGATGCAATGGCTCATGCCTGTAATGTCAGTACTTTGGGAGGCCTAGGTTAGAGGACTGCTTGAGGATAGGAGTTTGTGACCTGCCTGGGCAACATAGCAAGACCCAGTCTTTACAAATGAAATGAAAATAAAATATAAAATAAACTGGCTGGACAAAGTAGTGCACACCTGTGGTCATAGCTACCAGGAGGCTGAGATGAGAGGACCATATGAACCCAGGAGTTTGGGGCTGAGAATGAGCTATGACTGCACCACTGCACTTCAGCCAGAACTATGGGTTGGTGAGTTAGAAATAAGTTCTCAGTTCTGAATATAATAACTGCTCCTGGCACTCCCCAGAATGAGCTGGGTTTTCTTTTGCCTCTCTATAGTCCCTCTTCCTCAGGAAATACCCCCATGGTTCTGCCCGCTGTGCTATTAATTACACCAATGCTTATTATATGTCAGTTCAGTTTTATCTAGATTCTCCCAAAGTCAGTGCTGAACTTAGTTGTTTGAAAATGTATATATTGTAATAGTTACCAAAAAGACCAAATACAGCTAGATATTTATGCTATTTGTTTTATTTCCATCGTAGGTATATTTCCTTTTAAAATTCATATATATCTTTCTCTAAGGATTGTCTCCGTTTTCAGATGTTAAGCACTTTCTCATGCACACACCACCTAAGCAGCAAAGACAGAGTCCACGTCAGGGAATGTCACATTCAGGATAAGTACCTATTATTCTGTAACTCAGAAGTAGGAAAATGGATGTCCTCAAGCAGATGCTTTTCTTGACAGATACAAAAATTTGACAAGGATCACTGACTGACTTCCAACCCACCATTCATCCCTTTTCTCTTATTTTGACCCTAAGGGTCCCAGAGGGATAATGGCACTACATTCCTATTTAGAATTCAGATTTCAGATTGCATTTCTTATATCATTGTTTATAAGTAGTGGTTGCACACAGTCGCGATAATACTATGACATTAATCTACATTCCTCGTTAAATCGATTTTTGTCTTCCGTTTTTGAGCTTAGCTACAATTTCTCACACGGTTTCTCTAGGAAGATTCCTCAATGACTGAAACATTTAGAACATGGTCGATTCATAAATACGACACTGGGATTCCCCAATGACTGAAACATTTTGAACATGGTCCATTCATAAATACGACACTGGGATTCCCCAATGACTGAAACATTTAGAACATGGTCCACTCATAAATACGACACTGGGATTCCCCAATGACTGAAACATTTAGAACATGGTCCATTCATAAATACGACACTGGGATTCCCCAATGACTGAAACTTTTAGAACATGGTCCATTCATAAATATGACATTGGGATTCCCCAATGACTGAAACATTTAGAACATGGTCCATTCATAAATATGACATTGGGATTCCCCAATGATTGAAAAATTTAGAACATGGTCTATTCATAAATATGAAGAGCTTGTGTAGAAAGTATAATTTACTTATCCTATTATGCTTAAGAAATTATGTGAAATAATGTGAAAATAATCTTAAAACATTTGCATGCATATTTGCTGCAAGAGTCATCTTTCATTGATACTTAATCATAATCATGGACATGGTGGGTCCCAATAACCAATATTTAATGCAAGACTGTAAATTTAATAGAGAGAAAACCTTATTTATACATTTTCATGTGTTCTTTTCTTGACAATAAGGAGCTGTGAGATTTGTATTTTAAAAGATACTTAGTAATAAAAACTTTAATTTTTAAAACTTTTATTTTTAAATTCTGCTTAATTGCATAAAAGTTAAAAGGTAATATTTAATATTTAATGAGGCTTATTGAGCTAAATGATGATATGCAGCTTGGGTTATACTTGCAATTATAAGATTTGCTCATTATACCTAAGCAATCTCCTTCACTCAATCTAGCTACCACTAAGGAAGCAAAATTCCCTGAATCATAGTATCAAAGCATTCCATTATGTTTTCTATTAAGTTGTTTTGTTCTTTGAATCATTGTCTATTTTAATTTATCCTTTTAGAAAGAAAACAAATTACTTAACTTGCATTTCCCACTAGAAGCTTCACTACAGCTAGACTTGGAATTGATTTCAGGCCATTTTTTAATAAATGATGGTCCCTAGTGAAAGATAGAATACTTGAGCCATCAATATTGAGTAAATAAAAGGGTTTGGGTAAATAAGAGAGAAGATACCTATTTTTCTCAAATATTTTAAATATCTAATAACCTATTCCTCATCTAAAACAAGCCACAATTACTGGAAATGATGGTCAGAGGAAGGTATTAGCAACCCTGTGTAATACTACATGTCATGTTGGATCACTATTACAGAGAAACAGTTGTCATGCTGCATTTTAGTAATTCTACACATCACCAGAGAAATAGACAACTCTTATAGCCAAAGAAATCCAACGTAGCTACTGTCTACATATTCTTGTTTTAGACCTTTGGTGAAAAAAACTACTATGTGTATTGAATATATTTTACATTAGTTTTATCACAAAAGAAAAATGAGAATTCTATTAGATGCAAATACAAATTCTGAATGACAGGAAAGAAAAATTAAAATCAAAGCTGATCTTAATTAACAAAATGTATTATCTGCTTACATGTATATACAACTGTTCATATACAAAGGCACAGATGCATTTGTGGTTTTGAAAAAATATCTATTTCATTTCAAATCTTCATTGAACAATATTACATATGGCAAGAAAACTGATCTTTTTGAAGGATCTTTTAAAAAGTGTTAAACTTTATTAGATACTCCAAACTAGCAAAGCTCAACTTCATCACAATTATATAATAACACTGCACACTTTCAATTTTATCTGGAGAAATATACCTATCCCTTGAAATAACTCTGTAAACTTCCTGCTCACAGATTTCATTTCAAGCCTTGAAAATGCAGAAAATCAATGCTGAATATACTTGCCCCGAAAGGAAAAGAAAATTTCAGGGGTGTCAGGATGTTTTATCACATAAAGTACAGAATTGCAATTTCTATATGAGCAGGCAACACACCTCCAAAAATAATACAATACTTATCACAAAATACATTCACAGATACTAGATTTGGCACAAACCACTCCATACAGCTATTGATGAAATCAGTATTGAAAGCCTTATTCCAAAATCTATGGCCCTTTTCTACTCTCCAACTGACATTTCAGGATGCCACAACCTTGCAGCTCCACTCTCTCATTAATTTCCCCTAAATACCCTTGGCAGAAGAACGAGAAACGTCACATTTTTCATTTAATTTCTAAAGAACATCACATCCTTTAAGAATAGGTTCTTGAAATTTTAAAATGTAAAACATAAAAACCCTAAAGAGACAAACATCCAAAAACATAAAAACCCTAAAGAGACAAACGTCCAAAAACTTTTCTTCAAAATCACAACAACTTTATATGCTACGTGTTCCTGTAAAATACCACATACACAAACTCACAGGCACACCCACCCACCCAAAACCCACACACTCGAATATATATGGCCTCGTAATACCTCACATATATATACATGTCACCAAATGCAACAGAGACACACGCATATATATGGCCTCATAATACCTCACATATATATACATATCATCAATTACAACAGAGAAAAGCCAATTTCAGAAACATGGCTTCAATTTTGATGCATTTACTCACACTTAATTCTATTTCAATTTAACTGCAGAGATATTACAATACCCTGTAACAAAAACCTGACGGAAGATTGTAACAAATTGCTTAAACATCAAACCAAACACTAAACATAATTTCATCACAAAGTGAAATTCGCATCCAACTCGCAAAGAATTAGAAAATCCTTGCACTTACCTTGGCCTTGTCCATTCCCCAGATGACCCCAAAACACCACCGTCATCATCAACAGCCCCGGAGCCCACGTCCACATCCTTCTAGTGACACGCTCGTGTCTTCTGGCCATTGCATCTTAAACTCTGCATATTCAGTGGGGTGGATGTGAAAGTACAATAAATTACATTCTTAGAGAAATACACTACGACTCAAATCCCATATCTAATATGCACTGTGCATTTCTGAATTATCCTGCCTACAAGGAGGTACATTTGAAAATCATGCTTCCCTTTAGGGTTGTCATATTGATGATTAATACGAAAGCTCATTCATTTTTAATCTTTAAGCATTCATCTGAATTCCATTTTTAATATCATTTTCCAAAACAGGCCACTTAACCTATGAATGTTAAAAAGTACTCCCGATATACATATTGGAGTTCAGTCAAGCAAAAGCATGGTGTATGGACACTACTTAAGTATAACTTGATATTTAGGCAAATTGATGAATTTAACATACCATGTAATCTCTACATATATACAAAAGGACTTTTCAACACATTTATGTAAGTTTTGCATAAATACCCTTGAAAATATTCTCAAGTTTTAAGTGGTATTCTAATTATGTCAGTAATTTTAACTGAATAAAGAGATGCATCATGTGCAAAAACTAATCTTGTTTACTTAAAATTGAGAGTAAAATTAATTCTAGAAGGTACAAAACACTTGTAATTTTGATTTCAGATATATGACCCACAGGAACCTTCATATATACAAATATTATACACATATATGACAATGTATATTTGAATGTTCATTTTGAAACTGCTTTTCATACTGATACATGAAAATACTTAAATGTCCACCAAAGCAAGGTTATTTATTCATACATTTGAATGATATACAGTAGCTCAAAAGAATAAACTTGAGTTGCATGTACTAATATGGATAAGTGTCCAAAATGAATAGTGAAGCAAAACTAGCAAATTTAATAATGATAAGTTCAAAATTACACCTTTCATATGTAAACATGTGCAATAGTTAAAACTATAAATTTTATGTTGCATAAATATATAATACAGTATAATAACGCATAAGAATGAGAAACACCTTCAAGACTAAAGTTAGGAAATTACAAGACTACAATTTAAATGGTTAGTAGGTGGAATTTTAAATCAGAGGTTACTCCTAAATCCCAATTTTTCCACAGTTGACAAAATAACGGAGTTAAGAAAAATAAACTTAATGATTTCCAGAATGAATGCTTTATTCAAAATGCTACGTAATTACAATTCTAATAAACTTGCAAGGGAATACAGTCACCCAGAAATTTTTTATGCCTTTCTCCTACATCACAAAAGGGGAAGATTTAATTACCAACTTTGCATTACTTAACGTCAGACTCATAGTATCAGAGCTAAAGAGAAATTTAAGAAACACCTAACTCAACCTCTCCATTTTAAATGACCAAATGAGTTGAGAAGGTTACAATGACATTTCTAAGTTCATATGTAAAAACAGAATTTTGATGACAATGACAGTTTAAGTACTAATAAACACTCCTGGAAAAGTTACTGTAATCCAGGTTATTTTACTGTGCTAAATGCCTTACATTCTTTACCCGATTCAGTTTTCACAGAAATCCTATGAACAAAGCACTTCCAAAATTTACCACTTCACAGCTAAGAAAACAAGGCTTAGAGAAATGCTACACGATCCCCTAGTCATGAGGTTAGTAGGTACCACTGTGGAGACTGAGGCAAAACAGGACGATTTCAAAGCCTATGCTCTGAACAAGTAAACACTAAGCAGGAATTTAGTTCTAGATCTCCCAGTTGTAGTCCAATAATCAGCCAAAAAATGGTGCTGAGAAGAGGGGAAAGAAAGATGTCTTGTATGTGGAGCCTCATGTATTTGATCCCAAATACATCTTCATATTGAAAATCATTAGAGCACAAGGCAAAAGAATTATTAGTTTGTTTCTAAAATCATCAACCTTTCCCAAGTTGAACATACAAATATATTTTATCATATATATACTATATGTGTGTATAGCGTGTGTTTATCTAAGTATTCCTGTGGTTTATATATCTGGATGTGGAATTACAAGTGTTTTGTGGTTTATTATTTATTTATTATTATACTTTGAGTTTTGGGGTACATGTGCACAACGTGCAGGTTTGTTACATATGTATCCATGTGCTATGTTGATGTGCTGCACCCATTAACTCGTCATTTAGCATTAGGTGTATCTCCTAATGCTGTCCCTGCCCCCTCCCCCCACCCCACAACAGTCCCCAGAGTGTGATGTTCCCCTTCCTGTGTCCACGTGTTCTCATTGTCTCCCTCTGTTGCTCTGGCTGGAGTCAGTGGTGTGATCATAGCTCACTGCAGACTCCAAGTCCTAGGCTCAAGCGATACTTTTGCCTCGGCCTCTCAAGTAGCTCGGACTACAGGCACGCACCACCATCCCCGGCTAATTTTTTTACAGAGATGGGTCCCACCGTGTTGCTTGACTGGTCTCAGCCTCCTTAAGTCAAGGGATCCTCCCACCTGGACTTCCGAAAGCACTGAGATTACAGGTGTCAGCCACCGTGCGTTTTTTGATTTCTTCAATTAATTTTACTTATACACTTGATTACACAAGATTAATTTTGTGTACATAATGAATCTCTTTTGAGGTTTAAGTTACTGATTAATTAGAGTACCACTTAACAAGCGTGTCATCCCAGCACTTTGGGAGGCTGACGTGGGCGGCTCACCTGAGGTCAGGCATGAGCCACCGTGCCCGGCTTACACACATTCTTTTCACTCCTGCTTGCAGATCTCTGTTCCCTTCTAATTCCAGTGGAACCACTTTCACTTAGTATCAAAATATCCAGATCCACTCATCAAAGTGTAAATAATCCTCCAGCAAATTACCTTTGCAAATCTATTTTTATGTAATATTTCCTTAACTTCTTCTTACCTACATCCAGTAGTCATTTTACAAGGCAGAATTTTTTCTATTTTATATAGAACTGAGGCAGTATTTGAAAAAAATCTCAAAACACTCTTCAGGAAGGACTGGCATCTAAAACACCAGTTCCAATATATATTTTAGTAACATTTTAAAGGACAGATGCTTTTCAAAATGTTATTATAATTTAAAAAAATGTAACCTTCCTCTCTGAGTTCATGTTTATGGAAAACTAATATTTCATAAATGCCAAGTTACTATGATGTATTATCTAAATGCTGCCCCTGCCATTCTATAAATACAAAAATCGTAACCTTCTAACTAACTTTGGTATTAGTCAACAACTGTGCTGATGAAAAGTAAAATCAATTCATTTAAAATAATTTTCCATGAACAAAATCAAGTAACTTGTAAGTAGTATGGTAGATGAACCAAAAAATAAAGTAACATTAACCAGAAAGACATGCCATGGACTTCTCTAATCTTTTTTTGGAACACCCTTTTCATGCATATGAAAATAAAAATTAAATATAAAATACCTACTTTATGTATGTACTTTTACTTGTGTCTATTGTTCTTTAAAGATTAAAATAACTCCTAAAGCCTGGATAGCTGAGCCCATTGTGCTCTTCTGCCCATAAAATAGATCGGATGTGCAGTGAAAGAGGTAAAACTTAGGCTTTCAGGTTAGTTATGACGATGGAAACACAATTCTATTCAATAGTGTTCATCTTGGTCTTTCAAATGTTTAAGGTCACAAGGCAAAAGAGAACAGACTTTAAGAATGTTCGTGTATTACTTCTCGTCTTACCCAATAGCTACATTAGTTCGATTAGGCCAGTGTTTTGGAGTAAACAGCACTGTGAAATGTGTCGTGGAGTCCAGAGGCTCCACCACCTACCTCCATGTAGTTGTTCTGTCCGATGGAGCCTAGAGTAATACCTTAGGAGATGCATTACATCTACAGGTACCAACCAGGAAGGGTAGTCTTGAATTAAATGGCTTTAGAACACGTTATAAGAGCAAATCGAAGCTTCTAGGTATTAGAACCACTTCAATCACAGAGCGTCTCTGGGTTCTATCTGTGGCCAGCATCAAGTGTCTGTCTGCCCTCCCCGAATGCTTTCTCTCATCATGTGGATCTTCTAGATGGTCTTATTCTTCCCCAGCCAGCCAACTTGATCAACAAGCCTAGGTATATTAGATATGTATAAAGTTGGTTCTTAAATAAAGTCCATTTCTGTATCTAGGTAAGTAATGTCTTCAGACTTACAATTTCATTGATATCTAGAAAGAGTGACTCTAGTTAGCTTCTAGTGTCAGTTTTTCTAGCAGCTTCTTTAAAAACAAAAATCCTCTCTGGAACAAAGCTTCCTTGCAAGTATTGCTGTTGGCAATAGTCCTCTTTACTGAAATGCTTATCCGGTGAAACTTGCGCTGTGCCAGTGAGCCTGCAGGTTGATGGTCCTTTTGTTCAACTTCTCCATTATAAAGCAACCTCTCTGATCACCCTTTTAAAACTAAAGACCAAAGAATCAAATGAGATCAGGAAGTGACCAGAGCTCACAGGTCATCAACTCCTCTTCTTAGCATATTATAGCACACAGTCTAAGCCCGAAAAACACAGCAGAACCCATTACAGCTCTCGAGTTCCAGTTATTAACATTGATTTTTTCCAATGGGAAATTTTCATTAGAAGCTATCACAGGACTCACATTCAGTAATAACTTAGATTAGGATGCATACTGGAGCCTTTGTCCTTAGAGTAGGTGCCACTGAGTCACTATTAAAAGGAGTCTTTTTGATCTTAGTAAATTCTCACAGGGCTTATCTCAGTCTAAACTGTAACTGGCCTTTACTAGTGATGTCATGTGTAGTTCAAATTAATATTGTAATGTATATAAATTGTATATATAGGTATAATACATGCATGTATTTACAATTATTTATTTTATTTTATTTTTTAATAAGATAAAAGTTAGAGGTTAAAATATGACTCTAGGCCATTGTGCTTTAGAATGAAGAGCGCAGACATGGGTTGGAAATGTAAATTTTGGCCCAATTTAATTTCTGTGACAAATTCATTAATGTCTTCAAGGTTCAGGCTCTATGTATGAGACAAATGAAAACAGCTCTAAGATTCCTGAAAACCCTAAAATATTAAAATTCCACTCTGCCATTAGTTCAGATAAATCATTTGCCAATTTGCCCCACAAGAACCAGGCATCTTTAAATGGTAACATAACATGCACTTCTCTCTCCCAAAGTGTGGTGCATAAACGTTCTGCTTCTCAATAACACAGGATGCCTGCTAAAATGTGCTGTCAGGGGGATTAGTAAGGAAATGTCGTATCAAAACTTCTGCAGATGTGGCCCTGAAATACACATTGTAATAAATCCTCCAGGCGTCTCAAGTTAGGAATAACTGGTTTATAAAATTGTACTTACTTAAAAATTATAGATAAACAGATTTCACCGTAACCCATTCTTTCTGTTCTGAATGAAATAAGGCTCTATATTCAGACTGAATTTTCAGTGAAAAACAACTTAAAATAGTGACAAATCATCTATAAGTTTAAATGAATATAACTAGGAGACCTGAAAACTCAGGTTTAGCAGTCATCTTCCAACAGTTTGAGAGCCCACAGGAGCCACAGAGCCCTCATGTCTCTCCAGAGAAGCAGGGTGATTCTTCCCCCTAAACACCATGCAATTCTTGAAGTGAGTGAAAGCATCCCTGCTCACACTGATACCCTCTCAAGTGAACTCAAAGTTAAGCCATCTCCAGCCAGACCAGATATCCTGGCCCATATCTCATTCATTAATATATGTTGAGAAGCCTTTGTTTCTTGGAAACTACATGAAGTGAATAGGCTGTGGACTCCACTGGACCTAGTGGTCTATATTTAACCAATTCCCTTCACACATATGTATCAGATGCTCTCTTAGTTACGGAGCTGCAGTGGTGAATAAGAAAGCCACAGTCCTGTACTCCCAGGGTTTCAATTCTGAAGACGAAGACAGGCACAGAAACCCAACTGAGCAAAGAGAAGAGATTATTACAAAATGTGTTCACATGCAAAGTGAAGCAAGGGACTGAATATACAACAAGGATTTTGGGGCGAACATTAGATACAATCTTAATTCAGATTATATAAGATTCATACATGTAATTTTTATATATAGATATATTAATTTGGGCCGGGCGTGGTGGCTTATGCCTGTAATCCCAGCATTTTGGGAGGCCAAGGCGGATGGATCACTTCAGTCCAGGAGTTTCAGACCAGTCTGATCAACATGGCAAAACCCCATCTCTACTAAAAATAAAAAAGTTAGCCGGGTGTAGTGGTGTGCGCTTGTAGTCCCAGCTACTCAGGAGGCTGAGAAAGGAAAACTGCTTGAACCCAGGAGGCAGAGGTTTCAGTGAGCCAAGATTGTGCCACTGCACTCCAGCCTGGGTGACACAGCAAGACCCTGTCTCAAAAGAAAAAGAAAAAAAGAAATATTAATTTGGATTATACAGATTCTAACCACTTCTTTCAAGTGAGAATATTTAAGGTAAGACCTGAGAATAAAAAGAGTTAGCTTTTCATACACTACAGAAAGATTCGTCTTTTAGGAAAAACCCCCAGTGTTCATGGACCCTAATATATGAGCAAGATCTTGGCATGTAGAAGAAACCTGTGAATTGGATGAAATGAAAAACTGAAAAGTAGGAATCTGGATGAAGTACAGAAGGGAGAAAGACTAATGTGAGACGTGGCTGAAAGAGAAGGATATGTGAAACAGTACAGGTCTTCATTAGTAATGATGAGGAACATAAATCTTAGTCCAAGTACACCAGAAAAGTGGGAGAGTTGGAAACTGAAAGACATGTTAAGAGATCACTTTGGTTTCTCTGTAGCTAACAGGGTGTAGGAGATTAAGAATTAAAGTAGGTTGACTAAGGATGACCTAAGAAAATAAGCGTAGGTAAGAAAATATGTGGCTCTGGCTAGGCTGGGGACATTGGAAATCAAAAGAGGTGGAGGAAATTACAGATGTATTTGGAACCAAAATATTTTTTAAATGAATGTTGAATTGGATATTGTCAGAATATTGAGGAAGGGCCAAAAATGACTTATAAGCGTCTAGCATGGCTGGCAGTGCCACTTACTGACATGTGGGAAACCAGGACATGTTACCTCTGAATTATTCGAGTGCTATTGTCATGTAAATCATCAACTCCCAGAATAAAGGTCTGGGCCAAACTCTAAGACTGGAAATTATGAGCTGTTTAGTAGTGTTTAGAGCTTAGAGAGAGTATGTGTGTGGAGAGAAAAGAAGAGCAATTAGGACAGAACCCTTAGAAACATCAATATTTAAAATTTGGGAAGAGAAACAGAAACAAATAAATTGTGGGAAAATGAAGCTCAGGGTAGTTGCAAGGGAATGCTAAAAATGAACTATGGCATTTGAGGAGGAAAACGTGGAAACTGAAAGCAAGAGAGTACGGATGGATCGTGAGGGAGCAGCAGCAGCTGTGTCCTAAGAAGAGTCTCAGTGAAAATGAAGGGTTGTAGGAATGAGGACATCTGGGCCAACGAGCTGGCAAGGAGTGATGTCCAGGAGGCAGAATATTTGCATCTAGATCCTGGTGGTATATACCCTTATAGAAAATGTTTCAGATTTGATGACAATAAAGTGGAGGAAAGAAAAAAAGTAATGGAAATAAAGATGTCAAAAAACGGGGAACCGAGGTTTGTACTGGTCCTTTCACATGAAAGCTGAGCCACTAAAATGATGGCTGAACTTGCCTGAAGATGATATTGAGCAAAAGATCTACAGCCTTAAATAAATGGCAAGAGGCCAGGTGCAGTGGATCATGCCTGTAATCCCAGAACTTTGGGGGGCTGAGGCAGGCATATCACCTGAGGTCAGGAGTTCGAGACCAGCCTGGCCAACATGGCGAAACCCCGTCTCTACCAAAAATACAAAAATTAGCTGGGTGTGGTGGTATGCACCTGTAATCCCAGTTACTCAGGAACCTGAGGCAGGAGAATCACTTGAAACCGGGAGGAGGAGGTTGCAGTGAGCCGAGATCACACCATTACACTCCAGCATGGGTGACAGAGCAAGACTCCATCTCAAAAAAAAAAAATAAGACCAGAGTGCCCAGGAGGGAGGTCTGTTGATGATGGTAATACCAAAGGGGCATGGCTGATATTTCCAAGGGGTTTGAGTTTCAAAGGAACAGTCTAATTTGCAAGGAGCGGAGAAATTAACAGTCTAGAAGTTGTAACGGGAACCAAGAACAACCACCTCGGCTTCCAGCCATAGGTATGTGGAGGGTGAGAAAAAGACCTGTCTCAATTTATGAAAGCTAGAGGAAAAACTGCACTTTAGTATCAACCAACTTTTGTTTTAAGATAATTACAAACCAATATGGAACTTAGCAAGAGTCAATTTTGACAGTTTCCTGCAGCTTAGTAAATTCTGCACAAAATTAAGATTTAACACAAAAGTAGAGAAAAATTTTAATGGCATAGCACATTTCTTCACAATTCCTTAAACCAAATAATTCCCTGTTCTTCCAACTCTCACCTTACACTATCAACTAGGCTTCTTATTCAATGAACGGTTTAAGTCTACTAAGACACACACACACACACACACACACACACACACGTCTTATCCAGCTGCAGATCTCATTTTTGAAGGTACATTGAAAGTACATAGATCATTCTATAATCATCAACTATGAAGATTGTGAGCAACTGGAACAAGTATTCTTGGAAAAGAAGTTTCCTGTGTATAAGAAAAAAAAGAGTCCAACTCTGGGAACTGACTTGGCTGAGTCATCATTATATGCCACTGGCAAGAAATCAAGAAGTAACTCAGGACTGATAAACTTTGTTAAAGGAAATGGAAACAGCCTATCTGTGAGGCTTAATTCTTGATAATCTGGCCAAGATATAGCATCTGGATAAGAGTTCACTGACTCAACTAAATTTTGTGAAGGTGAAGTACTTGTTAAAATGAAAGATCTATTTAGAGAGAAATAAGTAGACATAATGTCTGCACTATGGATAGGTGTATACCTGTTTTTTGCAAAAACAGTTTGTATCTTTGAAATGCTGGTTTGCCCTGGACAGAGCTAACTTAAATAGAGACCTGGCGCGGTGGTTCATGCCTGTAATCCCAGCACTTTGGGAGGCCGAGGAGGGTGGATCATGAGGTCAGGAGATCGAGACCATCCTGGCTAACACGGTGAAACCCCGTCTGTACTAAAAATGCAAAAAATTAGCCGGGCATGGTGGCGGGCACCTGTAGTCCCAGCTACTCTGGAGGCTGAGGCAGGAGAATGGTGTGAACCCGGGAGGCGGAGCTTGCAGTGAGCCGAGATCGCGCCACTGCACTCCAGCTGGGTGACAGAGCGAAACTCCGTCCCCAAAATATATATATATAGTTTTTTTATATATATATGTATATATACCCAAAGGATTATAAGTCATGCTGCTATAAAGACACATGCACACGTATGTTTATTGTGGCACTATTCACAATAGCAAAGACTTGGAACCAACCCAAACGTCCAACGATGATAGACTGGATTAAGAAAATGTGGCTGGATACATATGTAACAAACCTGCACATTGTGCATATGTACCCTAAAACCTAAAGTATAATAAAAAAAAAGAAAAAAAAAAGAAAATGTGGCACATATACACCATGGAATACTATGCAGCCATAAAAAAGGATGAGTTCATGTCCTTTGTAGACACATGGATGAAGCTGGAAACCATAATTCTCAGCAAACTATCACAAGGACAAAAAAAAAAAAAACGCTGCATGTTCTCACTCATAGGTGTGAATTGAACAATGAGAACACATGGACCCAGGAAGGGGAACATCACACTCCGGGGCCTGTCATGGGGTGGGGTGAGGGGGAGGGACAGCATTTGGAGATATACCTAATGTAAATGATGAGTTACTGGGTGCAGCACACCAACATGGCACATGTATACATATGTAACAAACCTGCACGTTGTGCACATGTGTCCTAGAACTTAAAGTATATATATATATATATATATATATAAATATAAAGAGAAAACCATTAAAGAAAGGCTATAATACACAGGAACACACAGACATACATACACCTGTGTGTCTATATCTTCAGTTATCACACTTTTTCTATACAGACTCCACACGAGACAAACATGTTACATTTTATGAGAAACTATAAGTGGAAAGAGGAGAATTTGTGAAATCAATATAGAATGTTCCTTGTTTAGCATAATTCTAACTGTTTCTCATTAGAGGTCTGAGTATCAATCTGTATTATATGTGGCCATGCTGGCATTTGGGAAATTCCACAAGAAACTTTTTAAATATGAATTTGGAAAAGGGAAAAGGATTTTTAAAGTGTCTTTTTTTGTTCTGCATTCTATGTGGAACATCTATTTTGTGCTAACTGCTCGTGTTAGCTTGTGATTGCCTGTGACTATGTGGAAGATATACTTTACGTGACTATGTGAGCAATAGTCTTAAAGTTAAGAAATCTAAAATTTGGTTGGTTTAGTTGCTAATTAGGTAAATTACCTTGTAATGGTTACTTAACCTCTCAAAGATTAATTATCTTCAGTGGTACATTGAAGGTTCCATTCATATTGATTTTAGTAGACTTATCCTACTAAAAAGTAAATTTAACAGAAATTATTCTAGACCTCATTATTTCAGGAGACCCCACCCCAGCTTTTATTCCTAACTTCAAGAAATGCAGAGAAATTTAAAAATTCGATGTTCTCCCAATTCAACAGAATATAACTGAACTAAATCGATTTATGTATAATTCATTATTTCAACCTTTAACGCTATATCCGAGCGGTTTGTTTTCACCATAAAGTTATAGCTGTTTAGGCCAATAATTAAAGAGGACCTTGATAGAGAATGACAAGAGAGGATGATCACCCTATTGTCTATCTTCCAGCTGTTTTCAATGCCCTGAAGTTTTATTCACACCCAAATATTAGAATCTTATCTGAGAGAGCGTACTCAAATGATGAATCATGCTAATTTCTCAAGAAAAGTGTTACAGAATAATAAATGCCTTTCTGGTCAAAGCACTGATGCTCTGGAAATAATCTTTATCCAAATGAGGTACAGGAATTGTTAGGACTATTAAAAGTTTGTATATGATATCTGCCAGGTTCGACTGAGCTTCACTTAAAATCTACCATATTAGGGCCAAGTGTAATGACTCAAATTAGTGAACTTAAAAATTGTTTTAAAATGTTTCCTGGAGACATTTCAAATATTGCTCTCTGATTTATCACTGTTACTTTTGCTGAATTCAATTTGATGCCAAGATTTATTCAGATTAATCAAATGCCATAAACTCTGATACCTAATGTTCCTTAACACCTTAAGAACTTTTAAACAGATCAAATGTTGAAGATACGCTTTTAGTGAAACTGTACCTAAGCACATGAATTCTATTGAATATAGCTTTTTAGAAGACTAACAAAGAAAGAAGACTTAGGAAATTCGGAAACATTTTTTAAACCTTCTAGAGGGAATTAAACTACTGAAAAATAATTTCAATTGGTGAATCTAATGGCATTAATCAGAAGATAAGAAAAAAGTAACCATAAAACTTTATGGGGGTAATATTTGCTATGAGGATCAGGAAAAACAACTAATGGATATTAGGCTTAATATCTGGGTGATGAAATAAACTGTACAACCAATCCCATGGCATAAGCTTACCTCTGTAACAAACCTACACTTGTACCCCTGAACTTAAAAGTTAAAATTTAAATAAATAACGTTGTGCTATTAATTTCAACCAGAGCCTTTCCAAGGTGCAGGGAACTTTTGAGAATTTTATTTCTTGCAAAAGGAAACTTGATTCCTTGCTTAGGGCCTTCCTAGGAAAACCTCTATTCTTTGGAGAAGCATCATACTCCTACAAGATTTAAGGACCATCATATTTGTCAGACTTTTTTTCTGTTTTACTGTGAGCAGTTTACAGAACATAAAGAAAAATCAAATCCGAAGGTGCACTACACGTGTTTTATCAAAAGGAACATTTTTGTGTACTTTTAAGAAAATACGACAAATTGAGTTTTCTGACCTATTACCAAGTTAGACATCTTGAGTGAATTGAATCTGTTGTAATCCTGTTTGGTTTTCATCCCATGGCTCTGGAAAACTGACATTTATCTCCAATTTTTCAACTCTGCTTCTTTCCAGTACCTCATCTATACGACTATTATAGTACTTTTCATCTGCTTTTACCACTACACTATGGCTGCATTACTTTTAACACAGTGTCCCACATGTTACCCATTTCTACCTTATATAAAGAGTAGAAATTGAATTGTAATTGAGTATGCAGTTGCCTCATATTCAGGTCTTCAACTGAAATAACTCCAGCTATCTCAAAACTTCAACCCTCTCTGGAAGTATTGGACCAAATTATCCCAGATTATAGCACTCTCAGGCTAAAATTACTAATGCTTCTATAGTTTCAGAGACTGTATCAGGTTATTCAACACAACATTCCATGCACCATTCCAGCCTCATATAATCAGAGGACACTTAGACGACTTTAATAGCCTTCAAAAGACACCCTCCTCTTTTACTTATATATATATTTATTTATCTATTTATTTAATGGAGACAGGGTCTTACTCTGTCACCCAGACTGGAGCGCAGTGGCATAATCACGGTCCACCGCAGCCTGCACCTGCCGGGCTCCGATCCTTCCACCGCAGCCTCCTGAGTGGCTGGGACCACAGGCGCCGCCACCACGTCTGCCTGGTTTTTGTATTTTTGTGGAGATGGGGTTTCACATGTTGCCCAGGCTGATCTGAGACTCCTGGGCTCAAGAGATCCACCTGCCCCGGCCTCCCAAAGTGCTGGGATTACATGAACGAGCCATTGTGCCCAGCCGGTCCCGCCCGGTTTTTAACCTTCGTACTGTTTATATAATCATCCTTCACAAAATAGAACACTTCATTACTCGATGGTTCTCATTATTCTAATATGAAGAACTATATTAAGAAAATAAATTCCTGGCCGGGCGCGGTGGCTCACACTTGTAATCCCAGCACTTTGGGAGGCCGAGGCGGGCGGATCACGAGGTCAGGAGATCGAGACCACAGTGAAACCCCGTCTCTACTAAAAATACAGAAAATTAGCCGGCGTGGTGGCGGCGCCTGTAGTCCCAGCTACTCGGGAGGCTGAGGCAGGAGAATGGCGGGAACCCGGGAGGCAGAGCATGCAGTGAGCCGAGATCGCGCCACTGCACTCCAGCCTGGGCGACAGAGCCAGACTCCAGCTCAGACAAAAAAATAAATCAATAAATTTCCAATATTTCCTAGCATATCCAATTTAATTCTATACATCACATAAAAATAAAAGCCGTCTTACTCTGTTAGTTTCTTACTGCTGTTACAGTAAATTAACATAAACTCAGAGGCTTAAAACAACACATTTTTTTTCTTTATACTTCTGGGGGTCAGAAGTCCAAAATGGGTCTTAGTGTGCTAAAATCAAGGTATCATCAAGTGTATATTTTGTCTAGAGATTCCAGGAGAGAATTCACCAGGTTTGAGGGGTCACATGTATCCCTGAGCTCTTGGCCTCTGCACATCTTGGACACAGCACATCACTTCAGCCTCGGCTCCAGTTTCCCCAAGCTCTTCTGCTCACTCTGGTCTCTCCGCCTTCCTGTCTGAAGGTTCTTTGTGACTACAGTGGGCCCACCTAGATAATTCAGGATAATCGCTCCAGTTTAAGGTGAGGTGATTAGCAATCTTAATTCCACCTCTAACCATAATGCTTCCATGCTGCCTAACAACACATTCAAAAGGTCATCCTGCTAAGGGTCATTATTCTACCTACACACTAAGTGACTGAGAAAAAGTAAAGTTATGTATCATGCCTTACCTATGGCGAGGAAATAATAACTTATAATGATTTATCTACAAAAACCTGCTTTTTAAAGCTTTGGTCCTAGTCTATTGATTAAAGTTTTGGTATATTCCAGATAAATTTCATGTCCTTGATGCTAACACATTGTGCACAGCAGATGGCCTTTTTAAAATAGTACTGCATAAAGGAATATTTAAGGTTGTCTGGACAATAGAAAAGGAACTTTAGTTGCTATGCCACAAAAGGCCGGATTTCTGCACATTACACCTCCTACCAGTGCACACATGTGCCAAACTCCTTCCTGAAAGCCTGGTTTATGTTTCCTATGTGCTTAGCAATAGTTTTACTCTCACGACTGTTTATATTAAGTCCTATTTTTTAAAGCATATCCTCATTTGTTTGTTTTCCTGAGCCTCTGAACTGGATTTCATCTGGTATGTATTGCACAGGTTTGCACAGCTTGATTGTACGCTACCTTAAAGCATCCTCTTGTGTTCTGGACACGGTTATTTTTCTCCATGGTAAGGTGATAAGTGACTTCTCTGAGGACTTGCCACCTTAGAATGCAGTGGTGACATCACCTGCTCAGGCTCTGTCTGCAATGTGGAATTTAGTATTTTCCAACTTCTGGTCTAACTTGAACTTCATAATTAAGCAGAGCCGCCTTTTGAGGGAACAGTAGGGTGTCTGCCCCTAAACGTCTGTGTAAATGCAGAGACACATTTGGGAACATAACTGACTTTTATGTACAGAAGCCAGATGCATTTCATGACCATGCATGCTTAGGGAAGCAAGTTCATCTCATCTATCACAATAAGCATCTGTGCCACTAAATTCCACTGCAGGATACTTTTCACACTTAGACAACAAAACATTTAAGGAAATAAAAGCTCTTTCCAATAAAAATGTGCATCAAATACTGTGTGTATGTTAAAAAAAAAACCTTCCTCTATAAGATAAGGCCACAGGAACTACTAAAAAAGCATTCTTGAAATACATTTTCTGATAGGAATCTAGGCCCTTGCCTTATATAAGATTTAAGGAAAGTGATGTGTGTGTCTTTATACTTGAAAGGCTGTTTTCAACAGCAAAGGGTATGCTTTGAGGTATCAATATAGTTTTGAGAATGCAAAAGTTTAAAAGAAATGGAATGCATATTCTCCAGGTATGAACATGCAATTGTCATTATTTTCCTACCATCTACTAGATTAGAAACAGAAGAAAAATTATGGAAATGTCTGTTTTCCCTCAATAGGAGTACCTATTTATTAAAGTTAATTAATTACTATTCTTTAAACATTTTCAAAATAGACTCATAAGTGACAACTTTCAGAGAAAACAAGGGTTTTTGGATGTAAATATTTACTTATAACATGGATAAAATAATTTTGTTAAATATTAACTCCATATTCATAATGTTCTCTATTGTTTTTGCATTTTGTTTAACAATAGAGAATCTAAGACATTTAGTGTTCATGAGTTTCATACAGTTTCCTGTCAATGTACTTTGTCTTTTTTTTATTGGACTACTAATCATTTATTTATGATTTGTTGGAACTACTCATATTTTAAATATGTCAAGTGAATTGCAAGCACTTGTTGCTGATTTGATATTTGCTTTTTACACATATTCATTGTATCCTCTGAAAAAGAAAAGTTTTATATTTTAACAAATTCCAATCCATAATTTTTTTTTTTAATTTTCTGTTATTGGTTAGGGCTATGTTTGGATATTTAATTTTAACCGTAATGTTGCAAGTGATATTTGTCTATGGTATTTTTTCTTTATATTTTGAAAAAGTGTATTTGACATCCACTATGGAATTAATATTTATTAATGACATATTATACCTTTGTGCAACTATAAAATACATATAGCCAATTATCTGAACACCATTTTATGAACTGTTTATCACTTATCCACTGATTTGAAACACTATCTTTATCATATATTGGATTTTAGGTTTATCGAGATTATGTAACATGAAATTATTTAATTATGAAATTATGTGAATTCAAGCATGACAGTCAGCTCTTCTTCCCCACCACTACCCTGTAAAAGGATGGATGGAATAATTGCTTCCCTATGGCTTAAGTGTATGAGAGGTATACAACATGGTCTTGATGAAGTGGGAACTACACAGAAACTGTTTTTGGTCCTGAAATGTACTCCAGCTTTACCAATTTGTTCTACACATATACCATTGAGGGTAGAAGCTGAATTTTGCTAATGATTATATTTACACTACTTAACATTGTGCCAGATACTGAGTAGATGCTTAGAAACATGTTTAATGACTTGTTTTATTGCTAGAGACCTAATTATCTGCTGTAGTGGTGCTATCTCATTCAGAATCATTTTGACCAGCCTTTCTCCATCATGAATAAAACACTTATTTACACACTTGTGTACATGCACATGTGCATAGAAACACACACACCCTTTGCAGAGACAAACTGCATCGAAAGCATGTACAAACATTATAGTATTTTTGTTGATTCTGACCTGATTCTGATTCTATTGTATACATTTTCATTCTGATCACAATAACAATAAAAATAGAAAACTATAAGTTGTGAAGCTGGAAGATGCAGAACATGAAAGATCGAATTACCAATTTTTTTTCTATTTTCTTTAGTTGGCTGCTGATAAAATCAGAAAAGAAATGGACACAAAAATGAAAGTATGCAATGTGTGTGCGTGTGTGTGTGTGTGTATCACATGCACTCGTTTCCATGATGTACATATGGAATTTCATAACCAGCCAAACTAAGCTTCATAAGTGAATGAGAAATAAAATCCTTTACAGACAAGCAGATGCTGACAGATTTAGTCACCATCAGACCTGCCTTCCAAGAGCTCCTAAAGGAAGCACTAAACATGGAAAGGAAAAACCAGTACCAGCCACTGCAAAAACACACCAAAATATATAAACCAATGAAACTAGGAAGAAACTGCTTCAACTAATGTGCAGAATAACCAGCTAACATCATGATGACAGGACCAAATTCACACATAACAATATTAACGGTAAATATAAATGAGCTAAATGCCCCAATTAAAAGACATACACTGGCAAACTGGATAAAGAGTCAATACCCACAGGTGTGCTGTATTCAGGAGACACATCTCACTTGCAAGGACACACATAGGCTCAAAATAAAGGGATGGAGGAATATTTACCAAGCAAATGGAAAGAAAGAAAAAAAAAGCAGGAGTTGCAATCCTAGTCTCTAATAAAACAGACTTTAAACCAACAAGGATAAAAAAGGACAAAGAAGGGCATTACATAGTAGTAAAGGGATCAATGCAACAAGAAGAGCTAACTATCCTAAATATATATATATGCCAAATACAGGAGCACCAGGATTCATAAAACGAGTTCCTAGAGACCTACAAGGAGACTTAGACTCCCACACAATAATAGTGGGAAACTTTAACAACCCACTATCAATATTAGACAGATCAACAAGAAAGGAAATTAACAAGGATATTCAGACTTGAACTCAGCTCTGGTCCAAGTGGACCTAATAGATACCTACAGAACTCTCCACCCCAAATCAACAGAATATACATTCTTCTCAGCACCACATAGCACTTATTCTAAAATCAACCACATAATTGGAAGTAAAACACTCCTCAGCAAATGCAAAAGAATGAAAATCATAACAAACAATCTCTCACACCACAGTGTAATCAAATTAGAACTCAGAATTAAGAAGCTCACTCAAAACTGCACAACTACATGGAAACTGAACAACCTGCTTATGAATGACTACTGGGTAAATAGCAAAATTAAGGCAGAAATAAATAAGTTCTTTGAAACCAATGAGAACAAAGACACAACATATCAGAATTTCTGGGATACAGTTAAAACAGTGTTTAGAGGGAAATTTACAGCATTAAATGTCCACATTAGAAAGTGGGAAAGATCTAAAATAGACACCCTAACATCACAATCAAAAGAAGCAATGGAAAACACATTAAAAACCTAGTATAAAACAAGAAATAACTAAGATCACAGCAGAACCGAATGGGAGAGAAACACAAAAAAACCTTCAAAAAAAAAATCAATGAATCTAGGAGTGGGTTTTTTGAAAAGATTAACAAAATAGATAGACCGGTAGCCAGACTAACAAGGAAGAAAAGAGAGAAAGATCAAATAGACACATTAAAAAACGATAAAGGGGATATCACCACTGATCCCACAGAAATACAAACTATTATTAGAGAATACTGTAAACACCTCTACACAAATAAACTAGAAAATCTAGAAGAAATGGATAAAGTCCTGGACACATACACCCTCCCAAGACTAAAGCAGGAAGAAGTCAAATCCCTGAATAGACCAATAACAAGTTCTGAAATTGACTCAGTAATTACTAGCCTACCAACCAAAAAAAGCCCAGGACCAGATGTCTTCACAGCCGAGTTCTACCAGAGGTACAAAGAGGAGCTGGTACCATTCCTTCTGAAACTATTCTGAACAATAGAAAAAGAAAGACTCCTCCCTAAATCATTTTATGAGGCCAGCATCACTCTGATTCCAAAACCTGGCGGAGACCCAATAGAAAAAGAAAATTTCAGGCCAATATCACTGATGAACATCGATGTGAAAATCCTGAATAAAATACTGGCAAGAGAATCCAGCAGCACATCAAAAACTTATCCACCACGATCAAGTTGGCTTCATGCCTGGCATGCAAGGCTGGTTCAACATATGCAAATCAATAAACATAATCCATCACATAAACAGAACCAATGACAAAAACCACATGATTATCTCAATAGATGCAGAAAAGGCCTTCAATAAAATTCAACACCCCTCATACTAAAAACTCTCAATAAACTAGGTATTGATGGAACATATCTCACAAAAATAAGAGCTATTTATGACAAATGCATAGCTAATATCATGCTAAATGGCCAAAAGCTGGAAGCATTACCTTTGAAAACTGGCCCAAGAGTAGGATGCCCTCTCTCCCCACTCTTATCAACATAGTATTGGAAGTTCTGGCCAGGGCAATCGAGTAAGAGAAAGAAATAAAAGCATGCAAATAGGAAGAGAGGAAATCAAATTGTCTCTGTCTGCAGATGACATGATTGTATATTTACAAAACGCCACCACCTCAGCCCAAAAATTCCTTAACCTGATAAGCAACTTTGGCAAAGTCTCAGGATATAAAATTAATGTGCAAAAATCACAATCATTCTTATATACCAATAACAGACAAGCAGAGAGCCAAATCATTAGTAAACTCCCATTCACAATTGCTATAAAGAAAACAAAATACCTAGGAATACAACCTACAAGGGATGTGAAGGACCTCTTCAAGGAAAACTACAAACCAGAGCTCAAGGAAATGACAGGACACAAACATATAGAGAAACACTCCATCCTCATGGATAGGAAGACTCAATATCATGAAAATGGCCATATTGCCCAAAGTAATTTATAGATTCAATGCTATTCCCATCAAGCTACCATTGACTTTCTTCACAGAACTAGAAAAAAACTATGTTAAATTTCATATGGAAGCAAAAAAGAGCCTGTGGAGCCAAGGCTAACCTAAGCAAAAAGAACAAAGCTGGAGGCATGACGCTGCCTGACTTCAAACTATATTACAAAGCTAAAGTAACCAAAACAGCATGGTGCTAATACCAAAACAGATATATAGACCAACGAAACAGAATAGAGGCCTCAGAAATAACACCACACATCTACAACAATCTGATCTTCAACAAACCTGACAAAAGCAAGCAATGGGGAAAGGATTCCCTATGTAATAAATGGCGCTGGGAAAACTGGGTAGCCATATGCAGAAAAGAGAAACTAGACCCCTTCATTATACCTTATAAAAGAATTAACTCAAGGTGGATTAAAAACATAAATGTAAAACCTAAAACTATAAAAACCCTAGAAGAAAACCTAGGCAATATGATTCAGGACATAGGTGTGGGCAAAGACTTCATGACTAAATCACCAACAGCACTTGAAACAACAGCCAAAATTGACAGATGGAATCTAATCAAACTAAAGAGCTTCTGCTCAGTAAAATAAACTATCACAAGAGTGAACAGGCAACCTACAAAATATGAGAAAATTTTTGCAATCTATCCATCTGACAAAGGTCTAATATCCAGAATCTAGAAGGAACTTAAACAAATTTACAAGAAAAAAAAAACAAACAACCCCATCAAAAAGTGGGCAAAGGATATGAACAGACACTCCTCAAAAGAAGATATGTATGTGGCCAATAAACATATGAAAAAAGCTCATTATCACTGTTCATTAGAGAAATGCAAATCAAAACCACAATGACATACCATCTCACACCAGTTAGAATGGTGATCATTAAAAATTCTGGAAACAGCAGATGCTGGAGAAGATGCAGAGAAATAGGAACACTTTTACACTGTTGGTGGGCTTGTAAAATAGTTCAACCATTGTGGAATACAATGTGGTGATTCCTCAAGGATATAAAACCAGAAATACCATTTGACCCAGCAATCCCATTACTGGGTATATACCAAAGGATTATACATCATTCTACTCTAAAGACACATGTACATATATGTTTATCATGGGACTATTTACAATAGCAAAGACTTGGAACCAACATAATGCCCATCAATGATAGACTGGATGAAGAAAATGTGGCACATATTCACCATGGAATACTACACAGCCATAAAAAAGGATGAGTTCACGTCCTTTGCGGGGATATGGATGAAGCTGGAAACCATCATCCTCAGCAAACTAACACAGGAACAGAAAACCAAACACTGCATGTTCTCACTCATAAGTGGGTGCTGAACAATGAGAACATGTTGACACAGGGAGAGGAACATCACACACTGGGGTCTGTAGGTGGGTGTGGGGAAAGGGGAGGGAGAGCATTAGGACAAATAGCTAATGCATGTGGAGCTTAAAACCTAGATGACGGGTTGATGGGTGCAGCAAATTACCATGGCACAAGTATACCTATGTAACAAACCTGCATGTTCAGCACATGTATCCCAGAACTTAAAGTAAAATTTTAAAAAATGAAAGTATGCAATATGTGTATGTGTGTGTATACATACATATAAAACAAGCACTCATTTTCATTATGTACATATATGCACATTATGAGTGTGAATATATGTTAAATAATATCCTATCAGTTTTGTATTTGTAACACATATATGTACATGCATATACAACAAATAGAGGTGTTTTGCATAATAATTTCATTTATATTCATTTCATCAGCTAAGAACTAAAAAGAATTTAAATCAAAATCAATTATTCATTTACAGGTGTTTTTAACCATCATCTCCCTCTTTATCTTCACTTTTATGCCTCCTTGTATTGCCATTTTGTGACTTTTTTGCCATAAATTATACATATTTGGAACAGTCACTTTAAGAAATTCAATCTTTGGATAAGATCTCTAAGATTGATTTAGTATGAATACGTGTGTGGGCACACACTTGACAAAGAAAGGTCAGTTATAAATATATGTGTACACTTATCAAAATAATTCACATAAAATCTCTGAATAAAATTATCTGTATGCTTTTTCTGTCAATAAAAGCAATATAGTATAATTCTTGGTAGTAAACCTGTTTGTTTTCATTCTGTTGCCTACCATGTGAGCTGCCATGTTGGTATAAAACATCGATCATTTGATATTTTACTACAGCAAATAATAGTGATCCCCACGAAATAATAAATAAATCAGTGAGTTTCACGGAAATAAGTTTTTGGATGGATCAGATAATTTGAAGTTGTTAGTTTATTCTCCAGCAAGGTGAAAGAAAAAAGCTGTTAGTTTGTTCTCTATCAGGTGATCGAAGATGAAAACTAAAGTTCTCAAGGCCAGTGCATAATAATGGTGCCGTATTCTGTGCATCAATCACCATTACCAAATACCTATATTGCCAGATATTTCATGTACCGCTTTAGTGGTGATTAATCAATGTGCCATGGCACTGAAACTGAAACGAGACTTTGTAGTACAAGTGATATTCAAAGGGTTTTGAAAATTTATCAGCTCTATAGATATAGATGAAAATTTATCATCATCTATCTAGAAATCCTGTTTTTATAAATGTTACCTAGCCAAATATTGGTTTTATTTACTTAATATTTAGAAAACATGAGTTTAGTAAAAATTGTTCAGATTTTCTTAATGTAGTGTGTGAAATTACTATGTAATTATACAAGAAATATGCTACACAGCTGAATACACAAATAGGTCAGCAGAGGGAGCAAAAGGTGCCTTTCCCCTATAATCCACAGCAACATCACCCGCTCTTCTCTCTACATCATCGATGTATGTTATCTAAAGTCCTGTGCAAATGCCACCTCAACACGAGTCCTCTAGCCTTGCCTTCTTATCAGAAGCAGCTCGAAAGCCCCGATAATTCTAGAACCACTGAAAAATACACACTTGTTGCAAGGATTGAAAAGCCTCATATTGCAAATTCAGAATTCACAGTACTGAAAAAATTCATAATTTTTTAAAGTTACAATACTGTGAACTATACAAAATGAATTATGCTGGGATCCGATGACTCTCTTCATTCCAGCCTATCTTATATTTTCTCATTCATTTCTCCACATAGTCACAACAACAGACTCACTATTACATTTCATTAATGGCTATTTTATAATAAATGATCTCAATAGCATTTCTGAAACCTCTGCTGTTCTGGTTTTACAGAACTCTTGAATTTTTGAATGAGTTAGTTTTTGATTGAAAAAGACCTGACTCTTATGCTTAGAAAAGCCATCATTTCTTTCTGTAAGCTTTCCGTCTTCTATAAGCTTTACATGTTCCATAAGCAAACATTCGCTGGTTTTGTGATCAAACTAGAGAGGCAAATTCAGTTAATAATAACAACGTCATTTATCATCCTCAAATCTAGTGTTATGGATAATACGATCTCCACAAGGAGACGGTTGCACGAGCGACAAGAGAAAGACAATCAACAGTCTCTTACTCATACCAAGATATGTCCACACACACTTGTTTCAACAGTCAAAGTAACGCCATATGTCCCCAGTGATGTGGGTGGGCAAAAGGAACAGTTGGCCTGCTAATGAGGGCCATATGTACACGCAGCCTATCGTACCATCCTTCTTACTTATGGTTGCTGAAAACTCAGTAGAAGAGCTTGCTCTGAGGAATGGCATGGCTGGAGGAGGAGAGGCTTCCTTAAGAGCAGGAAAGGACCATTTGTTGTACAACTACTGTATCTCTGAAACTGGGAGCTAAAGATATGCATGTACGTTACTCATTCTTATTAAGAGTTACTTACGCATCCGTAGAGTTCTTTACTCCAGTTTCACCTTCTTTCACTAAATTCTTTTGCATTTATGTGCAAAGGGATTTTGGGCCCTTTTCAAAAATTACTTTTCCTAATCAATCTTGTTAATTTGATGTTCATTTACATCGGCTTCTCTTTATTTTTAGCTTGATTTCCAGAAAAATTATACTTTCTTTGACATTGTTAAATGTTACAATATTAAAAGAAATGAAAAAGACTTAAAAACTTAGAATATTTGAATGAGGGTTTCTGGAAGGCAGAGAGAACAATAAGGCAAAAGTACTTACTGCACTACTGTTCCAAAGTAAAAGAAAAACAAAGATTTTAAAAATGATTATAGCAGCTTTGTATCTCAACCAGGGTTTCCTTTGAAATTTCTACAACTGCAAACACTATTCAGCAATTTGCACTGATTATAAAATTTATTGTTTTAAGGTCAATTGTGATACTATGATCAGATAATATAATTTACTTTACTCTTAATGGCTTCATTTTGACAACTGAGGGAGCTTTCAGGAAGGACAACGCTTCCTGCACAACAACCAGTAAAGCAGGTCACATCCATTTTCAATCTAATTTTAAGAAAAATGAAGGACAAACTACTTGTGAGGCAGCAAGAATTCATTTGCATTAAATTAATTTGAACAGGGCATTTCAAGTTCTCTCTGGCAACAATGGAATAAAGGGGAAAATGAATCTATCTTATGCAATGATCCTCTTCTAGGTTACAGAAAGATTTGAAAGGCTGACATGACCATTGCTAAATTTCTTCTAGAAGTCTATGATTAGTGTCATAGATATAACTCATGAGATAAAATATTCACAAAGAATGTCTGTGAACTGCATCAATTGTGATGGAACTACTGTCTAACATCCCTTTGAAAAGTTATATTCTGCAAAGGTTAAAAAAACACCAACCTTTCGATGCTTTCTTATATGGATGAGCTTTTGTCAACAAGAACTAAGCTTCACAATTAAGCACTATGGAAGATAATGTTCTAGGTTAATTTAAACCTAACTAATCCAGGACTTGGCCTTGATAAATAATGGGTTTAATTAATATTTTTGACCCTAGCAGTGCAAATACTTTTACTTATATTTTACTAAAGCTAGTTTTGACAAATCTAAGGGTATTTAATTTATCAGTATCTGTTGTCAGATGAAAACTTCCCCATCAATACCTTCTAATGGTTCAAAAATAAACTGTTACCCCCACAGATACATTGTTTTTCCATGCGTAAGCAAGTACATTAATTTCAGGGTCTCAAGGCATAAAAGTGATATTACCACTTGTGATAGGCTGCATAATAGTCCCAAAAGATGTTCTTCACCTAATCTCCCGGCCCTGGGAATGTGCTGCCTTACACAGCCAAAGGACTTGTAGATACGATTCATTTAAGGATCTGGAGACAAGGTGATTATCCCAGATCATCCACGTGAGTCCAAAGTAATCACAGGAGTCCTTAGATGAAGTGGAGAGAAGGACTCAAAGTTAAAGGAGGAGACAGCGCGGAGACAGAAACAGAAATAACAGCAACGCACCTTGAAAATGGAGGAATGGGGAAAAGACAATGAAGACAGGTGCCACCAGAAGCAGAGAATGCAAGAGAATGGATTCTCCCCTCAGCACCTCCAGAAGGAACCCACACTGCAGACACATTGACTTAGCCTAATTAAAGTGATTTTGGACTTCTGACCTTTGAAACTGCAAGACAATAAATATGTGTTAAGTTATGTAAATGTGTCGTAATTTGTTATAGCAGCAGTAATACAACTAATACACCACTACAATAAGCAAAGGAAATAAAGTGCAATAGTGACAAACTTAAGGGTTTCCAGGAAAGAGAAACGAAGTGGTAAACTCAATCACAGGATTATATTAGTAACTGTAGTATATGTTACTTGCTTACCCTTTCAATCACATTATTGCTGTAATTATCATTATCATCCAATCAATATGATTACACCAGTATGTATAACTTAGACATGAAAATTTTTTTCTATTTCACTCTTCCCATAATTCCATGCAGCTACCCCTAAGCAACTATGTATCTGATGAAGCTAATATTTTCAGGGAAAATCTTCCATGTTAAGCAGAAAATTTACATCTAAAATTAAATTCTTTTAAGCCAGTCTGGGAACAATACCTAGAAAATTCAAACATTACTTCTCAAGAATACCACTAGCAGTGAGTTTGTGACGCTATCTTCCACCAACTGAATCAAAATTAATTTTAAATATTTTCAAAGCAATATTTTAAAAAATCGTGTACACATTTTTTCCTCTTGGTAAAAATAAACCACTTCTCAACCATCCATTATATTTATGTTAGTTACATGAAGTCCATACATGAATTATCATACCACAAATAGAAAACTATTTAAATAGAAAAATCTCACTTGGTGCTGACAGAATGACAGCATAAAACTGTTAAGCATGAGGAGAAAGTTGTTTGCAGTGTAAATATTTCCCTTTTCCTATCAAAGTGCGTCCTGTGATCTAGCGCTCTTCTCTCCACATGCTTAAGTACAGCAAAAGTTATAAAAACACTCATTCTAGTTTTCTATACTTTAATGGTTGTAGAACATCAGAAGAGAATTGGGAGATGGGAATGTTTTGTGCTTGACATTGCATTTGAGGGGAAAATAAAAACTTGGACATAATATGTGGGATGTCTCCACAGTAATACATGGGAGGGCAAGAAAAAAATGCTATCAAATTTCTACCATGCGCTGAGCCCCTTATATAAACAAATATCCAGCCTTTCTAATGTACTAACAACCACTCTTCATAGCAGGTATTCTATTCCCAGCTTGTAGGTAAAAAACAAAGCTTCAGAAAGGGATCTTCACCAATTTCACACAGTCAATAAAAGGCAGAACTAGGGCAAATATCAATAATAAAAATAGCAATCTAATCCTAATTGGACCTGGCACTGTTCTAAGAAGAAAATCATTAACAAAGGATTTTGAGTTACCACACTCTTAGTCTCCCCGTTTTACAAAAGAAGCAACTGGGGTAAAGTGAAGCTATGCCGTTTCTTTTCAAGCTCATATACCTAACAAGATACCACTTTAATCATGGGTCTCTGATAGATCGTGTACCTCATTTCTAGCGTTTGCTGAGATTTTTCTTATTAACCCTAAGCAAGTATTTGATCCCTGGTAAGTATGCTGTAATTTTTTCACCGCTCATTCTTATCACGGTTCTTCAAGAAAAGTACAGTTCAACACATTTGTCCTATTTGGTTACAAATTTTGAAATTCAAAATATGTATCACACTAAGCTGTTAGCTCCATTTGGAATTTTAAAAAACTAAATTTTTCACTCAGTTAAAAAAAATTGCATTGTTTACTCCCATATCTACAATATAGCTTATAAGTGTATATTTGTATTGAAAACATAATTTTCTACAACTTTTATAATATTTAAATATTATTTAAGGTTTTAATAATATTTAAATATTTAAATAATACATTTAAAAACATAGTTCAACAAGTCCGAATAATCCATCACTTACTTATGACAGAATATTTGTTCAGTATCTTCTGTTTGTTCACTCTTGTGTAATATATCCTATTTTAAGAATCAAAAACTTCTCTTAATGTCAACACTACAGCCTCTTCACAATTCCTACTTATTCCTAATTACCCTTCAGGAGCAAATAAAATGAATTTATCCCAAATTTCTTTGCTTTGAAACAACTTCAGTGAAAATGGTGGTTGTCAACCATATCTACCATTCATATATCCCATTGTTTTCTGCATTAAATTTCATCTAATACTCCCTTATGCCATCAGTGTCACTACAAAGGGGGACAGGGGATGAATCTCATCATGAACAAAGGTATATACACTAGATCTTAGGATGTTCAATCATTTCCTTACTCTATTATGTCCCATCTGAACTACTCATATTAAAATGAGCAACTATATGAACATGGTACTTTTAAGAAAGGATGTTCAAAAATTAATTCATATCTTGTACAAATTGGTATCCAAGAAATCATGACCTAATAGGCATCACATATGTGAATGAAAAAATTCACTTTCAGCAATGAATGTTGATGACACTCCTTTAGCAAGAGTTGTACCGAGCTACCCACAACTCCTCAGCACTCACTATTCTCATACATGCGGTCGGACAATGTCCAAGGGTGCAGTGATTCTGTCCAGAGGCTTTTCTGGGCCGTTAGAGCTGTCTCAGCCTGTGTACAGGGTTATACAGACACTCTAGGGCATTCATGACTCTGATCACTGGAGCAGCCCTGTACTAACTGCAAATTTATGGAGGAAACTTTCAAGTCCTCTTGCCCCCCAGTTGGGGGAACTCTGTTACCTATTTCATGTGGTCTCAGTTCTCCAACAAAAATGATCTCGGCCTGCTCATCTTACTTCCATTTCACTACATGGCATAACTAGAAGTTGACTAGGTATTCTGCTTTAATGTATATGCAAAGCCCTCTTGTTCAGGAATGTTTGTAGAATAATATTTCTAAATTAGGAATACAATTGGTCTTGTTCTTTCCTGAGGGATAAAATGTCATCTCTCTTCTTCTCTCCCTCTCTCCTTTCTTCCTAACTCAGCTAACCCTCTATCTGAAAGAATTACAAAGGAAGAAATCTAGGGCATTGTTTAGCATTCTCAGGAGGATTGGAAATGTTGGAATGACAGCGAGTATCACACATACACTGCTTGAAGTATTTTGTAGGATCCAAGGGAAGAGAAAATTTTGACATTCCAGAAAATTTAAGTCATCCTTTTAATATCAGGACCAGAAAGAAACAGGTCACACGGGCAAGAGCCATAAAACTAATTATCTTGACTCTTTCCAGAATACCTGAGCTATAAATGTACAGGGAATCCTGTAATCAGATGCAAAGTTGTGTATAATATACTTAGTTCCCAAATGTAACTAGGAATTTTATGTATATAATGTGAAAAATCGTTCCAAAGTATTTGAGACTCCAAAAACTTTCCTAGCTAGCATTCAATATTCTTGCTTAACTTCTCCTTATACCCCTAACTGTATTGAGCATGCATAGACACACAAAAGCTAGGATCAACTATTACCGCTTAAGAAAGAAAAGGAGGAAAAAGGCTGTATTATAGGGATTTAGTTTTCTTCCTCAACTCTTGAAGAAGCCTATTTGTATCAGCCCGTGTCAGACAACAAAGTACTTATCAATAAAGTTTTATGAATGTGGTCACATATGAAATATAAGAGCATTCAGTTTCTACCTCTCCTTTTCTCATAAATCCTACATCAGATAGACATTAGCTATATCTGCCAATGTTTCCACGGAATCTTAAAGACTATTCACTGCAAAGCTGGCAGTGTAGCCTGAAAGCAAGTTATGTCTGCGTTGCAACTTCACACTAAGTGGTTTAAAAATACAACTAAATGTGGCCTGTCTTTATCTTGATTATAAGACATAAATTATCCCAAGAATATTCTTAGTAAAAATTGGGTCTCCCGGTCAAGCCACTTCTATTAAGAAGGACACAGGTCAGTTTTTAGGAGTTTAGGTGTTATTTGGAAGTTAGGAGCATCTAAATATGGAATATAACTCCATTAAATTATAGTATATTTTATATCAAAGAGAAACGACAAAAATAAGAAATGTTTTAAGTATTTTTTCGTATAGCGTGTTCATATATAATTACTTCAGTAGTCTCAATGTAGTCATGCAATTGTTTGGGTAAAGAACTAAACTTGAAGTTAAATAGCATAGGTCTGAATTCTTATGGTTTATAACATTCATATATTTTATATGTTCCAGAATAATATGTAATTTCTAAGTTTATAACATAATAATTACAGAAATCTAGGTAAAGTAATACTTCTGTGACACAGTCTCTTCATCTACAAAATGGAATATTGCTTTTCTCCTTAAATTTATATTAAAAATTGGAGAAGTAATATATGTGAAAGAACCTTACATTAAATATGCAAGTTTTATTTGTTGAATTCAAACAGTCATTAAAGAACAAAATAAAACATTACATTTGGATTAACAAAGTAGATACATATATCTCAATCTGAGAAACCTTTAAGCTCTCTTGACCATAAAATGACATTGGATCCTATAAGAGAGTTTGGTAAATATTTGAAAGATATTTCAATTTCACACCTAAATGTTGATTCTGACATTTATTTCCTAAACTTATCATTTGTATACTTACCTGCTATTAAATCCACAGGGGTCATGTCACTAACTGTATGCCCACCGATTTTATTGAGAGGTATTCAGCAAGGCCCACAAAGTAAGTATTGAATTTTTTTAAAAAACAGACCCAAAACACCTAAAAGCAAAACACTTAGTAAATTCTTATAATCATGAAGATCACAAATTAGTGCTATTAGTAAGAAAGAAACTTCTAAACCAAATAAAGTCCTAATACCTCCAACGAATTTTGTCTCTCTGATACACACACACACGATTAAAAAAAAAATGAAGGAAATGTAAAAAAATAAATAAATGAAGGAAGTTCTGTGGGAAATGTCCATAATTTCATGCCCAGAATTTCTCTATCAATCTCTTTCCCCAAAGTTCTTCCGAGAAAATAAAGTTGCCTTTCTCTCAACGTTAACTCATCACTTTTCTCATAGCATTTTCAAAAGAAATATTTCCTGTCAGCCGGCCACTTAAACTTTGTGCTGTTAAAGAAATCCAAAAAGGTATCAATTTTGCAACAAAGGATAAAGAGGAGACGAAGTGAACCAACATGGCTTTTAAGCTAAATTGCCGTCACCTGTCACAGGTTGTCTAGCGAGCCTCAAGTTCCCTCTAATAAGCTTATGGAGGGTGCGGAGCAAAGGCACCTCAAGGTGCTCTGCGGGTTTTCCCCTGGTAAATTAGGCTGAAAGGAAAAGAGTCCCACCCCCCACCCCCAAACTTGGAGACCAGGGCTGCCCTGTCGAATGCTGTGCCCAGACCTCCTACTTCCACGCCCTTCCAGTCCTTTCCTCGGCTTGGAAAATTGGGCATGAGGCAAGCAAAAGGAAGGACAGAAGGCCAAAACGGGCATCCGGGAAGCCAAATTTCTGTCTCAAAAGCTCGTCTAGAAACGCGTACATAGCGCGTGCCTTGGGGACATCTCCTAAAACCCCGTTCACTGAAGCTAATTCCTCCTGAACGCCCCCACGCCGGCTGAGGATCGCAACCGCCCATCCGCCCCTCCAGCCTGTGCAGCCGCCCCCAAAACCTCCCGTGAATCGGGAAATGTCAAGGCAGCAGCGCTTGGGGAGCCGAGCAGCCTCGCCAGTTCCAAGTCTCTGGTTCGAGACCCCTCGCTTCGCCTCTTTGGGGAACTCACCTGGAGTCAGGTTTAGATGGCAGCCTCCACCCAGGGGACCGGGAAGCGGCCCCGGGAAGCGCCGCCGCGTCCTGTGAATAACGAGCGCAGCGCAGCGGAGCAGCTCCCCCTGGACTGGCCGCTCCCCGATTCCTCCCGCTCTGTCCGGGAACCGTCCCTCCGTTCTTTCCTCTCCCTCCCCTGCCTGCAGCCTCCGCGCTCCCTCCTCCTGCTGGCGGCGCAGGGCTGTGCTTCCCCCTCCCTCCTGCGGGCGCACGAGCTGCCCGCGCTGCTAATGAGCAGGCTCCAGGCTCCGCCCGGCCAGGGGTGCGCACACGCCCCACGCCGGAGACGAGCTCCCGGGAGCGGAGCTATGGATACGCCTGGTGCGGCCGCTGGAGAAATGAACTGGAGGAGGCATCCAGCATCTCACACTTTCTGGCCACTCAGCTTAACTAAGCCATAACCCCAGACTTCTTCCTAAATCTCCAGTAATTTACAGGTGCTGAAAAGTCAATGAGGGGTTTGAGCACAATCTGTGTTAACAGTATTGCCAGTATAGAGATGCTAATCTGGCTAGATTCTAGGGATGAAATGCTCAAGGGACGGTATATGATTCTTTCTGGTGGTTATTTTGACATATTTTGGCTATACTTACAGATCTGTAAAATAAACCAGCAATCTTCTAATCATGACAACACAGATTCCTAATTGAAGGCAGCTGATACTTATTAAATACCAGGCTCTGTTTAATAGGCTCTTCTTTCCCAGCTGATCTTTACTACAATTCTGTGAGCACTACTAGCACCCCTATTCTATATTTTAAGAATTTGGGTTTAACTTTTAAAACAAGACGGTCTTAAAACAAGACTAAGGATCATGTCCAACCTTGCAGAGATTCTAAGTTTCTGAGCCTAAATAATAACTGAAATCTGTAGCTCCCACAACCCATAGCCTGTGTATAATGTGTTGCAGCATCTTGGATGGTACTGTGTAACTGAACCAACAATGATAATAGGACCATCAGCAAATACACACCACGAGACTAATGAATACCTAGAATCCTAGTGAGACTTGTAAATAGTCAAGCACCCTAAGTAACAATAGTTCAAGTGCATGCTAAACATGGTGATTACTTATAAAAGAACAGCAACCAGTATGAGTGAAGACAGGCAAATAATGTTCAAAATGTTCAGAATCAATGTCCAGCCACTTATGAGTTGAATTCCCCACTCTAAAAAGGAGGCCAGATGTGATGTATTCTAAGAAGTCTACAATGGGCGTGGTCTTTTCGCAACCAAAAAGGGCTTTTTAAACACTTATTTCCCATTAAGAATATGCAATAGCTAATTAATATTAAATCTGAAAATCAGTGATAATTTATTTCAACTAACCTTACATGAAAAAATCATTACTCATTCAAGCTTTTAGAATTAGATTAAATAGCATTGAGTATCAAATTTACTTCAACCCATAGAAATAATAGACAGTTAATTAATAAAGTAAGTAATTTAATTAACTTTACTTTTGTGTCATGATGTATTTTTCCTTAGGAAAAGGATAAGACATTTTTTCCATGGTATAAAATACTAGAATATGACTCTTATATTTTTCTTCATGAAGATTAAAGAATTAATAAAATAAGTACAGACATATTGTCAACAAATCTATCCAGATCATTCATTCTCCACTCAAGAAATTATGCTAGGCAAGCTTTATTTCTCCATATGTACAAGGCAATTGAGAGGTCAAAAATTTGAAAACACTTCAATGAACATCAACCATTAATTAACTAAGAGTAGATTTTATTTATAAACAACTTTAAAAGACTATAAAAAAGGTATAACAAACTTCTACTTTATCAGTACTGCTACTCCTGTTGAACACAAAGATATATAATTATAGTTTTCTCCCTATTTAAAATATTTATTGATTCTGGCATAATAATGTCATACTCATCCCTCAATAATCAGTGTACATGGAACCAGAAATCTTTTCTTTCACCTAGTCAATTTAAGTATTTCTGTGTTTTGCATGTTAACACTCTATTTATTCTGTGTTTCTAGTGCTTATCCTCAAAATTTTTATAGTTCCGTTCACATATGAATTCTACCAATCAGCACTATATATAAATAATGCAACGTATAAAATGTGTTAAATAAATGGATGTAAGATTTATGCTAAATTTTTCACATAGTAAGTACTTCAAAACCCTTATTATTTTTCCTTAAGCTTTTATGTGCATATATTTTATCTCTCCAACTAAAGAATAAACTTCTAAATAAGAAGAGTTTTGTCTATAAATTTTACGCATTTTAATACATTATTAATCTAAAACCTTGGACTAGAGTTTGGAATTCTTTTATGTATTCATTTATTGATTCAAAAAATAGGTGTCCATGCCATTTTTTCTAAACCTTGTGCAAGATGTAGGGTATACAATGATGTCCAGACTTTAGAGTCCTTGACCTCATGGCGTTTAAAGTGCAGTAATGTACAGTAATTTTAAAATCTATTTATTATTATTTAAAACAATCAATGAATACATTCTTGTCGAAAATAACTGAAAAGTCTGTCTGAATTCCCTGGCCAAGGCCAAAACATGAAAGCAAAAGAGCTGCCTGAAAACAGTGCAAGCCACTCTCCAGAGGGTTTCTCTGTTGAAACAGCACATCGCATTATGGAAATAATGAGAAAAATTAGTAACTGTGCAAACGACAACACATGTGCATCTTTGTGGTTTCTGACCTTTTAGCATCGTCGAAGCAAGACCACAAACCTTTCAACACTAGGCGTGGTATTAATCTTGCACAGAATATAATGTTTTCACATATTTTATTCTGATTTCCTACAAAGTAATTTCAATTTCTAGCTAAAGCTAATGGATTTTTCTAGTGAAAACATTGTGTACCGAATGACTTTCCAGTGAGATCCGCGTACCATGCGCCATTTTCATGTTCGTGCTCATTTCTCTGAAGTCTGTTTGCCTTTAATTCACCATAATAAAATTCCTTGTGTACTTTTATTGGCAACCATTGCATAGTGACACTTGCATCCAAATGTAATTCCATTTGAGCTTGGCAGTGTTTGCTTTTTTATCAGAAGAGGAAAGTTAGAGGGAACAAGGGGCAAAGATGTGTGTAAGAATATCTGAGGGACCATCACAGCATCATCACAAATTCAAGATTTTTTTGAAACATTAGACAAGCGACTCACAGCCATGCCCTGGGATGGCTGAAACACTTCACAACCTGCTCATGTTTATGACCAAAATCATCACCTAAAATGAATTCAATGTGTCAATATCATAATATTGTTTGTGTATAAGTAATCATGAAGCAGTTAGGGAAGGGAGTATAATCTAGTAAGAAATTGGAACAAAAAGTGTTAGACAAAATTCAAGAAGATTTAAAAGAAGAAAATTAACCTGTCTGATCTGAACAGAATTGGAAAAGCACATCAATCATAGCTCTATACATTGACCATAGACTTAAAGCATAACATAAAAATAAAGAAGGCAGATAACTCAGGAAAACATTTCTATTAAATCTACTCCGTAAAGTTTTCCCATACTTTTATTTTACTAACAGGAGCATACATTTAAATCTGACAAAATCATATATATTTTGTTGATTCAATTTGTAGCAGATAGAGGAGCATGTCCCAGTGCTATGACAGTGAGTTGTCACTATAACATACCACTGCTTTACATCTTACCCACAGGCTAAAATGTTTACCCCTAGAGTCGTGACTTTGTATATGACAGGAGATTGCTACTAAAAGTAAATATATTTGGCTGAAGGGTAGATACAACTTTAGGCCATTATATCATTCACTAAAATTTAGCTGGCATTTACATATTTACCTGCTTAGTTCATATGACAAATATGTTTGAGAGACTGCCATATACAAAAAAAAAAGATGGAACCATCTTACAAATTTAGAGATTACTTAAAGAAATGGAACTGAAGGGTTAACTGTGATGGCAAGAATGAAGAGAGCAAAACCAGAGGGTACTTCAAGGAGAACAGGCATGAGAGAGGCATTATAATTTGGAGGGTGCTATCATTTGAACCTATGTGCCCATCCAAAGTTTGTATGTTGAAACTAAAATCCCAGGACAATGACATCAAGAGATGGGGCTTTTGGTTAAGTGATTAAGTGAAGAAGGATCCACCCTCATGAATGAGATAAACGTCCTCGTAAAAGATGCTTTAGAGGAATGCCGGGCTCCTCAGTCTCTTCTGCCATGTCGTTACATTGTCCGTTTTTGCCCACTTTTGTCACGTGAAGACGAAGCAAGAAGGTGCCACCTCGGGACCAACTGCCAAATCTCCGCTGCCTTGATTTCGGACTTCTCAGCCCCAGAACTGTGAGAAATACATTTCTGTTTTTTATGAATTACTCAATCTGTGGCATTTTGTTATAGCAGCATACAGACAAAAACAGGGTAAACAGCCTGGTGAGAGTGGATATTTTAGAAACTTGAGATGATTCAATGTCGCTGATTCTCCATTTTCTCATATGTAAAATGAAGGAAATAATGCTGATTACTTCATAGTTCATTGTACAAATTAAATTAACTATGTAAATAAAGCAAGCAATATAGTTCCTTTTATCTAGTATACATTGTTTAAGTGTTGTTGTCATTACATGAGGAAAACAAGAACTTCCCCAAACAGAAGGATGTGGGAACCAAAACTAAGATATAAGAAAGGACCAAAGTTCACTGTGACAATCTGGTCAAGCGCTGGTTAGGGAAGATAGCATAATGTTACGCATAGATATTATTTGAGGATAATTTTCCTCCACCCCGAACTCCTCTAGCACTTTCCCTACGTCTTTCATTGCACTTCTTCATTTGTCTCTTTAATTACGGTTATTTATATAAATCTTTTAGCTTCCTACAAAAATAAGCTTGTAGTGGGACAGATTCTTGAGGATCTATGTCAAAGCAATTTTTCTATTTCCTACAGCAAGTAACCCAGTAGTAATCACACAGAATTTGTTAAAAGAATAAACATAGGAAGATTAATTTCCATTTTTTTCTTTGCTAATTTTTAATCGAATTATACCATTGTTAGGGAGGGAGAAATTATAAATTGAGGACATGAGTATTAACATTTAAATCTGTTATTCTGCTTTATTTTAGAGCTTGCCATGTTTTGTGATTAAAAAAAGAAACAGGACATTCTATATAGCTGTTGCAAAACGCGTGGTCTGTTGGTGAACTAGCAGCGCCAGCATTACCAAGATTTCCTTAGTTTGCAGGACTACTGAGTCAGAATTCGCATTTTGACAAAACTCCAGGTGATTCATGCTCTGCATTTAAGTTGGAGAAGCACTGTTCTATAGTTCTCCTTATGTCCTAAATGCATTGTCAGTGAAAGAAAATACTATACGTATGATAATAATAACGGTAATATTAACAAAAATGTAACTATTAGTAATTTTCTATGCTCTCCCAGATACTAAGTCCTTTATTTAATACTTGTGATAATTCTGCGAAGTTGCAATTGATATCACCTACTAAACTGATACTCAGAAATCTGAAGTAATTCTCCAAGGTCACAAAGCTAGTGAATCACAAACAAGATTTTTAAACTCTTGCTGCTTCATTCCAAAGACTAAACCGTTTCTAACTCACGGTTAATACATTTGCTTCTGCCTTCCATTTCCTAAATGTGGTTTCCTTTCTATTTCATTAACTTTACTTATACATGACTGATTTTTAACCCTCTCTAATATTTGCAGAATATGGTGTACTATGGTTAATAAGGACAATAGCAAGTAATATCATGTTGAGAAAGCGTGCAGAAGTAGCATCAAAAAACAGACTTTTTCCAAAATGTTTACTAAAAACGTTCAATAAAAACAAGATTTTCTACTTAGAATTTCTACCTTGCATAACTCAAATGGAGCATGATTATTAAAATGACAAAAAAGATTCCGTAATTGCCTAAGAGCTAAGAATAAGAATTGCTATATAAAAAAGCATAAATATGCCATATGAATGACATCTATAAGAATCATGGGAGTGCTATTTGGTATTTAGCATTTAGTTCCATTCTGCAGCATGATCAAAAAGAAGCATCTGTATAGTTCACTGTGCATTATAGCACAATAAATCACCTCATTAGGCTCAGATATATGTAAAGATTTAGTCTGGGAAAGTCCACTAGATATTCTTAATCACTTCTTAGACTGTACTGTCCCCCATATTTCTCTTTTTCTATAGAAAGGTTGCACATGGAAAGGCTTTATTTGAAATCCAGCAATGAATGGAATGTCTGTGAAGCAAGAAATAGATGGAAATTGACATTTTAAAAGAAAGTTTGGCTTCTGAAGAGATATAGATGTGACCTTGGTCTTTTTGTTGGAGAGAAGTATTCCCTAGCCTTACTGTACTATTTTTCCCAAAGCACCCTCTCTATTGTTCTCCCTTCATCTCTGGCTCCTATCATATGGCCCCTCCCTCATTCTATCTGGTGAGTTCTGAGAAAAATGCTTAAATTCTGCAGAGAAGATTGAGAACAATGCTAAATATTCCTCAGAGAAGCAAAATTTTATGTTAACAGTTTATATTTTCACATGAAATTGTCTATCTCTTCTCTCTGTCTCATGTGTGTATGTGTGTATGTGTATATATATATATACAGTATAATATACAGTAGATATGTATATATAGAGTATAATATTCAGTATATATGTATATATAGTATAATATACCGCATATATGTATATATATACAGTGTGTGTGTGTGTGTGTGTATATATACATATATATATATACTACCATTTACCTCCCAGGCTATACATCCTGAAATCTTAAAAGTAGAAAGCCCTCATAGGCCGCAGTTGCTCATGCCTGTAATCCCAGCACTTTGGGAGGCCGAGGCGTGCAGATCACCTGAGGTCAGGAGTTCAAGAAGAGCCTGACCAACATGGTGAAACCCCATCTCTACTAAAAATACAAAAAATTAGCTGGGCGTTGTGTTGCGCACCTGTAATCCCAGCTACTCAGGAGGTGGAGGCAGGAGAATCACATGAACCCGGGAGTCGGAGGTTGTGTGAGCCGAGACCATGACATTGCACTGCAGCCTGGGCAATGAGAGCAAAACTCCATCTCAAAGAAAAAAGGTGGAAAGGCCTTAAAAGACTTTTGAAAATGAGATTTGTCAAATATTTATTAGAGATGAAGAAAATAAGTGCGGACCCACACGTAACTTGTCTGAGGTCACAGAAGTAGGGACACACACGTAACTTGTCTGAGGTCATAGAGGTAGTCATGCTGCAGCAGGCTTATTGGTTTTCCTCTATGACATGCATAATTATTGTTTTTGATCATTTCAAGAGGTTTCTAGTCGATAGTGCCACAAAATTTCTAATTTGGGAACCTAATTTTCTCTGCAAATCTTCTTTACATCTCTAGCTTATTAATACACCTCAGAAGTGTTACAGGAATTAATTCGCAGGATTTTGAAGAATATTTTGAGGTATGCTGGGAAAAATCATGTCAAGTATCAATGATTAGAAACTAAACAATCAATATTAGATATTGTAAAATTATATTTAAACTTCCATATGGCATAAATAAGTTATTTTAATGTACAGTCGTTGTACTTTGTAAACTTGCATATAAAATATTTGAAAAAATAACTTTCAATATGTAAAATGTAAATATACAAAGGAAAGGATCGGAAAAAATAGGTAAAAATAATCAGGCTAAGAAAACACTACAGTGTCACCCTCAGAAGACTATAGAAGGATTCTCACCCTCGAGAAACAGAGGAACTTGAACATGGAAATGACCCTCTGCTGGCCATACTGATTATGGTACATAATTTTAAAAGGCTTTTGGAGAGAAGGGAAATGTTTTATTATGCATTCAGCACAGTGTTATGGTGATGTTTCTTAACTATCAGCTATTTTTAAAATTCCCATAATCTTTCTATAGATGACAAAGTTACATAAATATGAAGGATAAGAAGGGCCCCTGCAAACCTGATAATACAATTCTCTTTTCAATGATAACGTATTTCTAAGCGCGCATCTCCTAATCATATTGATGTGCATTTAGTGTTCTTTTACCTACACCGGTCAAAGTGGCTAAAGTAATCCTTCATGAGGAGATAATTTTTTCCTTTAGGTGATTTTTTCCACATAATACTCTAACATTTCCAATTCCATTTTTCTCGAAAAAGTTTACATGATATACATATACAATTACTAAAACTTTGACTGCATAAATAATTTAAATGGACTTTACTTCAAAGATAATATTTACTTTTAAAGTTGTAAACCTTTGAATCATCAATTAATTAGAATTATCTTTTTCCTTATAAACAAAGGTTTTTGTCCCTACATATTTATGATTTGGAAATTTTCACCTGGAAAATTTCATTTTCATTTGGATGCCTTGTCTTTACTATCAAATTCAGTATTTCAATTTCAATATAATTTTTTGATTGATTTTTACCTGAAATTATGATAAAATAAGAAAAGTGAAAAATAGAGATAAACTTTAAGTACAATGTTATTTGTGCTTAATAATAAAACCAAGAAAGTAAAATATCTAAAATAATTATAACTATTGAAATAAACAAAGTATCATGTAATGGGCGAAATATTCTTCTGGCTCGTTTTTGATTCTGACAGGTTGTTTACAGGTTCTGAAGTTCAGTTTGCTCATCTCTAACATGAGGTTGAACTAGGTATGGCTTGTTTGGCTGAACTCTGTAAAGCTGGTCAAAAAAGTTGCATTTGCATTCTTCTTCCTGTTACTGTATACAATAGAATCCTTCCTGTTTCTACCATGAGATTCAGAACACAGTCTCTGACCTTTCTGAATAGTTTCCAAGTCTCCTTTTTCTCCTGAAGCCTTCTCATAAACGGCTCTACCATGCACCCTTCTTGTCAACACCAAACTCGAAGTATACCTGATGTCATCCCTTCCTTTACCATCTTCCTACCTGTTTCCAATCTGTAGCTCAACCATATCAAACTTGAGAAATGTCTCTAATGCATCCATTCTGCTCATTCTCTATAATAACCACTCTAGGTCAAACCACGGCCAAACCCATCAGTTCAGTTCAATATTTTGATGGATCCCTAATGTGTCTGCATATTTCCACTTCCCCCTTCTACCATCTGTACCCTAGAAAGCAAAGAAAGTAATCACCAAAAAAAGAAAAAGAAAAAGAAAACAGGAAAGGAATAACATCAGGTCATTGCCCTAGAAAAATCTTGCAGAAGCTTCCCAATACTTGTGCAAGAAAGCTCACACCCCATATTCGGACCCCCTAACTCTAAATGGGTGTATAACCTCACGTCATGCATCACTCACTTACTATGCTCCGGCCACCATGGACTTCTACTACTCCTACACGCAGAACATTCTCTTGTTAGAAGGCCTTGTCATGTGTTCTTCTGGTTGCCAGGAAATCTCTTGTCATTTTCTCCTCTTTCAGGCCTGAGATTAATTTCCTCAAACAGGCCTTTCTTGATCCCACCTTATCTAACTTCACCTTCAACCTCTTTTAAAAATCCTCAATCTGATTTTTCTTCATAGCATATATTATAATATGTCAATATCTCGTCTATTTATGTGATTACTAACTTATACTGAGGAGAGCCTTTTGAATAGAATCTCAATAGGCCGAGTTTCTACAACTTTGTCCTCATACTTCAATTCCCAGCACTTGGCACAGGATCGAGTACAGCAAACACTTACTGACTGGATAACGAACTACATGTAAGATAAAATCAAACCTTGCGGAATTGCAGGCATGTTCCCTTACTCTTATACTCCTATGCTTAAAGTGAAAATATAATCATGTTATATTGCCCCGAATGTCCACTTCCAGTTTCTACAGAAAGAGCGTTTCACAACTCCTCAATCAAAAGTAAGGTTCAACTCTGTTAGTTCAATGCACAGAACAGAAAGAAGTTTCACAGAATGATTCTGTGTAGTGTTTATATGAAGATATTCCTTTTTCCACTATAGGCCTCTAAGCGCTAAGAATGTTCACTTCCAGTTTCTACAAAAAGAGTGTTTCAGAACTGCACAATCAAAAGTAAGGATCAAATCTCTAAGTTGAATGCACATATCAGGAAGAAGTTTCACAGAATGCTTCTGTGTAGTTTTTATTTGAAGATATTCCTTTTTCCGCTATAGGCGTCTTAGCGCTCCGAATGTCCACTTGCAGTTTCTACAGAAAGAGTGTTTCTGAACTGCTCAATCAAAAGTAAGGTTCAACTCTGTTAGTTGAATGCATAGAACAGAATGAAGTTTCACAGAATGCTTCTGTGTAGTTTTTATTTGAATATATTCCTTTTTCCAATATAGGCCCCTTAGCGCTCCGAATGTCCACTTGCAGTTTCTACAGAAAGAGCGTTTCTGAACTGCTCAATCAAAAGTGAGGTTCAAATCTGTTAGTTGAATGCACAGAACAGAATGAAGTCTCACAGAATGCTTCTGTGTAGTTTTTATTTGAAGATATTCCTTTTTGCAATATAGGCCTCTTAGCTCTCCGAATGTCCAACTGCAGTTTCTACAGAAAGAGTGTTTCAGAACGACTCAATCAAAAGTAAGGTTCAAGTCTGTTAGTTGAATGCACAGAACAGAAAGAAGTTTCACAGAATTCTTCCGTGTAGTATTTATTTGAAGATATTCATTTTTCCACTGTAGCCCTCTTAGCGCTCCGAATGTCCATTGCTGTTTCTACAGAAAGAGTGTTTCAGAAATGCTCAATCAAAAGTAAGGTTCAACTCTGTTAGTTGAATGAACAGAACAGAAAAAAATTTCACAGAATGCTTCTGCGTAATTTTATTTGAAGATATTCTTTTTTCCATTATTACCCTCTTAACGCTCCGAATGTCCACTTGCAGTTTCTACAAAAAGAGTGTTTCAAAACTGCTCTAGCAAAAGTCTGGTTTAACTCTGTTAGTTGAATGCACAGATCAGAAAGAAGTTTCACAGAATGCTTCTGCGTAGTTTTTATATGAAGATATACCTTTTTCCACTATTACCCTCTTAGCGCTCCGAATGTCCACTGCAGTTTCTACAGAAACAGTGTTTCAGAAATGCTCAATCAAAAGTAAGGTTCAAATCTGTTAGTTGAATGCACAGAACAGAAAGAAGTTTCACAGAATGCTTCTGTGTAGTTTTATTTAAACATATCCGTTTTTCCACAATACGCCTGTTAGCGCTCCGAATGTCCATTTGCAGTTACTACAGAAAGAGTGTTTCCGAACTGCTAAACCAAAAGTAAGGCTCAACTCTGTTAATTGAATGAAGAGAACAGAAAGAAGTTTCAGAGAATGCTTCTGTGTAGTTTTTAATTGGAGATATTCCTTTTTTCACTATATGCCTCTTACCGCTCCGAATGTCCACTTGCAGATTCTACAGAAAGAGTGTTTCAGAACTGCTCTATCAAAGGTAAGGTTCAACTCTGTTAGTTGAATGCACAGAACAAAAAGAAGTTTCACAGAATCCTTCTGTGTAGATTTTATTTGAAGATATTCCCTTTTCCAATATAGGCGTCTTAGCGCGCCGAATGTCCACTTGCAGTTTCTACAGAAAGAGTGTTTCAGAACTGCTCAATCAAAAGCAAGGTTCAAATCTGTTATTTGAAGGCACAGAACAGAAAGAAGTTTCACAGAAGACTTCTTTGTAGTTTATATTTGAAGATATTCCTTTTTCCGCTATTACCCTCTAAGCGCTCCTAACGTTCACTTGCATTTTCTACAGAAAGAGTGTTTCAGAACTGCTCAATCAAAAGTATGGTTTAACTCTCTTAGTTGAATGCACAGATCAGAAAGAAGCTGCACAGAATGCTTCTGTGTAGTCTATATTTGAAGATATTCCTTTTTCCAATATAGGACTTTTAGCGTTCCGAATATCCAATTGCAGTTTCTGCAGAAAGAGTGTTTCAGACCGGCTCAATCAAAAGTAAGCTTCAACTCTGTTAGTTGAATGCACAGAACGAAATGAAGTTTCACAGAATGCTTCTGTGTAGTTTTTATTTGAAGATATTCCTTTTTCCAATATAGGCCTCTTAGGCCTCGGAGTGTCCACTTGTAGTTTCTACAGAAAGAGTGTTTCAGAATTGGTCAATCAAAATATGGTTTAATTCTGTTAGTTGAAAGCACAGATCAGAAAAAAGTTTCACAGAATGCTTCCGTGTAGTTTTTATTTGAAGATATTCCTTTTCCCAATATATTCCTCTTAGCGCTCCGAATGTCCAATTGCAGTTTCTACAGAAAGAGTGTTTCAGAACGGCTCAATCAAAAGTAAGGTTCCACACGTTAGTTGAATGCACAGAACAGAAAGAAGTTTCACAGAATGCTTCTGTGCAGTATTTATTTGAAGATATTCGTTTTTCCACTATAGGCCTCTTAGCGCTCCGAATGTCCACTGCAGTTTCTACAGAAAGAGTCTTTCAGAAATGCTCAATCAAAAGTAAGGTTCAACTCTATTAGTTGACAGCACATAACAGAAAGAAGTTTCACAGAATGATTCTGTGTACTATTTATTTGAAGATATTCGATTTTCCACGATTACCATCTTAGCGCTCCGAATGTCCACATGCATTTTCTACAGGAAGAGTGTTTCAGAACTGCTCAAACGAAAGTATGGATAAACTCTGTTAGTTGAATGTGAAGATCAGAAAGAAGTTTCACAGAATGCTTCTGTGTAGTTTTTATTTGAAGATATTCCTTTTTCCAATATAGGACTCTTAGTGCTCAGAATGTCCAATTGCAGTATATAGAGAAAGAGTGTTTCAGAACTGCTCAATCAAAAGTAAGGCTCAAATCTGTTAGTTGAAAGCAGAGAACAGAAAGAAGTTTCAGAGAATGCTTCTGTGTAGATTTTACTTGGAGATATTCCTTTTTCCACTATTACCATCTTAGCGCTCCGTATGTCCACTTGCATTTTCTACAGAAAGAGTGTTTCAGAACGGCTGAATCAAAAGTAAGGTTCAACTCTGTTAGTTGAGTTCACAGAACAGAAAGACGTTTCACAGAATGCTTCTGTGTAGTTTATATTTTAATATATACCTTTTTCCACTATTACCCACTTAGCGCTCCGAATGTCCACTTGCATTTTTTACAGAAAGAGTGTTCAGAACTGCTGAATCAAAAGTATTGTTTAACTCTGTTAGTTGAATGCACAGATCAGAAAGAAGTTTCACAGAATGCTTCTGTGTAGTATTTAGTTGAAGATATTCCTTTTTGCACTATTACCCTCTTAGCGCTCCGAATGTCCTCTTGCAGTGACTACAGAAAGAGTGTTTCAGAACTGCTCCTTGAAAAGTAAGGCTCAACTCCGTTACTTGAATGCAGAGAACAGAAAGAAGTTTCAGAGAATGATTCTGTGTAGTTTTTATTTGGAGATATTCCTTTTTCCACTATTACCATCTTAGCGCTCAGAATGTCCACTTGCATTTTCTACAGAAAGAGTGTTTCAGAACTGCTGAATCAAAAGTATGGTTTAACTCAGTTAGCTGAATGCACAGATCAGAAAGAAGTTTCACAGAATGCTTCTGCGTAGTTTTTATTTGAAGATATTCTTTTTCCCAATATAGGCCTCTTAGCGCTCAGAATGACCAATTGCAGTTTTAACAGAAAGAGTGTTTCAGAACGGCTCAAACAAAAGTAAGGTTCAAATCTGTTAGTTGAATGCACAGAACAGAAAGAAATTTCACAGAATACTTCTGTGTAGTTTATATTAGAATATATTCCTTTTTCCACTATTACCCTCTTATTGCTCTGAATGTCCACTTGCATTTTCTACAGAAAGAGTGTTATGAACTGCTGAATCAAAAGTATTGTTTAACTCTGTTAGTTGAATGCACAGATCAGAAACAAGTTTCACAGAATGCTTCTGTGTAGTTTTTATTTGAAGATATTCCTTTTTCCAATATAGGACTCCTAGTGCTCAGAATGTCCAATTGCAGTTTCTAGAGAAAGAGTGTTTCAGAACTGCTCAATCAAAAGCAAGGTTCAACTCTTTTAGTTGAATGCACGGAACAGAAAGAAGTTTCAGAGAATGCTTCTGTGTAGTTTATATTTGAATATATTACTTTTTCCACTGTTACCCTCTTAGCATTCCGAATGTCCACTTGCATTTTCTACAGAAGCAGTGTTCAGAACTGCTCAATCAAAGATATGATCTAACTCTGTTAGTTGAATGCACATATCAGAAAGAAGTTGCACAGAATGCTTCTGTGTAGTTTTTATTTGTAGATACTCCTTTTTCAAATATAGGACTTTTAGCGCTCACAATGTCCAATTGCAGTATCTACAGAAAGAGTGTTTCATAATTGCTCAATAAAAAGTAAGGTTCAACTCTGTTAGTTGAATGCACGGAACAGAAAGAAGTTTCAGAGAACGCTTCTGTGTAGTTTATATTTGAATATATTTCTTTTTTCACTATTACCCTCTTAGCGCTCCGAATGTCCACTTGCATTTTCTACAGAAGCAGTGTTCAGAACTGCTCAATCAAAAGTATGGATTAACTCTGTTAGTTGAATGCACAGATCAGAAAGAAGTTTCACAGAATTCTTTTGTGTGGTTTTTATTTGAAGATATTCCTTTTTCCTATATAGGACTCTTAGCGTTCAGAATGTACAATTGCAGTATCTACAGAAAGAGTGTTTCAGAACTGCTCCATCAAAGGTAAGGTTCAACACTGTTAGTTGAATGCACCGAACAGAAAGAAGTTTCAGAGAATGCTTCTGTGTAGTTTATATTTGAAGATAATCCTTTTTCCACTATTACTCTCTTAGCACTTCAAATGTCCACTTGCATTTTTCACAGAATGAGTGTTTCAGAACTGCTCAATCAAAAGTATGGTTTAACTCTATTAGCTGAATGCACAGATCAGAAAGAAGTTTCACAGAATGCTTCTGTGTGGTTTTTATTTGAAGATAGTCCTTTTTCCAATAGAGACCGATTAGCTCTCCTAATATCCAATTGCAGTTTCTACAGAAGGAGTGTTTCAGAACGACTCAATCAAAAGTAAGGTTCAACTCTTTTAGTTGAATGCACAGAACAGAAAGAAGTTTCACAGAATGCTTCTGTGTAGTATTTAGTTGAAGATATTTCTTTTTGCACTATTACCCTCTTAGCGCTCCGAATGTCCTCTTGCAGTTACTACAGAAAGAGTGTTTCAGAACTGCTCCTTGAAAAGTAAGGCTCAACTCCGTTAGTTGAATGCAGAGAACAGAAAGAAGTTTCAGAGAATGCTTCTGTGTAGTTTTTATTTGGAGATATTCCTTTTTCCACTATTACCATCTTAGCGCTCCGAACGTCCACTTGCATATTCTACAGAAAGAGTGTTTCAGAACTGCTCAATCAAAAGTATGGTTTAACTCAGTTAGCTGAATGCACAGATCAGAAAGAAGTTTCACAGAATGCTTCTGCGTAGTTTTTATTTGAAGATATTCTTTTTCCCAATATAGGCCTCTTAGCGCTAAGAATGACCAATTGCAGTTTTAACAGAAAGAGTGTTTCAGAATGGCTCAAACAAAAGTAAGTTTCAACTCCGTTAGTTGAATGCACAGAACAGAAAGAAGTCTCACAGAATACTTCTGTGTAGTTTATATTAGAATATATTCCTTTTTCCACTATTACACTCTTAGCGCTCCGAATGTCCACTTGCATTTTCTACAGAAAGAGTGTTCAGAAATGCTCAATCAAAAGTGTGGTTTAACACTGTTAGTTGAATGCACAGACGAGAAAGAAGTTTCACAGAATGCTTCTCTTTAATTTTTATTTGAAGATATTCCTTTTTCCAATATAGGACTCTCAGCGCGCAGAATGTCCAATTGCAGTATCTACAAAAAGAGTGTTTCAGAACTGCTCCTTCAAAAGTAAGTCTCAAATCTGTTAGTTGAAAGCAGAGAACAGAAAGAAGTTGCAGAGAATGCTTCTGCGTAGTTTTTATTTGGAGATATTCCTTTATCCACTATTACCATCTTAACGCTCCGTATGTCCACTTGCATTTTCTACAGAAAGAGTGTTTCAGAACTGCTCAATCAAAGGTGTGGTTTAAATCTGTTAGCTGAATGCACAGATCAGAAAGAAGTTTCACAGAATGCTTCTGTGTAGTTTTTATTTGAAGATATTCTTTTTCCCAATATATGCCTCTTAGCACTCAGAATGTCCAATTGCAGTTTCTACAGAAAGAGGGTTTCAGAAGGGCTCAATCAAAAGTAAGGTTCAACTCTGTTAGTTGAGTGCACAGAACAGAAAGCAGTTTTACAGAATGCTTCTGTGTAGTTTATATTTGAATATATTCCTTTTTCCACTATTACCCTCTTAGCGCTCCGAATGTCCACTTGCATTTTCTACAGAAGCAGTGTTCAGAACTGCTCAATCAAAAGTATTGTTTAACTCTCTTAGTTGAATGCACAGATCAGAAAGAAGTTTCACAGAATGCTTCTGTGTAGTTTTTATTTGCAGATACTTCTTTTTCAAATATAGGACACTTAGCGCTCAGAATGTCCAATTGCAGTATCTACAGAAAGAGTGTTTCAATATTGCTCAATCAAAAGTAAGGTTCAACTCTGTTAGTTGAATGCACGGGACAGAAAGAAGTTTCAGAGAACGCTTCTGTGTAGTTTATATTTGAATATATTACTTTTTCCACTATTACCATCTTAGCGCTCCGAATGTCCACTTGCATTTTCTACAGAAGCAGTGTTCAGAACTGCTCAATCAAAAGTATGGTTTAACTCTGTTAGTTGAATGCACAGATCAGAAAGAAGTTTCACAGAATTCTTTTGTGTGGTTTTTATTTGAAGATATTCCTTTTTCCAATATAGGACTCTTAGCGTTCAGAATGTCCAATTGCAGTATCTACAGAAAGAGTGTTTCAGAACTGCTCCATCAAAACTAAGGTTCAACACTGTTAGCTGAATGCACCGAACAGAAAGTAGTTTCAGATAATGCTTCTGTGTAGTTTATATTTGAAGATATTCCTTTTTCCACTATTACCCTCTTTGGACTCCGAATGTCCACTTGCATTTTCTACTGAAAGTGTGTTTCAGAGCTGCTCAATCAAAAGTATGGTTTAACTCTGTTAGCTGAATGCACAGATCAGAAAGATGTTTCACAGAATACTTCTGTGTGGTTTTTATGTGAAGATAGTCCTTTTTCCAATAGAGGCCGCTTAGCGCTCCTAATATCCAATTGCAGTTTCTACAGAAAGAGTGTTTCAGAACGGCTCAATCAAAAGTAAGGTTCACCTCTTTTAGTTGAATGCACAGAACAGAAAGAAGTTTCACAGAATGCTTCTGTGTAGTATTTAGTTGAAGATTTTCCTTTTTCCACTATTACCCTCTTAGCGCTCCGAATGTCCACTTGCAGTATCTACAGAAATAGAATTTCAGAACTGCTGAATCAAAAGTAAGTTTCAACACTGTTTGTCGAAAGCACAGAACAGAAAGAAGTTTCATAGAATGCTTCTGTGTAGTTTATATTTGAAGATATTCCTTATTCCACTATTACCCTCTTAGCGCTCCGAATGTCCACTTGCATTTTATACAGAAAGAGTGTTTCAGAACTGCTCAATCAAAAGTATGGTTTAACTCTGTTAGCTGAATGCACAGATCAGAAAGAAGTTTCACAGAATGCTTCTGTGTAGTTTTTATTTGAAGATATTCTTTTTCCCAATATAGGCCTCTAAGAGCTCAGAATGTCCAATTGCAGTTTCTACACAAAGAGTGTTTCAGAACCGCTCAACCAAAAGTAAGGTTAAACTCTGTTAGTTGAATGCACAGAACAGAAAGAAGTTTCACAGAATGCATCTGTGTAGTTTATATTTGAAGATATTACTTTTTCCACTATTAGCCTCTTAGCGCTCCGAATGTCCACTTACATTTTCCACAGAAAGAGTGTTCAGAACTGCTCAATCAAAAGTATGGTTAACTCTGTTAGCTGAATCCACAGATCAGAAAGAAGTTTGACAGAATGCTTCTGTGTGGTTTTTATTTGAAGATAGTCCTTTTTCCAATATAGGCCGCTTAGCGCTCCTAATATCCAATTGTAGTTTCTACAGAAGGAGTGTTTCAGAACGGCTCAATCAAAAGTAAGGTTCAACTCTTTTAGTTGAACGCACAGAACAGAAAGAATTTTCACAGAATGCTTCTGTGTAGTATTTAGTGGAAGATATTCCTTTTTGCACTATTACCCTCTTAGCGCTCCGAATGTCCTCCTTCAGTTACTACAGAAAGAGTGTTTCAGAACTGCTCCTTGAAAAGTAAGGCTCAATTCCGTTAGTTGAATGCAGAGAACAGAAAGAAGTTTCAGAGAATGCTTCTGTGTAGTTTTTATTTGGAGATATTCCTTTTTCCATTATTACCATCTTAGCGCTCAGAATGTCCACTTGCATTTTCTACAGAAAGAGTGTTTCCGAACTGCTCAATCAAAAGTATGGTTTAACTCAGTTAGCTGAATGCACAGATCAGAAAGAAGTTTCACAGAATGCTTCTGCGTAGTTTTTATTTGAAGATATTCTTTTTCCCAATATAGGCCTCTTAGCGCTAAGAATGACCTATTGCAGTTTTAACAGAAAGAGTGCTTCAGAACGGCTCAAACAAAAGTAAGGTTCAACTCTGTTAGTTGAATTCACAGAACTGAAAGAAGTTTCACAGAATACTTCTGTGTAGTTTATATTAGAATATATTCCTTTTTCCACCATTACCCTCTTAGCGCTCCTAATGTCCACTTGCATTTTCTACAGAAAGAGTGTTCAGAAATGCTCAATCAAAAGTATGGTTTAACTCTGTTAGTTGAATGCACAGATGAGAAAGAAGTTTCACAGAATGCTTCTGTGTAGTTTTTATTTGAAGATATTCCTTTTTCCAATATAGGACTCTCAGCGCACAGAATGTCCAATTGCAGTATCTACAGAAAGAGTGTTTCAGAACTGCTCCTTCAAAAGTAAGGCTCAACTCTGTTAGTTGAAAGCAGAAAACAGAAAGAAGTATCAGAGAATGCTTCTGCATACTTTTTATTTGGTGATACTCCTTTTTCCACTATTACCATCTTAGCGCTCCATATGTCCACTTGCATTTTCTACAGAAAGAGTGTTTCAGAACTGCTCAATCAAAGGTATGGTTTAAATCTGTTAGCTGAATGCACAGATCAGAAAGAAGTTTCACAGAATGCTTCTGTGTATTTTTTATTTGAAGATATTCTTTTTCCCAATATAGGCCTCTTAGCACTCAGAATGTCCAATTGCAGTTTGTACAGAAAGAGGGTTTCAAAACGGCTCAATCAAAAGTAAGGTTCAACTCTGTTAGTTAACTGCACAGAACAGAAAGCAGTTTCACAGAATGCTTCTGTGTAGTTTATATTTGAATATATTCCTTTTTCCACTATTACCTTCTTAGCGCTCCGAATCTCCACTTGCATTTTCTACAGAAAAAGTGTTTCAGAACGGCTCAATCAAAAGTAAGGTTCAACTCTTTTAGTTGAATGCACAGAACAGAAAGTAGTTTCACAGAATGCTTCTGTGTAGTATTTAGTTGAAGATATTCCTTTTTCCACTATTACCCTATTAGCGCTCCGAATGTCCACTTGCAGTTTCTACGGAAAGTGTTTCATAACTGCTCCTTCAAAAGTAAGGCTCAACTCTGTTAGTTGAATGCAGAGAACAGAAAGAAGTTTCATAGAATTCTTCTGTGTAGTTTTTATTTGGAGATATTCCTTTTTCCACTATTACAATCTTAGCACTCCGAATGTCCACTTGCATTTTCTACAGAAACAGTGTTTCATAACTGCTCAATCAAAAGTATGGTTTAACTCTGTTAGTTGAATGCACAGATCAGAAAGAAGTTTCACAGAATGCTTCTGTGTAGTTTTTATTTGAAGATATTCTTTTTCCCAATATAGGCCACTTAGCGCTGAGAATGCCCACTTGCAGTTTCTGCAGAAAGAGTGTTTCAGAACTGCTCTTTCAAAAGTAAGGCTCAACTCTGTTAGTTGAATGCAGAGAACAAAAAGAAGTTTCAGAGAATGCTTCTGTATAGTTTTTATTTGGAGATATTCCTTTTTCCACTATTACCATCTTAGCGCTCCGAATGTCCACGTGCATTTTCTAGAGAAAGAGTGTTTCAGAACTGCTCAATCAAAAGTACGGTTTAACTCTGTTAGCGGAATGCACAGATCAAGAAGAAGTTTCACAGAATGCTTCTTTGTAGTTTTTATTTTTATATATTCTTTTTCCCAATATAGGCCTCCTAGCGCTCAGAATTTCCAATTGCAATTTCTACAAAAAGAGTGTTTCAGAACGACTCAATAAAACGTAAGGTTCAACACTGTTAGTTGAATGCACAGAACAGAAAGTAGTTTCACAGAATGATTCTGTGTAGTTTATATTTGAAGATATTCATTTTTCCACTATTACCCCCTTAGCGCTCTGAATGTCCACTTGCATTTTCTACAGAAGCAGTGTTCAGAACTGCTCAATCAAATTATGATTTAAATATGTTAGTTGAATGCACGGAACAGAAAGAAGTTTCAGAGAACCCTTCTGTGTAGTTTATATTTGAATATACTAGTTTTTCCACTATTACCATCTTAGCGCTCCGAATGTCCATTTCCATTTTCTACAGAAGCAGTGTTAAGAACTGCTCAATCAAAAGTATGGTTTAACTCTGTTAGTTGAATGCACAGATCAGAAAGAAGTTTCACAGAATTCTTTTGTGTGGTTTTTATTTGAAGATATTCCTTTTTCCAATATAGGACTCTTAGCGTTCAGAATGTCCAATTGCAGTATCTACAGAAAGAGTGTTTCAGAACTGCTCCATCAAAACTAAGGTTCAAAACTGTTAGCTGAATGCACCGAACAGAAAGTAGTTTCAGATAATGATTCTGTGTAGTTTATATTTGAAGATATTCCTTTTTCCACTATTACCCTCTTTGGACTGCGAATGTCCCCTTGCATTTTCTACAGAAAGAGTGTTTCAGAGCTGCTCAATCAAAAGTATGGTTTAACTCTGTTAGCTGAATGCACAGATCAGAAAGATGTTTCACAGAATACTTCTGTGTGGTTTTTATTGGAAGTTAGTCCTTTTTCCAATAGAGGCCGCTTAGCGCTCCTAATATCCAATTGCAGTTTCTACAGAAAGAGTGTTTCAGAACGGCTCAATCAAAAGTAAGGTTCAACTCTTTTAGTTGAATGCATACAACAGAAAGAAGTTTCACAGAATGCTTCTGTGTAGTATTTAGTTGAAGATATTCCTTTTTCCACTATTACCCTCTTAGCGCTCCGAATGTCCAATTTCAGTATCTACAGAAATACTGTTTCAGAACTGCTCAATCAAAAGTAAGTTTCAACACTGTTAGTCGAATGCACGGAACAGAAAGAAGTTTCATAGAATGCTTCTGTGTAGTTTATATTTGAAGGTATTCCTTTTTCCACTATTACCCTCTTAGCGCTCCGAATGTCCACTTGCATTTTATGCAGAAAGAGTGTTTCAGAACTGCTCAATCAAAAGTATGGTTTAACTCTGTTAGCTGAATGCACAGATCAGAAAGAAGTTTCACAGAATGCTTCTGTGTAGTTTTTATTTGAAGATATTCCTTTTTCCACTATAGGTCTCTTAGCGCTCCGAATGTCCACTTGCATTTTGTACAGAAAGAGTATTTCAGAACTGCTCAATCAAAAGTAAGGTTCAACTCTGTTAGTTGAATGCACAGAACAGAAAGAAGTTGCACAGAATGCTTCTGTGTAGTTTTATTTGAAGATATTTGTTTTTCCACTATACGCCTCTTAGCGCTCCGAATGTCCACTTGCAGTTTCTACAGAAAGAGTGTTTCAGAACTGCTCAATCAAAGGTAAGGTTCAACTCTGTTAGTTGAATGCATAGAACAAAAAGAAGTTTCACAGAATGCTTCTGTGTAGTTTTTATTTGAAGATATTCCTTTTTCCACTATAGGCGTCTTAGCGCTCCGAATGTCCACTTGCAGTTTCTACAGAAAGAGTGTTTCAGAACTGCTCAATCAAAAGTAAGGTTCAACTTTGTTAGTTGAATGTACAGAACAGAAAGAAGTTTCACAGAATGCTTCTGTGTAGTTTATATTTGAAGATATTCCTTTTTCCACTATTACCCTCTTAGCGCTCCGAATGTTCACTTGCATTTTCCACAGAAAGAGTGTTTCAGAACTGCTCTATCAAAGGTATGGTTTAACTCTGTTAGTTGAATGCACGGAACAGAAAGAAGTTTCACAGAATGCTTCTGTGTAGTTTTATATGAAGATATATTTTTTCCAGTATACGCCTCTTTGTGCTCTGAATGTCCACTTGCAGTTTCTACAGAAAGAGTGTTTCAGATCTGCTCAATCAAAAGTAAGGCTCAACTCTGTTAGTTGAATGCAGAGAACAGAAAGAAGTTTCAGAGAATGCCTCTGTGTAGTTTTTATTTGGAGATATTCCTTTTTCCACTATAGGCCGATTAGCGCTCCAAACGTCCACTTGCAGTTTCTACAGAAAGAGTTTTTCAGAACTGCTCAATCAAAAGTAAGGTTCAACTCTGTTAGTTGAATGCACAGAATGAAATGAAGTTTCACAGAATGCTTCTGTGTAGTTTTTATTTGAAGACATTCCTTTTTCCACTGTAGGACTCTTAGCCCTCCGAATGTCTGCTTGCAGTTGCTACAGATAGAGTGTTTCAGAACTGCTCAATCAAAAGTAAGGTTCAACTCTCTTTGTTGAATGCACAGATCAGAAAGAAGTTTCACAGAATGCTTCTGTGTAGTTTATATTTGAAGATATTCCTTTTTCCACTATTACCCTCTTAGCGCTCCGAATGTTCACTTGCATTTTCTACAGAAAGAGTGTTTCAGTACTGCTCTATCAAAAGTATGGTTTAACTCTGTTAGTTGAATGCACGGATCAGAAAGAAGTTTCACAGAATGCTTCTGTGTAGTTTTATATGAATATATATTTTTTTCCACTATGAGATGAAACAGGGTGGGAGAGTACATAGGGAGCCTCATAACCTCAGTGTGGTTGGAGAAAACAGGCTGAAAGGAGAAACGGGAGAAAGTTACATAGGGAATCAAATGTGTTAGTACTGGAGGGAAAAGCAAATATTGAATACGACCCACAGATCTTGGATAACCCAGTGTTTGGTAGTAACTTACATGAAAGGTTTTGACAAAATAGCGGGATAGATGGAGAAAATAATAAGTAAGTGTTATATTTCCTCAGTAGAAACAAACCAACAAAAATCGTGTAATCACAGCCTGATCTTTTAACTGGCCTCCACTTAACTTGTTGCCTGTATTGGCATACATATTCCGCTGCCTGAAAACTGCCCAACACGTTTGAAATGTTCTTGCTCACTATTACACCCAGGCATTATTTCTTCACCAGCTGAGTTGTAAGGGGCCTCCAGGTGGCCTAGATTGTTCTCCTTATCGTATACATTATTTTCATTTATCGATTTGCCCTGAACATCTAATGAAATATTACGGACACCAATAACATGAACACAAACATAGCTATAGACAGTAAAAAGTAAATTGATGTCTTTTGAAAGGCTGTCATGTCTTAGATGCTAAATTTGGAGTATTTGCTTCTAATAAATAAATAGCCTGCTTTAATCATTCTGTTTTATGAATATAATATAGGGGAGCAGCTTTGATTTTGCCCTTAATCTTAAAAAACATTTAGCGAGGCATGGTGGCAGCACCTGTAGTCCCAGCTACTCAGGAGGCTGAGGCAGGAGAATGGTGTGAATCCGGGAGGTGGAGTTGCTGTGAGCCAAAATCATGCCACTGCACTCCAGCCTCGGCGACAGTGTGAGACTCCATCTCAAAAAAAAAAAAAAAGATCATACAAGGAGTAAATGATGATTTAGCATAAAACACAGTTCATAGAACTCAAACTTTGTTATTTTATGGGATTATACTAACCTGTTACTATTCAAAATTTACCATTTCAAAAGAAGAAATATTGGACTGGGAAAATTGCCATTGCTTATACAGAAGAATGGAGGAATCTTTTTGAGCACAACAATTCTAATGATATTCCTCATCACTGGTTCCAAAACCAAGCCCAAGGAAGGCCTGCATAGGGATAACGTGTAGAACACACAAAAGAAACACACATCACCAGCTCCTCAACCCAGAGCTCCAAGGGAATGGCCAAGGAAGCTGTATTGTCCTAAGAAATTTGAGATTGTTTTGACTTACATTAAATCCTGCTCAATCATATGTATGTACACAGACACACACACACACACACACACACACACACACAGACGGTGTCATCAGTGAAGCTTCTAACAATGCATCTTGACTGGATAGATTCGACAATTAAAATGACTGGAAGAAAATAGGGCTTCATAAGTGGCACTTACTATTCACATAACACATTAAAAGGACATCTCCTAAATTAAATCTTGTCTATGATAAAAAGGCAGACAATCATGACCCAAGGCTAATTTATAACCGCAGAAATGTTCAAGACAGACCAATGCTTGCTATGTTTAGGAACTGACAAGAAAGTACAGGTCTTTATAATCTACCATTTTGCTTCATTTGATACCAGGTGACCTTCATAATGCAGGCAATAGAGAATTGCAAGATTTGTCGGAGATTTCAGGTCTTTGGAAAGCTATGCCCTTTCACAAGAACAACCGTGGAAACAGGAAGAAAGTCAACTCCCACTTAAGGCAATCAGAATTTACAAATATTCCTTCCTTCACTGAAATTTCAATAGGCACTTCAATATTATCTTTAATTAATTCTTTTGTTACAATCACACATCACATAACATTTTGGTCAAGGATGGTGCACACACATGACAGTGGTGCAATAAAATCATAAGTATTTTTACTGTACCTCTTCTATGTTTAGACATGTATAGATACACTTACTGTATAGATATAAGTAAGCATATAGATATACTTAACTGTTGTGTTACAATTGCCTACAGTATTCAGTGCAGTAACATGCTGCACAGGTTTGTAGCTTAGGAGGAATAGGCTATACCATATAGCATAGGTATGTAATCAGCTATAGTATCTAGGTTTGTGTAAGTAAACTCTGTGATGTTCATACAATAATAAAATTGTCCAGCAATGCATTTCTCAGACATACCCCTGTCATTAAGTGACACATGACTATGTTAGTTAACACTGAGGGAACTTCATGGGAAATGCACTCTGCAGCTCCATCATAAATAGAAACCGTTTATGTCAAAAAACACATAAAAGTATAGTTGCAAGATTACAATTCCTTCCAGATATTTCATTTAGTATCTCCACAGATCACTAACTGCCTGAATAGCATTCTTGAGTCTCCACTGCCTCACATTTGATTTCAGGTCATTCCATCAATTGTCAAAGACGCATCCAACATTAACTTTCCAATACTGGTTTGGATTGTGTCAACATTGTCATCCTGTTCCACAACAACACAAAAGGCTAACTCGGTGAGGTAACATAGACACCGATCAGTGAGATTTTGCTGACGGGTGGTACCATTTTTTAGCAAGATCAAGGGTATTCATACCTTCAGGCATATAGATAACATTGAAAAGGGCAGGTTCATAGATAAAAAGGCGATGAGGAAGGGTTATTGCAGGATACATGAGCTACGGTGTCTCCTGTTTAACCTGAGTCTGAAGAGATTCAAAGTGCAGGTGCCATGCATGCCTCTTCAATAGTTCCATATCGATTGATTTTCTGGGCTACACTTCCCAGCATTCAAATTGCTAAATGCATATAAATGACAACTGAATATTTATAACCTGGATTTGTGCTTTTGAGTGACCTTATCTATAGTTATGTGCTTCAGTGATCTAACTTGGGGTTGACTCCAAACTTTGATAAAGTAAAGACCCTGCTTATTCCTTGAGTATTGCTGCACTGACAACTGATTTAGTGAATGCCACTGTGAAAATAATAAACCTCTTGGTGAATATATTTAGACATGTCTTGTAACCTGTGCACATCTTAACCAGGGATGTTACTTGATCTTTCAATGTACAGGAGTGTGTGGAGATAGAACAACATACAGGATTGTAATTGTTGCCTGTGAGACTAATAGAAAATTCAAGCTAGTGAAGTATGTTTATGCATGGCACACTTCTCACCAGCAATTTTAGGAAGTTCTACCCACAACCCATATGTCTTTTGATATGTGGGTTACCTTGGAGAGAGAAAAAGGAACTCTGAACACAGGCACGAAATCCTTTAGAATTTTATCTAGAGTTGGACTTGTCCCAAAGCTTTTGTATAAACTTGCTTGATGAGCAACTGTTGTCCACTGGTACCTTCACTGTACAATCCACACACAACCAAACTTCAAAACTGGAGTCCTAAATTTGCACTTTGTTTGGTAAAGTTGAATGAAAAATGGTCTTTTAAGCTTATGCTCTCTTATGCGAGCTGTTATTAGATTAATTTTACTCCAAGATATGCCAGTTAGGAAATAACTTCCAATATAATTTCACCAGCCCCCTGTGGGTGGACTAATTAGTCATACATCACACTTACTCTGGTGGTGAAATGCCTCAAAAGAAGGTCTGCAGAGTGTTGCTCTACCTAGAAGGACATGAATAAAGAGACATAAAAATCATTCATTAAGAAGGAAGAAGACTTTCCTTGCCTAGATTTTCACTTGTAGGATCCAATTAATTTTATCACTTAATATTTTGTCCTGGTGGGCATTCATTTTACAAATTTGTAAGATCAGTAGAAATGGTAACTTTCAGAAATCAAACTGTAAATATTCTGTAGACGTTGACAGAAAGAGCTATTTGGAGCTGTGCTTTTGCCAATTAGACACTCTGAGAAAATCTGTGAAAGGATATTTTCAGGAAGTCATTGAACCCCCTAAAAATCAAGTTTATTGCTCTTACCATAAATATAAATAATTTATTATCAACCATTTTCAATATTCTAATAAGTAACCTTTATTGTTCATTTCATTGGCATGATCTACGTAGACACGTGATTTATCTTCTTTTGCAATAAATTCAGAAAATTTCCTGCCTGGAAAAGCCATGTTTTAAAATTACCACCTGTTTGATGATTTTCTTATAAAAACATTTCCACTTAAGTATCTATCTCTATTTGTCCTTTATTTTCCCTTCCATTCTAGCTCTACCCCTTGTCTCCTTTGTGTGTCTCAGGATAAGTGCCCTATAACATTATGTAATTCTGGAAACCCTTCGATACAATGTTATTACATGTAAAAAAAAAAAAGTATGTTTTAGCAAACTCTTTGTTCACAGATTATCTTTGACTACTTGCCTATTAGTCAATTTTTGTAGGCTCCATATGCTATTAATTTATATTCACTTTTAGAAGAATTTTCATCAAAAGCAAAAGTCTTATGTAAATTGATTATATGCTACTTGTACTTCTGTGTATATATAGACACAGAGCCACATACATATATGTAACTCCGGAGGCCTGCCTGGACTGTTTAATAACTGTCCTGAACAAGAGCAAGAAAAAGCTGGTCAAATTTCAAACAACAGGTTGAACTGGGGAGCTCACATTTTGCATAAAATAGACACTAGCGGCCTTTAAAAATTAAACATTTCTACTGTTTTAAAAAATTGTAGCCATCATAGTATGAGGAAAAAATGTAATAATCCTTTTTAATTCTTGCCATTTTATTAACCACAGAGTCCTTACGCCCTAACTTCATTGGTATCCCTTTGAGATTAAACAGAACACTGAATTTAAAATTCTGAGAAATAAATAATTACACCATTTACTTGAGGCACTCTTTCACCTTTCAAGAAATATTTTGAGAATTCATTAGCTAAATATTGCTATAATGCAGGCTAGTAATAAATGGAAATAACGAGTTCATTGTAAAGTTTAAACTCATGATGGTATGATCTGGAATTTTTGTTAACCTAGAATACATAATTAGCTCTAGAGGTGAAATGAAAGACAAAATCACTTGACATATTAGTAAAAAACAAATAATGTAACTTTATAAGCTACTGCTGTTCTTTTGCTCTTGAGAACCAGTGACATCTCTAATTAGAGAACATTATGGAAAGGTTAAAGATGAGAATACATGCAGTCTGTCTACAGGAAACCTCAACTGTTCAGGTTAATGAAATGTTTGCAGAAGTCATATTAATTAGCAGGTTCACAGGAAACTAACATTTATTGTATAAATTCCATGGTAAAATGTATTAGGGCTCCAGGCACACAACTGTGCGCCATCTACGTGACCACACAGTGCCTACTTCTTTCCGTCTTTATTCATTTCTCTCCTCATGGTCTGTATGTTATTGTTACATAGTTCTAAAAATCTTCCATGAGGCAGAAATTTCATTTAATGATATAGCTTTGAAAATAAAGAAAAACAGTAGAAACTTTCTATTTTCTTATAAAGCAGAATTGTTGAATTTTCAAAGTTTCATTTATGTAGTGTCACAAGGTGACAAACGTATTTCTTTAATTCCCTCTTGTTGTTATTTTTGTGTAACATCAAACAAAGCCGTTTCTTTCATTTGAAGGTGAAAACTGCTCATCAAAATCCAGTTTAAGCTGAGAAACAAAGAACTAAATTTTGCATGAGAGATTATACACTGCATAAGTATAAAACAGGACCAGAAACAATGGTGGGTCAGCAATTTTAAAAAAGATGAACGCAGGTTATCATCAAATCAATTGTTACCAACACACCAATTCCACCTCTAGGCCAGAAAATTAGCCACTTCCCACAGGAAAACAATAATTGAAGACAAAGTTCACCAGTGAAAGTTGGTTAATTTTTTTTCCATCCTTGCATCAACTAAAATGATATCTATAGTTCCTCTTAACACTTTTCTTACTTTCAAATATCTGGGTATGCTTAATTAGCTGAGGCCATGTTTCATAGGCACATCTGGCTACAAGGGAAACTGGGAATTTGAGCCCCAATCCTAATGTCTGTAGAGTATTTAGAAATTTGAGAATTCCCTCCAAAGAATGAGTTTTTTAAAACACTGTTAGACAAAAAGTTTGAATTACAAAATGTGGTAGTAGCTCATGTCTTACTCAAATGCAGGGAAAAAAAAAACTGTAAACTCTAAAAAAAATAAATACACATTTGATGGTAATAAGAAACAGAAAATAGGCAGAAATAGTAGAATATTTGATCACTGATGATGTTTTTAACCATTGAATAAAGAAAAATTCCAATGATTTAAATTTGCATCAATGCAGCTTCACACCTGATGACACTGCCTGGTCTCTGCAAAATTGCATGTCTACGAGTAAAGCAGTGAGTTTTACTAGCTTGAGGAATAAGAGCACAGAGTTCCAGGCTGACAGAAAAGAAGAACTGGGAAATTTGAGTGACATGGGAGGAAATCTCACACAAGTGAAAGTCACAGAGGAGAATGTCACAGAGTAAAAATCTAAAATCAGCACTTAAACTTCATTCAGATATATGACGGCTGCTACATTTCACATTGATAAAAAGAGACTCCATAGAATCCAGCAGAAAACAACAGCTAAATTGCTAGTACAGAGCAGATATTTCAAGCATTGCATATAGCTCAGGAGTAAAAGTTTGGTGTTTGACTACACAAAGAAGACTAATATTAGAAAAGAGTCGCTCTTCAAAGGAAAATAAAAGAACCTATCTCTACAAAATATCATCCACATAATCTAACATATAATTTAACCTGTCTAGACATAGAACCAGGAAAATATGACGCATAAGAATAAAAGTAAACAATGGATTAAGACATTGAAATGGCCCACACGCTGGGATTAGAAGATAAGAAATTTAAAATAAGCTATTGTAAGCATATTCAAGGATTTAAGGAATAGACGGTCATAAGAGTGAATATATGGAGAATCTCAACAGAGAAGTAAAAACGACAAAGAAATAATGGGACAAATTTTAGAACTGAGGGACAGAATATCTTATATAAAAATGACATCGTACGCACATACCAGTAAATTAAAGATGGCAGAAAAACACTATCAGTGCACTTACAAAGAGATCAAGAACAATTTCCCAATACAGTTAAGAACACAGAGGAAGAAAAATAATAAAAATAGGGCCAGTCTAGAACTAATATAATTGGAGTCTTAGAAAGAGTAGAGAAGGAGAAAATGAGACAGAAAAAGCTATTTGAAAAAGTAAAGACCAAAAGATTTCCTAATTGTCAGCATATATCAACTTACAGGTTTAAGAATCTCAAAGAACAGAATAAAAATAAAGAACCAAATGCAGACATATCATAGTCAGACCACTGGGCAAAAAAATAAGTAAATCTTGAAAGTAGCTAAAAGGAGGGAGAAAAATAATGTACATACATGGAAACAAATAGACAGATGACCTGTCATCAGAAATGACAGTTTAAAAAGCAATGAAACCACATCTTCAAAATAAAAAAAAAAACCTGTCAACTCCAAATTCTATAACTAGAAAAAGTAATTCTTGAGAAAATAAACATTTATTCAGATAAAAGAAAGCTTCGAACATCTGTCATTAGCAGACCTAAATACAAGAAATGCAAACGGAAATTTTTCAGGCTAAAGAAAGATAACAACAGATGGAAATTCTGAACTACAGGAAGCAAGGAGAAGCTCTAGGAATGGCAAGTGCATCAACATGAAAAACTAAGGCTTTTTTCTTTTAGTTTTATAACAAACAACTGATGGTTTAAATAAAAAATTAAGTGTACTGTTGATAATGTATTTAAACTATTCTAAATTAATACCTCTGACAGGAGACTAAACGCAACAATTTTGCTGCAACATTTCTTTATGTTACATGAAAACGTTGACTGTTAACAGTAAGTGGACTGCGATAAGCCCAGGGTGCTGATTATAATCCCTAGAGAACCACCACATCATATGAAGACATTCTTCTAAAATGCCAATAAAGGAATTAAAATGGAACGCCGAATATTGTTCAGTTAATATAAAAAGGCATGAAAGTAAGAACAGAGGAGCAAAAAATGAGGGAACAAATAGAACATAAGAGCAAAATAGGCCAGGCGCAGTGGCTCACGCCTGTAATCCCAGCACTTTGGGAGGCCAAAGTGGGCGGATCACGAGGTCAGGAGATCGAGACCATCCTGGCTAACACGGTGAAACCCCGTCTCTACTAAAAATACAAAAAATTAGCCGGGCGTGGTGGCAGCACCTGTAGTCCCAGCTACTCGGGAGGCTGAGGCAGGATAATGACGTGAACCCGGGAGGCGGAGCTTGCAGTGAGCTGAGATCGCGCCCCTACACTCCAGCCTGGGCGACAGAGCGAGACTCCGTCTAAAAAAAAAAAAAAAAAGAAAAAAAGAAAAAAAAAGCAAAATAGCAGGCTTAAATCCAACCTTATCAATAATTATTTCAAATGTAATTTAAATACTTCAAATAAAACACAGATTGTCCATCGGTATATTCTGTTGTATGAATATACCACATTATCTTTATTCATCTGCCAATAGACATTAATAAAAGTACCTATAAGAGATGCATGCCAAATATTATGATATAGATAAGCTGAGAGTAAAATAATTTCCAAGTATACCATGGAAACAACAAGCACAAGAAATCTTATGTGGCTATATTAATAGAAGAAAAAGTAGACCTCCAAACAAGCAATATTACAACAGAAAGCTATTTCATAATGATCAAATGTCAAGTACTTATGAAGACATAATGCTATATTGCTAACTGATAGAATAACTAAAGAAAGTTAAGATAAAATAATTTTGACAACAGCTTGACCTAATCAATATCGACCAAGACGATAGAATATATGTTCTATTATGCTACACGTGAAACATTTATCAATAGACTATAGACCACAAAATATCCCTCAAGAAGTTTCAAAACACTGTAATCATAGAAAGTATGCTTTCTGACCATAATGAAAATGAGTTGAAATGGGTAAAAACAAGCTACCCAGGAAAGTCTACACTACTGGAAGATTTAAATACACCTTAAAATGCCCTTTAGCTCAAGGAAGAAATCATGAGAAACACCTTAAAATACATTGAACTGAATACAAATAAAAATATCCTATATCAAAATGTGTGGGATAAAGTTAAGCAGACCCAGAGTAAAGTTTTTGTATAAATGCTTATTCTAAAAAAGAGAAGTTCAAAACAAGTGAACTAATTTTCTACCTTAAAAAGAAAATCTAAAACAAGAGAGCAAATTAAGTCCAAAACAAGTAGAAGAAAGGAAATAAAACAGAAATTAGAAATCAATGAGACAGAAAACAGACACAGGAGAAAATTAACATGGCCAAAAGTTAGTTCTGTGAGAAAGAAAGAAAACACAAATCATAAATATCAGGGATTAATGAGATTGTACAGTTGTAGACACAAGGGACATTAACAAGATAATGGAATATTGTAAAACATTTTATACCAATTTTCATTACTTGGATGAAAGGGTGAATTCGTTGAAAAAAACTTATAAAAAAATTCACAAGATTACATGGAACATATGAATTGACATTTATTAAAGTAATTAATTGTCAAATACTTGCACATAAAAACATAAAACTAAAGAAAATAAAAAAATAAGCAAACTCCAGGTCCAAAGAGTTTTGCTGGTGAATTCTTTCAAACATTTTAAAAAAATAAAATGTTTAAATTATTTCAGAAATAAAGAAGGGGGAAATTCCAAACTTGTTTTATGAGTCAGAATTCTGATACCAAAACTACAAAACGCAGGAATGCAAAACTGATTTCAGCTTAAAGAGCTATCACCATTCTAATCTGTGATTCTAATGAATTTGGCTATCTTAGATACTTTATACACGTGGAATCACACAGTTTGTCCTTCTGTGACTGATTTCCTTTACTTAGCATTAATGTCCTCTAGGTTCATCCATGTTGCATATTGCAGGGCTTTCTGTTTTTAAAGCTGAATAATACTCCGTTGCATGAATATACCACATTTTCTTTATCTATTGATCTGCCAATAGACATTAACCTTATTCCCACATTTTGATTTGTGTAAATAATGCTGCAATGAGCCTGAGAATCAGAGAATCATCCCAATTTCAATCCTTTCAGATAAATAACCTGAAGTGAGATTGCCAGATCATATAGTAGTTCTACTTTCTTAATTTTTTTGAGGAGCCACCGTACTGCTTTCCATAGAGGCTGCACAGTTTTACATTCCCAGAAACACTGTACAAGTGTTCCAATTTCTCCCCATTGTTAACACTCATTATCTTTTTCTTTTAATAAGACCATTCTAACAGGCTTGAGGCAATATCTCTGTGGTTTTGAATTACATTTCCCTGATGATTAGTGATGCTGAGCATCTTTTTCATGTACCTGTTGGTCATTTGGATATTTCATTTGGAGAAATATCTATTGCTGATTAAAAAAAGAAAAAACTCTCAGCAAGCTAGAAAAAGAAATTTTCTCGAAGTGATGGAAAGCATCCACAACAAAACATATAAACAATATTATATTTAATGGTGAAAGCGTCAATGTTTAAACCACACAGATTAGGACAAGAAAAGGATGTGTGTGTTCGTCACCTCTATTCAACATTGTACTGGTGATTCTAGATTTTGAGTATTAATATTTAGGGGACAACTGTTGTCACTGAAGCCCAAATCTTGGTCATCCTCAGAAAAAAAAAAAAAAAAGTTGATTAGGTTGTATATAATCTAATTCTACTTGCTTTGGGCTTAATTTTAGAGAAATTCCATTAAGTTGCTTAATTTAAGCAACTTTTGCTTAAATTAAGCAACTTAATGGAATTTCTCTAAAATTACAGCTTGTATCAACTCTAGAATTTATTGGGCACCTCCTAGGACATAAACACTGCAATTTGGTGAGAGACATCAGGTAGGAAAGAGCCTGGCTCTGACATAAGTTCAACACACAGAGGGGGACACATGTTATGAGACTGACCTGCCTTCTCCATCTCATAAAAGGGGTTCTTGTTGCTGGTAACACAGATTAAACTATTTCAATTACATTCAAGATAAAAGGATTAGCAATTGTGTGTAAGATGAAAAAATCACCCCACAGGAAGACAAAAGTCTCACAAAAGGATATTTAAACTAGCCAACACTTTGAAATTTAGGCAGAGATCGCGCTTTCTGGGTGAACTAAAGTAGCAAGAACAAAGTAGAGGCTCCAATTCTAGGAAAAAGGGGCCCTAATAAGGTTTACGATCCAGAAACTCAAGAAATCCAGACAGAAGGATGCAGTCTCCGCATTCAAGGCAGTAGCAATACCTGGATTACGAAGCCAATCCCCAAAGCAGGAACTCATAAACACAAATTGGATTGAGGAAGAAGCTTGCCCACCAGAAGATTTAGGTTATTACAAGGTAGAATGTGATAGAGAAAACGAGCATGGGACTGGAAACAAAAGGAGGAAGCCCCATGATTACAACTAGAATATAACTGTCAGAGATGGTGCAGAAACAAGACTGAAGAGAGAACTCCTTAAACCCCACGTGCCTTACGTCAGGACTGATCCTGGACACAGGCTGGACAGCATAGCCTGCAAGTGCTGAGGGAGGAGGCGTGGGCTCCGCTGTGAGAAGGAGAAGGACATAGAGCTGAAAAGCAGATACGGGTCTTGAAATCGCGCAGAGGGTTTGGGCCTTTGTTGCTCTCTGCCAGCAGCTGCCAGTAGTTCTCACACTTTGGCTGGCATCAAAATCACCTGGGGCAGTGGTGGGGAGGGGGAGAGTGTTGTAAAACCACAAGTGACCAGGCAGAAAACACCTGTATGTTTTCCAATTCAGTAAGTACAGAAATATTAATTGGAACAAGGTGGAGGTCAGACATTGCTAGTGCTGTGGACTGCTCCAGGGACATAAGCATGATCTTTAGAGAAGTGGCTCTAACCAGTTGAGGGCAACCACTGGACAGAGAGAGGTCCAGACCAACCGTACACAGAGACATCATGCAATTACACTTTAGCAACCTCTCCAAATAACATGTCTCTTAGTGAAACTTGGCAGGTTGAAAACTAAACCATAAAATCCAGTGGCACTTATGTATCCTAGGCACTTACATTTGTCTGGTTCTTCCACCTTGCCTTTGCTTGGTTAGAATTTTGGGTAGATAAGAGGTGGACTTACATGTGCTAGTGTGAGAACTTTGATACACTCATTTAGACATTGACCTACTATCTTGATGTTTGAAAGCTACAACCCAAAGAAATTTGTCTTTTTACATAAAACAAATTCAGCCCTTGCCTTCTTTATAGATTACATCTTCCACTAGCAGTAATAAAAATGTAACAATATGCGTAAGTCAAAGTATCTTCTTAGATCCTCTGTAGTGTTTTATTATTTAATTGTGTGAATTAAAGTAACTCTCAAAATTTCAAGGATGCCTGAGAAGCAATTCATGTTCAAAGGCTGCCCTCTTGTGACAATGTGTTGTATGTTTTACTGTAAAAGTAATCTTATTTCACCTTATAACCTCTACAATCCAATTCATAACAGCATAAAAAGGAAATAAAACCTTACATAATTTTGAATTTTAGAAAGTACCTTGTTTATATGGCTCCTTTAGAGAATGAATAGTCAATTTGGTAAATATTCTAGTGAGTTGAAGGTTTGAATCCATCTCACTTAACTAGCTTGATGGATGTATTTCTAAACCTATACAACCCACTCCTCTGCTTCTAAAAATTAAAGTTAGCTGTAGATTGAGATGTCAGTGACACAGTTTATAGAACATAACTTAGATTGTCATCTACATTACTGTAACTACAAATACCACCCTCAGATGGAAGAATCAGTTTTATCAGTAAACATCTCTAATTGAACTAGAAATGGTGTATGTCTTCTGGCTTTTACAAGCTCTTGGTCTAACGCAGGGGATATATGATGTAAAAATTACAAAACAAGGCCACGCGTGCTGGCTCACGCCTATAATCCCAGCACCTTGGGAGGCCGAGGCGGGTGGATCACAAGGTCAGGAGATCGAGACCATCCTGGCTAACACGGTGAAACCCATCTCTACTAAAAATACAAAAATTAGCTGGGTGTGGTGGCGGCGCCTGTAGTCCCAGCTACTCAGAAGGCTGAGGCAGGAGAATCGCTTGAACCCAAGACGCGGAGGTTGCAGTGAGCTGAGATTGCACCACTGACTGCAGCCTGGTGGCAGAACAAGATTCCATCTCAAAAATAAATAAATAAATAAATAAATAAATAAATAAATAAATAAATAATATAAAATAACAGTGACTATAATGTTTTGTGATGTTAAACTTTGAGAGCTTTTTTTTTTTCTTTCTTTTCCCAAGTCCCTTTCCCAGTTTCAGGAGCAGTTATTCTAAGCTCATTGACGTAAAGGAATAGAAAGAAAAGGTTTGGTGGAAAAAATAATAACCTGCTATCATTTCTGTCTTTTGTTTTTTAAAAGCTTGAGCATTTGGGAGAATTTGGAAAGATTGTGGAGTAAGTGCAAAGAAGGAATTCGCTAACAAAAATTATATAGGGTAAAATGACTTTTTTCCAGTTTAGAAAATACTCCCTACATTCCTACCTTCCTTTCCCATAGTTAAGAAGAGGAAAAAGCAAAGGCCTCTTGGTAGCAGTGGTGACTTAGGCAGTTTCTTAGAAATATTCTAGAAGGCATAGTCATCTTTAAAAAAAATAGCTACAAGGATATGTCTAAGCAGAAGGGACCATGGGCCAAATTACGAGTAGACTTTTGCATTCCAGATATGGTAAAGAAGAAGCAGGAAGCCGGTGGGCCTAAACAGGCCACACAGAAATGGACAAGGAATAGGCCAGCAGCAGCTTGTGGGGACAAGATGTCAAGCCCCAAATGTTAAACCCACCATCCATCCTCCAAATTCTGGCTCTGTTTAACAAGGCTGTGGTCTGGCACTAGGTGCCACCTCAGTGACTAAAGCATAATTCCCCGTCTCCTGGGAGTGTTGACAGCTGACTCCTGGCAACAACACTCACAGCACAGTAAAGTTCCTTCATCCAAGTTCATGTCCCTTCTCAAGGCATCCCATATCCGAGAACTGCTTGGTACACAAATATAATGGCCTGGCTTGCTTGCTCCAATTTGAGGTCATTAGGTAAACTCACCAAGATCCCTGTAGAGCGGGCTGCGGCCATGATAGTGATTGCATTCCAGCCAGCTTCCTGCTCTGCCCAATCCTATTGCTTTCACTCTTCGCAGGTGTTGGGAATATCCATTTCAACTTACTTGCATGCAAATCTCCAACTCCGAGTCAGTTTCCTAGGACACCTGACTGGTGACATCTCTATCACTATCACAGTACTTAGAGGTGGAGCATCTTAAAATGATTTAAGGCTAACTGCCCTAAGAGCACATACAGATGGTGGCTTAAAATAGAATTTAAGTGGCTTTAAAAAAAACATGAAAGAAGTTGACATTGCACGCTCATATGAGCTTATGGATCAAACCATGCATATGATTTCTAAGATCCCTTGTGCAGTACATATTTGCACTGTTTATAAATGACATCCCCTTGAATTGAATTCAGTGTAATTCAAAACAGTAATTTGTGGGAAAAATTAGGTATGCAGATAGCCTAGACTCTACAGAGGCACACATCATTTGGAGAATAATAGTGAACTGGCTGGTCTATGAGGGAAGAAAACAGTGAATATAGACTACTAGTGAACAAGGATATTTTCCCATATATATTCAAATTAAGGTGAATTTCTTTACAGAATTATGCCTCAGAAAAAGTATTTCCCTATATATGAATCGTCACAAGTTTTCCCACGATGAGTACTTTTGTGATTATTTTGAATAATGAAGTAATATTTAAAGAAACTCTCTTGCCCCGAATGTACTTTATGTCAATTGATGTTGCATATAGAGATCATCAGAGTGAAGCTACAAGAAAAGGAGGAACATTACTTAGCAAAGACTTAGAGAATTAGTCCTAATAGTGTGAAATCAAAATTTCAAGTGAGGGAATAAATGCAGCTTTTAATGATTACTTAAATGAAGTTTAACTGTAGCAGGATCTACAAGAAATTGGCAACCTTTGGCTCCGGTAACAGAAACTCAGGATATCCGCCTTTCAGGGCTTTTGGATTCTGCATCATATTGAGAGAGACTCCTTTAAACAAGCAATAGGAAACTTCCTGTGACAACATAATAAATTCAAAAAGTTCTGTAACTCAGACAATGTAGATAGAAGTGAGGACTTTGGCCTAGACAGCCCTGTTCACTCAAAAGATGGATTAAACAAAGAAAAAGATATTGATATCAAAAATTCAATCGGGAATTTGATTAAAGCATTTCATTAAATGTGATAATTTCTTAGTATATTATCTCACATATGCAATTTCCATGTGTAACAAATTAAATACAAGTAAACATTTGACTATATTATCTGCAGCATAATTTACATATCAATTTACATATTCAGTTTTGCTCACGTGAAAACTTGGATCTTCTCAAGAAGAAAATTTGTGAAATCTTTAATTCCTCATCCCCAGAAATGTAAATAAGTCAATATCAATACTGTAAGTCAATGATTTGTTCCTAGGAAGACAGTAAAAGTTTTACAAAAATGCTTTAGAGCCCTTCTCATTGTAAACCTAGAAAACAGAGAAAGGCTCTCTGATGGACAAAGACAGACCTTAGGGAGGAGGACATTGCAATGGGAACATGCCTGACAAAAGAAACTATGTAGATTCAAATGGTGAAGGAAGACAAGGTCTTTAAAAGAAAAACGATCAACCTGGAAGCATGGGGGAGTAGAAACAAATAAAGGAAAAATGAAGAGGCTTATGTAATTGTTTCGATATAGTTATCTTCAACTATACAGATCAACAACAAGGTCGATGTCAGTTGAAGGTTGGGCAGGTGGTTGCTGGATAGATGTCCTCACAGAAGTGTATTTTGTGTAAGGTTGCTATGGCCTTTGTGCAAGGTTGTGGTTTTTGTGGTATTTTGTGATAGTTTTTGTTATCAGGCCTAGAAGCATGAGAACCCTCTCTTCAAGGCCTTCTCTGAATCTATTTGTCCAGGTTTTTTCTTTTCCTTTTAAACATTAGTGACAGTTTTGATTCTGATAACTTTCATATCATGATCCCTAATTTCAAAAAAAAATTAAACATGTAATTTGTTAGTGATGTATTTGATAGGCTTGGATTTGTGAGTCACCTCTACTATCTATAGTGGTAGATATATCTGAGCCTGCTTACACCAGACTTCCATCGGATTTTCTCTTCAGTGGAATTGGAAGAGGGGGTTTTGGAGAAGGGGATGAAGGAATTGTGCTGCATCAGAGGTCCCCATCTAACACCACAGGGACTTTTCCTGTGCTCTTGCCAGGCCGTTGTATTAGGCTGATGCAAAAGCAATTTTGGTTTCGTCATCGAAAGTAATGAGACCATATGACTTACAATGTCTGTGCCATGACCAGCTTCTAATAGCCTCCGAGGACCCCTCTGCCCTGACACATACTGTCCTGGAACCACGTCTGCCTTGTAACTCCTGAGGTAGCTGTCACCATGACCAATCCCTTCTCATCTTTACTCTACATGCAGGTAACAGTTATAATTACATCTCTGTGTATTCAAAGAACAATTAGTACATCTAGGACTTCTACAAAATTTCCCTATCTGATTTTGGTGTTCTGGTGTCCTGGCAGCTCTAGCCATGAAGGGATGATGCTTTATGAGCATTTCTGTTGAGTTTTTTGCTTTTCCTCAGAAACTGATTCCAATTTTCCCACATATGTTTGACAATTTGTTTGAACTCATTTATTCTAAACCCATTATTTCTTGTCTATTATTTAATAGGGAGGGGGGCGAGGGATAAAAGATTACAAATAGGGTGCATACAGCAGGAGGTGTACAGCCACCCTGGGATATGACTCCGAACATCCACGGAGAGGAGAGGCTGCTATTACTCCCAATATCGCAGGGGGTGTACATCCATTCTGTGACATTGTTCTTAATATTCCAAGGCAGAGAGGTTGATATTACTCCCAATATCACAGAAAGTGTACAAACCCGTGTGATATTGTTCCTATTATCCAAAAGAAGACAAGATGATATTACCCCCCATATCGCAGGAGGTGTACACCCACTCTGTAATATTTTTCGTAATATGCAGGGCAGGAGGGGCAGGGGGGCGAGGCGCCCCCCGCGAGGTGGGGACTGAGAGCCAGCCCCTCTGCACCCCTGGCTCTTAGGACCCGCGGTGGACTCACAGCCTGTTTACCATATTGTGACTAATATCATCTTCCCCTCTGGAAATTATCAACTATTGCACAGACGGGTGTACACCGGCTTTCTACAGAGGACGTACACCCGTCTGTATTCGAGTAATATCATCCTCTTCCTCCCTGAAGATTAACAACAGTATCACAGGGGTGTTTCTACTCCCTGCGATATTAATAACAATATCACAGAGTGGGTGAACCCAGCCTGCGATGCTGGAATTATTATCATCCTCTCCCCCTCGGGATACTAGGAACAATATCACAGAAGGGGTGGACACTCCCTGCGATATTGGGAGTAACGTCATACGCTTCTTCCGTGAATGTTAGGAGCGATATCACCGGGTGGCTGTACATTCATTGCTATGTTGCAGTCGTGTCATACTCTACCCGCTGGATATTAGGATCAGTGTCACAGGGTGAGTGTACACCTACTGCGATATTAAAACTAATATCATGCTGTCCATCCCTGGATATTAGGAACAATATCACAGGCAGGTGTACACCTCCTGCGGTATTAGGAGTCATAATATTGTCAATTATTAAACATCAGTCTCATTAATAACTATCAATGGTAATATTAATTCATAGTATAACGTTATTAACCATTAATGATTATTTTAAAGAAAGGATTATGCATGATTAGAATTATTACTATTAATGTCATTTTTAATATTAGTTATTAATCTTAATATTTATCATTGTTTTATTACCAACATTGGGAATAAAATCACCCTGTGATATTTTTCTTCATATTATAGGGAGATATTGCTTCTAATATCACAGTGGGTGTACCCCTCATGTGTATACTCTGTGACAGTGTTCTTTATATCCTAAGGAGGTATTACTGCTAATGTCACAGTGGGTGTTCACCCTGTGTTATCTTTCTTATTTGACCTGACTGCTTTTTTATCCCACACTACAAAAGGAATGGAACAGATAAAAAAGATATGGAGATTGGACCGTGCTGCCGTGTGGCCGCTGCAGGACACCTTTAATATCCCTGTTTCTCAGGCTGTCGACGAAGGGGTTCAGCATGGGGGTGACCACCGTGTACATCACTGAGGCCACTGCAACCTTTCTGGGGGAAGAGGACACATCTGAACTGAGGTACCCTCCAACGCCTCTTCCATAAACTCAGAAAACAACTGACAGGTGAGACCCACAGGTGGAGAAGGCTTTATACTTCCCACCTGACGATGACAGCCTCAGAATGGAGGAAACCATTTTATAGTAAGAGGAAAGGGTCCCCGAGATGGGAAGGAACCCAAATACAGCAGCAGGAAAATACATGATTTTGTTATTGGTGAAGGTGTCACAACATGCAAGATGGGGGAGTTGAGAAGGGTCACAGAAGATATTAGGAATTTCCGCACCCTTGAAGCAGGTCGTTAGCAAGGCAATCAAGTTGTGCAGCTGGGAGTCTAAAAGACTGAGAAGGAAAAAAAAAAAAAAAGACAACCAAAGTAGGAAGCCACAGAAACACGGGTTCATGATGGCCGAATGATACAGAGGGTGACAGATGGCTACAAACCGGTCATAGGCCATCACACTCAGGAGCGTGTCTCTCTTCCATGCCTCGAAAAATGGCAAACAGAGACATCTGAGTCAGGCGGCCTGCCTAGGAGATGACTCTGCTGTGAGATTGGATGTCCACAATCATCTCGGGGACCGTGGAGGAGGTGAAACCCATGTCAGGCGATGACAGGTTGGAGAGGAAGAAGTACATGGGGGTGTGGAGGTGGGAGTCAGGGCTGATGGCCTGGATGATAAGCAGGTTCCCCAGGACCGTGACCTGGCACATGGACAGGAACAGCCCGGCGAGGATCGGCTGCAGTTCTGGATCCCCTGAGAGTTCTAGGAGGAGGAATCTAGAGACATCGGTTAGATTCTGTGGGTCTGCATGGTTTGGACACCTTTTGCCTAGAAAAGGGGGTTGAAAAATGGGAAACAAGTAAACCAACACCCGGCATTGTGTCTGCATTTTGGATAGAAGCAATTCACAAGTAACGTTTTCAGATTTCAGAGCAATCCACGCTCAGCAATATTTTGCAGTTCTGACAAACTCACTTGTCTTCTAATGCTTTCATCATTGATTTCTGTGTTCTTCACTTCTTGCTGTACACGCCTGCCTTAGAGACACTAGATTCAAGAATGTTCCAAGAACCAGATCATCATATATAACAAATGCGTAACTGCTAGAAAATACAGCCTATCTTGTCCGAAGAAAAATACGTAACAAAGCCGTTCTCTTCACTTGAAGAAAAAGGTTATCCTAATTAAAGGAAATTAAGAACTCAAATATTTTATTTTATTTTATTCTACTAGATTGATACAAATTCCCTTGATTTAGAACATTTATAAACACTGTATAGCAGCTGAGACCAGGCGGGGCGCGGTGGCTCACGCCTGTAATCCCAGCACTTTGGGAGGCTGAGGCGGGCGGATCACCTGAGGTCAGGAGTTCGAGACCAGCCTCAACATGGGGAAACCCCATCTCTACTAAAAATACAAAATTAGCCGGGCGTAGTGGTGCATGCCTGTAATCTCAGCTACTCGGGAGGCTGAGGCAGGAGAATTGCTTGAACCTGGGAGGCGGAGGTTGCGGTGAGCCGAGATCGAGCCATTGCACTCCAGCCTGGGCAACAAGAGCTGAGACCATGTCAGCTGGAAATGAAATGAAAGTTGATAGTTCCTAAGCAGAAACTGGTTCCACATGCCGGTTAGGTCCTAGTGATGTCATCATTCCGTTTTCTGACTTTTCACCTTCAGCAGGAATAGTAATTGCTTCCTCAAATCGGTGGGTCTTCTTTGAAAATTCACGTCAGCTACAACTCCTATCCTTAGCTTAGGTGGACTTAGAGTTTTCATCAGAAAGTTCAGCCAGACGCGGTGGCTCACGCCTGTAATCCTAGCACTTTGGAAGGCCGAGGAGGGCGGATCACGGGGTCAGGGGATCAAGACCATGCTGGCCAACATGGTGAAACCCTGCCTCTACTAAAAATACAAAAACTTCTCCCGGTATGGCGGCGGGTGCCTGTAGCCCCAACTACTCGTAAGGCTGAGGCAGGAGACTGGCTTGAACCTGGGAGGCAGAGGCTACGGTGAGCGGAGATCACACCACTGCACTCCAGCCTGGGCAACGGGAGCAAAACTCCGTTTCAAAAAACAAAAAACAAAAAGAATCAAGTAAGTTGAAGTCACACTGATGACAGCCAATTGTTGTGAACCAAGGAAGTGTCAATTCAAGAATTAACATAGATTTTGACTTTTGCTACCTCTTCTGTGCCAAGCAAGATACAGGCTCTGGAGAATCAGAAACAACAGAGACTCACTTGTTCCTCTCACAATACTCAGTACTTACTGAGATAAGGACAAAAGAAAATGTCCTGTCTGGAATGCAGGGAAACCGGAACTTCAGGTCAGGGGATATTTCCATTGAACTATATGGAGTTGAAGCTTAAAATAGTAACGAATGTATGGGAGATTCACTTGGCCTTGACTTTCCACATCCATCACAGAGAGATCACGCAGCGGGCACCCACAATCGGTTTCATCATCGCTCGCTTCCATTAGATCACCTAGAAATCAGCTCAGATGAGAGTGCTGAGTCTCAGAGGATGGACATCTGACCGCCTGCCATACACAGAAGTAGAAAGGGTGGTATTCCAAATTCATGGCCAGACTCTAAGTCCCGGGTACTCTACTTCATGGTCTTCCAACTCTCAAAAAGTTATGGTTTGGGTTTTGTTTTTGTTTTTGCTTTTCTGAGATGGAGTCTCGTTCTGTGGCCCAGGCTGGAGTGCAGTGGAGGGATCTTGGCTCACTGCAGCCTCCGCATCCCAGGTTCAAGCTATTCTCCTGCCTCAGCCTGCCAAGCAGCTGAGAGGACAGGCGCCCACCACTACGCCCGGCTCCTTTTTTTCTATTTTTAGTAGAGACCGGGTTTCCCCGTGTGGTCCAGGCTGGTCTCGAACACCTGACCTTGTGATTCGCCTGCCTCAGCCTCCCAAAGTGCTGGGATTAGAGGGGTGAGCCACCGCGCCCAGCTTCCAAAAGTTGTAAGCAGAGCTCAGAGGTCTTAACCACGGGCAAGTCTGAGGAGCATTTTTTGAAACGCTTTCCAGCTTCCTCAGTAGGAATGGAAGCCAAACTCCGAATCGATGACTCCTTTGAGGCAGTCGAGAGCTGTAAGGAGAGCCAGGAACAGGGGCAAGGGAGAGATGCGTCCCGAATGATCCTGTCCCCATTCTTTCTGGAAACTTTGATGTGATCTCAGCTGCCCTTTCTCTACTTGACACAGTGATTGTGGCACCCACTGGTCTAGCTGTGGTCTACAAGGAACCCCCAAAGGGAAGGGCACAGTGAGCAGGGGCATCGGCCTGAGTGACAAGGATTTGAGAGGGCAGGTTGGATGCAGGGAGAGGATTGGCCAAATGCCATGTGTCCGGACTTAGACTGCCTGGTTCAAATTGGACTTCACCCTTTTGGACTTCGTGATCTGGTACAAGTCCTATGAAAATGCGTTGCCCCTTCTCTAGTCTGTAAAATCATCATGAAATGTGCACTCGTAACTGGGAAACTATGCAGATGAAATGAAACAAGCTGCATAGAGCACAGAGCTCAGAGCCTAGCCTTTAGGAAGCCCTCAGTAAGGGTTAATGATGCCCTGGTGTCTGTCTTCATCCTCTTTATCCTCATCATCACCTTCATCATCTTTGTTGTTCTTAGGGAATAGTTTAGAGGGACTCATTCCCTGCTATCTTGGGTGAGGTGTCTATGAAAAGGACAACTCAGTGGGGGAGGAAGGCAAAAGTTTGAATAAGATTTCTGAGGCCCCCTCACCACAAGCAAGAACAGAAACTCCACAGTCTGCTGAGCTGACAGGTTGCACCTTGGTCTCCTCCCATCTGCCCACCGCACTGTCCTGTTTGTCCTGAGGATGAGGAAACAAAGCGAGGCTCCCGAACGTCCCTCAGCTGAACTGCCCTTCCCCCCTGCCGGGCCATGACCGCGGAGAACAGGTCCACGGTCCTCCCTGCGTGGTGCACGATGGAGGCTCAGACTCCGTCCTCAAGGCTGGCAAGAAGACAGGGTGAGACATGAGCCTCCTGATACAGGTGACGGGTGTGGAGCCCCCAGGACTGGAAGCTCAGACTGCAGGGCTGGAGGCACAGAATGAGTATTGACTATTCTTTGGCCTGGGGGGCTCAAGGCACAGAGCTCCTCATTAGCCAAAGTCGCCCAAGCTCCCCAATCTCTAAAGATTTCCTCATAAGACTGCAGGAAGAAGAAGAGAAAAGGGAGTGTCCGTAGAAGCTTTGGGGCTCTTCCTGTAATCAGGAGGAAGCTTTTGTGTATTCTTCGCTTCTTTCTTTTCTTTCTAAAGATCCAACTGCTTTCATTTTCATCTTTTATTATGGGAAAATATACCACGTATCAATACTAAAAGTTGTAAATAGATATGATTGCATCTAGAATGGCCGGTATAAACATTGACAATTTCCACTATTTTTCAGTTGACAGTTGAATGACATTAAGTACCTTCACATTGTTTAGCAACCATCACCGCCGTCATCTCCAGAACAGTTTTCTTTCAAAATGGAAATGGCACCCATTCACCAAACTCTCCATTCCTCTCTCTCGCCCACCCCGGGGGCCACCATTCTGATTTGCAACTCTATGAGTTTAACTACTCTAGGCACTTGATGGAAGTGGAATCATACCGTGTTGAATTTGTTTTCCTGTTTTTTTTTTGGGGGGGGGGGACAGAGTCTTTCTCTGTCGCCCAGGCTGGAGTGCAGTGGCGTGATCTCGGCTCACTGTAACCTCCACATCGTGGGTTCGAGCGATTCTTGTGCCCCAGTCTCCCGAGTAGCTGGGATTACAAGCGTGCGCACCCACGCCCAGCTAATTTTTGTGTTTTTAACAGAGACGAGCTTTCAGCATATTGGCCAGGCTGCTCTCGAACTCCTGACCTTAAGGGATCCGCCTGCCTCAGCCTCCCAAAGCGCTGGGGTTACAGGTGTGAGCCACTGAGCCTGGTCGTGTTTATCCTTTTGGGATTTCTTTATTTCACTGACGATAATGTCTTCAAGGTTCATCCATGTTGCAGCCTGTGTCAGAAGTGCCTGTCTGGTTTTGTTTTTTGGTTTTGTTTAATTTCGTTTTGTTTTGTGTTTACATGGAGTCTCACTGTCGCACAGGCTGGAGTGCAGTGGCACAATCTGGGCTCACTGCAACCTCCGCTTCCCGGGTTCAAGCGATTCTTGTGCCTCAGCCTCCCGAGTAGCTGGGACTATGGGCACATGCCACCACAGTGGGCTAATTTTTTGCATTGTCTTTTTTTTTTTTTTTGAGACAGAGTCTTGCTCTGTCGCCAAGGCTGGAGTGCAGTGGCACGATCTTGGCTCACTGCAAGCTCCACCTCCCAGGTTCACGCCATTCTACTGCCTCAGCCTCCCAAGTAGCTGGGACTACAGCTGCCCGCCACCACGCCCGGCTAATTTTTTGTATTTTTAGTAACACGGGGTTTCACCGTGTTAGCCAGGATAGTCTCGATCTCCTGACCTCGTGATCCGCCAGCCTTGGCCTCCCAAAGTGCTGGGATGACAGACCTGAGCCACCACATCTGGCCAAGATTTTCTTTTGTTCCCACATCTAAGTGAGGACATGTAATATTTGTCATTCTGTGCCTGCCTTACTTCACTTAACATACAGACCCTGCAGTCTCATCCATTTTTTCTGCAGTGGAGAGGATTTTATGCCTTTTTAGGCTGGATAATACCGCATAGTGTGTGTATACCACAGTTTCTTCATTGAAACAAAATTCAAAAAAGCAAATATTTTTAAAATGTCTCGGAATGTGAAACTTTAGGGATGCAGTGCCCATTTTATTCTTTTCTATTTCCCATTTTATTTATATGTAAGTGTAGAATAAAGCAGGAATCAATGTGTGTAGAGATCTGTGACTTCAACAAATGTAAAATGAAAATGCTAAGTGGTGGATGGGCACCGTCACTCACGCCTGTAATCCCAGCACTTTAGGAGGCCGAAGCAGGTGGATCACCTGAGGTTGGGAGTTCAAGACCAGCCTGACCAGTATGGAGAAACAAAGTCTCTATTAAAAATACAAAAAAAAAAAAAAAAAGAAAAGAAAACTGAACGGGGCGTGGTAGCACATGCCTGTAATCCCAGCTACTCAGAAGGCTGAGACAGGAGAATTGCCTGAATATAGGAGGCAGAGATTGTAGTGAGCCGAGATCGTGCCATCGCACTCCAGCCTGGGCAACAAGAGTGAAACTCTGTCTCAAAAAAAAGAAAAGAAAGAAAGAAAAAGAAAAAGAAAAGAAGAAAAAAAGAAAATATTACTTCCATTATCGCAGGAGGTGTTCAGCCCTGATGATATTGTTTTCTAATATCCAGGGAAGGGGAGTATGATATTACTCCCAGTATCACAGGGGGTGTACACCTTTTTGTGATATTGTGTCTAATATCCAAGGAAACAGAGGATGACATTACTCCCAATATCGCAGAGGGTGGACACCCCCCTGGGATATGGTTCCGAATATCCCAACGGGGAGAGGATGATATTACTCCCCATATCAACCCTGGAGGGTTATCTTCCGCCCCTACTCTTGGCCACCGCTTAGCCGGAGCTGGTCTTCTCTCTTGGCCCGGCTCAGTGAAGAAAAGTCTCCATTCCTCCTCTCCGGGGACCATAAGGCTCATAGTGACTCCCGTTCTGGGTAGCTTTAGCAGCAAAGAGCCATGCTCTGTCAAAGAGACAGTGGCTCTCAGCTTGTTAAGCAAGTCCCTCCCCAACAAGGGCAAGGGACAGTCAGGCATGGACAAAAACTGATGAGTCACTGTATGTCCTCCTACAGTGCAAGTCCCAGGCAAGCAGAAAGCTTGCTTTGCTGAAACCCCCGTGGCTCCGATGATGTCAATAGTCTTTCTGGAGAAGGGGGCGACCGGGGCGGTTACTAGCGAACGTCCAGCACCGGTATCTACAAGAAAATCAACGCCTCTACCCCCGACTGTCATTCTGACAATAGGCTCTTTGGGGACACTTGAGCCCACTCTCCCTCAGTCCAAGAACCCTTCTGCCAGGTTGAGCAGGGCCCCTTCCTCCTTGTCCGGGGCCTCCTGCTCTGAGTCACCTTGTTTTCTTTTAACTTGAGGGCATTTGTTCTTCCAATGTCGTATTTCTTTACAATAAGCACACTGGTTACGCTGCCAACTCTGACAGCCAAGCTGAGTTTCTTTCCCAGGGCCCCCCTTCCCTTGCCTCTTTGTGGGGAGCCCTCTGATTCCTGAAGCTAACAGGCAGGTCGGTGTCGCCGGGCCTGACGTTCATTCTCTGTGCGGTGTTCCTTACGGCTTACTGCATCCCTGTTTACAAACACCTGCTTAGCTCTTTCTAATAATTGTGATGTATTCGTCCCTGCAAGCACAGCCTGTTTCTGCAGTTTTCTTCTCATGTCTTCTGCGCTTTGACGGACTCAAGCCATGTGAAGCATGTGCTGATTTTCAGGGCTATCGGGATCAAAGGGAGTATACATACGATAGGCCTCACACAATCTCTCATAGAATTGTGCTGGACTTGGCCGGGAGCGGTGGCTCAAGCCTGTAATCCCGGCACTTTGGGAGGCTGAGGTGGGCGGATCACAAGGTCAGGAGATCGAGACCATCCTGGCTAACACGGTGAAACCCCGTCTCTACTAAAAACACACAAAAAAATTAGCTGGGCGTGTTGGCGGGCACCTGTAGTCCAAGCTACTTGGGAGGCTAAGGCAGGAGAATGGTGTGAACCCAGGAGGTGGAGCTTGCAGTGAGCCGAGATCGCGCCACTGCACTCCAGCCTGGGGGACAGAGAAAGACGCCATCTCAAAAAAAAAAAAAAAAAAAAAGAATTGTGCTGGTCTTTCTTCTTTTCCCCGAATGACCTCAGAGACCTCAGAGACCTTGTTAACGTTTGTGGCCTTCTGAGCTCCCCTCTTGAATGCTTCCAAGAGAGCTTCCCTGTCTCGGTTTAGCCTTTGCATATCCTCTCTTTCATTTGGGTCCCACTGGGGGCCGGTTCCTGGTAACTGGGTCCTTCCATACTCTTGGGGGTTTTGATAATCAGCTGGTGCATGTTCCTCTAGCCACTTAGTTGCTGCTAGGAACACTCTCCGCCTTTCATCTCTGTGAAAGAGGAACATGAGCAACCGGTGGCAATCAGCCCAGGTGGGGTTGTGGGTCTGGATAATAGTTTGGAGAAAATCAATTCGAGCTTGTGGCTTTTCGGTATAGGACGGGGTATGGTTTTTCCAGTTGAGAAGGTCGGCACAGGTGAAGGGCTGGTAGAGAAAAACACGCCTCTCCACCACGTGACCATCCTCATCTATCCCAGTATACCGCTGCTGTCAGGGGCATCTGTATCCCCGTTTTGGGTCATCAACGAGCTGCCAAGGGAGGGGTTTCTCCCGAGGCATCACCTCCTCTCTTGTCTCCTCTGGGTGGCCTAGGGATATGCTTGTCTTGCGGAGGCACAAGCACTGAGGGCTCAAGAGTGGGGAGCCTCTTTCCCTGGTAAGGGGAGGGCACCACTGGGATCACTGGTGCCATCTCCTGCAATGGATCTTCTGACGTTGGGTCAAACAGAACTTGAGGAGTTGATTTCCCTGGGCAGGTGGAGCGGGATCCTTCCTTAGCTGTCTGTCCCTTGGCTACTAGTATTGCTGCTGCCTGCCCTCTTAGCCACTGTGGGGGGTCTAGCACCAGCTGTCACCAAGTGTCTATGTATGGGAAGCGGTCTAGGTATCCTTTCCCAGTTACCTTGTGCCACACTTGAGAAACAAGGGACCTGTCCAGGCTTACTTGTGACGGCCAACCCACTTTTAATGTTGGGCAATCTATTTCCCATGAAGTTTGAAGTTCCCAGGTGGTCTGGTGGTTAGGAGTTGGCGCTCTCACCGCCGCGGCCCAGGTTCGATTCCTGGTCATGTGAACCAAAAACTGGAGCAGGACTCGTCGCGGACACAAACCCCTCAGACGCCGGATTCAAGAAGGAAGAGGTTGCTTTTAATCGGCCAGGGGCGTCAGAAGACTCGCGTCTTAAGAGCCGAGCGCCCCGAAGGAAGACAGACTTCCTAGGCGTTTTCTCAGGGCTTACAACTCTAAGAGTTTCCACCTGAAAGGCTCCCGATGGATTCAGAGCACATGTGCTTAGAGTAGGGGAGGGGGGGTTCATCTTTTCACCTCAGGCCGCCTCATCAGTGGCAGTGGCTGGTCTTGCCACTGACTTCAATCTTCTTGGTTTTCAACTTTTACTTCCTCCTCCTCTTCAGAGACAGTAGACAGAAAGAGAAATGCCTTCTCTCCTCAGGGCCACAGAATGATATGACTCCCAATAATACTGTGAGGAAGGTCGCAATATTACTTATCAAAATTAATAATATCAATTATTAATTGATATTAATAATTATCAATATTAATAACTGATCATATAATTTTTAAAATCAATACCGATAACAATGATAATTAATATTGAAGAATCATACTGACGATAACAATAAATTATTAATATTAACTATTAATAACGCCCGATATTAATAACTGGGACTGATCATATTCATTAGAACACAGTAATATTAGCTCCTAATAATTAATATTAATAACCCGAAAACTTTTCACTAGCAATTATTTCTTAACATTAATATTGGTAATTCATATTAACGTGACTTGTAAACGAGTAACAAGTAATACTAATATGACTCCTAATACCGCAGTGGGTGTACCCCCACCTGCGATAGTGTTCCTAATGTCCAGGGACGGAGAGAGCATGGTATTACTTTCAATATCGCAATAGGTGTACACCCACCTGACGATACTGATCTGAATAGAATCTCCACGGGGTGGAAGACCCCCATCGCAGGGGGGCAAGTAGCCCCCCGCGACGCGGTGCGTAAGAGCCAGCCCCTCTGCCCCCCGAGCTCTTAGGACCCCCATCGCATGGGGGCGAGGCGCCCCCCGCGAGGCGGGGCATAAGAGCCAGCCCCTCTGCAACCCTGGCTCTTAGGACCCGCGGTGGACTCAAAGCCTGTTTACCATATTGTGAGTAATATCATCTACCCCTCTGGAAATTGTCAACTATTGCACAGACGGGTGTACACCAGCATTGTACAGAGGACGTACACCTGTCTGTATTCGAGTAATATCATCCTCTTCCTCCCTGAAGATTAAGAACAGTATCACAAGGGTGTTTCTACTCCTTGAGATATTGGGTGTCACGTCCTCCTCTCCCAGGTTGTAATTAGAATGCTAACCCTAACGCTAACCCTAAACCGACCCTACCCTAACCATAACCCTAACCCTTAACCCCAACCCCAACCCCAACCCTTAACCCTAACCCTAGCCCTAACCCTAACCCGTAACCCCAACCCCAACCAAACCCTAACCCTACCCCAACCGTAACCCTAACACTACCCCCTAACCCTAACCCCTAACCCTAACCCCTAACCCTAACCCCTAATCCTAACCCTAACCCAACCCAAACCCTAACCCTAACCCTAACCCCTAACCCTAACCCCAACCCCTACCCCTAACCCTAACCCCAACTCTAACCCTAACCCCTAGCCCTAACCCTAAGCCCTAACCCTAACCCCTAACCCTAACCCTAACGCTAACCCCAATCCCTAACCCTAACGCTAACCCAACCCTAACCCTAACCCCTAACCCTAACCCCAACCCCAACCCCAACCCTAATCCTAACCCTAACCTGGGCCCTGACGACAACTCTAATCCTAACCCTAGGTTCCTTACTAAGTTTGTATGTACTTTGTTAATGTGGATTATTACGATTACTGTGTGAGGACTGCACAGCAGCATGGGGATTGCCAATCTTACATTAATTTTTTTTATTGAGGCAGTGCATTAGCATTACAGGTGCTTGTGACATGAGTAATGTGGGTGTCATATTTTGGGTGTCATGTCTGCATTAGCAGTGCTGCATTTCTGTTTCGAAGCTGCAGTGTGGACCTGGCACTGTGGCCCCTTGCCTTCGCTTGGGAGAACTTTGGTGGGCAGGATTCAGAGGGGCTTTTGGTTTCCCATTTTGCACACTGAACCCTTCTAACTGGTCTCTGAACTTGATTATTCAGGGCTGCAAACAGGAAGGATTTTACCGTCGATGCGGCCCCGAGTTGTCCCAAAGCGAGGCAGCGCCCCCAACGTCTGTGCTGAGGAGAATGGTGCTCCGCCTTTGCGGTGTTTCCCAGGTCTGTGCTGAGCACAACGCAGCTCCGCCCTCGCGGTGCCCCTGGCCCGCACGCCCAGGTCTGTGCTGAGAAGAACGCTGCTCCGCCTTCGCAGTACCCTGGAGTCTGTGCAGAGGAGAACACAGCTCCGCCCTCGCGATGCCCTCCGGGTCTGTGCTGCGGCGAACCCAGCTCCGTCCTCGCAAAGGCACCGCGCCCGCGCAGGCGCAGAGAGGCGCGGCGGGCCGGCGCTCCGCGGCGCAGGCGCAGAGACGCGCGGCAGCGCAGCCCCCGTGGGGAGGCGCGGCGCAGGGCAGAGATGCACAGCGGCCCGTCGCCGGCGGGGCGCGTGCGGCGCAGGCGCAGTCATGCACGCCACCGGGCCAGGGGTTGGGGGGAGCGTTGCAGGCACACAGGTGCACATTCACACGCCGCCGGGCGGGGGGCGGGGGTGGACGCGGTCCAGGCAGAGAGACGCACGTCGCCGGGGGTGCGGCGCATAGACGGGTGGAACCTCAGTAATCTGAAAAGCCGGGCACTACAGGACCTGCTTGTTCACGTTGCTGTGCCACTGCGCCTCCTGCTGGCGCCTAGGGCAACTGCAGCGCCCTCTTGCTTACAGTGGTGGCCAGCACCTCCTGCTGGCGCCAGGGCACGCAGGGCCCTCTTGCTCACAGTATAGTGGCAGCACGCTGCCTGCTGGCAGCTAGGGACGTTGCAGGGCCCTCTTGCTCACAGTGTAGTGGCAGCATGCTCGCCTGCTGGCAGCTGTGGACACTGCTGGGCCCTCTTGCTCCAAGTGTAGTGGCGGCTGGCTCCCATGCTGGCAGCTGGGAACACTGCTGGGCCCTCTTGCTTTTAGTGTAGTGGGGGCAAGCCCTCTTCTGGCCCCTGTGGGCACTACAAGATCCTCTTGCTCCCAGTGTAGTGGCATCACGCCCCCTGCTGGCAACCAGGGCACTGCAGGGTCCTCTTGCTCATGTTGTGGTGCCCGTGCGCCACCTGCTGGCAGCTAAGGACACTGCAGGGCCATCTTGCTCACAGTGTAGTCATCGTATACCCCTGCTGGCAGCTGGTGACACTGCCAGGCCCTCTTGCTGGCAGTGTCGTGGCAGCATGCCACATGCAGGCAGATGGGGACTATGGAGGGCCCTCCTGCTCCCGGTGTGACGGCTGGGGTCCGCTACTGGCCACCTCCTGCACCACTTAAAGTCAGAGCGCCAGTTATTAAGCCCCATCAGTTCTGTAAATTCAAACTGAAATGGAGCTATTACTGGGGAGAGCTGATGTCCCAGTTCTTGTCTAACTTGGAAGAAAGATTTTCACCAAGAGACAGTACAAACATGGCAGATAACTTCATTCAAAAGAAATACAGTGTAAAGAGCTTATTGTAGAAAAATAGGGAGGAGTGGACTGATCGTGCATGAAAACAGCCTAAGAGTCCTGTGCAGGGAATTTTACTTTAGACTTCTTCACATTCCTGCCTCTGTCTCAAGTCTCCGCCTGTTTTCTTTGTCTGGTTTTCCTGCTACTGCCTTAGGTCCCCGACTTGCCCCACTTAGGCACGTGGGACCTCCTCACTGTTGGTTGAGGTACATGTGTGGTGATCAATCCGAATCCACTCTGGCACCAGCCTCTTTCCCGCCATCGCAGGCCAGCTGACAGCGGTCACGTTTGTACCTACTGCACCTGCCCATCTCTTTTGAATGTCCTTCTCTGACCTAATCTGTACTTATGGTGCCAGGTTTCTCTTAAGAATGTCCCCTTTGTTGTTCTTATCAGCATGTACCTAGCAATATTCTGACATTTTTATTGCAGAACGAATGATGATTGGGGCATCTTAAGAGGAGTTCTAGGGTGTTTCTTTCTGCATAGGTACCTCTTCTCCCTCCTACCCACAATTGACAAGTGCCCATCCACTCCAGCACTAGAGATGCTACTAACGTGAATTTTTGGTGGTCCCTCTGGGAGAGCCTTCCCAGGCTTTCCCTTTTTCAGGAGCTCCCCCTCCTCTTCATGTCTAGCTATCTATTCTAATGGAGCCCACTATCCTGTGTCCTTCCCAAAAATAGTGAGAGAATGATTAATTGGAAGCCATAAGAAATGATATCTGTGTAGATGAAAACTTTACAACTTACACAAATAATCACTCAAAATCATCCTTACACTAAAAATCTAAAACTATACCATTTCTAGAAGAAACTATAGAAGAAGAGCTATGTGCCTTTGGGTTTGGTAATGAATTTTAACAACTGACAGAAAAGGTTGATATACACAGAAGAAATGACAATTTGGATTTCTTAATATTCAAAGTTTATACTCTGGAAGAGACCTTGTTAAGAGAACAAAAAGAAAAGCCACATATTGAAGAAAATATTTGCAAAATACAGATCTCAGAATTTGTATTCAAAATATATAAAAATTGTTAAAACTAAACAATAAGTTAAACAGCCCAATTAAAAATGCACACAGATCTGAACAGACACCTCACCAAAGAAGATCTACAGATGCCAAGTAAACATACAAAAAGATACTCAACATACTAGAGAACTGAAAACCACAACGAGATAGCACAGCTGGTCTATATGTCTTAGAACTGCTAAACTCTTTAAAAAATGACAAATTGGCCGGGCGCGGTGGCTCACGCTTGTAATCCCAGTACTTTGGGAGGCCGAGGCGGGCGGATCACGAGGTCAGGAGATCGAGACCACTGTTAAACCCCGTCTCTACTAAAAATACAAAAAAAATTAGCCGGGCGTGGTGGCGGGCGCCTGTAGTCCCAGCTACTCGGAGAGGCTGAGGCAGGAGAATGGCGTGAACCCAGGAGGCAGAGCTTGCAGTGAGCTGAGATCGCGCCACTGCACTCCAGCCTGGGCGACAGAGCGAGACTCCGTCTCAAAAAAAAAAAAAAAAAAAAAAAAAAAAAAAAAAAAAATGACAAATTGCTGGAGAAAAAACAAGAACTCTTTTCATTGCTGCTGGAACACAGTGTGTAAGACCAAAATATGCCACCCCAAAATATAATGGTAGGAAACCAGAATATGCCACCCCAATATATGTCCCTTTGGCTTAAGAATTATTCCAAGCTGATTATTTTGAAAAAAATTCTAACAAAGGAAGTTCTGAAAACAAAGTAGAAGTTACACTTGTGTAAGGAAAATTTACATCTATCAAGGAAATCCCCATTTAAAAGCTACCTCTCTTGACACCGAGAAGGATAACTAAATCACTAAAGAGTCTTATCAATGGAGAACGCATGGACTTAACTCTGTATAACAAACCTTACCCTTGTCTACTGTGCTTTTGCTGGTGAACTCCCCACTACTGCACCTCAAATCTTCTTTCTTTAAGTTAAAGATAGTATTTATGCTTGAATTGAAAGTCACCTGTTGGAGATTTACTCATTTTTCTGTGAGTATCTCCCATGTATCCATAAGGTATACATGTTTTTAAACTTTTCTGTTTTTCTCATTTTAATCTGTCAGTTTTTACAGAGGGTCCCATCTAAGAATTCCAAAAACATAGAAAATTTTTTTCCTCCCCATTACAAGTTGGGCAGTTTTTTCTAACGCTAAACAAGTCTCACCTTACAATCCAAAAATCACATTCCTAAGTATTTTGACAACTACTTTGATGTTATTTCCAAACAAAAGCTACCATGCAATTACTTACAGAAGCCCTATTCATAATGACCAAAGGAAAAAAAAGGAATCAGAAAGTCTTACAATAGATGACTGTGTGGGAATCCACTCAGACATCGAAGCTGATATAAAGATTATGTAAATGAAAACATTTGAGATACCGAAGATAAAGGAAGAAATCTTACCAGAACTTACTTTATCCAATTAAAGCAGAGCTCCCAGAAAAATACAACTGCCATTAACCCCTTCAAAGGGGTTTCCTGCAAATTCAGCTGCCATGGAGACAGCATACTCTTTCCCATTAGCACTGACAAATGAAAATGAAATCATAAGCTCCCAACTGACTGAACAGACCCACTCTTGGCTGAGGGGACCCCAGAGTAACTTTCAAAACTGAGTTCTCAGCTTTGCTAGGATGGGATGATGGGGGTCAGTTACACATCATTATACCCCCTCCTTTGCTAACCATGATGAGGCTTTCTTCCCTAAGGACTTAACAGAAACCAGCCCTTTCAAAGGCTCCACCACTGATGTCAGCCTCTCCTTTCTTGCCTGATAAGAGACCACCCATGACGGAGAGGTTCTGGCCAGTGTACAGAGGATGCACAGAGTGAGTTTTCATGTCCTCTGCTTCACCTTTTAATGTCAGAGGGCTGAAAATTCCACCCTGGGATCATGCGAACACTGCCATTTTTTGTACATGGGACCCATGAAGAAGCAAGAAACTCAATTGCGCATGCATGCATTTCTCCTTCCATAAATATTCATGACTCCTCCTAGAGCTTATTAAATAAATGTATTTGGCCATTCCACTCAGCAAATATTACTATTTCCTTTACCTCCTCCTTGAAGCATCTGTTTCTGGCTTCTGGCTGGAGGCTATGCTTCCCAGCCTGTCAGAAGGACAACCCCACAGGCTGCAACCCTTTATAGGAAATACATCTCTCACTGGGTGTGGTGGCTCATGCCTGTAATCCCAGCAGTTTGGGAGGCCGAGGCGGGTGGATCACCTGAGGTCAGGAGTTTCAGACCAGCCTGTCCAACATGATGAAACCCTGTCTCTACTAAAAATACAAAAAATTAGCCTAAATTGACTAATTTAAAATTGACTAAATTCTCCATTCTCAAACCTCTGCTGACTATGTGTTCCACCAATATGGAATTAATTCTACTTCCTTTCCTGTTTGGATGACTTTACTAAGAATTATTTCAAACTTTAATGACTCCTTTGAGAAAATTTTTATCTTCAAAATTGCCTCCTTTTAGACCTTTCCTTTCCCAATTGAGTCTCTCAACTCCCTATAATCACTAAAATTTTAGGCACCCCGCTCCATGCCTTGGAGGCTCTCAATGTGCTGAAGAATCTGCAAAAGGAAACACCTGGGGCTGAAAAATAAAATAGAAAAAAAATATTTCTCACCCTCCATAAGATTATATGTCAAAACAAAAAAAACCTTAAAAATCTCCAAAAATGCTGGTGAGAGAAAAGCTTTAGCCCTCATATGAAGAAGAAAAAAACTTGTTCCATTTTCCAGATACAGAGTTGTAACACAAATATAAAATGGGGCAAAGACAAAAACCAATTCTTCTATGTAAACTAGTGAATTTTGTAGTTATTGTAATCACATTAGTCAGGGTTCTACAGAAAGGCAGAATCAATAGGATATATGTAGATAGACAGATGAGAGAAGATTCATTAGGGGAATTCGTTCACATAATTATGGAGGCTGAGAAGTTCCACAATAGCCTGTCTCCGAGTTGGAGAACCAGGAAAGCTGGTAGCATGGCTCACTCCAGACACAAAGGACTCAGAATCAGGGAAGCCAGTGGTGTAACTCTGATTCTGAGGCCAAAGGTCTGAGACCCTGAAGTTCTGATGTCAAGGGCAGGAGAAGAAAGATGTTTCCATTTCAGAAGGAGATAATTCACCTTTCCTTTTCCTTGTTGTTCTATCTGGGCTCTCAACCAATTAGATAAGCCTGTATTCATCCATTTTTATACAGTTATGAAGAAATACTTGAGTCTGAGCAATCGATACAGAACAAAGAGGTTTAATGGGCTGACAGTTCCACATGGCTGCAGGGGCCTCACAATCATGGCAGAAAGGGGAGCAAAGCTGTCCTTCTTCACATGGCAGCAACAAGGAGAAGTGCTGAGCCAAAAGGGAAAAGCCCCTTATAAAACCAACAGATCATGAGAACTCACTCGCTGTCATGGGAACAGCATGGCAGTAACCACCACCGCGATTCAATCACCTCCCACTGGGTCCCTCCCACGACATGTAGGGATTATAGGAACTGCAATTCAAGGTGAGATCTGGGTGGGGACACAGCCAAACCATATCAGTGCCCATCCACATTGGATCAGGGTTATCTCAGTGTCTTCCAGAAACACCCTCACAGATATGCCCAGAAATTGTGTTTTACCAGCTATGTGTGTCTCTTAATCCAATTAAGTAGATGTCTAAAATTAACCATCAGAATATTTATGCCCGATTCATGGCTGAAATTTCAGGATGAAAGCTATGAAATCTCTATTTGTGTTTGTATATCTATTAATGTATGTTATGTATATGTGGTATTTTCTTAATTCCAGATAGCATTGCAAAATTCATTTATAAAATCCTCTAAAAGTGCTCTATTCTAACTTGGCTTGGAAAAAAATAAGCATTTATAAATAAATATTCACCAAACCCTAGAAATATAGAAAATGATCAAATGTTTTTTAAGTTAACACAATTTGGATAAAACTTAGTTAAATAAGATTAATATAATATTTTTGGTGTAATAAAACAACTATGTCTTCAAAGTTATCACTATTGAATATAAAACAAACATAAATTCCTATTCTGCTTGAGTTATAGTCAAATAAGCTAATATTATATTTACTAGAAATGTAAAATCTTAAAGCTTATAGATTTGATTCTAATTAATTTGTCATTCTTATGAAAAACATTATTTTTTTATGGTGAAAAGATACACGTATATTTAGAGTTAGCCAGCTGGACTCAGTTTAGATGACCCCAATTTTGTTGCGACATCCAAAACATCATAATCAGGAGCCAGTCAAACATATGCCTTCTTCTCTTTATCAGGACAAATAAGGGTGGTGACCTTGGCCACATCACTGTCATAGCGCTTCTTCACAGCCTGTTTGATCTGGTGCTTCTAGCTTTAACATCCACAATGAACACAAGCATTTTGTTTTCTTCTATCTTCTTCACGGCTGACTCAGTGGTCAGCGGAAACTTGATGATAGCATAGTGGTCAAGCTTGTTTCTCCTGGGGGTGCTCTTCCGAGGGTATCTGGGCTGCCTCTGGAGTCGCAGTGTCTTGGGCTGCCTGAAGGTGAGTGACATGCGGATCTTCTTTTTTGTGTGTGGCTGTGGACACCTTTCAACACTGCCTTCGTGGCCTTTAAAGCCTTCGCTTTGGCTTCAGCTTTAGGAGGGGCAGGAGCTTCCTTCGCTTTCGGTGCCATCTTGTGAAAAGCGAAAAGCATTATTTCAAAAATAATTTGTTTACAGTAAATTTGCCTAATAGTAGTTTCCACAGTACTTTTGGTAATTTTTAACCTTAAAGTTAAGCTAAGTAAAAGATTTGCCTTAAATATCTAGACATTTATAAATAAGATACAATACTAAAACATTAATTACTGAACATAAATAATTCAAGTTTATATACTTTTGGCTTCCTATTTTTTACAGAGAGACTAAAGATATTTTGGCCCGATAATAAACATCTTTTTTTCTGCCACACTGAGAAATTGTATTATGAGGAAACACATCCCTGTAGATGTTGGGAGATGGTATATTCATACATTTTCTAACCTACTATAGAATGCTAATATATGACAGTTTATAACTGTCTACTTCCAGTTTTCTCTGGAAAAGAAAAGATTACTAAGTATTAAAATTATAATCAATATATGTAAATAAAACTACTAGCAATAATAGAATAACTAGAAACAACTCTATGCAAAGCATGCAAGAAAAGTAGGGCATGTTTCGCAAGTACAGTAGGTTGTGTTTTTTATAAGGAAAACGATACATAAGATACAAATAAAAAGAGATACCTAACCTTCCCTGTGTTATATTTGTATGGGTAAAATGTTATGTTGTCAGAAATTATATAAAATTCCTGGAAATTTGTCAATGTCCTCCTTATCCATGCTATGTGCCAGTAGAGTAATAAGTCATAATTCCAATTATTATTTTAAATGTTGTACCAGGCGCAGTGGCTCACACCTGTAATCCCAGCACTTTGGGAGGCTGAGGTGGGTGGATCACAAGGTGAGGAGATCCAGACCATCCTGGCTAACCCGGTGAATCCCCGTCTCTATTAAAAATACAAAAAATTAGCCAGGAGTGGTGGCAGGCACCTGTAGTCCCAGCTACTCGGGAGGCTGAGGCAGGAGAATGGTGTGAACCCAGGAGACGGAGCTTGCAGTGAGCCAAGATCATGCCACTGCACTCCAGCCTGGGCGAAAGAGCAAGACTCTGTCTATAAATAAATAAATAAATGTTGTATGACACAGAAAAAATCGAATATCCTTGTCAGTTGTGGTATAATGAACTCTCATCAGATCTTTCATCACAGCCATTTCATACACTTTGTCACTTAGATATTACTTCCCCCGATGCTTTCCTGAAAGCTCCTGCAATCAGCTACAGGTCGGAATGTTCGTCTCCAACACAGGACTCCCTCTGAGACTCACAGAAAAGACTATGACAGGTACTCTGGTTATAGGCTTCTGATGATATTGCTTAAATAACTTTAAGACCATACACTTGACTCAGTGAAGATCTCCAGAACTCTGGTTGAGAAATTGATGGGTTCATGATGCTGCTAACCCAAGATCCAATAAGACTGGAATTGATTACATGGCACTGAATGAACTGATGAAAATTGATTATAATTTTATAGCTTTTTGGAGCATTGCTGGTTCTTTAACGTTCTAGTTTCTGGATTTAAGAAATCTCTTTCTCTTAATCTAACTGTAACTTACAACAATTTAGTAGATTATACTTTTGTAAACAGAAATGAAACATTTATCTTTTTTCCCTGCCTGATTTTTCCACAATTTTGAAATCCTTACTGAATACTCTTATTTTCACGATGATATAGTTCTTAGCAAAAGTCCAATAAGAATCTATTCACCTTATAACAGGACATAATTGGAAATTTTGGTTATATTATCAAGGTTTTTACTGGAATATCATATTTAGGATGGGTACCTAAGATCAGTTATGACCAGCAATTTTAAGGAAGTAAGGTTTTTTATGAGACAATGCTTACAAAGCACTGTGAAAATGGGAAAGTTCTTCCTCAAAGATTATAAAGTCACAACTATCCACTATTTTTGTGTGTGTGTGTGTGTGTATTCCAAATCAGTTGTCCTAGCTTGCTCCAGCATGCCTGTACAGAACTAGACAAGCCCCAGCCCATGGTGCATGCCATTCCTTATTTGGAGATGCTTCCTTAACTATCCCTGGGCAACTTCCTTTTCTTTCTTTGTTCTATTCCCCTTACCTAATTAAGAAAGTTTTAAACTAATAGCCAATAGGGTACAGTGTAAAATATGAGGTCCTATTCCAGCCAATGGAAACTGGACACAGCAGTAGGGTAGACACATCAGTTTATAAGTAACTCTGTCTCCTTTGTTTGGTGTGTTCTTGTGGCTGGACAGCTATTGAGTAGCACCCTTTATGCAGAAAGTAAAGCTCGCCTTGCTAAGAGATCATTTGTTCCCATGTTAATTTTTTTTTTTTTTTTTGGAACATCAAAAACTTCATTCCCAACAGCACTCTGAGAAAAGCCAGCCTGATACCTAGATTACAGGGTTCACAGCCTTACAGGTTAGTAAAGAAGGTCATTTCCTAGTAGGCCCAGAAATTTAGGGATATTTTGGGGGCTTCAAGAAAAGAGGAATTCACACAAAGCTATAAGGACTGCTGCTGAAATTTGGTAGTATGTTCTTAGCTTGGCTTTTAGCCTGAATAAGGCTTTTAAAAGTCAAATCTGAGATTCTGTATGAAAACTTCCAACAAAGAAACTTGAATGCACCTATGTGGTCATCTCCTGTTCTTGCTACACTTATGTAAATAATCAAGCAAAATCTAACAAAACTAGACTTATTTTTAAAACAAGAATAGTCTTACTTTGATTATGATCAAAAATGATGGTTACTACAGAGAGAAATTTTATGTTTCAATGGCAAACTATAACTTGGCTGGGCATGGTGGCACATGCCTATAATTACAGCACTTTGGGAGGCCAGGAGTTCAAGACCAGCCTGGGCAACATGGTGAAACCCCATCTGTACCAAAAATACAAAAATTAGATGGGCATGGTGGCATATGCCTGTAGTCCCAGCTAATCAGGAGGCTGAGGAGGGAGGATCGCTTGCATCCAGGAGGTAGAGGTTGCAGTGAGCTGAGATTGCACCTTTACCCCCCAGCCTGGGCGACAGAGCCAGACCCTGTCTCAAAAAAAATTTTTTTAAAGGAAAACTATAGCCATTGTGGGTTATCAGATTCTATTCTTGTTTCTTGTTTCTGGGCTATTTTTACCTCTTTGTAAACTGGATCCTGCCATCTGATGAATTTTGTCCCACAATGATACTTGGGGAACAAGAAGCCAAGTATTGTCTCTCCTACTAATGTATCTATTGTCAGTTAATTTGAAGGTCTCCAAACCCTGGAACAAAGTTAGAAGAGGAAGGTTTTGCTACCCATAATGCATAACCAAATTGTGGTACATTCATGCAATGGAATACTATTTAGCCATAGAAAGGAACAAGCTATCAACTCACACAAAGACATGAGTGAATCTCGCATGCACATTGCTAAGTGGAAGAAGACAGTCTGAGGAGAATACACACAGTGTGACCTCATTTAATGAGACACTGGAGAAGGCAAACTACACAGATGGGAAGCCATTGGCTCCATGGGGTGGGGGGTTGAGGCATTCCATTCGATACTTTAATAGTGGGATATCTGCCACAATGCATTTGTTGAAATATGCAGAATTTTACAGCCAAATGGTTAAAGCAAACTCTATTCAAATTAAATGAAATTACTCAGGATGTGGAGTATCCCAGGACAGAATACATCATGTGAAAAAGAATTTAACTATGCTACAAATTACTATGGTTTGGAAGTGGTTTGTCCCCGCAAAAACTCTTGTTGAAATTTGACCCCCAATGTGTCCGGGTGGGGCGGTGGGGCCTGGTGGACAGTGTTTAGGTCATAGGGACGGATCCCTCATGAATAGATTAATGTCCTCCATGGGGGTGAGTGAGCTCTGCTCTCACAGGAATGGATTAATTCCTGCAGGAGTAGGTAGTTAAAAAGAGTCTGGCTTCCTTGGCTTCCATCTTCCTTTCACTTTTGCTATGTGATCTCTGGCGCACCCCCTGCTCCCCTTCCACTTTCCACCATGAGGTGAAAAAGACTGAGGCCCCACCAGATGCAACTGCCCAATCTCAGACATTCCAGCCACCAGTACTGTGAGCCAAATGACCCTTTTTTACTTATAAATTACCCAGTCTCAGGTATTCTATTACAGAAGCACAAAATGGACTAAGACACAAATGTAGGTAAAAACTCACTGAAGGTGTAGGGAAAATGGTGTTGACCTAAGTCACTTTGAAAATGAATAGAATCTGCTGGGTGCGGTGGCTCACGCTTGTAATCCCAACACTTTGGGAGGCGGGCGGATCACGAGGTCAGGAGATCGAGACCCCGGTGAAACCCCGTCTCTACTAAAAATACAAAAAATTAGCCGGGGGTGGTGGGGGTGCCTGTAGTCCCAGCTACTCAGAGAGGCTGAGGCAGGAGAATGGCGTGAACCCGGGAGGCGGAGCTTGCAGTGAGCCGAGATTGCGCCACTGCACTCCAGCCTGGGGGACAGAGCAAGACTCCGTCTCAAAAAAAAAAAAAAAGAAAATGAATAGAATCTGTAGGCTGAAGGCAAATGAACTATACTTCATCATTGGATTCCATTTTATAAAGTTCTTTCCAACAGAAGCAATTGTGAACAATTGTAAAACCACAGTGTCTGTATGTGGAATAAAACAATGACTTACATAAGTCGCAGATGGTGGGAACCAGGTTTCTCACTGTTGTGGGAGGTTACAAATTAGCAAGGCGAGAAGGCTAGAATGATTCCTGTGATAGTAGATCAGAGGTGGAGACCTCAACATAAACTTATGTTTAGTTTAATATAGATACACACAGTTCTACATAGAAAACCTTATAATTAGGTGTGTGTAGGTAGGTTAGACACACACATATACTTCCTAGCATTGCTAATGAGGGACAAGATACAATGTGCTCATTCAGCAGCCAGATGTAAGTTTTCCTACCATTCTGAAAGGAATCAGGCTCTTTGAAGAAATATCTGATACTAGAACTGGGACAGTAAATATAGGAGCCAGGATAATCTGGAAGTATCAGAAAGTAAGTAAGTACTAAAAAATTAAAATATATCAAAGAAAAATAAAAGCCAATAAAAACAGCTACCGATGGCCAACACAGGAATGAATTGTGCCACATCATGCTGCAGTGTTGAATACTAACTAAAGCTTAAAATGATTATCTAGGTGTCTGTATTTGTATACATAGGTGAATAAGCAAATGGAATTGCATAGAAATCTCCTTTGCACAAGAATTCCAAATAATTGATGTAGACACTCGGCCATCAAGAAGGTGGAGCAAACTCCTCACTCCGTAAAGAGTGAGGCTCTGCATAGTGACTTGCTCCAAAAGAACACATGCAGTATGGACAAGGAGGAAAAATAACTTCACAGTATAGATCAAAATGGAGTTTCTTATGTCTTCCTTTTCTACACTAACCCTAAAACAACCACTAAAGTAACAAAAGAAGGAGTTACAGGTCATAGTCAGCAAAGGAGATAAAATGTAATCATAAAAAAGGAAGAAAAAGATGACAAAGGGAACAAAAATCAGACAAGATAAATAGTAAACAAACAGTAATGTGGTAGATGTAAGTGTAATCATAATAATGATATTAAATGTAAATGGTTAAATACCACAAATAAAAGAGATTATCAGACTGAATAAAAACGCAAGACCAAACTATGTGCAGCCTACAAGAAGCACAATTTAAAAAGAAAGACACAAGTAGGTTTAAAGTAAAATAATGGTAAAAGGTATATCATGCACTAAAGAAAGCTGGAGCTAATATCAGACAAAGTAGATTTTAGAACAACAAATATTACCAGGAATAAAGGAACTCATTTCATAATATTAAGGGGTTAATTCTTTAGAGGGACAAAATCATCCTAAATAGGTATGCACCTAATAACAACCTAAAAATACATGAAGCAAAAACAATATAACATTAAGGAAAAATAGACAAATCCACAATTAGAACCATAGATTTCAATAAAGATTGAACATCACTATTAACCAGTTTACCTGATTGACATCTACAAGATGTGCCACCCAATAACAGAAAATGCACATTCGTTTAGGAGAACACAGATCAATTACCAATATAGACCCATATTCTAGGCCATAAAATAAATCTCAAATTTAAAACAAATTATGTTCTCTAATCTCAAGGGAATTAAAATATAAGTGAACAACAGTGAAATGTCTCCAGAAAATCTCTGAACATTTGGAAACTAAATAACACATTTCCAGATAATCTGGAAACTATCTAATAATGGGACAAACACTCGAACTCTGGATATGCCTCAAAAACATTGTGCTGAGCAGAAACTAGACACGAAAGAGAGGACGTTGTGTGTTCCACTTATATGAAAGGGTATGCAGGATGTCTGTGGGGTGATGGAAGTTGGCATCCTGATGCGTCTGGGTTCCAGGCACACACATTTATCAAAATCCATCACCTCAACACTAAGCACATTACTGTGTAAACTGTGCCTCCACAAAGAAATTTAGAAAGGGCTAAAGAATTCCTACAAATTAATAACTAAAAGCTGACACCGTTGGGAGAAATGTACAAAAGACACAGAGAAGCAGAAACACACATTGATACCAAACCTGTGGGACAAGCAGGAAAATACGAGTCGCCAACACAATGAGACGCTGCTTCTCACCCACTAAAGTGGCCAAGACTGAGAATTCCACGATACCACCTGCTGGAGAGGGTGGGAGATCCACAGTAGCTGTGGAGCAGTACAGCCACATTGGGAAAAGAATTTGGTATTTTCTTAGGAAGTTTTGAGTAAAGTTTGACCTCAGCATTCCCATTCTTATGGGTGGATTACAAGAGAAATATTCACACACGACAACCAGGAACCAGGCACAGGAATGTCACCCAGTGCCATTCGCAATAACGGAGGACTGGGGATCGTTCCAAGTGTCCGTGAATAAACAATGTGTTATGACTTGCGGTGTAGTCACACCATGGAATATTACACAGGTGTCCAACTGAGTGGAGTGCAGCTGCTAAGAAGAGGGAGAGTCTTGACATGAAAGAGCAAGACCTAGAGGTCGGCGCACAGCCCGGGGCTCTGGGTTATGAAGCTTGAATCCAACAAAGCTCCACCTGTGTTTTGGGTCATTAACGTGCTTTCAAGAAAGCAGCCAGAGAATCCCAACGAATGGTCTCTGAGGGTGGGAGAGGGGAGGAGCTATGCTCATGGGTTAGTAATTGTCTATGTCCTGTGCTGAGGGGAAGTTTATGTGCTCTTTGTATTATTTTATAAATAGATGAATAAATGCCATGCATTGAAAAATAAAATGAAATGGGTGTTCCGAAGGCAGCCTACTGGGTAGCATTCAGCAGCCCCCACCCTCAAGGGAAGGGCCTCGAGTCTGCGACCTGTCCCAGGTTGGCATCCCCGGGGTCAGGGCACCGGGAGGGAAGCTTGCATGGAAAGCCCTATTTGCCGCTGAGCAGAGCGTGGGGAGGCCTCCCAGCTCAGCGGGTCCCTCCGTGGGCCTGCAGAGCATCTTACAAATCGCTCTGGGACTCCCATCGGAGCGAGAATTTGCAATGAGAGACTTCCAGGATGGGAGCAGATAGGGGGTGGGGAGGGCAAGGTCACAAAGGAAATGAGTAAGAAACACCAGCGGGGCTGGCTAACACGGTGAAACCCCGTCTCTACTTAAAATACAAAAAATTAGCCGAGGGTAGTGGCGGGCGCCTGTAGTCCCAGCTACTCGGGAGGCTGAGGCAGGAGAATGGCGTGAACCCGAGAGGCGGAGCTTGCAGTGAGCCGAGATAGGGCCGCTGCACTCCAGCCTGGGCGACGGAGCGAGACTCCCGTCTGGAAAAAAAAAAAAAAACACACCAGCAGGGGCAGATAGAGGCGGGGCCGGGGGAGACGCACCTGCGAGGGAGGCGGGGCCCGCCGTGACCTTGGTCTCCACGCAAAGACCTGGGGGAGGCTGCGCGCACTGCACCCAGGGCCCCAGCCCTGAGCCCCAAGCTGCCTCGCTGGCTGTTCCACGTCGCCCGGGGCGCTGTGGGTCGGGGGCGCTGCGGAGGGTCCTCGGTGCTGAGCCTTGGTCGGCCCAGCCCCTCCCGGCAGCCGCCCACGCTGCACCCAGGGCGGGGCCCATGCGTCTCCCGAGGCTGCCCGGTGGCGCCCCCCAGCGCTCCGTCCTCGCTGCCGTCGTGGGTGGGGGGTCTCTGAAGTCGCCTCACCAGGTGGGCCTGGAGCTCCGACCCCCGAGTGCCGGTGAGGACGGGGTAGAAGGCTGGGTCAAGGGTCACCCGGGAATTTCACTTGTCCACGGGGACCCCGCCGCTGCCCAGGCGCAGACAGAGCCAGAGGCAGAGTGCGAGGTAGGGGTCTGGGGCTTACATCCCCCGAGAGGGGCGGGACCTCCCAGAGGAGCTGCTGCGCAGGCCTGCGGGGCTCCTTCTCCCACCGCTGTCCCAGCTCACCCTCCAAACCCCAGCCTGCCCTCAGACACCCAACTGCAGGCAGGTCCAGGAACCAAAACCCCACGCCACACAGACCCATTGGAGGCTCTGAGTGGACAGCTCCCACCCTTCCCTCGTCCGCCCTTTTGCTGGCTCAGAAAGTACAAGATAAAGAGATCAGGACCTAAAAGGTGGGGAGGAGCATCCCTCCCCTCTGCAAAACCCCTGGAAGCTTTGTTCACCCCTACAGGGTGCCCCTGGTCCCTGGGGGCCAGCAGGGTTGAGGTCCAGGAAGGGCCCCAAGGCACACAATCCCAAGAAGGCACGCCAGGCAGAATGGGTCTTCCCTTGCACTGTGTGTGTACATCTGGGGGTGTGCACCAGGGTGTGTGTGCACCTGGGGAGGGATGTGTACTGAGTGTGTATGTGTGCACCTGGCCATGCACCTGTGTGTTGGGGCGGGGAAGATTATGCATCTCCGGGCGGACGGGTGTAAGAGGAGTGATCATATGAGTGTGTACAGGTCCCAAGGCCCCTTGGCCAGGCGTTAGCTCTGGGTAAGTGTGCATGTTGGGCTGAGACGTGGGAACGAGAGATAAGTATTGCAGCAGGTCCCAAAGGTGCATGGTGGGACGGTCTGTGAGCCTGAGCCCCTACCCTAAGATCCCAGGAGGGCTTACAGTGCCCTTACCTAGCTCTCACCAGTGGAGCAGGGCTCTCACCCCATCACACACCACACCCAAGTCTCTCCACTGTTCCGGAGTGCTCAGAAGTGACTTGCCTGACCAGGAGGGCCATGTACAATTCCAGCAATACTGTGGTAACAGAGTTTGTCTTTCTGGGCTTCCCAGAGCTGCCCCATCTTCAAGGGCTGCTATTAGGTCACTCCTTGTCATCCATGTGGTGACCATGCTAGAGGACCTGGCTGTCGTGGGGACCATCAGAGCCAGCCACCACCTGCACACATCCACGCACCTCTTCCAGGCCAGCCTCTCGGTGCTGGAGACCCTGTACACCTCGGTCACCATCCCGAAGCTGTTGGCCGGACTCCTAGCACGAGCGAGGACCATCTGTCTCCTCGGGGCACTTCACCTGGCTGCTCCTCTTCCTCTCAGTTCCTCTGAGTGCATCCTCCTGGCCACCATGGACTGTGACGGGCCCCCAGTCATCTGCCGCCTGCTGCACTACCCAGTCCATTATGGAGTTCAGGCTCTGCGTGCACCTGGCCCTCAGTGCCCGGCTCAGTGGCTTCCCGGACTCCTTTGTGTCCATGGCTCTCAACTCCAGCCTAAGGCTCTGCAGCCCCGATGTCCTCAACCACTTCTGTGATATCCCATCCCCGCTATGGCTCTCTTGCTCCAGCACCACTGCCATAGAAATACTGGACTCACGCAGCCCAGGTGATCCTTGCGGCTTCCCTGCAGACAACCATGGTCTCCTACACCCACATCCTGGCCAGGTTGCACGGATTCCAAGAAGGCCCAGCAGCCAAAGGCCTTTCCCACCCATGCCTCCCACCTGGGGTGGCGGCTCCCCTAACCTCATCAAGCTGGTGTCAGGGGTCTACTTGGTTGGGATCCCTCTGCTCAAACCCATCATCTACTGCCTGGGGAACTGCAACATCAGGGTGGCCCTGGCCAAACTCCTCCAGGCCCTTCCCCTTTAGAGCTGCAGGAGGGAGAGCTGCCCAATCCCTCTTCTTCCTTCCCTGTGCTCACAGACACTGGCGACAACCCAAGGCAGCCACAGCCCTCTCTTACCAGGGCAGTCAGCAAGTCCTGCCCTCGCCCATATCACCCAGAGTTGCCAAGAGCACAGAGTGTCCGTAGGCAAGCATCTCCATGAGCAGGGGAGGGGCAGAGATGCCAGACCTGGGCCTCAGCACTGCCAGGACAGCTCCTTGCCACGGCAGCTGGGAGCCTCCAGCCCAGGAGAAGCTGGGCCCGGAGCTCACAAGAAGCCGCCTCTCACGGCCTCTTCCCCGACCCTCTCGGATGAACAGCTGCTATGGAGGCCAGCCACTCTGCCCAGTCCTCCAGGCCCAGAGGGATGGTCTCCTTGCCATGAGGTCCCAGCTCCTCAGAGCAGAGCCTGAGGCCAGGTGAGCAAAGGGCTCCGGCACATCCAGGCAGCACCACCAAACACACAGGTGCCCCCTTTCCTCAGAAACAAGAACGTCATTTTGGGTCCTTTTATTGAAAACTCGATGGGTCTAATGAATAGACGACGTGCCCTTACCTGGTTTCTCTGCCTTTCACTGGCTGCCTTTTAGTTAGTATTTGCATGGCATCTATTTTTTATCTATGCCAATTATTAATCTGCTGCCTCTTAGCTTCTAACCACCCTTCACAGTCAGCTCTGTGACGCTGGAACAGGGACTTGACAAACTGCATTTCTGCTTTGTCACCCACTCCCTCTTTCTGTTGAGAAGTCAGCTGCCAGTCTTACTTTTACTCTTTTGCAGGTAGTTTGAGTTTCCCCTGCTTCTGGAAGTTGTTTGGTTTACTGCTGTCTTACCTAGGTATGCTTCTTTTTGTATTTATTGCACTTGGAGTTTGTAATGCTTCTAGAATTCATGATTTAATTTCTTTCATCAGTTTTTGGAAATTACTGGGGATTACTTCCTTGAATATTACATCTACCTCATCCTCCCTCTTCTTCCATTGATTCTAATATTACATGGCATGTCAGGCCTTTCTACAGTGTACCCTTGCCTCCTAACATCCTATTCTGCATGCTCTTTTCTTTTTCTGGATTATTTTCTGATCTTCCAGGTTACTAATTCTCTTGCTAGCCATGTCTAATCTTCTGCGTTTTAAAATGTATTTTTTGATTCTAGACTTTCCTTTTTGTCCTTTTAGTTTCCCATTCTCTACCAAAATTCTCAATCTTGTTTTATTCTTGTAGACATGGACAGGTTCCTACATGAGTTTCTTAGTGATATCCTTCTTCTCTTGTGTTGGTCTCTAATCTTTGCCAAGACTGGGTTGTTTTATTACTATGGCTTTCTACAACGTCTTAATATGATATGGTGAGTTACTCTTCTTTGATCTTCTTTTTCAAAATTAATTTATTAATAGTTATTTTAGGCCTTTATTTTTCCATATAGACTTTAGAAACTTTTGGGTTCTGTGCTATTTTGTTACTACCATAACATAGTGCCACAGACAGGGTGGCTTAAACAACAACAATTTGCTTTCTCACAGTTGGGCAGGGTTGGTTTCTTCTGCAGCCTCTCTTGTTGGCTTGTAGACACCATCTTCTCCCTATGTCTTCACAGGGCCATCCCACAATGGGTGTCTGGGTCCTAAGCTCCTCTTGTTAAGGACATCAAGCTCACCTCACCTCATTTAACCTTAGTCACCTCTTTAAGGTCCTATTTCCAAATGCACCCACCCCCACAGATACCAGGGGTTGAGACTTCAATGCATGAATCTGAGGGAGACATGGTTCAGCTCATAACAGTCTTTTAAAAATTATGCAGATTTTTATTGTAATTTCATTAAATTTATGGAACAATTTGTGGTGAACTGTCACCTTCACAATATCCTGTGCATCCTCCATTTATGCAGATTTTCTTTTATATTCTTTAATAACTTTTTGATGTTCTCCATAGAGGTCTTTTACATTGTGAACTGTGGTGAATGGCTGTTTTTTTTTTTTTTTGTTTTTTTTTTTTTTTGGAGAAGGAGTCTTGCTCTGTTGCCTAGGCTGGAGTGCGGTGGTGCAATCTCAACTCACCGCAACCTCCACCTCCTGGGTTCAAGTGATTCTCGTGCCTCAGCCTCCCATGTAGCTGGGACTACAGGCACATATCACCACGACTAGCTAATTTTTGTAATTGTAGTAGAGACAGGGTTTCACCATTGTGGGCAGCAAGCCACCCAGACGCTGAGGCAAGAGACCGAGGACACGAGCTGTTCCAGTATAATAAAATATAAAACAAGAATAGTTATACTAGATATAGATCTTAGATATGATTATATATGAATATCATTAATCATTAGTTTGTAGCAATTACTCTTTATTCCAATATTATAATAATCCTTGCTCTATAATCATAACCTAGGAAAAACCAGGCCATACAGAGATAGGAGCTGAGGGGACATAGTGAGGTGTGACCAGAAAACAAGAGTGCAAGCCTTCTCTTATGCCCAGATAGGGCCACCAGAAGGGCTCCTTGGTCTAGCGGTGATACCAGTGTCTGGAAAGATGCCCATTGCCAGGCGGACCGTGGTCTAGCGGTAGCAAAAAGTGTCAAGGAACAACACCCGCTACTTAGCAGACCGGGAAAGGGAGTCTCCTTTTCCCCGGGGGAGTTTAGAGAAGACTCTGCTCCTCTACCTCTTGTGGAGGGCCTGACATCAGTCAGGCTTGCCCGCAGTTATCCGGAGGCCTAACCGTCTCCCTGTGATGCTGTGCTTCAGTGGTCACGCTCCTATTCCACCTTCATGTTCCATCCTGTACACCTGGCTCTGCCTTCTAGATAGCAGTAAATAATTAGTGAAAGTACTAAAAGTCTCTAATATGCAGAAATAATGGCATAAGCTGTGTTTCTCTTTGTCTCCTCTCTCTCTCTGCCTCAGCTGCCAGGCAGGGAAGGGCCCCCTGTCCAGTAGACATGTGACCAACTTGACCTTACCTATCATTGGAGATGACTCACACTCTTTACCCTGCCCCTTTTGCTTTGTATCCAATAAATAACAGTGCAGCCAGACATTCGGGGCCACTATCAGTCTCTGCGCATTGGTGGTAGTGGTCCCCTGGGCCCAGCTGCCTTTCTTTTATCTCTTTGTCGTGTCTTTATTTCTACACTCTCTTGTTGCCGCACATGGGGAGAGACCCACCGACCCTGTGGGGCTGGTCCCTGCAACCATTTTGACCAGTCTGGTCTCGAATTCCTGGCCTCAGGTGATCTGCCCGACTTGGCCTCCCAAAGTGCTAGGATTACAGGCATGAGCCATCATGCCAGGCTATGAATGGCTTTTTATCTTTTATTTTTTAAAGCTATTTTTTGTTCTGGTAGAGAAATTCTACCATCTTTTAAATCTAAGGTGCACATCTGGCTGCAAGTCTAGGGAGTACCTGCTTAATACAGGGATGAGACGTGAGACACACAGCAGTGCAGAGCAGCAGAGCAGCACCGCCATGTGCCGGGGACGACCCCGCCCTCCACCCGCCTAGCCGCTTACCCAGCATCCTGGGGTCTTCCAAGCAGCAGAGCAGCACCGCCGTGTGCCGGGGATGACCCCACCCTTCACCCACCTAGCCGCTGACCCAGCATCCTGGGGTCTTCCGATGGCAGGAGTCACCCTCAGCACCAAGTCCCACTCCCAGCAGGAAAAAGGGGGAAAGGACAAGAGCACACGGGTTCTGTGCAGCCCCTCTCCTTAGGGGGGACAGAGACTCTCCCAGGAGCCCCCGGCACCCTCAGTTGCAGGTTTCACCAGCTATTCCTATGTCCTGTGGCCTCTGCCAGCTGCAGCACTTGTGGTGGAATCAGGTCTCAGGGCTGCAGCTTCAGGAGCCACCGCGCCTTCTATGGTGGAATCAGGCCTCAGGGCTACAGCTTCAGGAGCCACCCCACCTTCTATGGTAATCAGGTCTCAGGGCTGCAGCTGCAGGAGCCACCGTGCCTTCAACGTGCTGTGTTCTTCTTGGTGGCAGCTCTGCCAATGCTGTGTGAAATAGAAGTGGTGAAAGCAGGCAATCTTTTCATTGGTTCGTATATTTAAAAATACATTTAAAAGCTCTCCACTACGTATGTCTTCTGAGATTAGCCTTTATCAACGAAAAAATTTCACTTCTATGACGAGTTTTCTCAACATGTTTCACCACAAACGAAACAATCAACAACGAATGTTAATTGAAATCAAATGCTTTGTCTTCCTCTGTAGAAAACTGTATTTTTCGCCTTTGGTCCACTAATAGGTAAAGCACACTGACATATGTTATGATGTAAAACCACCCTGAACTTGACCTGATCATGGTGATTTGCTTTCTGATGCGCCACTGGACTCATTTTGCTACTGCTTTATTTAAAACTTTCATGTCTCTGCTCAAACATAAAACAGCCTAAATGTTTCTCTTGTGCTTCTCTTATACACCCTAAGATACATCCTATACATCTTAAGACAGAAGGCTTCTGGAATCATAAAATCGGCTGGAGCACCGCCTCCCCCTTCCTTTTCCCGTTCTGTGTTCTCGGCCTTGGAACAACTGTTAGATGTCAGAGCCCAAAACTGATCCCCTGGGTCTATCCCCTTTTCTTTCATATTTGCTGCCTTTTTGCCAGAAACATTTCCTTAAATATACAATTCCATCCTTCTGTGGTTTTTTTTTTGCAATAATTTTTTAATCTCAAAAGTGTCTTTTTTGTCTTATTCCATCTTCACAGTTTCCTGTTCTTATTATATAACTATATCTCCCTAATCCGAGTCTATGGATTGGAGTTTCGTGTTTGTTTTTTTTTTCCTCTGAGTCACTCAAATTTCTCAATCCATTTATTTTCTGTTTCTTTGCCTGGTCTTTCTTTTATGTGATGCAGCTCTCCTTGAGTGTCTGATACATTTTCATCCTTTAAAATGAAGCCAATGGGTGACAGGAAGACGTGTTTCCATGAAAGGCAGTGTTTCACTCCAGAACCTCAGCTCCGGCACGCTGGATCCAGATCCACAGCATCCCCAGGACCTCTTCTCCCCTCTGGGTCCTGCCCCCATCTCACTGGCTCCCATCTCAGATTCCCTGTGAGGCTCCACACTTGGCTTCTCACGCAGAGTCTAGGGGTGAAGGGCCCCTCCCAGCCTCTCAGCTGGCAGTCCTGGGCCTATGCTGGGAAACATGCCCTCCCCGCCCGCAGCCGGAGGAGCTGCATGGCTGTCTTGAGTGGAGGTCACACATCCCCTCCCAGGGCCAGGGGAAGGAACGGTCACAGATGTTCCTCATGAGCCAAAAATAAGCAAGGTCTGGCTGTGGTGCTGTCCACTGCCGGCTCCAGCACCAGGGGTTGCCCAAGAACCCCCTTGACTCCTTGGGGTAAGCAGCTCACTGCTGGCTGTTCTGTGTGTGACCGGGAAGGGGGACTCAACCAGAGTGTGCAGACCTATGATGACCCCCGCTTCCACCTCCACGTCCCATGGCCACGGCCCCTCCCTTCCAAGCTCCTTCTGCCTGATGGGCAGCACCCCCCCCCTCGTCTGGAGTCTCCTGGGGCCCTTCCTGCTCTCCCTGTTCATTTATTTTGTCTTGGAGGGAAGCTGGGCGGACCTGCTCAGGCGGCCCCCTAGGGCCAGAAAACCTGTGGGTCACTTTCAAATACATGTTCTTTCCAGCCCTTCCTTGCCAAACGTTCTAAGAATACTGTTGTCCATCTCACCCAAAAAACTAAGCTTCTGTCCAATCCTTAATGGTAGCTATAAATGAGAAGCATAAGCTTGGTTTCCTTCTAACATCCGGCAAGTTAGAAGATAGAACTTATTTCTTCACTTATTCATCACATATTTGCAGGGCACCCCTACATGGGACAGCAGAGATCCCAGGCCGGCGCTGCACCCGGAGCCAGGCTCGGAGCTGGCCGCGCGCCCTCAGCTGAAACTCACCGGAGGCGCGGCTGCCCTGGGCTGGGAAGACGCCGTGGGCCCAGGTGGCATCGGAACCCACAGGAGGAAGACAGCCAGCCCAGGAGGGGCCATGGGGGGCCTCTGGGGATCGCAAGGGTCGACCCCATCCTCCCTGAAACAAGGCCGGAGGTTGAGGAGGTCTCCGCCCGGCCCCGCAGCTGACAAACGGTGGAGAAACCGCACCTGCCCCGGGAGGGGCCACGGGGTGGGCTGGAGCCACCATGGGGCTGGTACAAGCACCCTCTCCGCTCAGGACCTCGGCCCTCATCCCAGGGCACCAGGGCTCACAGGGGGATGGGCCCGGGTGGGGATGAGGGTGTGGAGGGGCAGGAAGCACGGCGGGTGGAGCCGGGCCGGGTGCGGGGGTCACGTGGGACGGCGGGGACGGAGCCTTGTGATGCAGGAGACGGAGGGGGCTGGTGAGAGAGGACGGGAGGCCTCAAGGATGGGGGACGGGACGTCCTTTTCCCCTCCCACCGGCTCACCGGGGATGCGAATCCGCGACTGCCCACCCCAATCCCAGGGCGGAGGCCTCGCGCAAAACCCAGGCGCCGCGGCTCCGCGCTCTGGCTGAGGGTCTGCGCCGCCGCCCGCCCGCTCCTTCCCGCTCGGCCGCGGCCCCAGGGGTGGATACTCCAGCGCGCGGTTCCAACTGAGGCCTGTGGCGGGTAAGGCCAGGAGGCTGGGGCAGGTACGGGGCCGAGAGCGAGGGGCGGCGAGGGGAAGGGATGCAGCTGTCGCCCGCACAGCCGTGTCTGGACGACGCCCCGCAACTCGACCCCGTCCTGTCCCCCGCCAGCTGCTGAACTAGGCGGCCGGGGACGGCATGGAGCACGAGGCGCGCGCGAAAGGGACTGTCCCTGGGGTACAGGCCTGCTGGGGCGGGGTCCGCACGGTGTCAGCAGCTGCTTGTCCTCCGCAGCACCCGCAAGGCCCGCACCCAGGCTTTGGTCCCAAAGGTGGGCACCACGCCCAGGCACCGCCGGTCCCCGCTACCGCGTACTCCAAACACAACGCCCCTACCCCCATGCCGCCAACCCCTGCCCCCCACATCCCAGCAACGCGTGCAAAGCTCCCTTCCCCAGACCTGCACCCCCAGCCCAGGGCCTAGACGCCCCCCAGGCCTGGACGCTCCCAACGCGGCGCTCCTGCCCCGCTTCTACGCCCCCAATCCAGGTGCACAACCTTCAGGTGCAAAACCCTCCTGCCCCACCCGCCACTTCCCAGCGCCTCCCTCAGGCCTAAGTCACTGATGTTAGAAGTTAAACCGCGCCCCCCAGGCCTCAGTGGGCCTCCAAGATGCTGGGGGCACCCTGATCCCACAAAAGACGATGGTCCCTCTGCTCTCCAGCCCTGAGCCCTCCGCTCCTGGACACCCGATCTCCATGGAAACTAAGGGCCTTTTCCCTCTCTTCCCGCAGGTTTGGCCCCATGAAGATGAACTGGGCACCCGCGAATGGCTGGGCTCTGCTATGGGCGGCCGCCTTCCTCTGCGTGCGGCTGCGGAGGGCTCCGCGGGGGCTCGAGAGGGGCCTCGAGGGTGTGTGTGAGGCCGGCGCTGAGCTATGGTGCCCCGGGCTCCTTCCCGCGCGTGGCTGCGGCCGGGGCAGGGGGCTCAGGCTGGAGAAGGAACGCGGCACCCGGGGAACGCGGCCTGAAGGACGAGGACTGGGTTCTCGGAGGCAACAGGACCAGCTCGGCATCTACAGCTACTGGACGTGGACTTTGGGCACTGAACCCACGCGTGGCCCGTGCCTCTGTCTCGTGCTTGGCGGCGCCCTCGGCGCCCTGGGGCTGCTGCTGCCCTAGGCCTGGCTGGGCTTGGGGACCACATCTGGCCCCCGGGCAGCACCGTCCCCCAGGATCCTCCAGCCTGGGCTCCCCCTTCCTCCCTTGCCCACAGTCTTGGAGACCCAGTGGGTGCAGGAGCTGCTGGCTGTCCCTGTGGACCCGCCATCCACCGCCCTGCCCACGCCACCTCAGCCTCCCACCTCCCACCTAGAGGAGACCATGGGCCCTGCCCCACCCGCTCCAGGATGTTAGGGTGCCCCCAGCCAAAAAGGCAGCGGCCTGTGGCTCCTGTATCAACAGCCCAGCCACGCTCCAGAGCCGCCCAAAGGGAGGTGCTAAGGCCAGGAACCCAAGCCACCCCGGCTCCCCTCGCCTGCCCAGGGGCCGTGGTGACGCATGGGCAGGGAGGTGACCTCAGGCTGGTTCTGCCACTGAGGGCCTGAGGAATCAGGTCCTCCCCAAAAGAAGTAATGAAATGGACCAAAGAAGTTAAGAATTTGGGGGGAAGTGAGGGGAAAATGTAAGGTGCTAACCACCTGCCCAGAAGGGAAGAGTGGATCTCAAAGCCCAGGAACATTCCCAAGCAGGAAAGCCGTCCGTCCAGGAACCCTAACCCTAAAACTAAGGGCAACCCCTACCCCTAACCCCTGACCCTAACGCTGACCCTTAACCATAACCCTTTACCCTAAACACTAATGCAAAACACTAACCCTTAACCCTAACCCCTAACCCTAAACCCTAACCCCTAACCCCTACCTCAAGCACTAACCCCTAAGCCTAAACCTTAACCCTAACCCCTAACCCTAACCCATGACGCTAAGCCCTAGCCCCAACCCTAACCTTGACCCCGAACCCAAACCTCCAAGCCAACCCCAACACAAACCCCTAACCCTAACCCCTAATTCTAGCCCTAACCATACCCCTAACCCCTAAATCCAACCCCAACCCTTGACTAGACCCGACCCCTAACCCTAACCTCAACTCATAACCTCAACCCCTACTCCTACACCTAACCTCCAACCCTAGCCCTCTAACCCTAACGCTAGCCATAAACTTAACCCCCAAACCCGACTCGAACCTACCCCAACCCCTAAAACTCTAACCTGAACCGTAACCACAAACCCTAACCCGTAACCCTACCCCTACACCTAACACTACCCCTACCCCTAACCCCTGACACCAAACCCTGAAGCTAACCCTAACCATAACAACACTAAGCCTAAGCCCTATCTTAGCCCTAACCCCAACCCCTAACCCTTAACCCAACCGTAACTCCTAATGTTAACCCTAACCCTTAACTCTCACCCCCACCCTAAACCGTAACCCCTAACCCTAATCCCAACCCCAACATGTAACCCTAACACCTATCCCCTACCCTAACCCCTAACCCTTACAAACCTTAGCCAAATCCCAAACCCTAACCCCTACCCCTGACCCTAATCCCCTAGCCCCCAAACCCTAACCCCAAACCCTAACACCGTAACCCCAACACTAAAACCCTGACCCTAACCGTAAAACCCTACCCCTACCCTGACCCTAGCCCAACCCCAACCTTACCCCTAATCCTTCCCCTACCCCTAACACTAACCCCAAACCCTAATCCTAACCCCACTCCTAACCCTAAAACTAACTTCTAACCCCTAAACCCTAACCCCAACCCTAACACAAACCCCAACCCCAACCCTAACTCTACCCTAACTCTAACCTTAATCCCTAACTCTAATCTGTAGCCCTAACCCTAAACCCTAAGGTAATCTTTTATAGGTTAGGATTCAAGGCTTCATGTTTAGGACAGGCAGGTGTTCTGATGTCTCCCACTCACTTGCACAGGAAAGTTCTTCCCCTGGCTCTTCACAACCAGTCGCAATGCATCGTGGCCTCCCCTGGCCGGTGAAGGGCTGGGTTCTCCAGAAAACCTCGGCTCCTCCTCCCTCCTCCCAGGGCCCTCCGGGCCTCCACGGTGGCCCCAGCATGGCAGGGCCCGTGCAGAAGGGACCGTGGGCGTGTGGCCGGCCTGGGCCACTGTGGGCATGGAGCTCATGGTAATGCGGCCTAGGGGCAGGCTGCGCTCCTCTGCGCGCGCGGGAACAGCGGGCCCCGCGGGGACTGCCGCAGACTTCACTCGCTGGGGCCCCTGCACTACCGCGGCGGTGTGGTCCCACAGAGCCGCAACCTCGTGAGGCTACCAGGGCCACAGCGCCTTGTGGAGTCATCCGTCAGACACGCACACTTCACAGGAAGCTTCGGCGCGGCACATGCGTACTGCTCGTTGGTGGGGAGGGCCTCCAGAACCAGGGCCGGTCCCCTCGGAAGCCAGCACACATGCGCGGGGGCACCCGGCAGCGGGCCAATCGCAAGCCTGGACGGCCGCACATGGCCCTGGAGGGCTTCACGCCACGTTTGTAGCCCTCGCGCCTTTATGCATGCGCACTAGCTGCCAGGCAAGCCTGCCAGAGAATTACCTCACATCTCCAGGCGCGCACAGGAGTGCATTGCGCAGGCGCGCTGCCTGGAGTCCCGCCCCCAGCAGCGGTTGCTCCAATCACCACTGGAGGCTCCCTCCTGAGGCACCAGCTCTGGAGAGCTGAGAGGAAATGGCGGGGAGGTGTCTGACATCGAAAGCCGAGCCCACCGCAGAAGCCATGGACAGGGCTGAGAAGGCCGGAGGTAGTGGTGGGAGGCAGGGAACTGTGCGTCAGGGTCTGACCTCGCCGAGGCGGGACAGGGTTGGGGCGCGGGTGGCGGCTGCTTCTTCCTCTCAGTCCTGATGGTGCTGATTGAGACTTAGCGGGTTTCTTCAGAAAAATTTCGGCCAAGATGAGGGAGTGCTTGCCCGCTCACCCCCCACTTTGTCTTAAAGCATTGAACTGTTATCGTAGTTGCTCCAATTTTGGTTTAGGTAATTAGTCAAAAGACATCCCTTCCCGTCGTCCCACAGACTTTACATATACACCTCTGAAAACAAAAAGGACATTTTCCTGACGCTCCCAATCCCAAGGGAATTCCTAATTCCACATTCCTCTCCCTAGAACCAGCAAGTGTCCAGATTTCCCAGTCGCATTAAACTGGTTCTTGACAGTGGGTTCCCCCACCCAGCATCCCGACGCCCCCGGGGAGCCGGGGGAGGCCGACTCCACGCAGATCCCCCGTTTGTTTCTCCCTGACCCTGACCTGCCATAGTGGCTCCTACCTCACCCTGGGAAGGGAGGACAGGCAGCTGGTCAGAGTTGTACAGAAGTCCAGAAATTGCAGCCCAACAAAGAGAAAGGACACTGTCCTGGCCGTTTCCACTTCAGGACGCCATGTGCCTCTGGGTGTTTTGTGAGGATTTTCAAACTTACAGAAAAGTGGAGAGAATTGTACGGTGACGTCCCTCCTGCTGTCACTCAGCTTGTCACTCTGTCCTGAGATCATCTGTCTCCCCTGAGTTAAAATGCTGCAATTAACAAACGCCAGGGACTGCCTCCAGCCCTACCTGCGTGAATGCCCTGGCAGGTGCTCTGTTGTGTTCTTACAAAATGAAGATTTAAATACTGAAACAAGCTAAGCACAGAAAGCATCCCTACAGTGAGATGTGGCACAGTGAAAGCCCCAGCGAAGAACAAAGCAAGTAAACAGGACAGACGCAAACGTATCCCTTTCATTAAGCACCTGCTGGCCCGCCAGTGTGGTAGCCTTTCAGTATCATGGCTCCATGTTCCTCACATAACCTAGTATATTTAGATAAGGTTTAACCAACGTCGCTTGTGCCTTAGTTCAAACTGCTACAACAGAAATGCCATTATTGCTCACAGTTTTCGAGGCTAGAAGTTCAAGATCAAGGTGCAATTCAGCGTCTGGTGGGGGCCTGCTTACTGCTTATAGACTTCCATCTTCTCATTGTGTCCTCATGTTGGGGAAGTTGCTGCAGACCTCTCTGGTCTTACAAGGGCACTAATTCCATTGCTGAGGGCCCTACTCTCATGACCTGATCACCTCCCAAAGGCCCCACCTCCTAATGCAGTCACACTAGGGGGTTAGGATTTCAACATACGAATTATGGATGGGGGCACAAACATTCAGTCTATAGTGACCAGCTACAGAAGAAATTTAAAGGACAAGATTCCAGTTTTAGTCTATCTGTTTTGAAAAGGAAGCAGGGATGTTATCCAGGGTCAGTGACACTAGATATATTTTAGTAAAAGGTCTATTAGTCTTCACCTAACTGGCTGCAGTTATTACTAGAAAGGGGAATGACTGGGGAAAGGGAATGTTGCTGTTTCAATTTTTTCTTCATGCTTTTTCACACATGCCAATTACTTGAATAATTTAAAACTTAATGCAAAAACTTATGAGCAGTAATTTGTGTAAGAGTTCAGGTGGGACCAAAATGAGGGGACTCCATAAACTCAAAAATAGGCATTTCACAAAATTTTATGCTTGGTTTTTTTTTTTTTTGAGACAAGATTGTGCTCTGTTGCCCAGGCTGGAGTGCAGGGGTACAATCACTGCTCACTGCAGCCTTGACCTCCTGGCCTCAAGAGATTCTCCCACCTCAGCCTCTTGAGTAGCTGGAATCACAGGTGCATGTCACCACACCCAGATAATTTTTTTTAATTTTTTATTTGTAGAGATGGGGTCTTGCTGCATTGCTCAGGCTGCTCTTGAACTCCTATGCTCGAGCAGTCCTCCTGCCTCAGCCTCCCAAAAGTGCTGGGATTATGGATGTGAACCACTGAGCCTGGCCTTTAGCATGTGTGCATGATTTTTAATGGCTGTAAATGATTTCATCCTGTGTATGTGCTATAATTTATTTAACAAATCCCCTAAGGCATATTTAGGCTTCTTCCAGTTTTGCACTATTATAAACAATATAGTGATGAACACCTTGCCCATTAGCCATATCCAGAATTACTTAGGACATAGTCTTAGAAAAGAAGATGCACCCAAACTTTTGATATTTACTATCAGAAAGTTTGTAAGGAGACACCTTAATTTTGCATATCTGGTTGACAAGATAAACACATTTGGAAACATAGGTGATTGGTAAAAATGAAAAACTGGGTATCTTGTATATATCAGTGGAGGGTAATTTGGTAATGTCAATCAAAACTGTTACAAACTTTGGTCAGGTGCCTCTGAGCCTTCTCAACCATGCCTCGGCCTTGGCCTGTGATATGGTTTGGATCTGTGTCCTCACCCAAATTTGTTGAATTGTAATCCCCAGTGTTGGAGGTGGGGCCTGGTGGGAGGTGTTTGGATCACAGGAGATCAATTTTATTTAGATAGTGACTACCTATCTTTTAACTGGGTCTCTGAGCTCTGGGAAGAGGCCACACTAAATCCTGGGTCTCCAAAAAGGGAGAATTATTATGAGGCTTGACACATGGATGCTTTTCCAGTGCACTTAAAAAACATTTAAAAAATATTTCTAAGTGTCTAAAATATACTCTTCCTTAAAAATCCAAGAGTAGCTTTTGTTGCAATAATTAGTAAAAAAAAAAAAAAAAAAAAAAATCAGGTAACACAATACAAAAGCAAGCAGTTTAAGAGCTGATATGAACTTGTGTGTTTACACTCTTGGGGATACATAAGGAAAAACAATTTTCTCCACAAAAGGGAGTCTGGTGCCTTCTCCATTTTCTTGAAGGAACCTCAGGCTATTATAAACTATTTTAGGTCCCTCATGCAGCAGAGCGTGCAAGGGAAAGGAGAGACAGCAGAACTAAATGAAGAAAATAGCCTTCAGTCAACTGAGAAGAAAAAAAAACTTTTGCTCAAAAAACACAAGGTCCTAGGAGAGAGAAAAAAGAAAAATCATGAAGCCCTTTTAAATACACACACACACACACACACATATCTTGGATGTTAGCTTTTAATTAAGATGACTTTTAACCATTTGAGTTTCTTTTTAAAAAATTTTTAAAATCTCATCAACATATTTCAGCTAGGACAAATAGCTGCTATTTCAGAAGTACCAAGTATCAAACCAGAAAGGTCTTGATTTAGGAACCAAACCCAGGCTGTCATGGAAAAAAGAAGACAGAACCTTAGCTATGGAACTGCAGTGTGGGGTGACAATCCTTTCTCTTTCAGTTTGGCCTGGCTAGCAAAAAGGTGGCCTTGTTATGTAAATAAAGCCCCTTAAGTAGTCAAAATCAAAAATCTTCCCCGCCGTTTTTCCTTTTGCTGGCTGTTTTTTCTTCCCCCACCACCCCTTTTCTGGTGGGAATTTAGCCACTTCAGAGGCCTTGTTCCACATAATTTGGAACTTTCCTTTGGATTTGATCAAGTCAGAATTGGCCAAACACAATAGGAAAAGGACCAAAACAACAAAAACAGAAAGAAACAACAACAACAAAAATACCAGTTAAGCAAAAGAAACAAATGATCACACAACTTGTATGATTACTGGACACTCTAATGGTAAGGAAAAATTAAGACCAACTGGTTGTTAAGTTTACCTTTAGCCAAGACAAACCCCAATTCAGTTACTTACCTAGGGATGGGTCTTAGGCTGAAGACTGCTCTCTATCATCTTAGCAGCAGGAAAAAAACCCTCAAACTTGTCTTCCCTGTTGGGAGTGAGTTCAAACTCCAGAACTTTCATGGAAGCAGGAAAACTTGCCTTCCGTGTTGGAAGCAAGTAAAACTCCAAAAAAAGAATAGAGTTGTTTAGCAAAATAAACTTTGGATCTGGAGCGAATTTTAGGAAATGAGGGATTCCCTGGACGGGGGACTTCCAGAACTCAGCAACTTGTCATATCAGTTTGAGCCATAAAGATAGCTCAAGCTGCTAGCAAGCACTGATAGGATATTTGTCAAAGATCAGGGGCACCTCTACTCAGAATCCCTTTGTGATTGCCAAAATGTGAAACCCAAAAATCTGAGACAGGTCTCAGTCAATTTAGGAAGTTTATTTTACCAAAGTTAGGGATGCATGCCTGTGACACGGCCTCAGGAGGTCCTGATGACCTGTGCCCAGGGTGGCAGGGTGGTCAGTGCACAGGCTGGTTTTATGCTTTTTAGGGAGACATGAGACATGAATCAACATATGTAAGATGAACATTGGTTCGATCTGGAAAGGTGGGACAACTCAAAGCAATGATGAGACAACTTGAAGCAGGGGGGTTGACTTCAAGGTCATAAGTAGATAAAAGACAAATGGTTGCATTATTTTGAGTTTCTGATTAACCTTTCCAAAGGAGGCAATCAGATATGCGTTTATCTGAGTAAGCAGGAGGATGACTTTGAATTGATTTATTTTCAGATATTTATTTTACAAAATCAGATATGCATTTATCTCAGTGAGCAGAGGGATGACTTTGAATTGATTTATTTTCAAAGATTTATTTTCCTTTCACAATGTTAATGCCATAAATAGTAATTTCTTAGATCTACTAATTTTAGTGTTAAAAATAGGTTCCAATAGTGATTATAAAAATTAATATGAAATATTTTATGGGGAAATTTCAGGGTTAGTATTGGTTGTATATAGGAAAGGTATTTGTATTTATATATGTTTTTAACCTAACATCTTAATGCATTTTGTTACTAATCCTTATGGTTTTGTAGAAAACTCTCTAAGAACTTCCTAGATTATGTCATCTGCCAGTTACAGTGATTTTTGACTCCTTGCTCCAGTTTGTTATACCCTCATTTTTTTTCTTGAATTATTATATCAGGAGCTTTGACCTTACTTTGAATAGCTTCAGCAGTGAGAGTACACCCCTGCCCTCACCCACAGTTTTACAAAGAGGATATCTGGTATAATTTTACCTTATAGGGAAAAGCTGACCATGGAGGAGCCCGATTCATCTAGTGTACTGTCCACCTCAGGACAAGGAGAAGGGGCACCACTCTGGCTGGAGACCTGCCCTCAGCCTACCTCAGTCTCAGCCGAGGGGCTGGCCTCTCGCCCTGCTTGATTCTGAAATGTTTGGTTTTGTCTCCACAGGGCAGGACACATCCTCACAGAAAATTGAAGACTTGATGGAAATGGTGCAGAAGCTGCAGAAAGGTCATGTGTCTCCTTTGTGTGAGGCACAGCCTGAGGTTTGGGGCCAGGCAGATGTGGGTTTAATTTCAGGCCCCACAATGTACGAATTTGGGAAATAATCCTCTTCACCTTCTCTTCCTTTTAAAACTTAATTACTTAAACGAAAAATAGGGCCCCATGATTCAAAATTAAAGAAGCAATAGGGTATGGAAGGCAAAATGTTTTCCCAAAACCCTGTCCCAAACCTCTCACTGGTCACCCATTTGGCTCCGCTGCAGTCCATTAGATCCAGAAGTTGCCACCTTCACTTCCCTTCCTTCTCCCTCACCCGCTACTCCCTCTTTGCTCACTAGGCTCCTGCCAGCCATGTTCCCACCTCACGATGGGTCTTTGCACTGACTACCTCCCAACTCCACCCAAAGAGCTGCAGGGCCTGCCCCCCCACCACTTGATTTGGGGCCCTCATGATACCTTCCCATATCTCAGTAGCACTTCCCACTCCTTTGCTCTTTAACCCCCCTTGCCCTACTTTATTTCTCTTGAACACGGTTACCACAGCCCCACTCGGTATCTTATGGTGTCTGTTCCCAGTCTCGCCCACCCAGAATGTGAGCCCCATGAGGGCCCTGCTTGCAGGAGATACTCAATAGATCTGTGTTGCGTGAAAGCAGCAGAGACACAAGGCTGGCAACCGCCCCACCTCTGCCTGCCCTGTCAACTCAACCTCCTTTCCTCCCTGCAGTGGGAAGCCTAGAGCCCCGAGTTGAGGTCCTGATTAACCGGATTAATGAGGTCCAGCAAGGTGAGTTCAGGCGCCTTGGCTGCCAGCTAGGACCAGCTACATGGTTTGCGGGGCTCAGTGCCAAATGAGAATGCAGGGTCCCTTGTTCCAAAGTTACTGGTTATTCACAACAGCAACAGCAGAGCCTTAAATTAAGTACAGGGCATTTCAGCATGTGACTGCCATAGTTACATGCCCATGATCCTGTCCCTGCTTTCAGCAGAGCCTGGCAAGGAGAGCTGGAAGCCTTATTTCCTACTCTATAAAATCTAGGCCACTATAGCTTTACCTGAAGGCAAATGAGAAATGTCACTGTTGGCAAGAGAATAGAGGCTGCACTCACACAATGTTTTTCTGCTCTTTGGTGAAGCAAAAAAGAAAGCCAGTAAAGACCTAGGAGAGGCCCGGACCATCTGTGAGGCCCTGCAGAAGGAACTGGACTCACGTAAGAGAGCTGGGGGTCACCCAGAGGTCCCCACAGTGTCTTAAGCCTCCCCTAACCCTGTATTCCAGATGATCAGCATCCTTACCATGGCCAAGGGTCCTGTACCCTCTCTAGCCTCATGTCCTGCCAATCTCCCCCTCTCCTCTCTGCTTGTGGGAGTGTTCAGGAAACACCCCCCAACCTCATTCCCACCTCAGGGCTTTTGCTAGACGCTGTCTGTGCTTCCTCAGATAATACAGGTTCCTGTTTCCTCACATCATCAGCTCTAAGTTAGAATGTCCCCAGACAGGATGACTGGCATTCCCCAGTCATCCCATCTAAAGATGGCACCCTGCCTCTATCTGGTCACATGCCCCATCCTATTTGATGTGTTTCTTTATAGCCCTTATCCCACTTCATGGGTGTTTGTATTTTTTCTCTCCTCCCCATGTAAAAGCATGGGCATCCTCCAGGGCCCTCACAGCCACCCTCTGTAAATGTGAAGGCCCTTTGGTGCTTACAGGGAATGTGGGCACCAGAGGGTAGGGAGGGGCTCACCTCAAGGGGTTCACATTTGGGTTGGGGCCAAGGCTGTGCCCAACTTCCCATGTGACCGTGAGCAAGCCCCATCCTTGAGGGTACAGTGCATAGTCCCTGATGCCAAAATGTGTCACTGTTTTCCAGTGCGTGGAGAGAAAGTACAACTGAAGGAGATCTTGAGCAAAAAACAAGGTATCTGCCGCTCCCCTGTCTCCAGGCTTGTGCCTTTGCCAACCTACAGAAGCCTACTCTCCCTATGGCAGCTGAAGCCTTTTGAAACCTGTCCCAGCTTGCCTCTCTCCTGTGGCTTCCACCAGACATGTAGTAAATGTTAAAGCTCAATCAGGTGTCCACAGACCTGACATGATCTGGCCGTGTTCCCCCTGCCAAAACCCGATACCTTGACAGGTTCTCATAGGGCCCTGTTGCTCTCCCTACAGAGACCCTGAGGATCCTCCGGCTGCGTTGCCAGGAAAAGGAAAGTGAGGCACAGAGGTAAGAGCTTCCAGCTGAGCCTCACTCTGCACTACCTCTTTATTCTGGTAGAGCAGAAAGAGGCAGGAAGATGAATCTGAGACCCACAACTCTCATTGTTTCCCTCTAAACAATGGAGAGTCCAAAGAGTGTCTTTCCCCTTCGGCTCCAACAGCTGGCAGTAGTGTTAAGGGTAACTCTCTCAATGGCAAGACATTCATTTGCTAAATTATCAATTAAATTTCTTCAGCTGGTTTTTATTTTTTGCCTTTTACTCTTTGTCATACTCGTTGGATGTCTATTCACTCATCTGTCCATTTAGGCATCGAGCCAACCATTTGTCCATTCTCTATCCATTCATCCATTATCTTTTCATGCACCCATCGATTTGTCTATCCATTTCTCCACCTCCTGATTTAGCTCATTTTGTTACCAGAGGCCCCAGGCCCTGGCACCCTGAGATTTCAGCTCTTTGGGAAAACCAGATGATACTAAGATGTGTGTGCATTTGCTCATTTGACCATGTCACATTAATCTCTCTTAACCTGACAACAATACTTCCAGGGGGCAAGTGGTCATCTCACTCCCTACCCACCACATGTTACAGAGAAGGACCTTAATGTAGAGGGAAAAAATAGCCTCAATAGAGGGAGGCAGAAGCCCCAGCCCAGTGCCCTCCTGGGGCTTAAGAGAACATGGCTGAGGGCTGCCTCACCTCTCCCAGGAAGCACACCATGTTGCAGGAGTGCAAGGAGAGAATTTCTGCCCTGAACTTGCAGATTGAAGAAGAGAAGAACAAACAGAGACAGCTGAGGTAAACCTTAGCATCTGAGGCAGGGGGTTTGGATGGCTGGTAGTTGGGATATAATGTCAAAGATGGGGGTTAGAAGGGCTGGCTACACTGAGCCATGGAGGTTCCAGGTGGTGAAGATGTTCCCAGTGGAGCAGAGACCACGGGCAAAGCACCCCAAAGTCTGTGCCTGAAGACCCACAGACTTGGACAGGCTGTGAAGGTGATGATTTCAGCCCATATCCCCTCATGCCTGTGGTTGGCCCCCAGGTTGGCATTCGAGGAACAGCTGGAAGATCTGATGGGCCAGCACAAGGACCTCTGGGACTTCCACGTGAGTCCCTCAAAGCCACTCCTCCCCCTTCCACATCTTCCCTAGCAGCACCAGGCCCAAACAGTCACTTCTTCCTCTCACCTGCCACAACCAGTCCCCAAGCAAGCCTTGGTGGTGCTAAGATCGACATTGCCTGAATCCAGTCCCTTGTCACCTCCTTGTGACCCTGCTGCTCAGTGGTCAGGGGGATCTCTGATGAGGCCAAGGTCAAGTCTTCCATCGATGTCCGTGGATGTGTCTGGGACCATCACAGGCACTAGGGAGACAATGAGGATAAGCAGCCCATGTTTGTCCCCCAGGAGGATCCTAGGTACTAAACAAGAAAATAGACAGTGAGTGTTAGGAAGGAAGGGCTCAGTGAGGAGGTCACACCAGGACAGAGGGGAGTGGGGAGGAGCTGCAGAGCTAAATCGGTACCTGATCCTCCAGAAAACAGCCAAGACTCACAGCGTTTGCAGGTTTATCTGTTATAAATAACAATCCATGAGCATCCCCACTGCAGTACTGCAGAGATGTGGGATGACAAAAGTGCACAGGGAGGGAATGGCCAGTGCCATGGCCCTGAGGCTGTACTGTAGCTGGTGTGCACTGAGGGGCAGAGTTGTTGGAAGTGAGGCATAGTGAGTAAGTACGAAACAAGATCCAGATAGCCGCCTTTGAGGCATGGGGGAAAGCCAAGAGGAGTGGACAGGCGTCTTTTCTGCCCCCTCAGAGGCCAGAGCGGCTGGCAAGGGAGATTTGTGCCCTGGACAGCAGCAAGGAGCAGCTGCTCAAGGAAGGTGAGGCCAGGGAAGGTGGGTGGCCCATATCTGACCTCACGTGCCCTCATGTGCTCACCTGCCCCTTCATGCTGCAGAGAAGCTGGTCAAGGCGACACTGGAAGACGTGAAGCATCAGCTGTGCTCCCTCTGTGGGGCTGAGGGCCCCTCCACCCTCGATGAGGGACTCTTTCTCCACAGCCAGGAGGCTGCAGCCACAGTGTAAGATGTGGAGGTGAAGAGGGTGGGAGGAGGTAGTGGCCAGTGCTGACCACCCCATACTGGGCCCCCACAGGCAGCTGTTTCAGGAAGAGCACAGGAAGGCTGAGGAGCTCCTAGCAGCTGCTGCCCAGCGCCACCAGCAGCTGCAGCAGAAGTGCCAACAACAGCAGCAGAAGCGGCAGAGGTGCGTGTGGAGGCCCTGTCCCCACAACCCCCACCAGGAAGGCGACCGATGTTGTATCTCCTCTCTCCACCTTCTGTCTCTCTGACTCTTGAAAACCTCTTGTCCCTCCTCCACCCTTTCCTCTTCTTCCTTTCCCCATCCTACCTCTTCCTATCCAGGCTGAAGGAAGAGCTGGAAAAGCATGGAATGCAACTCCCTGCCCAAGCCCAGAGCACACAAGAGGAAGAGGCTGGCCCAGGAGATGTGGTAAGCCCCAGAAGTGGGCGTCAGGGAACAGAGACAGCTACTGAAGGGACGGCGAAAGGGGCGGGAGGACAAGGGAGGGGGTCCTGGGACTCCTCAGAGGATGGTTTGTGGGGAGGGGCTTTCCCATAGTGGGTCCACCCAAGGTGGTGATGGGGCAGGAGGGGACCATGTGGCCATGGGGATGGGTGTGAATTCCCATGCTGGACACTAACCTCCTGCAGGCCAGTCCCAAGCCCCTAAAAGGAGAAAGACCTGGAGCTGCACACCGAGCGGGGCCTGATGTCCTCATAGGCCAGGAAGACACACTCCACCCCGACCTTAGCCCAAGGGGCTTTCAGGAAATAAAGGAGCTATTTTGATACAGCCCGTCTCAGCTGAGTCTACTGGTGAGGAGTAGGGGTCAGGCCCAAGATCCCCAGTCTCCTGTGACTAATTGAAGCCTTGGCTTGACTCTGCCTTTTGGTCTGGGCCAGAGGTACATCACAGGTTTTCCGTAAATGCTTCCTTAACCTCCTGGTCTCTGGATTGCTCATCTCTGGGACCTGCCAGCTACTTCTGGGTCCGCAGGCAGAGGGATGCAGGCCCAAGATGCTCTCACAGTGGGCCCAGAAGGTCTGGAACCCACCTGCATACACACACCTTGTGATTATTTCTTCAATTCCTTCATTACAGGTCTGGACTACACAGACTCCCCGAAATTTAAAAAAAAAAATTAAAAATGAGGATCAGTGAGCTGGGGTTCAAAATCAGTCGGTTCCATATGGTAGTCCCCACCGGTTAGCTGTGTAGTTTGTGCTCTCAAGAACACAAAATGTATAACTCAGGCACTTTTGGACAGGAACAGGATAGAAATCCTCAGCTTGCAGGGGTCAATCAACTAGGATGTAAGTCATGTGCATCTGATGCATGTTTCAAATTCACTGAAATGCGTTGACCCAATCAAGGCCAATGGTGGGAGTCAAAGTCTGCATCTCCTGAGTCAGAATGCATTGAATTAATGACAAAGCGATCCCTTTTCTTGACAGGCTCCCAGACCAGGTAGACCAGTGACATGTTGGAGTTGAAAAGAGAGGCTCACTGCAGAGCACTGTTTCCATGGAAAAATGGAACATGGCAAAGTGCGGAAATTCTTCAGTGAGTCCAGGACAGACGAGTTCTCTAAGATGCAGTTAATCATACCTGTCTTAAACAAACTGGCAATACACTATCAAACATGACTTTTAAATCAAGTGGAAGTTAGAAAATATATTGAACTGAATGGCAATGAAGACACCACATTTTAAAACTGTAATTCAGTTAAGCCCACGATTAGAAGGAACTTTAGCTTTTATTGGTTCACCACAATTTTTTTAAAAATCAATAATTGTTCAGTTAATGAATAAAAGGCCTTTGACACAGTTCACCTATTCATGTGAAAAAAAAAGACTAATAAACAGTCAGCTTCCCTTAGATTTATTGGTGAGATGTTTGAAGAATTTCATGTTAAGAATAACTCAAGGATGTCTGCAATATTCAAATACTGTTCATCATACTGGAAGTTCTATACAGTGAAATACTTAAGACAGACTTATGATTATATGCTTTATGAATCTACAGATAAATTTCACAACATCTAAATGAGTATAAAAGTTTGCTAAATACAGGTCAATATTTTAAAATCACCTTTATGTCTCAATGCTAGGGCACATGACCCACAAAATACATCACTTAGGAATCTACGGTTGGTTGATTGAAAAGGATACAATAAACCAGTAACAAAATGATATGCATCAGATAAGGATAAGCATCTCAGCCAAAGGCTGCCTCAGTGAAGGGTCAGGAGAGGCTGGCACGAGCTCTATTTTTTTCTCTCTGCAGGATTCTGCCAGGATGTTCTTCCTCAGATAAGAAACCAGCTGTATGTGTAGAATACCTCAGAACGGGAGAACTGGTTCTCTACACTCTATTTGGAGCCGTAGTGTAGGAGTATAGTGTAAGCTGGGCTTCTTATATACCCTGCTGATCATGTAGACATATTCTCACGGTTAACCAGCTCCCAACAGAAGATCTCCTCCTATGTTTTCACCAAGACCAAGTGGAAACTATTTAATCATCAGTTTTACTACTACCAATAGCAATGGTGATGAGATGGGACAAACCACACCCAAACTCAGCTTGGATTCACTTATTAATCTGTATATTTGACACCTCAGTTAGGGGTCACTGCCATGCAGGTACATCTCATTCCAGCAAAAGAGCTCAGCCCATTGCACACCTGCTAGAACTAATAGCCAGCTACAAAAAGCAAAAATAAACTTTAAAATAAATGCAGTATTATAAAAATACCATGTACCAAGGAATTAATGTAGTCACAGATGTATATTATTTCCCCAAAACAACTTTAGAGAAAATTTAAAAGATCTGAATAAATGGAGGAAAGGTCATGTTCATTAATGGAAACTCATTACTGTAAAGATGTCCTTCCTGCCTAAGGACATATAAGTCCATTATAATTTCAATAAAATTTTGCAGAAATCTTCTGTATTCCAGACACTCTTCCTTATGAAAGAGTAGTCCGAATTCCACTCGGTAGTTGGGATCAATCACCCCAGCGAGTAACTCCCCCTTTGCTTGTTGATTCAGAGGCATGAGTAGCCCGAAGTGGCCAGCGGCAGCTTTGCAGTTCAGTGGAATCACCAGGGTGTCTGAGTGGAAGAATTTCTTCCTTCAGAACTAAGACCTAAGAGCACAATCATGGGAACAGAATGCAAAACCTTTGCTCATGGGTCGCTAGAGGTAATAATGCGGATACCCCTCTCATTTCTACCCCATGATTTTTGGACCTGTGAATTATGGCTACAGAAGAAACTACTAAATATTGCACACTGATTCAGAGCATATACAGCCTTCTAGAGAATCTTGTTCCATCCCTGCAAGGTATTGCCACCTAGCTAGTACTTGGGGTCTTCAAAAGGCCACTCCATTAGTCTGTCAAACCAGCTGCTTCAGGGTGGTGGGGAACATGGTAAGACAAGTTAATTCCATGAGCATGGACCCACTGAGGTGCTTCCTTTGCTGTGAAGAGAGTTCCTTGATCAGCAGCAATGCTGTGTTGTAATACCATGGTTGTGGAAAAGGCATTCTGTAAGTCCACCAGTAGTAGTAATGGCAGAAGCATTGTCTGCAAGCAAATGTGTATACAGATATATCCTTATCATTCATTATTCCTTCTGGAGTTGGAGTCACTACTGATAATAACCAAAGCACTGTAGTAACAATTTCACTTGTCAGGATACACAACGCTGGACTCTTGAAAGAGGCATTCAATAAAACTTTAATTTCCCTGATAGGCCCAAGATAGCTGATTTAACAAAGAGGCATAGTGGTCTCCTAAAACAATCCCTTTTCAAATTTCAATTCAGTAATGGATCCCTAAATAGGTCTCTGTCTTGCCACAAACCTTACTCTCTGAAGGGTTTTTTGTAGACTCACACCTTATACCAACTTGAAAAACCTTCCCATCACCCTTTCCTATATTTAAAGTGGGATATGTTTCATCTCTATGTATATAAAGACTGTTTATAAATGAGGACCTTTAATAATGTCTCCTATCTTTATAACATTTTGTTCCTGTCCCCATCCCATAAGGGCTAGAGGCCAGATCCATTAACCGTAGAATGTCCCATGGACCAGATAGCTGACCATCTGCAATAGGACCCACGTAAGCTTAACTTTCACCATCCCTAAGTCCTTCCTGAATATTTCTCTTTTTTAATTTTTTTTTTACTAAAGATATGTGGCATTTTCAATTAAGGTCAAATATTAAGGATATTCTTTTTTTTTTTTTTTAAGTTCCAGGGTATGTGTGCAGGATGTGCAGGTTTGTGATATAGGTAAACGTGTGCCACGGTCGTTTGCTGTACCTATCAAACCATCACCTAAGTATTAAGCCCAGCATGCATGAGCTATTTTTCCTGATGCTCTCCCTCCCACCGTGTCACCCCCCCATAGGCCCCAGAGTGTGTTGTTCCCTTCCATGTGTCTATGTGTTCTTATTGTTCAGCTCCCATTTCTGAGTGAGAATATACGGTTTTCTGTTCCTGCATTAGTTTGCTGAGGATAATGGCTTCCAGCTCCATCCATGTCTCTGCAAAGGACGTGATCTCATGTCTTTTTATGGCTGCATGGTATTCCATGGTATATGTGTACCACATTTTCTTTATCCAGACTGTCATTGATGGTCATCTGGGTTGATTCCGTGTCTTTGCTATTGTGAATAGTCTTGCAATGAACATACACATGCGTGTATCTTCATAATAGAATGATTTATATTCCTTTGGGTATATACCCAGTAATGGGATTGCTGGGTCAAATGGTATTTCTGGTTCTAGGTCTTTGAGGAATTTCCACAGTGGTTCGACTAATTTACATTCCCACCAACAGTAGAAAAGTGTTCCTTGGCTGGGTGTGGTGGCTCATGCCTGTAATCCCAGAACTTTGGGAGGCCGAAGTGGGTGGATCACCTGAGGTCAGGAGTTTGAGACCAGCCTGACCAACATAGTGAAACCCTGTCTCTACTAAAAAACAATACAAAAATTAGTCGGGCTTGGTGGCACATACCTGTAATCCCAGCAACTAGGGAGGCTGAGGCAGAAGAATCACTTGAACCTGGGAGGCGGAGGTTGCAGTGAACTGAGATTGCACCACCGCACTCCAGCCTGGGTAACAACAGCAAAACTCCATCTCAAAAAAAAAAAAAAGTGTTCCTATCTCTCTGCAGCCTCATCAGCATCTGTTGTTTCTTGACTTTTTAATAATCGCCATTCTGACTGGCATGAGATGGTATCTCATTGTGGTTTTGATTTGCATTTCTCTAATGATAGTGATGCTGATCTTTTTTTCATATGTTGGCTTCTTCCCAATGTCAAAATAGTTGATCATAAATATCAACCAATCTTTAGTGGTGATTTGTGAGATTTTTGGTACACGCATCTCCTGAGTAGTACACACTGAACTCAATTTACAGTCTTTTATCCCTCACCCCCTTCCCACCCTTTCCCGTGAGTTCCCAAAGTCCACTGTGTGTCCTCAAAGTCTATTCTTATGCCTTTGCATTCTCATAGCTTAGCTCCTACTCATGAGTGAGAACATACGATGTTTGATTTTCCATTCCTGAGTTACTTCACTTAGAATAATAGTCTCCAATACCATCCAGGTTGCTGTGAAAGCCATTAACTCATTATTTTTTATGGCTGAGTAGTAGTCCATCATATGTATATACTAGAGTTTCTTTATCCACTCGTCGAATCATGGGCATTTGGGTTGGTTCCACATTTTTGCAATTGTGAATGTGCTGCTATAAACATGCATGAGCAAGTTTTTTTTTAATCACCTCTAAAGAACTTACTTACGTAGCCAAATACCTACCACCTGTTCCCCAAGAACCTATGGAGATGAAAAAATTTAAAAAATAAAAAATAAAATACAATAGTGTGGGGAAAAGAAAGAGAGATCAGACTGTTACTGTGTCTATGTTGAAAGAAGTAGACATAAGAGACTCCATTTTGTTCTGTACTAAGAAAAATTCTTCTGCCTTGAGATGCTGTTAATGTGTAACCCTACCACCAACGCTGTGCTCCCTGAAACATGTGCTGTGTCAACTCAGGGTTAAATGGATTAAGGGCTATGCAGGATGTGCTTTGTTAAACAAATGCTTGAAGGAAGAATGCTTGTCATCACCACTCCCTAATCTCAAGTACCCAGAGACACAATACACTGCAGAAGGCTGCAGGGACCTCTGCCTAGCAAAGCCAGGTATTGTCCAAGGTTTCTCCCCATGTGATAGTCTGAAATATGGCCTCATGGGAAGGGAAAGACCTGACCGTCCCCCAGCCCAACACCCATAAAGGGTCTGTGCTGAGGAGGATTATTAAGAGATGAGGGAAGGCCGCTTTGCAGTTGAGATAAGAGGAAGGCATCTGTCTCCTGCTTGTCCCTGGGCAATGGAATGTCTCGGTGTAAAGCCCAATTGTATATTCCATCTACTGAGATAGGGGAAAACCGCCTTAGGGCTGGAGGTGGGACATGCTGGCATGGGATGTTTATGTATATGCACATCAAAAGCACAGCACTTTTTTCTTTACCTTGTTTATGATGCAGAGACATTTGTTCACATGTTTTCCTGCTGACCTTTTCTCCACTATTACCCTACTGTCCTGCTGCATCCCGCTCTCCGACAAATGCCCGATAAATGATCAACAAATACTAAGGGAACTCAGAGACCGGTGCCGGCGCGGGTCCTCCGTATGCTGAGCACTGGTTCCCTGGGCCCACTTTTCTTTCTCTATACTTTGTCTCTGTGTCTCTTTCTTAAGTGTCTCGTTCCACCCGACGAGAAATGCCCACAAGTGTGGAGGGGCAGGCCACCCCTTCAAATAGCAGAAGCAACATTATTTTATAATCTTCCTAGCTCTGATTATAATAATCAGTTCTCTCCAAATGTTTTCACAATCATGAAACAAACACAGAATGATAATATTTATACATTGAAAAAAAATCAACCAATCTGCCAAGGGAAGGATACCAAACGTTTTGATAAAGTCAGCTTCCTGAATTGCTCACCCAAATGTGTATGGGATGAGGTTCTAATATTACTTTTGATTCTTCCCATATAACTAGATGATATAGTCAGCAATTGCTTCAGTTAGTGAAAGTGGCTATACTCTGCACAGTAGACCTTAGAGGATGTTTGGTTTGAGTAGTGAAAGTTCCTAACAAAAGGGGAAGTTTGAACATCTTTACGTTAATGCAAAACAAAAACAAGTCTTAGTCAATGAAAAAGAGTCAAATGAAGTCTCTGTGCACCGTCTTGGGAAAGCTGTCTACTTTGCGATGCCATCTGTTTCTAAAAAAGATTTCCCTTGGATATTCTCAATTTTAAGTCACCTATAGGTTGACAAGTCCAAGAATCCAAGGGAGCTCTCTTTAGTTCAGAGACATGAACCCAAGGCTCAAGACCCTGAAGCTTTGCTGCAGTGTTGAGTAGTAAGAAGACCCTGGTATGGTTTTTTTCAGTGAGACTCAAGGGCAGTTTCTCTCTAGCGTCATCTCCAAAAGACCTAATCTTTAGGTTCTATGTGATGGAAGATCTGAACATTATCAATTGGTGGTTCATAGAAAGCCTACTTCAACTGGTGGAAATGTACATTTGCAAAATGCATCAAAGCCTTGCATTGTTGAGTCACATTAGAGCTAACAAGTACAGGGAATACACAACATTGTATTATCAAAGGAATAGATACTCCAGTAATTATTTCATAAGGGGTTAGTTTGTGTTTTCCCATAGGGGTTAATCTAATTACCATTAAGGCTAGTGGTAAAAACTTTTGACCAAGATAAAACACTTGACTCTGTTAGTTTAACTAATTTTAGCTTCAAGATACCATTAGTCCATTCAACCTTTCCAGAGTAGTGAGGATGATAGTGCAATTGGGTTTGCAAAATCTTATTAACTTGTCCCATAAAGTGAGTTGTCCAACAACTTTCTCCAAACCTGAATTTGTGGCTGTAATCATTGTTTATTTGGAATATTTTGGGTCAACAGTGTCCTCCTTGGGCACCATTCTCCTCAGCAGTGCACACTCTGCACGGCAAATGTGCACACACAGGTCGATACGCATCCTGACGTTAGGAAAGGATTACTGTTAGGGTTTTGGGACTCAGACTGGCTTCCCTGCTCCTCGGCTTGCAGACGGCCTATTGTGGGACTTCACCTTATGACCATGTGAGTCAATTCTCCTAATAAACTCCCTTTCGTATATACATTTATCCTATTGTTTCTGTCCCTTTAGAGAAACCTACTACAAATTCCCCATCTCAATATGTTTCTGACACTGAAGTGATGTGATCCTAGATGGAAAAGCTTTTCAATAATATGAAAGTTATGTTATAACTTAATATTAAAGTAAACATATATTTAAAACCTCTCTCTGGCTGGGCACGGTGGCTCATGCCTGTAATCCCAGCACTTTGGGAGGCCGAGGTAGGTGGATCACCTGAGGTCAGGGGTTCAAGACTAGCCTGACCAACATGGTGAAACCCTGTCTCTACTAAAAATACAAAAAATTAGCTGGCATGGTGGCAGGTGCCTGTAATCCCAGCTATTTGGTAGGCTGAGGCAGGAGAATCACTTGAACCCAGGACACAGAGGTTGCAGTGAGCCAAGATCACGCCACTGCACTCCATCCTGGTCAACAAGAGAAAAACTCTCAAAAAAAAAAAAAAAAAAAACCTCTCTCTGTGAGAATCACTTGAACAATTAAGATATTCCATGACTTAATGTATAGTTAAAATAATCATGTGATGATTTATTTATATTCTGGGAAAATATTTATTTTCAAATACTCATATGCAAAGAAAGGAATCAGTTTGAGAAATCCTGACCTCAAACAATTCAAAAACTCGTTTGAAAGCGGAGGATTCAGGGTATCCTCCACAAACTCATGAGCGGGGAATGACACAGAGTTTGTAACGTGGTGGGATACAGCCAAACCCGATATGTGTAGGGCTGAGGTCGATATCCTTTGGGTCAATGAGAGGCTTCAAATTAAAATGCTGCAAAATGGCACACAACAATAGAAACAACTCCATGCGAGCCAGGCCTTCTCCAGCACACACTCGTTTTCCTAGAAGTAACAATGGTATTGATGAGACACTGAGGGAGTTTCAGAGACACGACACTGTTAACAGTGAGACTAGGGGAAGTGGGGAGGAGGAGGCTGTGGGCAAACGGCCATCACAAGGCAGGACTCACCCCTCTCTGCCTATTAAAAGAAGCACAAAATGTACTTGAGTGGAAGAATACCAGCGACACTGACTAATTCGGGGACCAGCCTTCATACAACCTCAATTATCCAGAGCTCAACTGCAAAAACCGGTGTTAAGTTGGGAAGACCGTGTCTGTCCAGTAAAGAAGGCACCCCCAGTGCTCACCGGTGATGCCTACATGAGGGAAGTAGTGCCCTGTAAAAGTATGGAGTTGGTTGTATGATCTTCCCACAACAATCCCTAAGATGAGGCTCTGGGAAGGAGGACAAGTGCCTCAAAGAGAATCACTGAGTCACATCCCAGGAAGGCTTTGATGCTTCCTGTGATGATTCTAGGTAACCAAAGGTTAGGTTTTGTTTAGTAGCTCTGGTTTAAAATTAGGGAGAATTGGGTAATACGGCTTTGAGAGCTTTTCACTAAGTCTTGTTAAAATAGAAACAGAATTTAGCAATGAATGATGTAAAATATCTAGTCTTTGGCCTAAAATGTCTAGCACCTACAACACTTCATTCCCAGGATTGCTGCTAAAAGATGTTATGTAACTTCTCTGAACAGGGGAGAGCACATTTGGGTCATGTTGTCAATAGAAACAGGGCACACAGTGAGGTTTGGGGTCTCAGTGGGTGCCTGGGACCAGGGCAGAGCACATGTGGAGTGGAGATGAGGAGTGTGGGCTGCTCCTCAAGGGAAGGTACTGCCTCTGATCTTTCTCACCTGTGGAAAATGGCTTGAAATAGTCACTGTACTTGAACTTCCCATTTTCATTCAGGAAGTGTTCTGGCTTAAACTTTTCTGGATCAGGAAATTCTTGGTTGTCATACAAAACAGAGTCCAGAGTTGGCACTATGACTGTGCCCTAGAAGAAACAAAGACTGTCTCAGTGAGTCATGTTAACAAAATGTGGGCTTTCATCTGGAAACCCCCAGTGAAGAATGTTGTTTTGAATATTATGCTATATAGGATAGTATATTTCCAGTTGAAGGAGTTGCTTAGTGAAGGATTAGATAGAAAGCAGTCAGGGGTCAGGTCTAAGTGGAGATGAAAGCCCTAATCTTCTCACAGGATTAACCCAGGGCTGGTTGTGATAGTTTGTTCCTGGCATTAGAGTTCACTACAGTCCCAGGCACTATCTGCTGAGGCTCTTTTCCAGATTTCCTCCACCTCTCTGGTCACCAGGCCAATGTGAGCACTCCTGGAGATGCAGTACCCCACAGGGTGGGAGTGGGGCCAGCCCCTCCACTCAGTGACCCCTGCCAAAGGGAAGGGTCTTGGGGCCCCCATCCTGCTCCCTGGCAGGAAGGCGATTAGCTGATAGGATGGTGTTCATGCTGTGTGCTGCAGGCTCACGCCTGACCTTGGGGATGAGGTATCCTCTGAAAATGGTGTCTCGGGTTGCTTCATGGGGTAGGTTGGAGGGCACGAGAGTGATGAACCGCTGAATCTCATGCACCACAGCATCCATGTAGGGCATCTCTTGCCTATCCTTGGTGGCAGGGATTCGGCTTGGCCCAATCACCCTGTCAATTTCTTCATGGAGCTTCTCTGCCAAGATATGAATGGGACAAATTTCAGGGATTGGTTCCCGGCCAGTTGGACATCCACCCATCATCCACCCATCTATTCAATCACGCTTTTATCCATCTGCCCACCTACACATCCATCCACCCCTCCATCTATACACCCCTCCATCCATCCATCCATCCTCCATCCATCCACCCACCCATCCATCCACCCACCCACCAAGCCAGCCAGCCATCCACCCTCCCATCCACCCACCCACCCATCCATCCAACCACCCATCTATCCACCCGCCCACCCATCCATCCAACCATCCACCCATCCACCCATTTATCCACCCTCCCATACATCCATCCACCCAACCACCCATCCACCCATTTATCCACCCTCCCATACATCCATCCACCCAACCACCCATCCACCCAGCCATCCCTCCATCCACCCACCCAAGCATCCACCCACCCACTCATCCATCCAAGCATCCACCCATACATCCATCTATACATCCAGCCATCCACCCATCCACCCACCCATCCATCCATCCACACATCCATTGACCCATCCATCCATCCACGCAACCATCCATCCAACCATCCATCCATCCATCTATCCGTCCATCCATCCACCCACCCATCCGGCCATCCATCCACTCCCCTACCCACGCAGAAGATGTTTATGGAGCATCCTAAGCAGTGCTTAAGTTTCCCTAGGTCCTTTGAATTACTAGAAAATGCTCCAAAAACTTAGTGAGAGCTAAGCTCTATGAGGTTATTTACAGGATGTTTTGGCATCCATTATCTTAGTTGATGATGGCTTATTCAGTTCTCTTCATGTCAAGAGCAGAGAATAATGAAAGTGTTTTGGAAATTTCTTCTGGGAGGGTACTCTTTGCATTGATAATTACCCCAGGCTTGTTTATTGCGTGCTTCTGAGTATGAAGGGGGTTTACAGAACAGAATCAGACATGCAGGGTCTACTTCTTGAAGTCTGAAAGTCTCTGTCTTTCTGACAGAGGTAACAGCTGCCTTGAGCAAGTTGCCTAGCCTTCCCCTGTTTGGAGTTTCCCATGGAACATCATCATATGTTGAGTGAAAAAACCAAGCTGCAAAATGTTATGTACAGCACCCAGGTAAAATATTAAACACATACAGCAATAATATGAATATCGTGCCGATAATTAACAACTATTAAAAGTGCAAAACCACACAGCAATTCTGGAGCCATTTCTGGTGAGAGAGGTGGGGAGACGTGAGGAGGTGGACTTTGGCTGGCTCTGTAACACATTTTCTTTTTAAGAGCTCTGATGTAAGTATCGCAAAATGTTAATAAACGTTAAATTTGGCAATGGATATATACATGTCAACCATATTTATTTTCCTTTTGTCTATATTGGAACCTCCTCATAAATAATACTTTAAAACATTTTTTGAGTCCATTGTTCCCCTAGTGCAGAGTAGTCAAAAGTTCTCTTATAATCACTGCAGATCCATAAAATGATTCCTTCCCTAAACTTTTGGCTCCTTCACCCTTCACATTTCCATGTGATTGAAAAAGCAAAGGCCAGGGATGGGGCATGGTGGCCACACCTGTAACCCCAGCACTTTGGGAGGCCAAGGCAGGAGGATGACTTGAGCCCAGGAGTTCAAGACCAGCCTACGAAACATAGTAACAACTTGTCTGTACAAATTTTTTTTTTTTAGACTGATTCTTGCTCTGTTGCCAGGCTGGAGTGCAGTGGGATGCAATCTCGGATCACTGCACCCTGTGCCTCTGGGGTTCCAGCGATTCTCCTGCCTCAGCCTCCTGAGTAGCTGTGACTACAGGCGCATGCCACCACACCCGGCTACTGTTTTGTATTTTAGGAGAGACAAGGTTTCATCATGTTGGCCAGGAAGGTCTCAAACTCCTGACCTTGTGATCGCCTGCCTCAGCCTCCCAAAGAGCCAGGATTACAGGCATGAGCCACCATGCCCAGCCAAAATAATTTTTTTTTAATTTTTAATCAGCTGGGTGTGGTGGTGCACACCTGTGGCCCAGTTACTTGGGAGGCTGAGGTGGGAGGATTGCTTGAGCCCAATAGGTAGAAGCTACAGTGAGCCGTGATTGCATCACTGCACTCCAGCCTGGGCAACAGAGTGAGACCCTGTCCCCTCAAAAAAAAAAAAAAAGAAAAAGAAAAAAGAAAAAGGAAGAAGAGGAAGAAAGGAAGAAGGAAAGAACAAGAAAAGCCCAGGGTCTGACCCTGGATCCATCACGTGTCGACTTTCTTGGGGGAAATAACTTCATAGCCTATATACCTACTTTAAGGAACTGACGAGCCTTAAGACCACAAGTGACCATTAGCAGCAGCTTCATGAGGAGGGCGACACACACCACTCAGGCTGTGAACTGCCTCGGGCAGAGGCTGCCCAGCCCTGTTTCCAGCCCAGCAAGAGGCAGGGGCTCTGGGCCCCCCGGCACTCTCCAGCCAGGCTGCAGCTCCCTTTCCTCCCCTTTACTTGGAGCCAGCCCTGACTGGCCTGTTTGCATGCGGGTGCCCTCACATCACCTCTACTTGGCCCAGATGGGTGTTTCTCAGGGCATGACCCTCTGCCCCCCTAGACCCAGACCCTTCACACCTCCTCCTGCCCCAGGTGCCGCTGGGAGGAGCCCTGTGGAAGGAATGACGAGGGGCCAGGGCAGCTGTAGCTGCTTCTTCCTGGACTTCCCTCCTCACGTCCGCATTTGAGGAAGACACCCCAGCAAGGACCCTCCCCTCCAGCTCCAACCTCCCCACCTGCTCTGCCTAGAAGACCAGGTCATACTCGGGGGAACTGGGACATTATCTTCTCTGTCATAAAGAGGTTATTTATGGGGCAGAATCAGACCCTGCCACCTCTCTCCACTCTGGTGTTGGGATGTTCTTTTCTGCAACCAGGGGCCTCCTAGTGGGGTATGGACCAACCAGTGTGCAAGAGTGCCAGGTGTCCTGCACAGACCATAACATCTCCCCTCAGAGCAGTGCATCCAGCCATCTCACCACATCACCATGAGGGTTAACAAGCAGCTTCAAACAGAAAGCTGCAGCCTAAAATGTGCAAGGCTGGCCATCCAGGGAGATGCAGCCGCACGCACGGTGTCCCTCCAGTCACTTGTCTACCTTCGATCTCAGGGTATTTCATGAGAATCAGGAGCCCATATCTCAGAGTTGTGCTGGTGGTCTCTGTCCCCGCAAAGAACAGGTCGGCCACAGTCACGGTGATACCGTCCATTGTGTACAAGGGCTCTGCACTGTGCTTTTCCTGTGATGCCAGAGACAGACAGGAGGAGAAGGGGCTGCTTGTCTCCTTTCAGCACAGAACCAGCCACCTCCCAGCTCCACAGGGACACAGGAGACAGTGTCCAAGAGGCTCTCCCAGTGGAACTGTGACTTGGAGCTGCGACAGACAGGGTCATCTCCACCTCACAGCCAGGGAAACTGAGGCTCCCAGGAAATCTGCTGAGGGCAGGCCAGGGCTCTGTCTCCCTCCACAGCATGAGGGCCATCCTGGGAGAGGTGAGATCCCCCTGACCTTGGTCACAGCTCAGGCAGGAGCTAAACGGCTCCTGCTAACCCCTCCTGCTATAGGGCTAGTGTCTGCTGCCACGAGGGGCCAAACTGGTGGAGAAGACGCTCAGACAGCCCCCGGGAAATCAGTGTGGGCTCCACATTTGTTCTTGAGCCACAAGCCATAGGAAAGGACAAGACAAGGATACAAGAAGCTTCACCAAGCTGGGAAGGGGGCAGGGGATCAGGATCCTGGGCGCCTGCAGGTGGGTGAAGCTGGGGAGGCCTGGAAGTCCTGCAGCTGCGCACAGTTGGGGAGTACATGCCCACAAGGAAGCCTGAGGGCTTCTCCCCACACCAAATGCAATTCTCAAAGTCTGCAGACTAGAAAGGGTTGAGCAGCAGGGCCTGGAGAGAGCTAAGCGTCCCGCCCACGCGACCCCAAAGCCCCAGGCCAGCTTGGCAGCCAGGCAGGCTGACTTGCGTCCCGTGGTCATGCTGAAGCCAAGAGTGTGTGTACGAAACTCAGAGCATGCTGCGGTGGGAGGTCCGGACACCAGCGAGTGCAGGTCACACTGTAAATCTGAAACTGTGCATTCCCTGCCCACCCCGGAGAGCCCACATCATGGGAGGGCCGAGCCTACCTTCTCCATTTCCACGAGCAGGCAGTCGGTGAGGTCCCGGGGACAGCTGGGGTCTAGAGATTGATGGTGCTCCTTCACCCTTTCAGACACATACTCTTTTACTTCAGCCACATTTTTTATGACTTTTCTATGGCTTCCAGGCAGGTAGCGTAGAAAGCTGGGAAAATTATTGAAAAGCTAGAGAGGGAAAAAAATATTTTACTGCTTTTTTCTGGATGCAATCATTGTTTATTTGGAATATTCTGGGTCAACAGTGTCCTTCTTGGGCACCATTCTCCTCAGCAGTGCACACTCTGCAGGGCAAATGTGCACACACAGGTCGATACGCATCCTGACGTCTCTGGGGGGAATATTTGGGCTGTCTAATCAAACACCCCTCAAAGCTATGTTCTTTGGCTTTTGCAGTCCTGTCTATCACATATAACCTGAATTTTCCTCCTTTTTCTAATGTAAACTCTACAGTTGATGACTGATGAAAGAGGAAAGTGGCTTCACCTGGAGCCAGGGAGTGCTGAGTAGGTAGAAGTTCTCATTAAACAAATACATCAGCCTTAGAAACTTCTCATCATTGTAGTCAAAATGCTTGCGGAAGAGGATGTCGGCTATGACGTTGCAGGGCGCGCAGCCGATGAGGAAGGTGGGGTCAAAAGGCTGGCCTAGAAAACAGGCAGTCGGGGCAATCAGAAGATGGGGGCGAGCAGACTCCTCCACCTGCTCAGTCACCCGCTGAGGTTCACCAAGGCCTGTGAGAAGGTGCCCTGAAAACTGCCAATTTACGAAAGATAGTGAATGTCTGAACCTGTTTGAGTTTCCTTTGCTTTTCGACAGTATTTAGGATACAAGTCACGTGTTTAATGGCCACCCTTGCGCCCTGAACTGTGTAGCTGGAAACTAGAGTTGTAAAATGCAGTATCTGGGGACTCACGGGACCCTCTCCTCGTCCGTAGGTCCCTGTGGTTCAGATGCAGTCTAGGAGTCCCAGCCAGGGCTCCCCGCGCTGCTGGTCTGCATGAGGACTGGGCCCTGCTAGGCAGCAGATACACACCTTGGGTCTTCCTGAGTGCTTCCAGCAGGAAGTGGGCCTCCCTCTGGATCCGGCTCTCATTGCCCTGTTTCCCCATCCCATAGTTCCGGAGGGTGGTCAGGGAAAACCGCCGGATGTCCTTCCAGGTAGGTCCATTATTAAAAATGATTCCTAAGGCAGAGGGGCCAGCAGAAGGTTATTCTAAATACCCATTTTGGGGAGAAATGGGCTACAGAGGGCCTTGGAGAGCAGGGCAGGATTTACAGGTGTGTAAAGAAGTAACAGAGGGGGCAGAGGGACAGAGAGACAGAGGATGTCCCAGCCTGGGAGCTGCCAGCACCGGCCACTGGTCAGGTTCTGGGGAGGAGCCTTTCTGAGGTCCTCACAGTCTGCACTGTGGTTTCTTCATCACACGTAGCCTCTCCTGGGTGCTCTTCTTCATGCTGTCAATTTACCTTCTTTCTTTTTCCTTTCTGCTGAGTCTTCCCCATGCTACATAAAACCACATATGGCCACTCCAAGAACATCTCCCACCTCTCTCCTGTCTATCGGCAACATTCTTGAGAAGTCATTCATTCTGTTCTCACAGATTGTTAACCCTCATACCACACACACCTCAACTTGCAGCTTTCCGACTCCACAGCAAGTTTCTTCACTAAAATCTGACAAGTCACACAAGTCCCTGACTGTGCAAAGCATCAGAGCTGGGAAAACCAAGAACTGTCCCTTCTGCGCCCTTCTGAGCGGTCAAGGCCTGACTCTGCCCTGTCTCTCCTCCCAAGAGTTGCCTGATGGATCCTCCTGGGAGTATGAACACATTTGGAATCAACAAATCTAAAGCTAAACTTTTTATTCTTTAAAAATGTTCACATATTCCCACCCTTATCTCGACTAACTATAAATCTTTTTATTTTCTCCCAGATAGGAACCTTGAAATGATCCCTGTTCCCCTGCACACTTCCAGCCACACCCCCTTTACACCTCAGGGGCCCCTAGCCCCTCTCTCCCTCGCTCTCTGTCTTCCTCTTATCCATCATCACTTCCTCAATAAATACATTTTTGGTACTTCCTGCATATAAGACATCCTGCCAGCTCTGGGCAGTCTGTGGTAAACAAGGGTCATGTCCTATGCAGCTTCATTAGCTGATTGACCACTGACCACTCCTGGGAGGCGCCTGCAGGGTGCTCAGAAAGTGCCTGGTGAAGCTGCGCTAGTGTGTTCCAGAAGCAAGGCCGTCCGGCCTGAGAGGGGCGGGGGGCACATGAGATGAGGTGGGTGGGGCAGGGGTGCAGCTGGACTGAGGGTTTCATTTCATCCTGAAAGGAGGGGAGGAAGGGCTGAGGAGACAGGTGGGACAGAGGGGCAGACATGGTCATGTTGAGTGGAGGGCATCCCGAGATGACCCATTTAGACAGAGTTCAACAGGTTAAAAATCTCGCTTGGGAACCAAACTTTCTCCGTTTTATGAACTTTTTCTGTAAGTATGTCCGCAGTTCCCTTGACACATTATCACACAGCCTGTGCTCGGGATTGTGCCAATAAGGGATATTTCTACCATTGTCCCTCAAGGGCCAGGTGCAGCCCATGCCCAGGGCTCGGCTAATTTCCGCCGGTCTGTGCCCTGTGGGTCATATGAAAATCAAACTTCAGAGCCTCCAGGCAGAGGCAGCAAAGTCCCCTTGAGCCCCATCTGTGTTGATGTGAATTCCGCTCCCCTCCCTGCTGCCTCCGACTGTGCCTTGGACCCATGGGTGGCAGAAAAGGGCTCCCCGGAACCAGAACTGAGCTCCTCAACCACAGACCCCCAGAGCCTCCTCCAGTAATGCTTCTCCTGTGTTAACGACAACAACTGAGATGGTTAATTTCGTTTTTGGCAACCCCAGAGAAGTAAAACCCACAATGCAGAAGAAGGAAAACCAAACGCCACTAACTGTGATACAACCACCCCGTTGCCCGCTTCCGGAGACAAGGTTCTGGACGCGGTTCTGGCGCGGGAGCCTGAGCTGGAGCCGGCGACCCCCGCCCGCCACCAGCCCGCGCCCCGCAGAGCGCACGCTCAAGAGCGCGAACACCAGCGTCTGCTCTGTGCTGACGGCGTTCTTTATCAGTTCATTTAATTTTTAGATTTGTTGGCCTATTCAATGTTCACAATGTTCAGAAGCGTACAATAGGGCAAGTGCACGAGCTCACCGATTTAAAAATTCCACACAGCATTGCAAAGGTTTTCTGGAGCCTCGTCATCAAAGTTGACCCAGGAAGACGTAGAGGCTTCCATGTGGGACACTGTGTTATTTCTAGTCTACTTTGAAACCGCAGGGCAGGGAGGGAGGAAGGAGAAAGCAGCAGCAGGCCAGGTCTGCAAGCAGGAAGGGGGAGCCGGCCGGCAGCCGCCGCCTTGCTGGGGTCTGAAGCCAGGAGGCTGGGAGAATGCGCAGATAAAGACGAGCCAGACCTCCAGACCCCGACCCTCCCCCCCCTAGAGAGGGAACAGGCCGCTTTCTGGCTATGCTGAACTCGGGGCTCTGGAGACAGGAAGCGCGGAGGAGGCGGCGAGGTGAGGCTGGGAGATGGGATTTCAGTGGGTCTCTTCCCCCTTCCCGGTCTCAGGACATCCACCCCAGCGGGACATCAGAGGCTCCCTCTCTGGAAGTCACCAGCTGCAGCTGAGCAAAGCCCTGAAGCGAGCAGTGTCCGCAGCTTGCGACGCCTCAGCGTGGGTGAGGGGACCTCGGTGGACGAAGCCACCTGTCCCCAGGCGGTTGAACAGGAGGGGAAAGCGCTCCCAGGAAGAGCCTGCGGGCCCAGAGGCGGAACGCTGGGGGTGGGGGCGGCGACTCCCGCTCAGAAGCAGCCCCGCCCATCCCCGTAAACTCGCCCGCACCGTCGCCGGGAGGCCGGATTCCTGGGCGACTCAGTGCGCCTCGGGCCGCAGGCAACGCGCGGGCGCCATCGCCCTAATCCTGGTACCATCCTTGGGATGCTGTTACTGTAATATTACTGTTGGTTTAGTATTTGGCCATCGCCGACGTGGCTACCGCCCGTAACCGTCCCGGGGCGTGTTATGCGCCCCCCGCCCCGTGCCAGGGACGCGGACTCACCCCTGTCCTTGTGCGCATGGAACGCGGGGAGGTCGCCTCTGCCCGAGAACTCGTCCTTGTGGTCCAGCAGCGCTTCCTTCACCGCCTTGTAGCCGTGCAACACCACCATGCGCTGCGAGCCCACGTACAGCGTGAACACCGGCCCGAAGCGCTGGGCCAGCTGCGGAGACCCGAGGCTGGAAGTCAGGCCCGCGGCGCGGCGAGGAGGGGCGGGCTCTAAGCCACACCCCTGCCGGGCGGGTATTGCTGTTGCTCTAGAGAACCCAGAGGGATGTGGGGAAAGGCTGTCTTTGTACAGCCCGAGGTGGGGGAGGCCCTCCCCACAAGAGGCTGCTGCGTCTGCAGGGCGCTCGGGGGGCTCCAGCTGCTCTGCTCCCCCCCCGCCTGGACTCGGGCAACTCCGCGGACTCCGGCTCCTCACGTCCCTTCCCTCAGGCGCGCCCAGCAACCACCCCGTCCTGCGCCCCGCAGAGCGCACGCTCCAGAGCGCGAACACCCAGCGCCTGCTCCGTGCTGACGGCGTTATCAGTTCATTTAACGTTTAGATTTGGCGGCCCATTCAGTGTTTACAACAGTCGTAGGCGGCAGGTATTGGTGCCACACAGGCTGGCCCAACACTTCACGTTTCAACTCGTGCTTTGGCAAACACAGGCTGACGCCCGGCGGGTGCGCATCTGGCCGCCAGCCCGGTTATCCTGGCGTCGCAGCAGCCCGGCCCCGCCGGCCTCCCCATCATCAGCCCCAGGACAAGGCACCGGCGGGGGCCTCCGGGGCCTAGCACGCAGGCTCCGGGCTCCAGCTGTACCACAAGCGACACATTTTGAGTGTCACTCCAGGATGCTATCAATTCAGTTAATTCACAACAGGCTGGTATTGAACAACCACAATCTGTCTGCAAATGAGTTGAATACACACATACCAGATACAATTCCTGAGTTATTCTCCCTAAAATCAACACTATTTCTCTTACCCGGGTGAAGGACTTGGGAATATTCTTCAATTCCAACTGGAAGAGGTTCCCGATGATGGGAAGTGGGAAAGGGCCTGGGGGCAGATTCCAGCTGCTGTGCACCTGCCTCCACATGGACACCAGCAGGAGGAAGGCCACCCACACCAGCAGGGCCACGGTGACTCCGAGGGCAGACATGGTGCCGCTGGGGTCCCGCTGCCAGCCTGGGAGGACAATCCTGTGGACACGCAGGGCTTTTTATCATGCGTTTTGAGAAGGAGGGTGACCCACCAACCAATGCCTTCTTGCTTCTCATCTAGCCCAAATTGCTAGTTTATTATTAGCTGCTGTTGGCCATCGTTTCAAAGGCTGATTCCCGCAATGGTGGCCCCCAGGGGTTCCAGTCAGTGACCTGGTGAGGATGGAGTTGGGCTGTGTCAACACCCTGGTTGCTAGCACCTGTCACTGTGCCAGCAAACACATCCAGGGACATGTTGCCAACCCATAGTTAAGAACGCGGGGTGAGGTACCGTCCTGCCCTTTGCCACTGGTTAGACAAAGGGGAACTCCAGCCACATTGCCATGAATTTGTTTGGAGCAGGGTTTATGTAATACAACACCAACCACATGCCAACCACCTCTACACAGGATACTGGCCCTCCAGGTGCAACAGCCTCTTGATGTCTGATGAGGAGGTTTGTCTGAGCAGCTCCCAGTAGTACCTGAATCACCACCTGCCACATGAATGGGGCCAGAAGGAAAATTCAACATCGGAATTCGATTCCACTTTCTCAAGTTAACTGGAAAATTCCATGGAAGAAAAATAAAAGGAAAGAAAGAGTCAACCAATTCTGAGAAAGTTAATCTCTGTTTTCATTTTTTTTAAAGGTATATATTCTGGCTGTAGAAAATTAAGAAATATTGTTCTTTGGAATTATTCCAAATTTAAATTCTTAAAAAATTACATTAGAGTTTTATTGGATTTGTTTTACATTAAGGTAAATTTGGAAGATGATTTTAAAGACATCTTGTCTTTGTTGATCCTGGGACACAGTGGAGCTCCACATTGACCAGCTTCTTCTTTCATGTATTAATTATTTTCTTCATACAGGCCCTCTTCCACCTTCTATGAAGGTAGTCCATAGGTATTTTGTGGAGCTTTTTTGTGTGTGTGGTTAGAATGAAGAGAATGTTTTTCATTCTGTCTTCTAACTGGCAATATATAGAAGTTCTTAATTCATAGGTTGCAATTTTGTACTTTTATATAAACAATGAATCTTTATGTATAATAGAAAATATTATGAGAAATGAAGAAAATAAAAATCATTTATAATCCAACCAAATCACTTGTGGATTTTGAGTTATGCCACTCTATACTTGTATTTATACAAAAATGAGACTACATACTATATATTGCATTCTAACCCAGTTTTTCTTTTGACAATTTATTAGCCACATAAGCAAGTCATTGGTTGTGCTGCACCTAACACTGCACCTCTCCTGAACCAAGAAGGGGCATTGGCCTCTGGCAGAAGCTTCAGTGGCTTTTGCTTCCCTCTGGTTTTTTGCACCCCTGGAGGTGAGAACTGACAATGTAGATTCGACTGGCTCATGGGTGGGTTAGCATGCCCCCTCCTCCTGTCTTTCCTTTCCAGTGGCCAGTGTGAGGTGGCAGGGACAATTCCCTGGGCACAAACAGCTGTCCAGACCCCTGCACCCTGTTCTCCTGTGTGGGCCCAGCCAGGCCTGGCCGGGAAAGACACCCATTGGGGTCCACAAGTTTCCTTGCTTACTGGTTCCTTCTCCTAGTGCTTGAGAGCAGCAGAGTCAGCTCCCCGCAGACTAAAACTGAAGCCTTGGCTTTGGTGGGGTGAGAACAGGACGCATCAGGGTGGAGAGGCAGAGCAGGCCTCTGGCTCCCCTGGGCTGAGGACAGCCTCGTCTGTGCAGCTTACCTGGGTGTGCACATCCCAGGCGGGACCCACGTGCCCTGGAAAGTCTGTGCCTCACAGGGATACAGCTGTGGTCTGAGTCCTCTGGCCATAATACTGTTAGATGCCCAACCAACATCAAATTTTATGTACTGGAACACATCGTTTGAAAATAATGACATTTCTGTGTACTTCTTTTCAGAAGCCGGGGCTTTTATTTTTTCCATCTGTCCCATTGGCAGGACACTCTAGGACAAGGTTAAATAATCAGGATGACAGAGTGTGCGTGCCTGTGCCTGTGACAAGGTTAAATAATCAGGACCCCAGAGTGCCTGTGCCTGTGACAAGATTAAAAATCAGCATGACAGAGTGCCTGTGACTGCACCTGTGACAAGGTTAAATAATCAGGATGACAGAATGCGTGTGTGTGTGCCTGTGCCTGTGACCAGGTTAAATAATCAGGATGACAGAGTGCCTGTGCCTGTGCCTCTGCCTATGCCTGTGCCTGTGGCAGGGTGTTCTTCAGGCTTCCGTCACGTCTGCTGTTGGCTGGGTGTGGCAAAGAGGTGACTGTATTGGGACAATTTTCTTCTTTCTCTAGATAACTAACAGTGTTTATCAGGGATGAGAGTTGGGTAAATGAAATCTCTTTTTGATTGAGACAATCCTGTGATTTTTCTCCGTAGACCTGCTAGTATGATGCTAGAAGAAAACACTGTCTCACAATGTACCATAAAATTACCATAAACTTTTATATTGTATCATAAAAGTACCTCATAGTTCTACATCACAACCAACTTGTTCATGGAGTGATACTCTTTTAACACTCTAAGGATTCAACTTGTTAATAGTATTTTTAGTAATTTTGCATCTATACCCACAAATAAAATCGGGCTATAATTTTTGTGTTATATTAGGTTCTTGCATAAAAATTGCACTATTCTAGAAATCATTGCAAAACCCCTGTCTTCTCTGTGCCTGGGCATACTTTATACTGTAGGGGAATTGTCTGTGCTTCAAATTTTTAATAGAACTCACTAGTAAAGCAATATAGAGAAGATTTACTGGAATTAAATAATTGTTTATAAATATTAGAAAGATAATTTTACTTGGAGAAGTAAAATATTTCCTTTTAACAAATGCAAACAACACAAAAGTGGGTGAAGTGGAAACTGCAAGTCACAAATTCACCCTACAAAGGCAGCTTCCATATTTTAAACCCCACTGAGAAGGAAAAATTCTGCTAATTCTCTTTTTATTATTTGCAGTTTTAATTTTGTACCTACTAAAATACTTTTTGGTACTTACTTTAATTCTGTGTATAATGTGCATTTGAGTTACTAGTGTTCTTTGACTTTGACCCAAGAGACTTCCTTTAGTATTTCTTATGACAGGCTTATGAATTCTCTCGGTGTTGTGTATCCAAGAATGTCTTAATTTCTCTTTCTTTTTGACATTTGATCTTAGCCAAAAGGCTAAGACATATTTTAAATTTTAATTAATAAATTAATGGGGGAGGGTACCAGAAAACCTGCTAGACAAATTCTAAAGAGCTGTAATACTTCTCTCTTTTTGGAAGCATGTTTTCTGGATACAGAATTCTTGGTTAGCAGTGTTTTCCTTCAGTGCCCTAACTGTGTCATCTCCCTGCCTGCTGGTCCCGTGGCTTCTGGTCAACAAGTGCTGTTATTTTATCAAGGGCTGATTTACCTGACGACTCATTCGGTTTCGGGTGAACAGGTTCCTGCTATTTTATCGAGGGCTGATTTACCTGTTGACTCATTTTGGTTTTGGGTGAGCAGGTGCTGCTATTTTATCGAGGGCTGATTTACCTGACGACTCGTTCGGTTTAGGGTGAACAGGTTCCTGCTATTTTATCGAGGGCTGATTTACCTGACGACTCATTTCGGTTTAGGGTGAACAGGTTCCTGCTATTTTATTAAGGGCTGATTTACCTGACGACTCGTTCGGTTTCGGGTGAACAGATTCCTGCTATTTTATCGAGGGCTGATTTACCTGTTGACTCATTTTGGTTTTGGGTGAACAGGTGCTGCTATTTTATCGAGGGCTGATTTACCTGACGACTCATCTCGCTCTTGCTGCTTCCAGGACTCCCGGTTTCCCTTTGATTGTTTGACTACAGTGTGTGCAGGTACAGCTCTCCTTTCATTTATTCTATTTTGAGAATAAATGACAATAAATGAATATTTATTTATTAAGCTTTTGGATATGTAGATGGATCTTTTTCATCAAATTTGGGGAATTTACACCCATTATTTCTTCAAATAGTATTTTTGTCCCCTTATTTTCTCTCTTTCTGTGATTCCCATTGTACCTGTTAGATACCCTTGATGATGCCCCAAAGGTCTCTGAGGCTCCATTCATTTTTCAACACTTTTGCTGGTGTTCACATTGCCGTTCTGGAGGAACAGATTTTCAGAGCTTCTTATCCTGCCATTCTGGGAGTGCTTCTCTTGTCTATCCTATTTATCAGGAAAATGAGAGCTTTCCAAGAAACTTCCAGAAAATCTGAGATTTTTTAAATTATCAGTTAGAATGTCATCACTCCTCTGTGCAAGAGGGGCTGGAAAGTGGAAAGACTTTTTAAGTGAGTGTGTCAAAATATTAAGGGAATTAGGAATGGGATTGATTACTAATCAATAGTGTGTACCATACTATGGTTAAAAGTATTCTGTGTATTCTTCCAAACTTTAAAAACAATTTATATAAACATACACACACATACTACATTTTGTATTTCACAATTTGTCTATTTCGAGTTGATGAACAATTCAAATGGTTTCCCCAACTATTTATGTTACAAAAGGTGCCACAATGGTGCCCTGTAGATGTATCTTTGTTCAGACATGCACCTATCTCTGTAAGTCAGTTTTGTGGGAGTGGGACGGTTAGGTCACTGGATATGTGGACTTATAATGCTAACAGGTATATAAAACTGCTTCCTCAAAAGGTTGAAACAAAACCCCCCACAGTAGGATGGGAGTGCCAATTTCTACACATATTCACCAACACTAGATACTGTCAGTCACCGATAACTGAAAATTCATATGTCATTACTTTCATTTGCATTTCTCTGGTCAATAAAGAAGTAGAGCATCTTTTCATCTACTGATTATTTATTAGAATTTCTTTTTTAATGAAACAATTCCTTCCCTTTTCATATTGGGATTTTACATATTTCCTCTCAGATTTTAAGGACTCTTTGTCTATCAAATAAATAATAGTTGTTTTTATGTTTGATGGTTTGGAAGTTCCTCCCAGTCTCTTGGTTGATTTCCCATGTAGAAAATTAGATTTTTATACAGTTAAAATTTTCAGACTTTTCCTTTATGGCCTTTGGAATTTAGACAATGTTTTCTAAAAGATCTTCCCCATCAATTATTTTTAATTTAAAAGTCGCCTTTATGGCCGAGCGCGGTGGCTCACGCCTGTAATCCCAGCACTTTGCGATGCCGAGGCAGGCGGATCATGAGGTCAGGAGATCAAGACTATCCTGGCTAACACGGTGAAACCCCGTCTCTACTAAAAGTACAAAAAATTAGCCAGGCGTGGTGGCGGGTGCCTGTAGTCCCAGCTACTTGGGAGGCTGAGGCAGGAGAATGGCGTGAACCCGGGAGGCGGAGATTGCAGTGAGCCAAGATTGCGCCACTGCACTCCAGCCTGGGCAACAGAGCAAGACTCCATCTCAAAAAAAAAAAAAAAAGTCACCTTTAGAAAAGATCTATGTGATCTTGTCATTTCTAGGTAAGGTGCCTTGATTTCTCTGACTAGAATCATGTTTTATTACATCATCTTTTATTTTAAAAATCTACTCAGATATGTTAATATATATTAAAAATTGGCAATTAATCTTCTAATTGTATCTTTTACTGTTATAGAAACATCTTTTTGTCCCCCCCCCGATACATGTGTTGGCTTTTCGTAGTATTTCCCTGGTCTATCTTTGCTCATCATAATATTTAAAGTATCTTTATGTTATTTTTGTTATTGATAGGTGTCCTGTAAACATTCTATAGCTTTGACATAAACGGAAAGTTTTTCCTTTTTATAGGAGAATTAAACGATCATATTTATCATGATCACTAAATTTACCATGATCACTTAAATATAATGTGCATGTGTGTACGCATCTGTGTGTGCATGTGTGTGTGCATGTGTGTATGTATGTATGTATATGTATGTGTGGATGTGCGTTTCCTTTCCCTGTGTTTGGATTGATCATTTTTTGTTTGTTCTTCTTTTTGCTTGATGATTTGGAATCCTGTTGTTATTCTACCATTGGTTACCCTTGAATCTGAAAACACATATAGACCTACAGTTTTTTTATTCACTTGAATAATTTGTCAATATCTTCTGATCTGAACAAGAAGTGACCTTAGCATACTGTTCTCTACTTCTCTTGCAATACACTCTACCCCAAACCTCAGGAATTTTAGTTTCAGAATATTAGTTTTAAATTTGTTCAAATATACTTTCTTCTGTTTTATAAATTAATTTTTATCAAAGGCATTCACATTTTCAGCCACCTATCGAGTGATTATTTGCCCTCAAATATATGCTGTACCAGTCCCTTTGCCTGTTTCTTCTATATCAGATCTTGTCTTCCGTGGATTCCTGCTCCTAGACACACAACATCTTCCACATAAAATCAGGACCCAATTTTATGTGGAGAGGGTGGGCTGCACGAGGAGGTACACTTGGAATGCCCACCTCCCTAGGCTACTTGACCTCCCTCCATAGCCAAGTCTCTTCAGTGGCAGATCACGTGGCAAAAACATGTTGTCAGACTGACAGCGAACTTGCCTCTCCTCCCTTCACACTCACAAATAGTAAGCACAAAACATCTCAGAAGTGCTCTAGGAGGATAATCAGTAGCCATAAACCCTTGGACCACAGAGCTACGAGGTAGAAGAATATTACTCTTCTGGGCACCCAAACGGCTCCGGATAAGAAGGGAGGAGAATACGGATGGGGCTGAAAACATGCTCAGAATGGCTGATTTGAGGGCCTTCCCCTGGAAACTTCCTCTTGTTTTGTATTGTCAAGAAGGTTGAGAACCTTAAAACAGACATTTGTGTGGGCAAGTATCTGATGTTCGGTGCCATACTTCACTGGAAATAACGACCTTGACAAAAGCCAAACATCTGTTCCAAGTAAAACAAAAGCAGAGAACACACAATCTCGCCGCGTCCAAAGGGCAAGCCACGCTGGTGCAGGAACGAAGCCTCCCGCCTCAGAGGACGCGGGGCTCTGTGCTGTGTCCTGTCTCCTGTCAGCCGGCTCTGCCCACACGCCGAGCTGCGGTCAGGGCTTCAGGAGCGAACAACCCGGAAGTGGCCGCGCCGCTGGGTGGAGGAGGGCGCCTTCCCGCTGCGGTCAGGGCTTCAGGAGCGAACAACCCGGAAGTGGCCGCGCGGCTGGGTGGAGGAGGGCGCCTTCCCGCTTCCGCTGGGGCTGCAGCTCCCTGAGGCCCCGAGGGGACCCCGCTCGCCTGGGCCCCGCCCACCAGAGGGCGCCAGAGAGAAGCCACCGGGGACGCGCCTCCGCTGTTTCCCTGAGGCTCCTGGTACCCCGTTGGAGACACAGGAAAAAACGTGTGAAAGGCTTCTGTAAATTATCAAGTGCGGTGACGTATGAACACCAGGCAGCCCACTCCGAACCCCAAACAACATCTCACTCAAGCTGCGTCTACCAGAAGCTCTCACTTCCAACTGCCTCCCTCCAGAGGTGGCCGCTGTCCCGAATTTTGCTTTGAATGTTCCGTGATTTTCTTTTTTATATTGTGTAATTGGATTTTTAAAGGGATTTCATAACATTTATATTCCCTGAGGCTTGAATTTTTTTGCTGATCGTTTTTCGTTACCACGCCGTGAGGTGTTGCTGCAGTTCCTCGACTTTGTGACTCCACAGATATGAATATGTGGCACTTTGTTTAACCACTGTCCTGTCAGATTATTCCCAAGGTTTTGCTACTGCAGACTAGGAACATTTTTGCACATGATTCCTGGAGCACTGTGTAAGAATATCTCTAGGCCAAGTGTATACCTGGGCAACCTAATATACATGGAACCAGATTGTTTTCCAAGTATTTGAACCATTTACCTGCTTCCAGTGGTGTCTAAGTGTTCCTGTTATTCCCAACAGTATGTACTAATAAATTTCTTAATATTTTCCCATTTAGTCAATATAAAATGATATTTAACTGTGGTCCCATTTTGCATTTCCCTGATTATAAAGTACAGAAACTTTCTCTCCCTCTCTCTGTCTCGTCAGAATTATACACACTCTTCTCTGAAATGCCTACTCATGTATTTTATGTATTTTGCTCTCCTCTTCCCTTGGGGTTTTGGTCTCTCATTGTTTGCAGGAATGCTTTATTCTGATCCGTCCTCAGTTCTATGTGTTGCAATAATTTTTTCCATTCTTTAGGTTACTTTTCTACACTATTTATGGCATTCTTTTTATCAACAGATGTTCTCAAGTTATCAGTCTTGCATTTTTGGATTAGCACTTTTGGGGCTTAAAAAATCCCTTCTTCCAGCCTGGGTGTTGGAGTGAGACCATGTCTCAAAAAGAAAAATCCTTTCCTAGCCAGAAAGATGATAAAGATAACTGCTTATTTATAAGGTTTTACTGTTCCCATTAATGCCCTAAATCTATGTAGAATTTATTTTTGTACATAGTAAGGACTAAGGAAGTTTGTTTTCCCATATAGATATAAATTGTCCCAGGATCCTGTCTCTGATCCCCAAATCTTCTTCCAGAACAAGACAAAGTTCTTACACAGGAGATGCATCAGAGGCCTGTCTCTCCCTGGTCCAAGATTTTAATTATTATAGCTTTATAGTAGTATTGATATCAAATAGTGCAAGTCCTGTTGGGATTAACTCAGGATGGTGGCAGAAATATTAAAGGGAAATATTAGGGAAAGTTATAGGGAATAGTCACAAACCTTTTTGGAAGGCTGAAAGGTTACATAGCTTGTAATAATTGAACAGGCTGAAGGCAGCCGGTTCTTACCTTAGAGCATTAGGTCATAGGGTAAATACTAGGGACAATAGAGGCTTCCCCAGTTAAGTCTGTTTACCCCACCTCCATTAACTCACCTTTGAGCCAGATGGCCCTCTCAGTGCGGGGGAAGTTGACCAGGGAAATTGCCCCCTAATGGTATTTAAACCGTGGTACCTGAGCTTTAATCATTCATAGAACTACTGTCTTAACCATGTTAATTATCCACAAGTGTGTTGACTCAGAGCTTCTGTTGTTAAGCGTATACTACATAAATGCCTGAAGTGTAAGCTGTTCAGAGCCAGCCGCAGTGACAAACCTCTCTTGGTGTGTAGGCTGTCGAACACTCAGCTGGACTGGCAAAGCAGAATATCTGTGTGTCAATGTACGTTTCATTCATCCGTCGTTTGGGTCAGGGTCTGCGGGCAGACCCCCGCAGCTAATGCCCTCTTGTGAGGAGCAATACCTCGAGTCCCACCACCATTTTTTATTTCAAGAGTGCCTTGGGTCTTTGTTCTTCCATATAAATTTTAAGACTCAGTTAAATTTCCTCAAAAAGTCTTTTGGGATTTTGATCGGAATCACATAAACTCTGTGAATTAAATATCTTTAAAATACTGATTTTTCCTATCCATGATGTGGAATCTGTTTCCATTTATTTAGGCCATTTTAAAATGTTTTCAATAAATTTTATACTTTTCTGCATGTAAATTGTACACATTTTTGTTAAACTTACTCTTAGGTAATGTTGAGTTTTTTAAGCAGAGTTCTTGATAAATTATGTTTTCCAACTATTTATTGTTAGTGTATAGCAATACAAATGATTTTTGTTTATTGATCCTAGAGGCAGCCCCCTTCCTAAACTCTCTTATTTCCAATAATTTCTGTGCAGATTCTTTTGTGGTTTCTCAGTAGACCATCCTGTCATCTGTGACCAGTGAGAGTTTTGCTTTATATCTTTCAATCCTTATTCCTGTAATTTCTTTTTCTTGTCTTACTGCACAAACAGATCCTCAGTACATTGTTGCCTTGATTTTTATTTCAATGGGAAACATCTCAGAAGTTCTCTAAGAGGACGCTCAGTAGCCATTGCCCCTTTATGAATGAGGTTTGTCGTGGTGTTTTGATAGGTATGCTTTTTAAGTTTAAGGAAATTCTCTTTTATTTCTAGTCTACTAAGAATTTTTAAGTTAATAATAGATGTTGAATTGTACTAAATGCTTCTTTTGAAATGTTCAGATGATTTTCCCCTTTAATTTGTGAAAGTGGTGAATAAATTTATATATTCTCTACTGTTGAAGCACTGTTGAGACCCTGGAATAAACACAATTTGGTCCTGACACTTTGTCTTTTTACTGTATTGATGGATTTGCACCCAGAGGAAGGGCTGGCTGGCAGCTGCATTTGGTTTACTCACAGGTTGTTTTGGATTTTTGCATCTATGTGGAGTATGAGGCTGGCTCATACTTTTCTCTTCTGTCTTTCTCTGTGTTGAATATCAAAATTATCCAGGCTCCAGGGAATGATTTGATGACCATTCATTCATATTTGATCCTTTCGAAGAGTTTATATAAGATTGAAATGATCTAACAGGTTTAGAAGAACTCACTTTTGAAACCATATGGTATTTTTATTTGTGAAAGCATTTAGAATTAACAATTCAATGTATTTAAGAGTAGCATAACTGGTCAGGCTTTACACTTCTTGAATTGATTGTGAAAACTACATTTTTTCTAGGAATTTGTGATTTCCTCTAAGCTGTCAAATTTATTCACATAAATTTGTTTTAGTATTGTCTTATGTTTACAGTCATGGTTGTATTTATCATTATGTTCCTTTTACATCCCAAACATTGTTTATTTGTGCTTTTTTGTGCTTAAGTAGTCTCAGAAGCAGTTTATCTACTTTATTAATCTTTTTCAAAGAGCAAGCCTTGGTTGTGTTCCTATTTCCTCATTATTTTGTATTTCATGATTTCTGCCTTTGTTATCTTGCCCCTTGCCCTTCTTTGGGTCCAGTATGCTGCTTAGTTTCAGTTGAACATTTGGCTTATTAATTTTCAGTCCGTCTTTCTTAGTACAAGGACTTATGATTATATATTTACCTGTAAGATCTTCTGTTACTGCTTCCCCAAGTGCTGATATTTAACGATTCCATTATTCACTGAGCTCTGTGTGCTTTCTTAAACTCCATCCTTTGATTCATGATTCATGTGCAAATGGGGTATTTTTCAAAATATATAGAAATTATTTTTTAATTAGAGTAAATTTCAAGTGTGAAAAAACAGTGAGAGAAAGATAAAGCACCCCCACATAGCTAACACTCAAACTCAGCAATGGTCAAAATGCAGTTAATTTTGTTGCATCTTTAGAGTTAAGACCTTACTCTCTCTAATCTCTCTCAAACTACTTACAATGCCAATATCACATCTAAAAATAAAATAATTTTATGAAGATTGTTAGTTTATACTTTTACTGATGTCTAATTTAATTCCATTGTTGTCAGAGAATGTGGTGTGTATATAAATGTTGTACAGTTTACTGAACTTACTGTATGGCCTAGCACAGTGCTCCCTAGAGTGTGGTACGCAGACCATCAGTGACGAGGCTGTACAGAAATTGAGAGCAGGCAACTGTTCAAACTGTGTTCAGATACGGCAAACACAGAGCTCTAAACAATCCAGCTGTTTCTAGACCTCATTTTCATTTTTTGTACATTTCTTTTCTGTTCAGAAATCTTCCACCACGTGGCTCCACTGCAGTCTCTCTGAGCCTATTCTGCCCTAATTAAACTCTGTTAAATTTAATTTGTCTAATAAAGTTTTCCTTTAAATATAGGATTGGAAGAAATATTGGCCACAAAGGAAAATTCATATTGGCAGAAGTCATAATGAGTTAAAAATAATGGATATGAACCCCCCCACAAAAAAACTAAGAAACCAAATCTTCATTGGATAATTTAAATGGAGAAACTAATCTAGATTAAAACCATTAATGTAAAATTAAGGTGCAAAAAAGTCAGACAGTTCAACTACTCTGTGTAAAAACGTGATAAGATATTAAACAGCTTAAGAGAATTTAAAGAAAAGTCATGAATGTTGGCATAATTCAGTGTTAAAGTTGCATATGTATGTCCAAATATCACCTGAATTAAAACATCCTTACAATCAAAGTTCAGGATAGAAACTCTCGGGCTCAAAGGTCTCCTGCCTTCCTTACTTTTATCTTGTTAATTTTTTTTTAAAAAAAAGAAAAACCAGGTGTTGTGTGTGTATGGGTGTGTGTGTGTGTGTGTGTGTGTGTGTGTGTTTGAGACACAGTCTCACTCTACTCCCCAGGCTGGAGTGCAGAGGTGAGATCTCAGCTCACTGCAGCCTCAATCTCCTAGGCTCAAGCAATCCTCCCACCTCAGCCTCCCAAGTAGCTGGGACTACAGGTGCGTGCCACCAAGCCTGGTTTTTTTTTTTTAGAGACAGGGTCTCACTATGCAGCCCAGGCTGGTCTTGAACTCCTGGCCTCAAGCGATATTCCCACCTTGGTCTCCCAAAGCACTGGGAAAGTTTAATTTTTAATGAAGTATGACGTATATGTCAAGGTTTATTTGTTTTGCATGTGGACACTCGATTGTCCCAGCACTGTTTGTTGAAAAGACTACCCTTTGTCCATCAAGTTGCTACTGCACCTATGTAAAAACTCAGTAAGGTATAATTGTCTGGGTCTATTTCTGGGCTGTCTATCCTGACCCATTAACTTGTCTTTGTCTTTCACCAAAATCACACTTTTTTTTTTTTTTTTTTTTTTTTTTTTTGAGACGGAGTCTCTCTCTGTCCCCCAGGCTGGAGTGCAGTGGCGCGATCTCGGCTCACTGCAAGCTCCGCCTCCCGGGTTCATGCCATTCTCCTGCCTCAGCCTCCCGAGTAGCTGGGACTACAGGCGCCCGCCAACACGCCCGGCTAATTTTTTGTATTTTTAGTAAAGACGGGGTTTCACTGTGTTAGCCAGGATGGTCTCCATCTCCTGACCTCGTGATCCGCCCGCCTCGGCCTCCCAAAGTGCTGGGATTACAGGCTCGAGCCACCGTGCCCAGCCAATCACACTCTTTTTGACTGTACCTTAAGCTGGAGGATTCTCGCTACCCAGTTTACATCTTTAAATTGGGCAGCAAGAATAAATTAGGTAACGAGAGTCCTACAACTTTGTTCTTTTTCATAGTTGTTTTGACCATTCTAGTTCCTTTGCCTTTCTGCATAAACTTTAGAATTATTTGATCAATATCTGATTGCTAAGATATTGATTAGAATAGCATTGAATTTATAGATAAAACTGGGGACAATTGATGCACTAACAAGAATCTTTTCCAACCCATGAACATGACATATCCTGCATATATTTTATTAAATTAATATGTAAGTGCTTCATATGTTGATGCTATTGTAAATGTTTTTTAAACATTTAATTTTATTTAAAAATTCTAGTTTCCTGTCTAGTTATGCATTGCTGGTACATAGGAATACAATTGCCTTTTGTACATTGACTTTATATTCTAGCCTTGCTAAACCCATTTATTAGTTCCAGTAGCTTTTGGGGGGTAAATATGTAGGGATTTCTATATAGATAATTATATAATCTATGAATGAAAACAGATTTATTTCTTCTCTCCAATCTGCCTGCCTTTTATTTCTTTTTCTTGACTTACTGCACAGTATTGAATAGGAGTGGTGATATGGTTTGGCTGTGTCCCCACCCAAATCTCTCCTTGAATTGTAATAATCCCCACATGTCAAGGGCAGAGCCAGGTGGAGATCACTGAATCATGGGGCAGTTTCCCCCAGACTGTTCTCATGGTAGTGAATAAATCTCACGAGATCTGATGGTTTGTTTTTTTTTTTTTTTTGAGACGGAGTCTCGCTCTGTCGCCCAGGCTGGAGCGCAGTGGCACAATCTCGGCTCACTGCAAGCTCTGCCTCCTGGGTTCACGCCATTCTCCTGCCTCAGCCTCTCCGAGTAGCTGGGACTACAGGCGCCCGCCACCACGCCCGGCTAATTTTTTGTATTTTTAGTAGAGACGGGGTTTCACCGTGGTCTCGATCTCCTGACCTCGTGATCCACCCGCCTCAGCCTCCCAAAGTGCTGGGATTACAAGCATGAGCCACCGCGCCTGGCCAATCTGATGGTTTTATAGATGAGAGTTCCCCTGCACAAGCTCTCTTACCTACCGCCATGTGAGATGTGACTTTGCTCCTCCATCGCCTTCCACCATGACCATGAGGCTTCTGCAGCCACGTGAAACTGTAAGTCCATTAAACCTCTTTCCTTTATAAATTAGCCAGTGTCAGGTATGTCTTTATTAGCAGCATGAAAGCACACTAATACATGGTGAGAGAGGAAACTGTTGGCATTTTTTCCAGTCTTAGGAGAAAGCATTTACCCACTTATCTTCAAATATGATGTTAGCCATAAGTTTTTGTAGTTGCCCTTTGTTAAGGTAGGGACATTCTTTTCTATTGCTAGAGTGCTGTGAATTTTTATTGGGAATGGAGGATGAATCTTATTGTTTTTACAGTATTTTTGGAAAAGACAATATAATTTTTCTTATTCAGTCTGTTAATACAGAAAATTACATTAATTTTCCCATTTATTATTTTTTAAAATGTATTGAGGTGAAATTCATTTAACATAAGTGGATCATTTTAAAGTGAACAACTCAGTGGCATTTAGTACATACACAATATTGTGCAACCACCACCTCTACTTCCAAAACATTCTCATCATTCCAAAATAAAATCTCATACCCATTAAGCAGCTTCTCTCCATTTCTCCCTGCTCCTAGTCCCTGGCAATCACCAATCTGTGTTCTGTCTTTAGGAATTGACCTATTCTGGCTATTTCATGTAAATGGAGTCATACAGTTTCTATCGCTCTGTCTTCAAGTTAATTTAGTCTTTCCTGAGCTGTGCGAGTTTACTGGTGAGCCTTTTGAAGGCATTTTTCTTCTCTAGTGCTGTGGTTTAAAATTTCTATTGTTCCCATTACGTTCATGTTTATAGTTTCCAGCTCTCTGCTAAAATGACCTATCTGATCTTGCATACGGTCTGTCTTTTTCATTAGGACCATTAGCATATTACTGAGGTGTTTTAAATTCCCTTTCTGATAGTTCCGCCACCTGTGTCACATCTGAGTCTAGTTCTAATGATTATTTTATGTCTTCTGTTTTTCCTTGCTTTTTTGCATACTGGACATGTTGTGTAAGACAGTAGATACTAAGGTCAAAAGTGCTTTATGCTTTGAGAAGAGCACACATTTTATTTTGCTAGTTCTTTATGTGTGGGGGCTTGTGCTCATCTTAATGGGGGTTAGGCTGAGTTTCAAGTTTGTTGTTTCTGTGTGAACACGTACCAGCAGCTCCTGATTCCCCTAGACATACTTCGTGTTTGTCTGCGTGCATCACTTTTGCTCTCTCTTTGCTCCTGGGAGAGAGGCTCTCTCTTGCAGTTCCACCAGCTCTATTCCACTGATATTTTTATATGATGCTTGTCAGTGAGATTATGGAGTGTGGAGGAGGACAGCATTCCCTGAGGTTCTAATTTAGCCCCAGTCTTCAGCAGGCCCTGTCTTTCCAGCCCTTCCAAGCTCCAGGAATGCTGTGGGATCGCCTGTAATTTTCAGAGGTAGAAGTTCCTCCTTGATTGTGTCCCTCCACAGAGCACTAGATAAGGAGACAATCAGTAACTTCCACTTATGCAGCATCTTTTAAAGTAATTTTCTAGCATCCATTTCTGAGATTTTAAGGACAATCATGGCATGCAGACATCCTATAATAATCCAGTGGCATCTTGAAATTGCCAAGACTGTGAGAAGCATTTCAGAAACCTGGGGAATTATTTTCTGGATTTAAATCATGTGGAAGTTGTGGTGCTTTTAATATATTTATCTCATTTGGAAGTTTCATGTGCAGAAGATATGTCACTTGTATTCATAGGCTAGGAAATAGAGTCTTATCTAACACTCCATAGTTTGTATTTTTTAAACTTGAAACTCTATTTACCAGGACAATCTTCTGTGTTGTATATTTTGTAGGTTAATATATGCCCAGAAACAACTCCTACAAAGCCCAAACTCCTCAAGTGCATGCCAGGGAATAACCTTTGTATGAAATCGAATGATAATATGTTGCAAGAGTTGGATCAATTTGCAAAAGAGTCCGTTAAATGATGACGACAGCATAATGTGAAAAGCTGGCAATAAGGCACTTCCCATAGTAGGTATGAGGACATCACCAATGTATATCAGTTTCAAAAGTTCTTACTTTTTTCAGTAATCTGATTTAAATTTCTAGTTAATGAAGATTGGGGGAGTCACCTTTTAACTATTTCTAACTTTGTTGACTTAAGATCAAAGAATGTGGACTGTAAAGTGTTTACTTTTTATAATTTGATAAGGTTTACTTTGTTCCCAAGTACAAAATTGATTTTTGTAATTGGGACATGAACACACAAACAAAACGTTATCTTCTGTTTAAAAAGTAAGTTTAATGATTACATTATTCAGTTTTCTCCATATTTGCTTTTTGTACTAAATTTGTCCAGTTCTGAAACTGTGTTTTGAAGGTTGCCACTGTCATAGAACTATGGTCTAGTTCTTTTTTTATTTCTAGTAGATCTCATTTCAAATATTTAGTTCCATGTTGTTTGGTAAATAGAGATTTGTGGCTGTTACATCTTCTTCATAAATTATGCCTTTTATAATTGTCTGCTGCCTCTCTGTGTCCTGTTTAGTGCATTTAACTATAAATATTGCAGCTGTTGTAATCTCAATACTATCAAATGCATAAGGAAAAGTATGCTAAGTGTATAGCCTGATGGGTTATCACAACATGAGTCTGGCCATGCTGAAGGGCTTTCAGAGTAGAAATAAAACATCACCCGCCCTCAGAAAAACATCACTTTCTGTCACCAACTCCTCCCCTAGTCCTAGAGGAATTTATCCTAACTTTTAATACCACAGAATAGTCCTGGCCACTTTTAGACTTGATGTAACATTCATTGAATCACACAGTATGTATTCTTTGTGTCTTAATTCTTTTACTTAACTTCATGTTTGCCTGATTCACTCATGTTGTTATTTGCAGAAGTAGTTCATTGTTTTTCGCTGCTATATTTTATTCCACTTCATGAGTATAGCATGATGCATCAATTATACCCCAATGATACTTGTTTTTTCTACTTTTTCGCTATTGCACATAATGCTATCGTGAACATTTCAGTGTCTGCCTTTTAATGCACGTGTGTTGCTTACTTCTGTTGTTTATATATCTAAAAGTGAAGTTGCTGTAACGTAAGGTAAACACAAGTCATAAGTCAAGGTTCTATGCGTGTGAGTCGGCACTCTGTGTGGCTCCATTGGTTTATTTGTCTCTCCTTGCACCAATCCCACACTGTCTTATTTAGAACATTTTAAAAATTACTCTTGATATCTGATAGTGTAACTCTTCCAACTTTGTTCCTCTCCTAGGGGATATTCTTGGCCCTTTGCATTTCTACCTACATTTTAAAGTCATCTTGTCCATTTCTACCAAAAACTGCTGAAATGTCTGGAATCGCACTGAATCTATAGATCAATTTGTGGAGAACGGATAGGTTGCAACATTGACTGCTCTGAGAAAGAGCTGAAATTGTGGAAAAACAGACACAAGCTCTTATCATTCGAGTGGCTGACCTGCAATGAAAGATGCATGCACAGCCTCACCAGGTGTCTACTGTTAAAGTGAGTGCATTGACTGGAAAAAAATGGGACCCTGAAACTTGGAATGGGGACATGTGGGAGGACCCTGATGAGGCTGGAGACACTTGAGTTCGTAAATGCTGATGAACTTTTTTGGCCAGAAGAAACAGCTTCCCCATCCCCAGTAGTGGCAACATCCCCTCCCCAACCCATGCTGCCATCAGCCTTTCCACCTTTGTCTGAAGAGATAAACCCTGTGCTGCCTGAGACAACAGTAATGGCCTCCCCTGAGGGAGATGCCAGGCAAGATAATGTTGATTCTCCTCAGAAGATACCCTCCAAAACCTCTGTTTGCTTCTAGACCTGTAACTAGATGTAAAGTCCTGGTGGGCCCCTAGAGGTGAGGTTGAGAGTGTGACCCATGAGGAGGTGCACTACACTCAAAAAGATCTGCTTCAGTTCTCTAATTTATATAAACAGCAATCTGGAGAACAGGCATGGGCATGGAAATTAAGGGTATAGGATAATGGGGGAGGAATATAGAGTTGGATCAGGCTGAATTTATTGATTTGGGCCCACTAAGTAGGAACTCTGCTTTTAATGTTGCAGCTTGGGGAGTTAAAAAAGGTTCTAATACTTTGTTTGATTGGTTAGCTGAAATATGGATTAAAAGATGGCCCACTGTGAGCGAGTTGGAAATGCCTGATCTCCCTTGGTTTAATGTAGAGGAAGGGATCCAAAGGCTTAGGGAGATTGGGATGGTGGAGTGGATTAGTCACTTTAGACCTACTCATCCCAGCTGGGAGGGTCCAGAAGATACACCCTTGACCAATGCCTTGCAAAATAGATTTGTGAGGGCAGCACCTGAATCTTTGAAGAGCCTTGCAATTGCTTTTCTCTGTATGTCAGATCTAATGGTGGGAGTCACAGTCACTCAACTACAAAACTTAAATACAATGGTAACAATTGGATCCCGAGGTGGCAGGGGCCAAGTGGTGGCACTCAGTCATCAAAAGCAAGGTGGGCATAGCTATCATAATGGACAGCAGAGGCAAAGCAGCAATCAGAATAGTCTGACTCGTGTAGAGCTCTGGCATTGGCTAATTAATCATGGTGTTCCTGGAAGTGAAATTGATAGAAAGCCTACTGCATTCCTACTTAATTTATACAAGCAGAAAACTTCTAGGTTGAATGGATAAAAGACTAATTTGAATTATAAAAACATAGAATCATGGCCCCTTAATCAATTTCCAGACTTGAGCCAGTTTACAGATCCAGAACCACTTGAATGAAGGAGAAGCCAAGTTCCCGTGAGGAAGGACCCTACTACATTACCAGCAATTTATGCAGTGAATCTTTCTCCCATCCTTCCCCAAGGAGACCTCTGGCCTTTTACCAAGATAACTGTGTGCTGGGGAAACAGAAATGATCAGACATTTCAAGGACTACTGGAAACTGGCTCTGAGCTAAGATTGATTCCAGGGGACCCAAAATGTCATTGTGGACCTCCAGTTAAAGTAGGGGCTTATGGGAGTCAGGTAATTAATGGAGTTTTAGCTCAGGTCTGACTTGCAGTGGGTCCAGTGGGTCTCCGGACTCATTCTGTGGTCATTTCCCTAGTACCAGAATGCATAATTGGCATAGACATACTTAGCAGCTGGCAGAACCTTCACATTGGCTCCCTGACTGATAGGGTGAGGGCTATTGTGGTGAGAAAGGCCAAATGGAAGCCATTAGAGCTGCCTCTACCTAGAAAAATAGTAAATCAAAAACAATATTGTGTCTCTGGAGGGATTGCAGAGATTAGTGCCACCACCAAGAACTTGAAAGATGCAGGGGTGGTGATTCCCACCACATTCCCATTCAACTCTCCCATTTGGCCTGTGCAGAAGACAGATGGATCTTGGAGAATGACAGTGGATTACCATAAGCTTAACCAAGTGATGATTCCAATTGCAGCTGCTGTACCAGATGTGGTTTCATTATTTGAGCAAATTAACACATCTCCTGGTACTTTGTATGCAACCATTGACTTGGCAAATGCCTTTTTCTCCATTCCTGTCCATAAGGCCCACCAGAAACAATTTGCCTTCAGCTGGCAAGGCCAGCAATATACCTTTACTGTCCTACCTCAGGGATATATGAATTATCTGGCTTTGTTTCATAATCTTATTCAGAGAGAACTTGATCGCTTTTTGCTTCCAAAAGATATCACACTGGTCCATCACATTGACGACATTATGCTGATTGGATCCAGTGAGCAAGAAGTAGCAAACACTGGACTTACTGGTGAAACATTTGCGTGCCAGAGGATGGGAAGAACATCTGCCTAAAATTCAGGGACCTTCTACCTCAGTAAAATTTCTAGGGGTCCAGTGGTGTGGGGTCTGTTGAGATATTCCTCCTAAGGTGAAGGTTAAGTTGCTGCATTTGCCCCCTCCTACAACCAAGAAAGAGGCATAATGCCTAGTGGGCCCATTTGGATTTTGGAGGCAACACATTCCTCATTTGGGTGTGTTACTCCAGCCCATTTATTGAGTGACCTGAAAAGCTGTCAGTTTTGAGTGGGGTCCAGAACAACAGAAGGCTCTGCAACAGATCCAGGCTGCTGTGCAAGCTGCTCTGCCACTTGGGCCATATGGCCCAGCATATCCAATGGTGCTTGAGGTGTCAGTGGCAGATAGGCATGCTGTTTGGAGCCTTTGGCAGGCCCCCATAGGTGAATCACAGTGGAGGCCTCTAGGATTTTGGAGTGAGGCCCTGCCATCTTCTGCAGATAACTACTCTCCTTTTGAGAGATAGCTCTTAGCCTGTTACTGGGCTTTGGTGGAAACTGAATGTTTGACTATAGGTCACCAAGTCACCATGCGACCTGAACTGCCTATCATAAACTGGGTGCTTTCTGACCCATCTAGCCATTAAGTGGGTTGTGCACAGCAGCATTCCATCATCAAACGGAAGTGGCACTAGGGAAATGACCACAGGATGGAAGTGGTATATACGTGATCAGGTTCCAGCAGGTCCTGAAGGCACAAATAAGTTACATGAGAAGTGGCTCAAATGCCCATGGTCTCCACTCCTGCCACCCTGCCTTCTCTCCCTGAGCCTGCCCCGATGGCCTCATGGGAAGTTCCCTATAATTAGTTGGGCCTGGTTCATGGATGTTTCTGCACTATATGCAGGCACCACCCAAAAGTGGACAGCTGCAGCACTACAGCCCCTTTCTAGGACATCCCTGAAGGACAGTAGGGAAGGAAAATCTTCCCAGTGGGCAGAACTAAGAGCAGTGCACCTGGTTGTGCACTTTGCATGGAAGGAGAATTGGCCAGATGTGCGATTATATACTGATTCATGGGCTGTAGTCAATGGTTTGGTTGGATGGTCAGGGACTTGAAAGAAGAATGATTGGAAATTGTGACAAAGAAATGTGGGGAAGAGGTATGTGGATGGGCCTCTCTGAGTGGTCAAAAACTGTGAAGATATTTGTATCCCATGTGAGTGCTCACCAATGGGTGATCTCAGCAGAGGAGGATTTTAATAATCAAGTGGATAGGATGACCCCTTCTGTGGACACCATTCAGCCTTTTTACCAAGCACCTCTGTCATTGCCCAATGGGCCCATGAATAAAGTGGCCACGGTGGAAGGGATGGAGGTTATGAATGGGCTCAGCAACATGGACTTCTACTCACCAAGGCTGATCTGGCTATGGCCACTGCTGAGTGCCCACTTTGCCAGCAGCAGAGACCAACACTGAGTCCTCAATATGTCACCATTTCTCAGGGTGGTCAGCCAGCTACCTGGTGGCAGGTTGATTATATTGAACCTCTTCCATCATGGAAAGGGCAGAGATTTGTCCTCACTGGAATAGATACTTACTCTGGATATCGGTTTGCCTATCCTGCACATGATGCTTCTACCAAGACTACCATCTGTGGACTCATAGAATGCCTTATCTGCCATCATGGTATTCCACACAGCATTGCCTCTGACCAAGGTACTCACTTTACCGCTAAAGAAGTGCAGCAGTGGGCTCATGCTCATGGAATTCACTGGTCTTACCACGTTGCCCATCATCCTGAAGCAGCTGGATTGATAGAACGGTGGAATGGCCTTTCAAAGTCACAATTGCTGTGGGCAGCAAGCCACCCAGGTGCCGAGGCAAGAGACCGAGGGCACAAGCTGTTCCAGTATAATAAAATATAAAATAAGAATAGTTATACCAGAGATAGATCTTAGATATGATTATATATATCATTAATCATTAGTAGCAATTACTCTTTATTCCAATATTATAATAATCCTCGCTCTATAATCATAAACTAGGAAAAACCAGGCCATACAGAGTTAGGAGCTGAAGGGACATAGTGAGAAGTGACCAGAAGACAAGAGTGTGAGCCTTCTGTTATGCCCAGACAGGGCCACCAGAGGGCTCCTTGGTCTAGCGGTAACGCCAGCGTCTAGGAAGACACCCGTTGCCAAGCAGACCGTAGTCTAGCGGTAGCGTTAGTGTCAAGGAAAAACACCCGCTACTTAGCAGACCGGGAAAGGGAGTTTCCCTTTCCCCAGGGGAGTTTAGAGAAGACTCTACTCCTCCACCTCTTGTGGAAGGCCTGACATTAGTCAGGCCTGCCTGCAGTTATCCGGAGGCCTAACCGTCTCCCTGTGATGCTGTGCTTCAGTGGTCATGCTCCTAGTCTGCCTTCATGTTCCATCTTGTACACCTGGCTCTGCTGTTTAGTTAGCAGTAGCAAATTAGTGAAAGGACTAAAAGTCTCTGATAAGCAGAAATAATGGTGTAAGCTGTTTCTCTTTCTCCTCTCTCTCTCTGCCTTGGCTGCCAGGCAGAAAAGGGCCCCCTGTCCAGTGGACACGTGAGCCATGTGGCCTTACCTATCATTGGAGATGGCCCACACTCCTTATCCTGCCCCTTTGTCTTGTATCTAATAACTATCAGCACAGCCTGGCATTCAGGGCCACTACCGGTCTCCACGTCTTGGTGGTAGTGGTCCCCCGGGCCCAGCTGTCTTTTCTTTTATCTCTGTCTTGTGTCTTTATTTCTACACTCTCTCGTCTCCACACACGAGGAGAAAACCCACTGACCCTGTGGGGCTGGACCCTACAATTACCATGTCAATTAGGTGACAATATTTTGCAGGGCTGGGGCAAAGTACTCTAGAAGTCTGTGTATGTGCTGAATCAGCATCTGATATATGGTACTGTTTCTCCCATAGTCAGGATTCATGGGTCCAGGAATCAAGGGGTGGAAGTGGAAGTGGCACCACTCACCATCACCCCTAGTGATCCACTAGCAAAATTTTTGCTTCCTGTTACTGAAACATTACGTTCTGCTAGCCTAGAGATCTTAGTTCCAGAGGGAGTAACACTGCCACCAGGAGACACAACAACAATTCCATTAAACTGAAAGTTAAGATTGTCACCTGGACACTTCGGGTTCCTCCTACCTTTAAGTAAACAGGCTAAGAAGGGAGTTAGAGTGTTGTCTAGGTTGATTGACCCAGACTATCAAGATGAAATCAGTCTACTACTCCATAACGGAGGTAAGGAAGAGCATGCATGGAATACAGGAGATTCATTAGGACCTCACTTAGTATTACCATGCCCTGTGATTAAGGTCAATGAGAAACTACAACAACCCAAGCCAGGGAGGACTGCAAATGGTCCAGACCCTTCAGGAATGAAGGTTTAAGTCACTCCACCAGGAAAAAACCTCGACCTGATGAGGTGCTTGCAGAAGGCAAAGGGAATACACAATGGGCAGTAGAAGAAGGTAGTCATCAATATCAGCTACGACCACATGACCAGCTGTAGAAATAAGGACTGTAAAAAGTATTAATCCTAGGTGTGTCTGCGTGGGTGTTGCCAAAGGAGATTCACATTTGAGTCAGTGGGCTGGGGGAGGCAGACCCACCCTTAATCAGGTGGGCACCATCTAATGAGCTTCCAGCGAATATAAAGCAGGCAGAAAAACATGAAAAGGCAAGACTGGCTTAGCCTTCCAGCCTACATTTTTCTCCCATGCTGGATGCTTCCTGCCTCGAACATCAGACTCCAAGTTCTTCAGTTTTGGGACTTGGACTGGCTCTCCTTGCTCCTCAGCTTGCAGACAGCCTATTGTGGGGACCTTGTGATCATGTTAGTTAATATTTAATAAACTCCCATTTACATATATACATATATATATACACATATATAATATTTATCCTATTAGTTCTGTCCCTCTAGAGAACCCTGACTAATACAGATTTTGGTACCAGGAGTGGGGTGTTGTGTTGCTGAAAAGATACCCAAAAATGTGGAATTGACTTTGGAATTGGGTAACAGGCAGAGGTTGAAACAGTTTGGAGGGCTCAGAAGAAGATAAGAAAATGTGGGAAAGTTTGGGACTTCCTAGAGACTTTGCCCAAAATGCTGATAGCAATATGGACAATAAAGTCCAGGCTGAGGTGGTCTCAAATGGAAATGAGGAACTTGTTGGGAAGTGGAGCAAAGGTGACTCTTGTTATGTTTTAGCAAAGGGACTGGCAGCATTTTGCCCCTGCCCTAGAGACCTGTGGAACTTTGAACCGGAGAGAGATGATTTAGGGTATCAGGTGGAAGAAATTTCTAAGCAGCAAACATTCAAGAGGTGATTCGGGTGCTGTTAAAGGCATCCCATTTTATAAGGAAAGCAGAGCATAGAAGTTTGGAAAATTTGCAGCCTGACAATGCAATAGAAAAGAAAATCCCATTTTCTGGGGAGAAATTTAAGCCAGCTGCAGAAATTTGCATAAGTAACGAGGAACAGAATGTTAACTCACAAGACAATGGGGAAAAGACATGTCTCTCCAGGGCATGTCAGAGGTCTTCACAGCAGCCCTTCTCATCACAGGCCTGGAGGTGTACAAGGAAAAAATGGTTTCCTGGGATAGGCCCAGGGTCCCCATGCTGTGTACAGCCAAGGGACTTGGTGTCCTGTGTCCCAGCTGCCCCTAGCCATGACTAAAAGGGACCAAGATAAAGCTCCAGCCATGGCTTCAGAGCGTCCAAGCCCTAAGCCTTGGCAGCTTCCACATGGAAGTCTTTATTCCATGTGGAATAAATAAGTCTTAAACACATTTTGCTAAATTTATCCTTATTTCATGCCTTTGATGCAATTGCAAATGGTGTTGTTTATTTGATTGCAATTTCCAATCCTTGTTATTAGTACATAAAACACTATTTGTTTTTGTATGTTTTACTTTATGTGACCTTGATAAACCCACTTATTCAAGTAGCATTTTTAACATACATGTGATTATGTTACATTACATGGCATAGTTAACCCTAAGACAGTGAGGTTTTCCTGGTAAGTCTGACCTAAGCACATAAGCTCTTCAAAAAGGAGAGGTTTTTTTTCTAGTTTCAAAAGGCAGTGTAGAATAGAAGCAAACTGGTTTCACTCTCTCCCACAGAAAACCAAAAACAAATATACAGCACCAAGATTATCACCAGAAATATCCCAGAACCCAAATAAAAAGATGAGACCACTTCCAGGCCCACAGAGAAGTGAAAACACCCTGAGTAGTTGGTAAGAGAACTAGACACCCACATTTGCAATGCCCCCTCCCCCATTCTGCCTGGCACCACATGTGTTGAAAAATTTCCCCAACTCATTGTTTCTACACTGAGAAAAGCAAATGGAGGAGACAAACAGCTTCCCCACCATCTTGGGTTCCCTGGCAGGAGAACTGTCCCTACCTTAGCCCATGGGAAGCATCAAGCAGTATCCCTGAAGACAGGCAGAGACAAAGTGGGGAGGTGGGACTACCATCTCCAGCCCTGGAAACTCTGCTCTGAAATGCAGCCACATGAGATGCGAATGACAGTGGATGTTCAGCAGCACCATGCTGTAGGAGGTTCATCCCACAGATCCCCTAGGTACAAACCCCTAGCCGGCCTTCCCACACTACTGGGATATCCTTTTGGGACTTCCCCACCTCTAACTTGAGAAGAGCAGTGCTCTAACCATTTACTAGAGCCAAGGGGAGCTTGTTTTTAAGGTACCACCTAGAGCCATAAAGGAGGACTATGTGACCTAGCATTAGCGAGCCTCTAAGCTTGGGAACAAGATAGCCGACTAGAGATGCCTAGTATTCATCTCCTCCCCACCCCCTACCCCAGACAAGAAGGAACCAAAGCAAAAAATAAACAGCTCAGTGTTGACTGGAGTGTTGAAGGAAGAGTGCTGGTATGCAAAAGAGGAGTGGAAATGCACCTGTCATGATTAGAAGTCCAGGAGGGCAGTGTGGAAGCACTTGGCCTCTGCAACCCCTTGTCCCTCATCCAGAACAGAACTGCCTAATGTCAGGAGTCACTTATTGCGGATAAACAAAAGATCCCCACCACCCCTGATTGCCACTGCAAACACCTAAAGTCCTTACAACAGGAGAATCCCATCGTCACCCAGTTTGGAGAGCTGCAGGGCATTCACACAGCTCCATTGCCCTAGATTAGGAGCACAAAGTGTGCACTCCCCATCCCCCAACTATCCCCTGTAAGCCAGTCTGCTGCAGCAGGGCACCATCTTGAGATCAGAGTCATGTCTGGAGTGCACCCTATTCTGGAGGCCAGTATCCACTGCACCTCTCCAGCACTGGAGCTCTGTCTTTATTCCACCAAGCCCACACTGGAGGCTGAGCACCACAATGCTGGCAGCATGAAGCCTGGGCCCAGGATTGGCTGTGACCCTGGAGAGCAGAAAAACCAACTCCTACCACCCTCACTTCCAGACAGAGGAAAAGTCTGGCAGTCCCACCCAGGGCAAAACTGCCCTTGAGCCAGCCACACTACTGCATGCCCTCCTCCAAGTGGGAGAGGTCCTCAAGACTCTGAGTAGCTGACACACTTCCAGGCCAGTGGAGTGGCTATGTGCCTATATTCAGGGCCTGAGTAATAGTTTTGAGGTGCCCTATTCCCTGCAGACAAGGCCCCGACTTGCCCAATGGCCCTATGTCCACAATCAGTGGCTGAGAAACTGCTCTAGGGGCTGCCATTTGCAAAACACACCCAGAACAACCAAGCAGTTGTGTGCCCTGGGACTGAGAAGCAGCTCAGCTGGCCAATCCTGGTGGGCGAATCCCCAGTCCAGCTGAGCAGATGCACACCCACATCCCAGGTCCAAGAAACAGCCTGGTGGCTCACCCTCAGCAGACACACACTCAGGCCAGCTGAGCAGTCATGCAGCTGTGTCCTGGGTCTGAGAAATAGTCCCATGGGCTGCCTGCAGCAGACACACCCCCCAGGCCAGTCAAGCAGCCCTGTGCCTGCATACCAGACCTGAGAAACAGCCCTGTCCGCCACACATGGTGAGCATGCCCATAAGCTGGCCAAATATCTATGCTCATGCTCCTGGCCAGAGTAACAGCCCAGTGGCCCCAACCCCAGGGAGCCAGACCTCAAGCTGACCAGCCCATTGTGCCTATGCACACACACCCCAACCTGAGAAACAGCCTGGTAAGCCTGACCTAAGTGCACAAGCTCTTTAAAAAGGAGAGGGAAAGCTGCACCACCAGTGCCACAGACTCTCTCAGAATAGGCCATTGAGAAACTTGAAACACCACTAATGTAGATTACAGCTGAAAAAACTACACAGAGACTACATTACTGCATCCATCTAGAGCCCAGGGCAATGCACCCCACTGAACTGATGCCCTGAGGCCCATTCATATGAATGAGTCTTTCCCTTCAAAACTTACTCCATACAAGCAAAAGAGGTGATTTTTTTTCCCACCAGATGTATAGAAATCAACATAGAGACACCTCAACACATTAACCATGAAAATGCAAGGAAACGTGTCACCTCCAAAGAAAAATAATAATTCTCCTATAACAGATCTCAATCATAAGGAAATATATAAAATGCCAGAAAAAGAATTCAAAATAATAATCTTAAGGAAACTCAGTGAGTTACAAGAGAATACAGATACAACATTCAATGAAATTAGAAAATAATTTATGATTTAAATAAGAAATTTAACCAAATGGTAGATATCATTAAAAAGAGCCAAACGGAAATCCTCAGCTGATGAATTCAATGAATGAAATTAAAATATACAATCAAGCACTTCAACAACAGATTAAACAAAGGAGAAGAAAGAACTTCTGGACTTGAAGATAGGTCTTTTGAAATAATACAGGCAGACAAAAAAATAATTTAAAGGAATAAAGAAAGCCTGCAGGATATATGGGACACCATTAAGCAAACAAATATTATGGGCATTCCAGGAGGCAAAAAACAGGGAAATTGAAAACACATATAATGAAATAACAGCAGAAAAATCCCAAATCTTGGGAGAGGGATGAACGTCCAAGCCCAGGAAGCTCCAAGAACCCCAAATAGATTCAACCCAAACAGGTCCTCTCCAAGGCATATTATAGTCAAACTGTCAAAAGTCAAACATAAAGAATTTTTAAAGTAGCAGGAGAAAAGCATCAATTCAGATATAAGGGAATCCCAGTTTGATTAACAGCAGATTTCTCAGCAGAAACCTTACAGGTCAGAAGAGAATGAGATGATACATTCAAAGTACTGAAATAAATTTTTAAAACCTGTCAACCAAGAATATTATACCCAGCAAATCTATCCTTCAAGAATGGAGGAGAAATAATTTTTCTTGAGAAGGAAAAACTGAGAGAATTCATCACCACTAGACCAGTCTTACAGGAAATGCTCAAGGGAGCCTTACATTTGGAAGTGAAAAGACAATAACCCATCATGAAAACATGCAAAACTATAAAACTAACTGATATAACAAAGGGGAAAGATAAAGGAATCAAGCCTTATCACTACAGAAAACCACCCAACTGCAAAAACAAATAATAATAGATGAAGCAAGGACCAAAGAATATACAAAGCAACCAGAAAGCAATCAATAAAATAACAGGAGTAAGTTGCCACCTATCAGTAATAACTTTGAATGTAAATAGATTAAATTGCCCATTTAAAAGCTAGAGACTGGCTGAAGGACAAAAAAATAACAAGACCCCACTATATGCGTTGCCTTACCTATAAAGACACACAAAGACTGAAAGTGAAGGAAGGAATGGAAAAAGATATTTCATGCAAATGAAAACCAAAAGTGCCAGAGATGGTGGCTCACATCCATATATCCAGCACTCTGGGAGGCCGAGGCAGGCAGATCACGAGGTCAGGAGTTCCAGACCAGCCTGGCCAATATGGTGAAACCCCAACTCTACTGAAAATAAAAATTAGCTGGGCATGGTGGCACACACCTGTAATCCCAGCTACTCAGGAGGCTGAGGCAGAAGAATCAGTTGAACCTGAGAGGCAGAGGTTGCAGTGAGCCAAGATACTGCCACTGCACTCCAGCCTGGGCAACAGAATGAGGCTCTGTCAAAACAAAAAACAAACAAACAAACAAACAACAACAAAAACAAGCAGGAGTACCTGTATTTATATCAGAAAGTACAGACTTCAAGCTAAAAACTGTAAAAAGAGACAAAGAAAGACATTATATAATAATAAAGGGATCAGCTCAGCAAGAGAACATAACAATTTTAAATATATATGCACCCAATACTAGAGCACCCAGATATATAGAGCAAATATCTTTGGATCTAAAGGGAGAGGTAGACCCCACTACAATAATAGTTGGGGACTTCAGCACCCCACTGTCTGCACTAGACAGATCATCTAGACAGAAAATCAACAAAGAAACATTGGTTCTAAATTGCCCCATAGAACAAATGGGTCTAATAAACCTTTACAGAACAGTTCACCCAACAGCTACATAAAACACATTCTTTTCATCGCTACATGGAGCATTTTCCAGGATTGGTCATATACTAGGATACAAAACAGGTCTCAACAAATGTTTTAAATCAAAATTATATCAAATATCTGATCACAATGGAATAAAACTAGAAATCAATAACAAGAAAAACATTCAAAACTATGAAAATACATGGAAATTAAGCAGCATAATCCTGAACAAACAATGGGTGAAGGAAGAAACTAAGAATGAAATTTTAATACTTCTTGAAACAAATGAAAATAGAAACACAACGGAAAAGTAGTATTAAGAGGCAAGTTTACAGCAATAAATGCCTACATAAAAAAAAAACTAGAAAGAAAATAAATGACTTAATAATGTACCCCAAGGAACTAGAAAAGCAAGAACAAACCAAACCCAAAATTAGTAGAAGAAAAGAAATAGTAAAGATCAGAGCAGAAATAAAATTAAACAAAAACACAATACAAAATAACAAAAAATGAAAAGTTGGTTTTTTGAAAAGAGAAAGTTGATAAACCGTTACCTAGACTAACTCTAAGAAAAGAGAAGACTTAAATAAATAACAGCAGCAACGAAAAAGAAGAAATCACAATGGATATCACAGAACTATCAAGGATCATTAGAGACTGCTATGAACAACTGTAGAGGCTGATAAATTTCTGGACACATACAACTTACCAAGATTAAACCAAGAAGAAATAGAAAACCTGAACAGACCAAGACAAGTAACAAGATTGAATCAGGAATTAAAAAGTCCTTCAACAAAGAAAAGTCCAGTACTGGATGGCTTCACTGCTGCATCCTATAGAATTTTTAAAGAATAATTAATACTGCTTCCTCTTAAACTATTCCAAAAAATTAAAGCAGAGGGAATTCTTCCTAACTCATTCTTCAAGACCAGAATAACTTTGATACCAAAACCAGACAAGGATACAACAACAACAGCAAAAAGAAAACTACAGGCCAATATCTCTTGTGTACATAGATGCAAAAATCCTCAACAAAATACTAGCAAACTGAATTAAACAACACATCAAAAAAATAATAACCATGCTCAAGTGGGCTTTATCCCAGGAATGCAAGGGTAGTTCAACATACACAAATCAACAAACATCATACATACATCAGTAGAATGAAGGGAAAAAAACATGATCATCTCAATAGATGCAGAAAAATGTTTTGATAAAATTCAGCATCTCCTTCATGATAAAAACTCTTAATAAATTAAATATATAATCAAAGTAACTCAACATAATAAACATATATGACAAACCCAGAGTTAACATCTTACTGAATGAAGAAAAGTTGGGGGGGGGGTATCCTTGTTTCAGTGCTTAGAGGAAAAGAAAGTTCTAACTCTTAGTACTGATAAATTTAGTAAAGTTGAAGGATTCTAATATACAAAAATCAGTAGTATTTCTATACATAACGATACAGTTTAGATATTTGTCCCCTCCAAATCTTATGTTGAAATTTGTTCCCCATTGTTGGGTCCTAATGGCAGGTATTTGGAACATGGAAGCAGACCCCTAATGAATGTCTTGGTGCCATCTTCATGGTAATGAGCAAGAACTGATTATATTTTAAAAGCCTGACACCTTCCTTCCATCTTTCTCTCTCCCTTCGCCTCACCATGTGAGGCAGCTCCCTCTTGCCTTCTTCCATGAGTGGAAACTTTGAGGCCCTCACCAGAAGCATATGCTAGTGCCATGCTTCTGTTACAGCCTGCAGAACTGTGAGCCAAATAAACCTAATTTCTTCATAAATTACCCAGCCTCAGGTATTCCTTTATAGCAACACAAATGGATTAAGGCACATGAACAATGAACTAGCTGAAAAAGAAATCAAGAAGGCAATCCCATTTACAATAGATACAAAAAAACAGTGCCTAGGAACAAATTTAGCCAAGGAAGTAAAAGATCTCTACAGGGAAAACTACAAATTATTGATAACAAAATTGAAGAGGATTCAAATAGAGAGATATCTCATGCTTATGGATAGCAGAATGACAATACTACCCAAGGCAATCTACAGATTCAGTGCTATCTCTATCAAAATACCAATGACATTCCTACAGAAATAGAAAAAAAATCATAAAATTTGAATGGAACCACAAAAGATCCCAAATAGCCAAAGCAATCCTGAGCAAAAGGAACAAAGCTGGAGCTATCGTCACATTAGCAGACCTCAAAATATACTACAAAGCTGCAGTAACCAAAACAGCAATGGCATGGTACTGGCATAAAAACAGACATATAGACCAATGGAACAGAATGGAGAACCCAGAAATTAATCCACATATCTACAGCCAACTGCTTTTTGACAAAGGTGCCAAGAATATTCACTGAGGAAAGGACAGCTTCTTTAATAAATGGTACTGGGGAAACTAGATATTCACATGCAGAAGAATGAAACTAGACCCCTTTCTACTCTATACAAAAATCAACTCAAAATGAATCAAAGATCTAAATGTAAGACCCAAAACTATAAAACTGCTAGAAGAAAACATAGGGTAAATGCTTCAGAATATTGGTCTGAAAAAAAAGATTTTATGAATAAGACCTTGAAATCACAAGCAACAAAAGCAAAAATTAACAAATAGTGTTATATCAAACTAAAAGATTTTTACATGGTGAAGGAAACAATCAAAAGAGTGGTGATTAATGTCCAGAATATAAAAGAAGCTGCAACATCTCAACAAAAAAAAAGAAGATTTAAAAATGGGCAAATAATCTGAATAGACATTTCTCAAAAGAAGACATGCAAATAGACAACAGGTATGTGAAAAATGCTCAACATCACGAATCATCAGGGAGACACAAACCAAAACCACAATGAGATGTCATCTCATCCTAATTAGGACGGTTATTGTCAAAAAGACAAAAAATAACGAATGGCGGCAAAAGTGCAGATAAAAGGGAACTCTCGTGCACTGTTAGTGGATGTGTAAATTAGTACAGCCATCATGGCAAACAGTATGGAGGTTTCTCAAAAACTAAAAATAGAACTACCATATGATCCAGCAATCCCACTGCGTATTTATCCAAAGGAAAAGAAATCAGTATATCAAAGGGATACCTGTACCCCCATATTTATTGCAGCACTATTCACAATAGCCAAGATATGGAATCAACCTAAGTGTCCATCAGTGAAGGAAGGGACAAGGAAAATGTGGTATATATACACAATGGAATACTACTCAGCCATAAAAAAGACTGAAATCTTATCATGTGCAGCAACATGGATGGAACTGGAGGTCATTATGACAAGTGAAATAAGCCGGCCATAGAAAGACAAATATTGCATGTTCTCACTCACATGTGGGAGCTTAAAAAGTTGATCTCATGGAGGTAGAGAGCAAAATGATAGTTACCAGAGGCTGGGAAGGGTGTGGGGGAAGGGGATGAAGAGAGGTTGTTAAGGGGTACAAACATACAATTAGACAGAAGGATCTGATCATCACACACATGGGTACCTGGTCTGATCATCACACACAAGTAACTGATTCGATCATCACACACGGGCACCTGATTTGATAATTGCATTACTCAGCAAACGTACACCCTTATTTATGCATTTTGTTGTTTGAAAATGTTACCTTAAAAGGAAAAATAACTATAAACAAATGTTTAATGATATGCACGCAGAAGTATTTAAGAAGTGAACTGATGTTTGCAACTGGCTTTGAAATGCATAAAATAAGATGGATTGGTGATGGACACAAGGATAATCAATTAAACAAAAATAATAAGTTAATGACAGAATGTAAGTGATTGGTGCATAAATTAAAGAATGAGAATGCCCTTCTCTGAAAGGAAGTGAATCAGTAAAGCCCCATGTATTTCCTGTAGGTCATTAAAAAGAAAGGCTGGATAACCCCATCTCTCACCCTTTATGGTGCCAGGACCACGAAACCTCACACAGGGAGGAGAGCATTTCTCGTGTTTTCCTTGACCTCACACCAAGAGGCGTTGGGTTGGAGAGTTGGGGTTTGGGTGATTTTCTCCAAAGCAGGATATCAAGAAACGCCCCCACCCCGTCAACATAGATCAGGCAGTGTGCACAGTGCGCATATGTGACTCTCAACTCATCCCCGGGCAAGAACCCCTGACTAAAAGAAGACATGGCCAGCGGCACCCCCAAGGTAAATGCTCCCGCATTGCTCCTGAGTCCCAGTTGCCAGCGAAAGGGAGTCAAGCAGGTGCATGGGGTGTCGGAGGGTGTTCAGTGGCCTTTTTGGGCTCCTGCTCTGCTAGCCGCTGGCCCTCCCTTAGCTCCCTGCTGCCTTGTAGCCCTGACTGCACCTATCCATATGGCCTTGGGATGTTGGGAGTTCCACATTGAATGACGGCAGCCCCGTGGGGGAGCACATTATTTATAAATATGTGGCGTTAATTACTTTCTTGTTCCTTGCTGCTTGCATGAGATTCTCAAAGTCATATGTTGAAATTAGTTTGTTAACACCTGGAACATTTCACACTGGAAACTTCCCTTCCTTTTACCTGATGGAAGGAAACAGTCTCCTCAGTGCCACTGATACGTGCTTGTTCCCCAGGGAGTAGGTGAGGGGTTCGGGGTGGGGCTGACCACTGTGTGCAGCACAGCCACCACTCTGCTGTTGTCCATGGATGTGCAGACGATGTCTAAAGGGCCAGGTTCGTGAGAAAGAAGTACTGGATTCAGGCTGATGGCCACGACCATGAGGATGTTTCCTACAAGTGCCATCAGGTAAAAGAGGAGGAAAAAAGCAAAGCAGCAGCCCTGGAGTGGAGGGTCTTCAGAGAAACCCTGCAGGACAAACGCCTCTACGCTGTGTGATTGGTTGCTGCCATTAGGAGTGCGAGGCCCTCAGGGGTCACTGGGCACAGCTAGTGCCACCAGCACAGGAACAGGGTGGCTAGGCGACCTGTCCCCTTGCTCGCTGTCCTGCTGAGACTCTCTGGGAAAGTTTGCTGTTGGCAACTTTGCTGCAGAAAGCACATAATTAAGATGTTAACATGGGTCCCTGCGCCCGGGGAGAATCAGAGCATTAACCCTCCACTCTGCGGGGGGGTCAACAAGCCCAGCGTCACTCACCCCCGAGGACAGTGCTCCCTGCCGGCCTGCAGCGGGGCCGGCATCACAGTGAATAACAAAAGTGCAGCAAGAGCCTCTCATTGCTTTGATTTTAAACATTTCCTCCATTATTCCAGCACACAGAAGCTCGTGGTGTGCAAGTGTGTTTGGCCCCCGAGGCAGGCGGAGACCACCACATCAGTGACCTGGGCACAGGACTCTGGGTCCCAGAGAAGGAAAACCACCCAGCAGGCGTGGGCTTTATGGAGAGTTAGCCTCGGGACAGCACAGGTTTCACCTGCAGAGGCTGTGAGGGGCACTCTCCAATGGGAGGCACGTGGAGACATCAGGGCAGTGAGTGGCTCCAACTACCGCCAGGCCAGACTCCAGCTCTTTTGGCCAGGTGACCGCAGCTGTCAGATTTCGGCTGTGGGTTGACCTGGCCACAGCTCCTTAGTGGAAACCACAACTGCGGCCCTACCTCGGCCACCCCAGGCCGCTCCCTCGGGAGGGCAGACTCCATGTAGAAGCGGGCACGGACTGGTCATCCCTGTTCCTGGTCTGGACGGGAGGTTTGTTCCCTCAGCGGGTGTCAGGCTGTGTTCGAGACTGGATACATCAAAGAAAGGCACAGACCCAGCCTTGCGCAGCCCCTAATCCAGTGCCTCCACTCAACCAACCTCACGTACCTCTCCCACCACCCATCTCTGACCACCTAGCCTCCTCGGGCAGGACAGGCCCAGCCCAGGGCAAGGAGAGGCTGCTTAGTCAACATCAGAGGAAACAAGGCCCAGCCCACTTCCTTCACAGCCCAGGAGGCACCCAGCCCAGGTAGTCTTCAACCCAGGCAGCCTTCAGCTGCAGCCCTCAGCCCAGGCAGCCCCTCAGCCCAGGCAGCCCTCAGTCAGGCAGCCCTCAGCCCAGGCAGTCCCAAAGACCCCCTGGCTGTCCAGTCTGAGGCCCGAAATCCACCCTCCATCACAGGAGCCCCATTTGTCCGCGAAACCAAGGGCAGGGCTGAGCCTTGCACCCCAGAGCCTTGCACCAGATTCACAGGAAGCTTCCAGGCCCCTCTTCCAGATCCTGATCTGCCTTAAAGGCCAAACCACAGGGCTCCGGCTTCTTGATCACCTGATCGAGGGCACAGATAGGGCACAGAGCAGGTCCACAGAGGTTCCCAGGCACTTACAGTTTCAAACGGAAACCCTCAACACAACAGCAAAGCAATTTCAGCAACATTTTTTCCACATTAAAGTAGGTCAGGGCAGGGTAGAATCAGATCTGACTTTTCAAAAACATTGAAAGGAAAATTAGGTGGGTCATCCATGTGGGAGGAAGGCGCGGAGGGTTGCAGCCACTCACTGAGTGAGGAGTGTGGCTGGGCCAGCTCCTGTCTAAATGGGTGTCCACATGTCCATGGACATGATGGTGCCTCAAGGCTGATGCCCATCTCTTCCCAGTCAGTGTCTCCTGTGTTTGATGCTGACCTTTGAGTAAAGTCTGTCCCCTTGGGGTGGACGCTGAGGTTGCTACAGAGGCCCATGTGCCCCCCAGGAGCGGCTCTCAGGGAGCAATTACCCCACTCGGAGGTAGAAAGAGGTCCCCGTGGGAACCGCCCCCAGGCTCGAGCAGAGACAGGCCAGGGCACCTGCAGGGCTTCTGGGTGATGGACCTGGGGAGAACAAAGCCAGAGCTGGAGGCTTCTCCCCAGCACCTCTGCCCTGGACACGCAAGGGCCATGTGCAACCCTCCCTGCAGGAGGATGGAATTTTATTTAAATAGACTTAATCTTTTAGAATAGTTTTAAATTTGCCCCCACCCAGTTTCCCCTGTTACTGACATCTCCCATTAGCGTGTGTTACATTAATGTGCCAGTATCAATCCTGTACTATCAACTGCAATCCGTGGCTGATTCCCAGTTCCTCCGTGTTCCCCTAACGTCCTTCTGTCCACATCACAGTTAGGAGCTTCCTTAGGCTTCTCTTGACTGCGACATTTTCTCAGACTTCCCTCGCTCTTGATGAACTTGGTAGTTTTGGAGAACATTGGCCAGGTATTTTGTATTTGCCATGTCTTCCCTTGACTGGGATGTGCCTGATTATTTTTTTACTCATGATTAAAGTGATGGGTTTTGGGGCGGAAGGACACAGAGGCACGTGACATTCTCATCACACCACACCGGGATGCACACTGTCAGCATGTCTTGCTGTTGATGTGAACTTGAGAAGGTTAATATTTTCATCACAATTCTTATGTGTCCATCCAGACGCTGAGGTGGCCTGCAGTGTCCAGGGAGACACTGTCCTGCCTTCAAGGATGGAGCATCCAAAGGGTCTGAGGAGACGAAGAGTCTTCGGGCAGGCTGGAGCCCAGACCCCCACTCTGCACCCAGCAGGCCTGGCCATGTAGATGAGGCATTGTGAGCCCATGGGGGTGGACTCGCTTCCTTGTTTGGGCCAAAGGCCCACAACTGATTGGTAAAGCATGTGTAGGTGGTCACAGAAAGTGCCCATAGTTAGAACTGAGACGATAATTGTGCTCAGGAGAAACCTAGCAATTTATCTTAGTGACCAAGTGCAGAAAATAAGACATGCAGAAAACAGTCATTGCAAAAGAACCAGAGACATGGCCATGGCTGATTTAAAGTGGTTCTTAATTTCATCAAAGGAAGACAACTGGCCCCTTTGATTTTCCAAACCTCCTAACATCCTTCAACTCAATCAATCGGCATATATTTTTAATCTCTGGCCAATGATTATCTATTTGCCATGACAGTGTATGTAATAGCATTTCAGCAACCCAAGATTTGAACACTTCCTCTAATTTATTCAAATGTGATATAACCTTCAGCTATGCCAGATTTTCCTAATCAAGCACACCACTTTTCTTAAAAAATAATGTTGATTTATAAAAACATTCAGTATCAAAGGTCACTGCAACACTGATTTAAGGTTATTTCATGGCCCACAATAAGTAACCATATTTGTAGCATTTAAACCTCAAAATCCAAGCTAAGTGGTAAGATGTGGGGAGCACCTGCTACATACCTGGAATTGTCCTAGGGCTACGGGGATCCTCAAAGCCCGATGACAGTCCCTCATCTTCCAACATTTTGGGATCCTCAGGCAGCAGGGCCACCCCCAGTAAGGCTCAGCAGGTCTGAGTCACCTGACCACTGTCAACCAGGCACTCCCTGGGGGACCCTGTGCTCAGCCTATGGGAAACAAGCTAAGCAAAGGGGCTTCTTCAACTCTGGGGTCAGTGAGACACCCACCACCAATTAGACACAGGATGTTCCCTTGGGAGGGGGCTCTGTATTCATCTGTTCTCGCACTGCTGTAAAAAAATACCCAAGACTCTGTAATTTATAAGACAAAAAGGCTTAATTGGCTCATGGTTCTGCAGGCTGTACAGGAAGGAGAGTGGTATCTGCTTCCGGGGAGTCCTCAGGAAGCTTGCAGTCATGGTGGAAGGTGAAGGGGGAGCAGGTGCCTCACGTGACAAAAGAGGAACAAGAAAGAGGGAGAGACACCACACTCAATGACCAGATCTCAGGAGGGAGATGCCACACTCAACTGAACACATCTCAGGACGGAGACGCCACACTCAACAACTTACATCTCAGGAGCGAGACGCCACACTCAACGACCAGATCTCAGGAGGGAAACGCCACACTTTCCACTGACCAGATCTCAGGAGGGAAACGCCACACTCAACGACCAGATCTCAGGAGGGAGATGCCACACTCAACTGAACACATCTCAAGATGGAGACACCACACTCAACAACTTACATCTCAGGAGCGAGACGCCACACTCAATGACCAGATCTCAGGAGGGAGATGCCACACTTTCCACTGACCAGATCTCAGCAGGGAAACGCCACACTCAACTGACCAGATCTCAGGAGGGAGACGCCACACTCAACGACCAGATCTCAGGAGGGAAACGCCACACTCAACTGACCAGATCTCAGGAGGGAGATGCCACACTCAACGACCAGATCTCAGGAGGGAGACACCACATTCAACGACCAGATCTCAGGAGGGAGACGCCACACTCAACGACCAGATCTCAGGAGGGAAACGCCACACTTTCCACTGATCAGATCTCAGGAGGGAGACGCCACACTCAACTGACCAGATCTCAGGAGGGAAACGCCACACTTTCCACTGATCAGATCTCAGGAGGGAGATGCCACACTCAACGACCAGATCTCAGGAGGGAGACGCCACACTTTCCACTGATCAGATCTCAGGAGGGAAACGCCACACTCAACGACCAGATCTCAGGAGGGAGACGCCACACTCAACGACCAGATCTCAGGAGGGAGACGCCACACTCAACAACCAGATCTCAGGAGGGAGACACCACATTCATTGCCATCTAATAATTTTGTTAAAATTCTCATTTTTTCTACATACTATTCTTTTCAGTAAATTCATTACATGTATAATTACTAAGCTAATATCTTTAAATTTTTAAGACTTTACACAAATAAACTCATAAGTAAGGAGCCCTCCTTTTTCAGCTCACACAGGCTGGTGACGGTTTAGGCAGTCACTCACCATCATCCTAACCAATCTGCTGGTAACCCAGAAGTTCCAATTGTGCTGATTTTGCCCCCAGGGCACATTTGGTGACGTCTAGAGACATTTTTTTATTGTCACAACTGGAAGGGGGCTGCCACTGGCACCTGGTGGGTGGAGGCCAGGGATGCTGCTCAGCACCTATGATGTACAGGATGGCCCCATGCAGAGAACAACCCAGCCCCAAGGTCAGTAGCGCCAAGGTTGAGGGGCTGCTCTGCCAGCACGTGGACTCTAACACTGAATTACCATAGCAGATCTATTCTCTCCCCAACTCTCCAGCCCCGCACGGCTGGGGCAGACACATCTCCCACCGCCATTTTCCTCTCCAAGACACCTCTTCCCACAGGCCTGGGTGTCCTTTGATACTTCCTAAGAGCCAGAGCCTCCCAGTCTCCCAACCTTTGCTCCTGCCCCATAGCCTCTTGGGCAACATCTGAGCTGCCAGCCCACCAAGAGCAAAGATCAGCAACAGCCCAAAGTACAATGGGGGCCACTGTCAGGGTGGGGTCCCCTGTGTGCCCAATGGGACACCTGGCTGGGCTCTGTGAGTCCTGTGGGGAGACAGCCCAGAGGGAGGAAGGTGCTTAGTGTGGCCTGGCCCCCAAGCCCACATCTGGACCTGGCTGAGGCCACCCTGCAGGACTTGATTGAACACTTTCTTCCTGTGTTCCTGCTGTGGGGAGGACCCCTCGGTACCAGGGCCACAGTTGGAAAGGACCACCCCAGGGGAGCTCATGAGAACGCTCAAAACTCAAACAACCTAATAAAGCATGAGCAAAAATTTTGAACAGACACTTCAACAGAGTACATATACAGATGGCAAATAAACACATGAAAAGGTGTTCAATATCATTAGTCCTTAGATAAATGCAAATTAAAACCACAAGGACACAGCACTGTATACCTGTTAGAATGTCAAACATTATCAACTGAGTGTTGGAACCTTGTGGAGGAAGCAGAACACTCAGAGATTACTGGGGGGATGTAACATGATGCAGCTACTCCAGAAAGGTTGGTAGAATGTTAAACTTGCACCTACCGTACAGTCGTTCCATTCCTAGGTAGCCAAGAGAAATGAAAGCACATATCCATATGATGACTTGTACATGATTATTTGTAGCAGCTTTTTTTGCAATAGCTGAAAACTTTAAGCAACGCAAATGTCCGTCAACACGTGAACAGGTAAACAGCACAATGGAGGGCTATTTGCCAAGAGGAAAAAATGAACTATGGTTTCTCACCACATGGAAGAATCGCAAGTAATTGTGCTGAGCGAAAAAAGCCAGACTCTCATCCCCGAAAAAAGAGTACGTGCTATATAATCCATTTACAGAAAATTCAAATAGTGCAAACTAGTCTACAGTGTCAGAAAGCTGAACTTTATCACCTGAGGGGCAGGACACAGGAAGGGACAGGACAGACGTTCAAACATACATGAAAAACGTTGGGGCTGATGGATGCGTCCATTCTCATAGACACTGCGATCCTTTCAGGGGTATATGTGCATGTCAAAACTTATTGCAATGTATTCTTTAAATATGTGAAGTTTATTGTATGCTAATTTTACCCCCATAAACCTATTAAAACAAAATCACAACATATCAAAACTCTTGGAATGCAGCCAAAGCCATGCTAAAAGGGAAAGTTATAACCTAAAATATACCCATTAAAAAAGAAAAAATGCTGAATATCAACAATCTGAATGTCCATATAAAAAAGCTAGAATAAGCAGAAGGAAATCACAAAGATGAGAACAGAAATAAATGAATTAGAAGGCAGATATTCACTAAGAAAAGTCAAGAAAACCAAAGGCACAAGCTCCAAGTGCCTTGGAAAGACTAATGAGATGAATAAGCCACCAGCAGCACCAGTCTAGAACAGCAGAGTGCCCGGAGTCCCAGCTGTGCGGGGGGCTGTGAGGGAGGATCGCTACAGCCCAGGAGTTTGAGTCTGGTCTGGGCAACACAGTGAGACCTTGGTCTCAAAAAAAAAAAAAAAAAAGAGAGAAGATACAAATTGCCACTATCGGGATTGAAAAATGCACATGACTACAGATTTTATAGACATTAAGGCTAGTAGAAAGATACTATTAACAAATTCATACGGACAAACTTGAAAATTCAGATTAAATGTACCAATTCATTTTTAAAAAGGACTGAACAAAGCAGATCTAACAGGAAATAGAGAATCTGAATACTTCAACTATTTATTTTAAAAAATTAAATCTGGAAAAAAAAAAACCTTCCTAAAGAGGAAACTCCAAGCCTAGATAGAGAGCTTTAATAGTGAATTCTTCCAAACATTTAAGAAGAAATAAAACCAATGCTACATAAACTCTTGCAAATTTTTTTAAATTATTCTTTAAGTTCTGGGGTACCTGTGCAGAATGTGCAGGTTTGTTACATAGGTATACACATGTCGTGGTGGTTTGCTGCACCCATCAACCCGTCATCTAAATTAGGTATTTCTCCTCATGCTATCCCTTCCCTAGCCCCCCACCCCCTGACAGGCCCCAGTGTGTGATGTTCCCCTCCCTGGGTCCATGTGTTCTCATTGTTCAACTCCCACTTATGAGTGAGAACATGCAGTGTTTGGTTTTCTGTTCCAGTGTTAGTTTGCTGAGAATGATGTTTTCCAGCTTCATCCATGTCCCTGCAAAGGACATGAACTCATCCTTTTTTCTGGCTGCATAATATTCCATGGTGTATATGTGCCACATTTTCTTTATCCAGTCTATCACTGATGGGTCATCAGAGTGAACAGGTAACCTACAGAATGGGAGAAAATTTTTGCAATCTATCCATCTGACAAATGGCTAATGTCCAGAATCTACAAGGAACTTAAACAAATTTACAAGATAAAAGCAAACAACCGCATCAAAAAGTGGGTGAAGGATATGAACAGACACTTCTCAAAAGAAGACATTTATGCAGCCAACAAACATATGAAAAAAAGTTCATCATCACTGGTCATTAGAGAAATGCAAATCAAAACCACAATGAGATACCATCTCATGCCAGTTAGAATGGCGATTATTAAAAAGTCAGGAAACAACAGTTGCTGGAGAGGATGTGGAGAAATAGGAACACTTTTATACTGTTGGTGGGAGTGTGAATTAGCAAATATTTTTTAAAAGAGAATATACTCCTAACCCTTATGGGACCTGAATAAACCTCATACCAAAAATTAAACTGAAATACTACAACAAAAGAAAGAAATTACACATCATTTTCTTTTTTAAACATTGACCCAACATATTACCAAACTAATTCCTGTGAAATACAAAAAGAATAATATATCATGATAAAGATAAGTTTGTTTAACCCATGGTTAATTTAACATATGAAAATCAATCATCTATCATCTTAATAGATACAAAAAAGAATTTGATAAAAGTCAACACTTACTTATGATAAAAAGCAAAACCCTTAACAAATTAGGGATAGACTAGGCTTTCCTTGATCTGATAACTAGCATCTACAAAACCAAACATCCAATATTATATTTCATAGTGAAATTAAATGTGGAACACATTTGCTCTGAGTCCATGAATGAGACAAGACCTCCACTGGCCGCCTCTCTTCAACACTGGACTGAAGGATCCCAGCCCCCGAAACAAAGCACAGAAAAAGAGATTAAATGTACACGGATTGGAAGGAGAAGATAAATCTGAATATTCACAGATGACATGATTACACAAGTAGAACATCTAAAAGATACTTTGGATTCAATTAAGAAGAGTTTTTAAGAAAAAAGAGGAAGGTTCTGGTATGGGGAGCAACACACTGCTGGGTGCCAGAAGCGAGCTGTAGAGCGGAAGATGAAGATGGCACCATGTGTCTCTAAACCACAAATGGAACCGCTGATTTCTGTATGTATTTGCATTTGCTGTAATGTGTGGGAAATGTGAAGGTTACACAGCACAACTGTCCACAGCAGATGGCCCTCGAAGGGGATGAGGGTTAGAGCCAGGCAGGGCCTGGAAGGACTGGATTTTATATGGACGTGGAGGACATTGCAAGAGAAAGGCATCCAAGCTGTTCTCACGAAATCCACTACAATTGTACAAGAAAATGAAGAGCTGTGATTTCGACAGCCAGCTGGTGTATCTCATCCTCAGGGTGCTTTACAACGTCATCTCCTCCGGAGGAAACGCAGCCTCATCATATTCCTGAGAAACAGGTCTGCTGTGTCCTCCCTCCGCACATATAGACTGTCCCTCCAGGAGGTTAGACGCCTCCCCTGAAACTGGTGCAAGAGACACCGTGTGACCAAATCGGCACACGTGCAAATTGTCCCCAGAGCACATTTGGCAAAGCCCATAAAACAGGAACGCATAAACATGTCAACCAGAAAGCACCTGGCAATGTTGAAGGCATCTTGACACTGAAGCACCCCCAAGTGGCCTGTGACAGCAGCACAGCTCCCATGGGTGAGGAAACTGAGGCTGAGTGAGCTGCAGCATATGCCCCTGCCAGGCCCATGGCTCCCAGCCAGCCCTCTTCTCCCACCACGGGGCAGGCCTCTCTGATAGGGGCTGCAGCCACTGTCTCTACCCTCATGGGTGTGGCCCTGCTCTCCCCTGCCCACGAGCCCCTTTGCATCCATGAGCCCTGTGGTCAGCAGCCTTCTGAAGCCAGGCTCCTGTGGTCAGAGTCCCTTTCCACTGCCTCTTGTGGTCAGCATCCATAGCCCACCCCAGAGCTCACCCCTGAGCTGGAGCACAAACCCACCTGTGGCTTCTGTGTCCACCTTCACCACACCTATGTCCTCCTCATCTTGGGGCACGGCCTCGGCCTCCATGATGTCCTCGTACAGTCCTGCTAGCGGCATTTCCCCAATGACATCATAGATGGCTTCTCCAGGAGATGCCTCGGATCTTCCCACACCTGAGGCAAGGTGAGCATGGTCACGCACAGGCCCTCAGTGTGGACATGGCCACAGGCAAGGGAGGGCAGCAACTCCAGGCAGGAACCCCACCCAGGCAGCAGAGAGGCAGGATGCTGTGGGCTGGGATGGAGGGACCACGGCAACATAGCCAGATCTCCAGTGCCCTCCCATCCCTGGTCACCGTCCCTTGCCAGTAAGCCACATGAGGCTTCCCAGTGGGCCCCAACGTGCTACCTGGGGGAACCTTCTAGGGTTCAGCTCAGTCTTGAGGGCTGGAGGCTGATGCAGATGTCTGCCACTCTCTCTGGCCAATAAAATGAGCCCTAAGTGACACCAGCCTGCAGGCTGAAGCAACTCTGCCTTGAATCTGATCCACCATGTTGACTTCTGACCAACTTCAGTTCCCGGAAGGCCTCTAAGATTTCTGTTTTATCTACTGTTCCTTGCATAAGAGCATGCATTCACTGTAAATCCTGCCCTTAAGCAATTGTCCTACATGTCCCCTTCCCCTGGGGTATATAAGTTCTAGTTGTGAGGGATGATAATATGGGCATCCACTGTCTCAACTAGAGGCCATCCAAGGCATGGACATGGCTTGTCTTCATAAGTCCCTTTTAAGTGTCTCTTTCTAAGGAACTGGATTTGTCTGCCTCTTTCTTCAGCTTCTCAGTTCCTTGGACTTTGGGGGTAGGTCTGCATAGGCCTGACTGCTGCGGGGCACCCCGCCTGCCCGGACCCCAACACCAGGTTGGAGCTGTGAGCTGCTCTTGCTCCTGCACACCAGCTGATGGGATCAACGTGGGCTTGCGCTTACCCCTCTGCATGGCTTGTGTGACTCGAGGCAGAATCAGAAAGGCCATGAGGCCCAGAAGGAGAAGACCAAGAAGGGCTCCCAGGACAACACTGACCGCCCAGAATGTCCGAAAGGGAGCTGCAGGCAGCGGGGGGCCTGGGCCAGGCTCTGAGAAAGAAGAGGTCTTGAGCCAGCAGGGTGGCCAGGGGGGACCTGCACACCCTCAGCAAGACAGGGTGGCTCCAAGGGCCCAGCCACACCCTCTCCCTCATGGAGGACCTGCAAGTCGGAAGTGCTGGGGCGGGGGGGGGCATCTGCTGGTTTCAGCTGCTCATAGCACCCCAAAATGGCTAGTGTCCACTGGGGGTGTCTGCTTTCAAGGGACAGCCCCCTTCTTTGGTAAAACGTGGCCCCCAGGCAGATGCCAGGGCAAGTCACAAGAGGTGACCAGAGCACAGAGAATGGGAGCGGCTCAGGGAAAGTTACCCACTGCTGCTATTTTTGCTAAGGTCATCACTGTGGTTAACTGTTTGTTTTCTGCAAAGAGAACGAGGTGCAGGCTTTGGGAACCACTGAACCTGCCAACACCCAGGTGACACATACCCGAAATGAACAAGGATTGGAATAAACAAAAGGGAATTCCCAAAAAAGATTAGGGGGAAACCCCAGAGGGTGCATGGCCCAAACAGGCCTCCACAGCAAATCAGCTTAACCCAGAAAAATCCCAGGGTGGAAACCAACCCACTAACCCCTGGGCGAGCTCTCCTGCCCACCGAAGTGACAGAAGCAACACTCAAGACTGACTCCACCCCAGCGCCCTCTGCTGGCCTCATGACCGATTTCCCACCGCCCCCCACTCACCCCAGCAGCGCACGCCCGCGTCCTCCTTGTGCGCGCAGTCTCCGCGTCCCCACCGCTCCGCAGGGCAGCCCCACAGGGACGCCTCGCTGCCCCGGCACCCCACCTCGTCCAGCCACACGGGCCCGGAGCTAGGGCCAAAGGCGGCGGCCCCCAGGGCGGCGGCGGCCCGACCACAGCCCAGCTGGCGGCACACGACCTCCGCGTCCGCCAGGTCCCAGCCATCGTCGCACACGGTGCCCCAGGAGCCCGCGTGCCAGAGCTCCACGCGCCCGGAGCAGCGGTCCTCGCCCCCGCGCACGCGCAGTGCGCCCTCCTCTGGAACAGGGGCTGCGGTCACTGCGGGGGCTGGACCGGGATGGGGAGGAGGACAGGGACAAGGACAGAGGGGTACCTGGGCAGCCGAGCGAGGAGGAGCAGTTGAGGGGCTCCCCAGGGTCCTCAGGAACTTCTCCTGCCTTTTCTGCATAAGAAATTGGGACCCGTTTCTGAATTTGCAAGCTCGGCAGCTTAAATTTTGTAAAACATTTTTCATTTCCTTTTTCCCTCTGTCTCCCCAACACACCAATTTCTGCTGGCTAAAGAGAGAACTCTGTTTAAGCAAGGGATCTCCACATGGGATTACAGATTCCACAAACCGTGCCCGAGACTTCTCCAAGGGGGACGCCTCCCTGTGGGACGTCCTCAGTGGATACCGGGAAGTGCAGGGGTCCTGCTTCCCTCACTGGGGGAGATCACGGGGTCTGGGAAGACTCCAGATGTTCCCCACCCAGCCCAGAGCCTCAGAGCAGGGACCTCCCGCTTTGACCGGACCAGCACAGGGCAGACTCATCCAGAATAAGGAAAAGGGAAACTGACAGTTCATCTCCCAGGAAAGGGCCCATGCAGACACAGTGCGGGGCCCCTCAGAGACCCCTCTCCACCACCACTCCCCCCCCACACAGGTCCACCCACTCACCTGTGCACAGGACCCACGCTTCCTCTCCGCTGGAGCATGAATGCTGGTCCCAGGGGGCTGACGGGCACTGCCACAGGGACCAGTCATGCCTGTCCCTGCACTGGATGGAGCCCACCCAGAGAAACTCAGGGGCAGACCAGCTTCCTGCCCCGGCCTGCAGCTGCCCGTGGGACCCACAGCCCAGCTGCCCACACAGGACCCCCAGGGAGGCCGCACTCAGGGTCCGGCAGACACCACCCCAGGTCCCATTGTAGAAAACTTCCAGCCGCCCTGTGCATGGCTGCCTGTGGTCCTGCAGCCTCAGATCCGTGAACTCTGCAGAGAGAGAGGCCAGTCAGCAAGGCCCAGCTCGGAGTCTGGGTGGGGACGACAAGGTGGACGGGCTGCAGGACCTGAGCAGAAGACGCCGGCATCCTCCTTGTGCCTGCAGTCGTGCTGGTCCCAGCCCGCCGATGGGCACTGCCACAGCGCAGACTCGTGGCCCTGGCAGCCCAGCTCGTCCAGCCAGATGCGCCCTGCCCCGGCTCCGAAGTGTGCGGCCCCCAGGGCGCTCAGGGCGCGGCCACAGCCCAGCTGCCTGCAGACCACGTGCGCGTCCCGCAGGTCCCAGGCATCGTCACACACGGTGCCCCACGCGCCCCCGCGCAGCACCTCCACGCGCCCCGCACAGCGCCCCGGCCCCGCAGCCAGCCGCACCCTGAGGCTCCCTGTGGAGAGACAGAGTCAGGGCGCCCGGGACCCCACGGCGACGGGCCACGCGGGACGCGGTTCCGCCCTCACCGGAGCACACCACGCCGGCGTCCCGCGAGGTCCCCGCGGGCTCCTGCAGGGTCGCGGACACGTTGCACTGAGTCAGGCGGGTTTCGGTGCCCACACAGCGCACGCGGCTCAGCGCCACCTGGACCGACCCGCGCCTGGGGGGCAGGTGCGTCATAGGCTTGCTGGGCCGCTCCGCACCCGAGCTGCCGGCACACCACGCCCGCGCCGCGCAGGTCCCAGGCATCGTCCAGGACGCGGCCCCACACGCCGTCCAGGGAGACCTCCACGCGGCCGTCACAGCGGCTCTGTCCTTCCCTCAGTCGCAAGGCGTGGGGCAGACCTGGGGATGGAGACGCACGGGGGCCCAGGATGTCAGCGGGAGGGACCCAGGACCACCACCCAGCAGGGCCCGTCCCTCTGAGCCCCCTCTGTCCTTGTCCTTCCTTGCACCCCGCTGTCCATGCCTCTCACTCACCCTCCTCCTCCACCGTCCTGGCTGCACCCACCTGAGCAGACCACGGAGGCTGAGTTTCCCGGGGCACAGGCCGGGGCCCCCAGGGTGCTTACTGGGCAATTCCACAAGTAGGGCTCTGTCCCCTCACAGTGAAACGCGTCAGGCCAGATGGCAGCGCCCCCGTCCCCAAAATGGCCTCCTCGAGGTGCAGCCACCACATTGCCACAGTTGAGCTGGTGGCAGAGGACGGTGGCATCTGCTATGTCCCAGTGGGTGGCACAGAGCAGCGCCCAGGACCCCTGCACCTGGAGCTCCACGCGGCCCTCACAGCTGCTGCTGCTGCCATTGACCAGCCTGAACTCTAGGGGAGAGGAGGAGTCAGCCTGGCTTGCAGACAGCCGACCCAGAACATAGCTGTCTGTGGTCATTTCCTTCCTTCACACCCAGTGGGATGGGCACAGAGCCCAGCCTTGGTCTCACCAGCTCCCCCACCCTCCTCTGCATGGGCATCCAGCTCACACAGCTCTCTGGAAGAATTTGATCTTAGCTGCAGCCTTGGGGCACATCACTCTACACCCAGTCTCTTCCCTACGCTTCTTTCAACCAACAGAAGCAAACATCAAAAGCACCCACACCTACTGACCAGAGGCACCTTTAGGGCATGAAGGGATTTGGCAGAGAACAAGGCAGGGCTGAGCCTTCAGAGCCCACACACAGGACCTCACCTGAGCACCTGAGCCCCGCGTCGCGGCCGGGCCCACACTGGCTCCCGCGCCCCCGCGGGCAGTGGAACAGCAGCGACTCGTTTCCCGCACAGCGGAAGGCCTCCGTCCACACCGGCCCCGAGCCCCGGCCGAAGCGGGCGCCCTCGGGCCTGGACACCGCCGCCCCGCACTGCAGCTCCCGGCACACCACGTGGGCAGTGGCCAGGTCCAGGTCCAGGTCCGCATCGCAGACGGTGCCCCAGGTCAGGCCCCGCTTTACCTCCAGGCGCCCGGCGCAGGGGTGCTCGCCGCCCACCAGCCGGGCCTCGGTGTGTCCTGGGGACAGACATCCTCTCAGGAAGGAGACAGGTGTTCTCAGGTCAACAGCCTGGCCCTGAGCCTTAGACTGCAGAAGGCTTCAGCCAGCAGCCATCATCTGCATCTAGGCAGAGGGTCTGCCAAGCACAGGCAGGAACTTGCAGCCAGAGGCCCTTCCACCCTGCATCCAGAGCAGAGCAGGCGTCCTTGGCCGCATCACCAAGGTCAGGGCCAGGGTCACCTGCTGCAGGTGCCCACATATTTCACAGCCTCTGCCTGTCCAGGGCCATGACAGCAACACCCTCTGCAATCCCAGAGGCGAGGTCAGGGCACCCCTTCGTCCACTGAGCACCACCCTCTCTGGGGTACTGCAGCAGGCAGACTATCCACCTCATTTCAGCTGCTCCTCATATGCACAACAAGGCCAGGAGCTGTGAGGCCAGTGCAGCTCACACACACTTGAGGCAGGGCCGGGAAGAAGTGACCTCTACCCAACCCCGATCCATCTTAGACATGCAGAGATCACAGCAAAGGCAGCTCAGACTTGCACCAGCAGCCCTAGATGGCCTGCGGGTTCTGAGCCAGGACACCTCTATGGGGCCGCCAGAAACTCAGCTCCGCTCTGCTGAGAACCAGCGTGAGAGCTGAGGCCCTTTCCCTCAGCATGCACATGCACCACGTCTGTGCCCGTGTCATGCAAGACAGGGGGGCCCATCCGTGGGAACGCCCATCCCCCTTCTCCCTGCTCTCCCCAGGTCCAGGCCCAGCATCATCCCAAGGGTCACTGGGAACATGGGGTGGCAGCCTCACCTGAGCAGACCACTTCTGCATCCAGCCGCAGGTCGCAGCCGCTGCGGAAGTTGTTGTCCAGTCTGCAGCTGCGGATGGTGGGCTCGGTACCCCTGCAGGCCAGGTACTTCCTGACGACACCCACGTCCCGGCGCGGGGCCTGGAGCACAGGGCCGCGGCCCAGCTCCCGGCAGAACACCATGGCCTCCTCCACATGCAGGCCACAGAGGCGGTCCACCCCATTCGCGTTTCTGATCTCGGGGAGTCCCGCACAGGGGCTGCGGCCCTTCACCAGCCGGAGCTCCCGGAAGGTGCCGTCTGTGGAGCACAGGCCGGTCCTCCGTAAGGTACGGACCCAGCTGGCCGCATGGTCACTCGGCAGCTCCTTTTTCAGGGAGGACAGTGCTGGGCTGAGCCAGGGCCAGCTTCAGGGGCAGGTGACCGGGCAGTCACACAGGGCACGGGGCTCACAGTGGCCCCTGTGCCCAGCTTCATGCTCTGCTGCTCTCCTGAAACGATGGTCCTCGCAGCGTCCCTTCACACTGGGCCCCAAAATGGTAGCAGGTCCTGGCCAGGTGGGTCAGCGTCAGGACGCTATGAGGGGGTCCTCACAGCCACATAAAGTGTGAGGGACGGCTGCGGACCCTCGAGCCAGACCTCAAAGGGAAAGCGTGTACCTTTCTGTCATTTGTCTAAGAAACCATGATCAGCCACCTGTGTGGGCCTCAGGCGTCCACGACCCCGCCCCCGCCCCGCTGCCGCCCCCCCCAGCCCCCGCCCCGCTGCCGCCCCCCCCAGCCCCCGCCCCGCTGCTTGCTCTCCACTGGCTCTCCACGCCCCCACTCGGCCGCTGCCTCCCCACGCCTGGGCCGCACTCTGCTTCCTTCCTCCACTCTCTGACTCTCCCTGGCATTGGTTTTTCAACAGCTGAATCTTACAGTCAGGATAGTTCCGGTGCCAAGAGAGGAGCCCCTCCCAGAGAGAGCTCCAGACCCACAGCCTCCCCACCTGTCTCCGAGACTCCCTCCGTCCTCCGAGTCCTCCTCTCCGTCCTCCCACTCCTCCTCCTCCACAGCCCCGCCCCCTTCACTCCTCCCTACTTACTGGAGCACAGCGCGACCACCACCCATGCGTGGGGGCACGGGCTCTGGCTCCATGAGCCAAGGCTGCACTCCCAGAGGGAGGACTCGTTGCCCCGGGCAGGACACGTTGTGGAGCCAGGGCTGGGCCATCTCTCCAGGCAGCGGGAAGTACTTGGGGGCGCCCACGGCGGGGCCACAGCCTAGCTGCCTGCACACCACAGAGGCCTCTGCCAGTGTCCACTCCTGATTGCACAGGTATCCCCACGCCCCGCGGTGTCGGACCAGCACCACTCCGTCGCACGTGCTGTGTCTGTACGCCAGCCTCAGAGCACCTGGTCCACCTGCAGACAGACAGGTCCAGTTAGAGGCGCAGGAGGGAGGTGGCAGCCACGGCAGCTCTGGCGGCATCAGGGAACAGCCTGTGAGGCCTCAGCAGCAAGTCGGGTTCCTCTCACCCCACCAAGCAGTCCCAGAGAGGTGATGGGCGCGGCTCACACAGAAACCCTCACCCCATGTGTCTCCCCAGGGGCTGCTCCCCTCCCCGGCCCTCTGGAGCCCCAACATCGTGGAGGACCCCACCCCTCAGGCAAGGAAGTCCCGTGTTCTCCTGGGTCTGCAGCAGCGTGGGTCCTCCCACCCACTCTCTGCCTCCCAAGCATCATCCCCCACTTCCACTGGAGGCACTGTGGTCTCCAGCCCACCACTGTCACACCTGCCCCACCCACGTGACTGTCCACATCCCTTGGAGTGCCCCGCTCACCCCTCGCTCCTGTCTTCTGCAACCCTGGGCATCCAGGAAAACAACCCCTGCCTGCCCTCCCGCCACGCCAAACCCAGCCCCACTACTCCACCCATACCAGCTTCCAGCCAGGATCTCACCCTCCATGGTCTCCGAGCATCTCAGCTGCCGCAGCACCTTCTCTCCCACCCCCCACGGAGGCACCCCTAACCACCCTCTCCAGGCCTCTGCATCCCCACATCAACACAGCCACCCCAGGGAAAATGAAGCAACCACTAGGAGGAAGTCCATGTGGGTGGGGCTGTGTGGTCCCAGAGCAGCCTCCAGGGCCGCTGGAGGCCTCCACACCCAGAAGAGAGCCTCCCAGGTGGCAGTCAGGAGCAGAGGGGGGACCCTGCCTGGTCTAAGATGAAGACCTTTCTCTCCCACCTCCTGGGGAACCTTGAATCTCCTCCCTCTCAGTCTTCATCCATCCCTCCACACCCCCCAGCCTCCCCATCACCCTCCCCACCTGGTTCTTCTCAGGACATGGATGTGTGCTGGTGTCTGCAATTTTTTTCTTTTTTAGACAAAAGTCTCGCTCCGTCACAGGCTGGAGTGCAATGGCACGATCTCAGCTCACGCCTCCAGGGTTGAACTGATTCTCGTGCCTCAGCCTCCCGTGTAGCGGGGATTATAGGCGCCCACCACCACGACTGGCTGGTTTTTGTATTTTTAGTAGAGATGGGGTTTCACCATGTTGGCCAGGCTGATCTCGAACTCCTGACCTCAGGTGATGCGCCCGCCTCAGCCTCCCAAAGTGCTGGGATGACAGGCGTGAGCCACCACGCCTGCTATGAACGGCTTTTTATTTTATATTTTCTAAAGCTATTTCTTGTTGTAATAGAGAATTCCAGCCCTTGTGCTTGCGATCTTCTTTAACGCAAAAGCAAATCCCATCAACCCCAGGATTCTATCCATCTGTGGCCACATTGCTGCCTTTCCTTCAAATCCAAACCTCCTCTGCCCTTTCTGCAGCTGCCCACAGACTCCCACCCCACCGCTGGGGGTGCGGCTCCATCCAGCACCAGGTCACCGCCCTGCTGGGCAGCTGGACCAGCCCTGACAGTGAAGTGTTCCTCAGCCTCAAGGGCACCCTCCCCTGCCTCCCGCCCAGCCCCACACTCACATCATGGCTCCATGCCCATGTACGCAGGTCCCCGGGGCTCCCTCTCACCTCCAGCCTCTCCTGCTGTTCCTTCTAGCTGGACCCCCCTCTCTACACCTCCCTGCCCCTGACCCAGCAGCCCTTCCACATGGCTTCACACCCCAGTGTCCCCACCTGGGTGCAGCATCTCCGTGGGACCCCATGTTCAACCTCACTGCCAGATGCAGCCAACCCTCCCACCTCCTTCCCAGGACGTCAGCCCTGCTCCAGGGCACATGGATGGAGCAGCCCCTGCAGGGCCCCTCAGGACTCTGTTGATCGGGGTCATTGGGACCAGACACTGGGCCGTGTCCCTCATTTTGTCCAGGGCCTGACCCAACCCTGAGCCCTGGGTTCCGAGCAGTGGGGCTAGGGGCTGGGGGCTCCGAGGCCACAGGGATCCGGCCATGTGGAGCCACCTCCCTCCTGCCCCAGCATGTCCCACGCACTCTGGGCTGAGTGAGACCGAGGCAGATGGCAGGACACTGCAGGGACCCTCATGCCCTGGGGCCTGGGCATCGACAGAGCTGCTGCCTCCAGAAAGTTCCACGGATGAAGGAAGCAGAAACTTACCAGTGGGGACTGCCCAGAGATTGAGAAGAAGGGGCCCGAGTCCCAGGGTCCAGAGAGCTGCCCTCATGGTCCCACAGCCCTCTGGGCTTCAGCAAGCTCTCGCTGCTTAGCTGGGGCAATGGCGGAGGTCACAGCCCAGAGTCACATATACAGAGGTGGGAGCTGCCAAGGACCTCCTGGGGCCAATGGGGACAGCCACAGCCTTTCCAGAGCGAATCAGCAGCTCTGCCTCTCAGCCGTGAGCAGAGCAGCCAATGCCTTGCTGGCCTGAGCACCACCAGACGCGGGAGGGTGCAGGCCGTGGGTTTCCTCCCACACTGACAGCTGCTGATGGGACTAGACCCAACCATCAGGCAGGTGGTCCAACCTGCCCACAGCAGAGCATCAGGGAAGCCTTGCGTCTCTGCCCTCCACTCGGGCCCGTCGGCTTCAGCCATGCCACCACCACAGAAGGCAATGATGCCAGACAGCCAGGGAGGTGTCCTCTGTGCCGGCAGATGGCACTAGCAGAGTTAGGGGTAGGGGTAGGGGTAGGGTTTGAGTGGGAGTCACAGCAGCACCAGAAGAATGACACGGAAGATCTTTGCAAGAACTCTGAGAACTGAACTGTCGTTGGAACCAAAACCTTTGAGAGAAGATAAGTTAAGAATCCCTCATCATATGAAGACCCAGGGACACGACCATTTCAATAAGAGATAACAACTGTGGCCGGCACCAGGAAGACTCGGGTGTCAGAATTATCTGACAAGGATTTTAAAACAGGCATCATAAAAATGTTTCCACAACAAATTGCAAATACTCTTGAAATAAGTGGAAAAATAGAAATCTCAGCAAAGAAATAGAAGTTATAAAAATGGAACAGGCTAGGTGCGGTGGCTCACGCCTGTAATCCTAGCACTTTGGGAGGCTGAGGCGGGCAGATCACCTGAGGTCAGGAGTTCGAGACCACCCTGGCCAACATGGTGAAACCCTGTCTCTACTAAAAATACAAAAATTAGCCGGGCGTGGTGTCACTCACCTGTAGTCCCAGCTACTCAGGAGGCTGAGACAGGAGAATCGCTTGAACCCAGGAAGCAGAGGTTGCGGTGAGCTGAGATTGCACCACTGCACTCCAGCCTGGGTGACAGAGCAAGACTTTGTCTTTAAAAAAAAAAAAAAAAAAAAAATGAAACAGTGGTAAGGATGTGGAGAAATGGCAACTCTCAGATTTTGCTGGTAGACTGGAAAATGGTGCAACTGCTTTGAGAAAGTTTGGCAGTTTGTCAACATGTTAAATAAAGATACTCCTGGAAGATACCACTTGAGCCAGGAGGGGCATTTCCACTCTTGGGTACGTATCTAAGAGGAATGTAAACTTATGTCCACGCAAAAATCTCTACATGAATGTTCATGCAGCATTATTCATAGGAAAGATGGAAACAGCTCACGTGTGCATCAACTGATAAATGGATAAACAAAATGCGGTATGTCCACATTGCGGAATGTCACTCAGCCATAGAAAGGGGACGAGGCACCCACACAGGCTGGATGTGCGTCAACCTTGAAAACGCTCAGTGAGAGAAGCCAGACGTAAAAGACCACATGCTGGGTAAGATTCCATTCATATGAGATTTCCAGAATAGGCAAATCAATAGAAAAGGAAATTAGATTCGTGGTTTCCAGGGGCTAGAGGAGGAGGAAAGAGAAAAGGATGGAAAATAGTATAGTGTTTTTCTTTTATATTTTTATGTTATTTATTTATATATTCATTTATTTATTAGGAGACAGAGTCTCACTTTCTCATCCAGGCTGGAGTGCAGTGGCATGATCATAACTCACTGCAGCTTCAACTTCCTGGCCTCAAGTGATCTTCCTACCTTAGCCTCCTGAGTAGCTGGGACTATAGGTGCATGCCACCAAGTCTGGCTAATTTTTTAAATTTTTTGTAGAGATGGAAAGTCTTGCTATGTTCCCAGGCTGGTCTCAAACTCCTGGCCTCATCTGATCCTCCTACCTTGGCCTCCCAAAGTGCTGAGATTACAGGAGTGAGCCACCGCAGCCAGCTACAGGATTTCTTTTTCAGGTGATGAAAATGTTCTGAAATTAGCTAGTGGTGCTGGTCGCATAATCCTGAATATACTAAAATCCTCTGCATCACACACTTTAAGAGTGCATTTATGATATATGAATCTCAATTAAGTTGTTTTTAAAATAAATGATTATAGAACTGAAAATATAATAACTGAAATGTTAAAAACTCAATGAACAGACTAGTAGAATGGAAAAGACAGAGGATGGCACCAGTGAACTTGATGATACATCAATAGAATTTACTCAATGCAAACAGCAGAGTGAAAATAGAAAAATTTATAGAGCCTCGGGGATCTGTGGGACAATAATAACAAGACTTAATCTTTGTATCATGGGAAATTCAGGAAAGATAAGAGAGAGTGTGGGGCTGAAAATGTATTTAAAGTAACAACTACTGAAAATTCTCCAAATACGGTGAAAGTCACAAAACTACAGATTCAAGAAGCTGAGAAATCCAAAATAAGATGAATTCAAAGACATTCACACCAAGACACATCATAATTAAACTTTTGGAAACTAAAGGAAAAAAAATCCTAAAAACAGCCAGACAAAAAGGATGCACCGACTATAAAAAATGGTAATATGAATTACAGCTACTTTCTCATCTGAAATGGAAGCAAGTAGGAAGTGCTTTATCTTTAATTGACATGTAAGAATTGTACATATTTATGGGATACAGAGTGATACTTTGATACATGTATGCAATGCATAACGATCAAATCAGGGTAAGTACCAAACCCATCGAACATTTACCATTCATCTGTTGGGAACATTCAAAATCCTCTCTGCTAGCTATTTGAAAATACACAACAAGTTATTTTGAATTATAGTCACCCTACAGAGCTATAGAACACTGGAACTTATTCCTCTGTAACTTTGTATTTATTAAACAACTTCTCCCTGTCTGCTTCTCCCCTAACCCTTCCCAGTCTCTAGTAACCCTAATTCTACTCTACTAATATGAGGTCAATTTCTTAGTCCCGACATGTGAGTGACAACTAGCAGTATTGCGGTATTGATATTTTTGTACTTGATTTATTGCACTTAATAGAATGTCCTACATGCACACACTGCCACAAATGGCAAGATTTCTTTTTTTTTTTTGAGATGGAGTTTCACTCTTGTTGCCCAGGCTGGAGTGCAATGGTGCAGGCTCGGCTCACTGCAACTTCCACCTTCCATGTTCAAACGATTCTTCTGCCTCAGCCTCCTGAGTAGCTGAGATTACAGGCACATGGCAACATGCTCAGCTAATTTTTGTATTTTTAGTAGAGACAGGGTTTCGCCATGTTGGCCAGGCTGGTCTTGAAATCCTGACCTCAGGTGATCCACCTGCCTTGGCCTCCCAAAGTGCTGAGATTACAGGTTTCTTTAATTTACTTATTTTTTTTTTGAGACACCCCCAGGGTCTCATTCTGTGGCCCAGGTTGGAGTGCAGTGGCATGATCTTGACTCACTACAACCTCTGCCTCCTGGACTCAAGCAATCCCCCCACCTCAGTCTCCCTAGTAGCTGGGACCACAGGTGCATGCCACCACATCCAGCTAATTTGTTTGTTTTTTTTGTAGAGATGGGGTTTTGCCATGTTGCCCAGGCTGGTCTCAAACTCCAGGACTCAAGCCATCCACCAGTCTTGGCCTCCCAAAGTGCTGGGATTACAGGTGTTAGCCACCATGCCCTGCCTATTTCATTCTTTTTTATGGCTTAATAGTATTCCATTGTGTATATATATTACATTTCCTTTATATAGTTATCTATTCATGAACACTTAGGTTGATTCCATGTCTTGTCTATTGTGAATAGCACTGCAGTGAACATGGGGGTGCAGATATCTCTTCAATTCACTGATTTCCCTTCCTTTGGATAAATACCCAGTAGTGGGATTGCTGGATTATATGGTCATTCTATGTTTATTTTTTTGAGGAAACCCCATACTGTTTTCCATAATGGCTGTACTAATTTACATTCCCACCAACAGTGTGTAAGTTTTACCATTTCTCTGCATTCTCACCAGCATTTGTTACTGTTTGTCTTTTAGATAAAAGCCCTTCAAACTTGGGTGAGATGATATCTTATTGTGGTTTCAATATGCATTTCTCTGCTAATTAGTGATGTCGAGCTTTTTTCCATATATTTTGGCTCTTTGTATGTTTTCTATTGAGAAATGCCTATTCAGAAACTTTCACCCATTTTTTATCGACTTAATTTTTTTTTTTTTTTTTGCTATTCAATTGTTTGAATTCCTTATATATTATGATTATTCACTCCTGGTCAGATGGATAATTTGTGAATATTTTCTCCCATTCTGTTGGTTGTCACCTTGTTGTTTGTTTCCTGTGCTGTGCAGAGCAATTTTAGGTTGATATATGCCCATTTGTCCATTTTTGCTTTCATTACCAGTGCTTCTGAAGTTTTGTTCATAAAATCTTTGCCCAAACCAATGTCCTGACTCATTTCCCCTATATTTTCTTCTGGTAGTATTATAGTTTGGATCTTACATTTAAGTCTTTAATCCATTTTGAGTTGATTTTTATATGGTGAAAGATAAGAGGCCTAGTTTTATTTTCTGCATAGGAATATCCACTTTTCCCGGCACCATTTATTGAAGAGGGTGTACTTTCCCCAAGTGTGTTCTTGGCACTTTTGTCAAAAGTCAGTTAGGGCTAATGTGGATTTGTTTATGGGTTCTGCATTTTGTTCACCTGCCCTGTGTGTCTGTTTTCATACCAGTACCATGCTGTTTTGGTTACTATAGCTTTGTAGTATGTTTTGAACCCAGGTAGTGTGATTCCTCCAACTTTGCTCTTTTTGGTCAGGATTGTTTTAGCTATTCAGGGTCTTGTGGTTTCATAGGAATTTTAGGAATCTTTTTTCTATTTCAGTGAAGAATGTAATTTATATTTTGATAGGAATTGCATTGAATCTACAGATTGTGTGGATAATATGGTTATTTGGACAATACTAATTCTTCCAATTCATGAACATAGGATGTCTTTTCTTTCTTTTGTGTCATGTTCAATTTCTTACATCAGTGTTTTGTAGTTTTCATTGTAGAGATCTTTTAACTCCTTGGTTAAATTTATTCCTGGGGGTGGGGGTTTGTAGCTATTTTGAATGGGAATGCTTTCTTAATTTCTTTTTTAGGTAGTTTGTTATCATTGCATAGAAATGCTATGGATTTGTGTTTGTTGATTTTGTATTCTGCAACTTTACTGAATATATTTATCAGTACTAAAAGTTTTGGGTGGAGTCTTAAGGTTTTTCTACATATAAAATTATGTCATCTGCAAACAGGGACAACTCGACTTCCTCATTTCCAATTTGGATGCCTTTTATTTCTTTTGTCTAACTGTTCTGGCTAGAACCTTCAGTACTATGTTGAATAAGAATGCTGAAAGTAGACATCCTTGTCTTGTTCCAGTTCTTAAAGAAAAAGCTTTCTACTTTTCCCTCAATCAGTATGATTTTGGCTGTGGGTTTGTCATATATGGCCTTTTTTTGTATTGAGGTACATTCCTTCTATACCTAATTTGTTAAGAATTTTTATCATGAAGGGATGTTGATTTGATTAAATGCTTTTCCTGCATCTCCTAAGATGATCATATGGTTTCTGTCCATTCTGCTGTTGTGACGTACCACATTTATTGATTTTCATATATTGAACCATCCTTGCATTCCTGAAATAAATCCCACTTGATCATGGTGTATAATCTTTTTGATATGCTGTTGGATTTGGCTTGTTAGTATTTTGTTGAGAATTTTTACATCTATTTTCACCAGGGATATTGGCCTATAGTTTTCTCTTTTAGTTGTGTCCTTGTCTGGTTTTGGTGCCAGGGTAATTCTGGCCTCATAGAATGAGTTTGGACAAATTCCACCCCCACACCCCCCGCCTTCAAGTTTCTGGAATAGTTGGAGAAGAGTTAGCATTTTTTCTTTTTAAAGATTGGTAGAATTCAGCTGTGAAGCCATGCAGTCCTGGTCTTTTCTTTTTTGGGGACTTTTTATTACTGATTCAATCTCATTACTCATTAATGGTCTGTTCATGTTTTGTATTTCTTCTTGGTTCAGTCATGGTAAGTTATATGTGTCCAGGAGTTTATCCATTTTCTCTAGATTTTCCAACTTGTTGCATGTAGCTGTTCTTAATGATCTCTGATGTTTCTTTATATTTCTGTGGTATGAGTTATAATGTCTCCTTTTTTGTCTCTAATTGTATTTGTTGGAGTCATCTTTATTTGTCTTAGTCTAGCTAATGATGTGTTAATTTTGATAATCTTTTCAAAAACCTGACTTTGTTTTGTTGATCTTTTGTATTCTTTTTTAGTCTCTATTTCATTTAGTTCTGCTCTCATCTTTATTATTTCTTTCCTGCTACTAATCTTGGGTTTATTTTGCTCTTGCTTTCCCATGTCCCTTGAAGTACAATGTTAGATTATTTATTTGAAATGTTTATCTTTTTTGTTGTAGATGTTTGTTGCCATAAACTTCCTTCTGAGTACAGCTTTTGCTGTATCCCATAGGTTTTGGTATGTTGTGTTTCTATTTTTATTTGTTTCAATAAATTTTTTATTTTCTTCTTAATTTCTTCATTGACTCCATGGTCATTCAGGAGCATGTTGTTTCATTTCCAGGTGTTTGTATAGTTTCCAAAGTTATTCTTGGTGTTGATTTCTAGTGTTATTTCACTGTGGTCTGAGAAGATACTTGATATGATTTTTATTTCTAAAAATTTGTTAAGGCTTGTTTTGTGACATAACATATGGCCTATCCTGGAGAATGTTTTATGTGCTGATGAGAAGAATGTGTGTCCTGAAGCTGTTGGATAAAATGTTCTGTAAATGTTTGTTAGTTCCATTTGGTCTATAGTACAGTTTAAGTCCAATGTTTATTTATTGATTTTTCTGTCTACATTATCTGTCCAATTCTGAGAGAGGGGTGCTGAAGTCCCAAACAATTATTATATTGGGATCTATCTCCCCTGTTAGCTCAAACAATATTAGCTTTACATATCTGGGTTCTCCGGTGTTGGGAGCATCTATATTTACAACTCTGCTATATCCTCTTGCTGAGCTGAGCCCTTTTCCATTATTTAATCACCTTGTCTCTTTTTCTTTTTTTTGTCTTAAAGTCTGCTTTATCTGTCATAAATATAGCTTCTCCTGTTCATTTTTGTTTTTCATTTGCATGTAATATATTTTTTCATCCTTTTAATTTCCATCCACATGTGTCTTCACAGGTGCAGTGAGTTTCTTATAGTCAGCATATAGTTGAGTCTTGTTTTTTTAATCCATTCAGCCATTCCAGATCTTTTATTTGGGGAATTTAAACTGTTTACATTCAAGGTTGTTATTGATAGGTATAAACTTACTCAAGTGATTTTGTTAATTGTTTTGTTGTCATTTTGTATATCCTTTTTCCCTTTCTTCCTCTCTTATTGTCTATCTTTGCAGTTTGGTGGGTTTTTGTAATGATAAGATTTTATTTCTTTCTTGTTCTCATCTGATTTCCTAGTGATTTTTATTCTTTTGTGAGTTTTTATCATGGTGGTTAACATCCTATCACTTCTAGATGTAGGACTCCCTTAAGCATTTCTTGTAGGGCTGATCTAGTGATGATGAATTCCCTCAATGTTTGCCTGTCTTGAATCCAGACACAGGACCCACAGAATCAGCAATGCGTGCAAAACACACCACTGACGCCAAAGCTGGTTTTCTCCAGGCCTGCAAAGTTGCATTTAGGAAAAAAGCTAACACTAGAAAATCAATCACTGTAATTTGCCACACTGAAAGGCTAAGGGAGAACAATCATATTGTCATTTTAAGAGATGTAAAATTTTTAATATAGAATTCAGTATCCATTTCTGATAATAAAGTGTTTGCATACTAGAACTAGGAGGGAACTTCCTTAATCTGAAAACAAGAACATAGAAACACAGCTCACAGAAGCGTCCCCGTTCCTGCTCTCACCACCTGCGGCCCACTTTGCCCTGGGGGCCAAACCCAGTGAAGAAAGATAAAAAAGAAAAGGCACGATGCTTGGAGAATGACAGTCAAGACCAGCATGACTCACAGACACGCTGCTGGGAATGCCAAGACCCACAGGAACCACAGATCAGTTAGTGACATGGGAATGTTTAGTGAGTTTATTGAACATAGACAAAAGTCACTTGTTTTTCTACATATAAGCAATGAACAGAAAATGACTTTTTAAAAATAGCTACCACTTACAAAGGCAACAAAAATACCAACTTTCTAGGAATTAATCTGGTGAAAGACGTGGAAGACGTTAATGCAGAAAGCTGAGGCCGGGCGCGGTGGCTCACGCTTCTAATCCCAGCACTTTGGGAGGCCGAGGCGGGCGGATCACGAGGTCAGGAGATCGAGACCACGGTGAAACCCCGTCTCTACTAAAAAATACAAAAAGTTAGCCGGGCGCGGTGGCGGGCGCCTGTAGTCCCAGCTACTGGGAGAGGCTGAGGCAGGAGAATGGCGTGAACCCGGGAGGCGGAGCTTGCAGTGAGCCGAGATCGCGCCACTGCACTCCAGCCTGGGCGACAGAGCGAGACTCCGTCTCAAAAAAAAAAAAAAAGAAAAGAAAAAAAAGAAAAAGAAAGCTGAGAGGCGTTAAAGGAAGATCTGAGGAAATGCAGAAACGCACCACGTTTCTGGGTCGGAAGCTTTCCTGTTGCAAAGATGTGAAATTTCCCCCAAAGTAAACTCTAGGAGGGAGACAGGACTTGAGAACTGACTGAAGATGCACATGGAAATCCAGCCCCCAGCACAGGGCGGAGAAGGCTGTGGGGTTCCCCAACCAGGCGGCCGCGGGTTCTCCCTGGGCGGTGCTGCGGCGCGGGGGCGTCCGGGGGGCCGCGTTGGGAGTGGGTTCCTCCCTGCCAGCCCGGCCTGGGGGGAGGGGACCCGCGTGGATGGGACCCCAAACGCGCACAGACACAGCCCGGAGGCTGCCCGGGGCCCCCGGGCCCAGGACTTGTGGATGTGGGCGCTGCGCGGGGCGGGGTCCCCGGGGCGGGTCGCTGAGCGGTGGCGGCCCCGGTCTTGGGGTCTCAGTGAGGCGGACCCGGGGCCGTGGGAGAGACGGTGAGACACGGGCAGGACCTGGAGTCTGCACCCGCCCGAGGCGGGGGGCGCGGTGGGGCGTGGGGCTGGGTGGGCGGCGCCGCCACGGTGCGCTCTGGGTCCGGGAAGAGCCTCCCGCGCGTGCAGAGGCCTCAGCCCGGGGCCTCCAGGTGGGGGCTCTGCCCGTGGGGGGGCGGCCGCGCCCGAAAGCTGCCCCGGGAGAGGGGGCCGCACCAGGGCAGGGCTGGCCGGGACTGGGCAGGGCCAGAGCAGGAGTCCGCGGTGTTCGTGCCCTCGGGGGTCCTGGCCGCCCCTGCAAAGCCTCCTGGTGGGCCCCGCAGGGCGGAGCTGGGCTGCGGCCACCGACACAGGCCCAGAAAAGCTCCCGGGCTGCCCCAGGCACAAAACTGGAGGAGATGAGAACGGCGCCTTCAGCGACGGACACCCAGCCTCCGCTCTCCCCCACCCACAGCCCCGGCCTTTGGAGCCCCGGGATCGGTCCCGACGCACCCCAACGCCCACCTCCAGCCCAGGCCCCTGCTTCACACGCCTGTGTCCATGCCTCTGCCCAACCGTTCTTCCGTCTCTGAACTTGCACCTCAAAACCTTACTTCCGACTTCCCCCAGCCCCCAAAACCACGCTGACCTCAGCGCCTTCGGCTTATCTCTGTTCCACACCCACATCCAATCCATCAGCGAATCCATCAAGCTGCACCCCGCCAGGGTCTGCCCGATTTCAGCTACAAGGGCCGCCCCCAACTGGGCCCTGCCCCGCCCATGCTCCACCAAGGTCCAGAGGTCGAGGGGGTTCCTTGAAAGCAAAGTCATGTCCCCACTCTGCTCACCACCCCGCAGCCACTCAGTCGGTGACAGCCAAGGACACACCACAGGCCTGTGTGCCGCCACCCACCGCTGAGCTCGGCCCTTCCTGCCCACTGCTCCGTCCCCCACCACGCAGGGCCCATGCCCACCTTCACCTCTGCAGCCGCTGTCCCCTTCCCCGACACTCTCTTCCCTGACACCTCTAGGGCGGAACCTGGCCTTGGGTGTTCTGTCCAAGCAGTGGCCCTGATCCCACTCCTTTTCATGCCTGCCTTTCCATGCCACGCTCCACCCCCGCGTGCTGCAGAGTTGCCCACCATTAGCTGTTGTCTGTCTCCCTCCAACACCTGATCCCCCAGGCAAAGACTCATCCATCCACTGCTGGGTCAGGAGCCAGTGCTGAGGCCCAGTAAGGACCCTCAGACATGGCTGAATGTGAATAGATGTGACATTTATGAATGTGGCTTTGGGGCGTGGGAACACAGAGCCATACACCTGCCCCTGGCAGCCTTGAAGGTCTGTGCCCTGTGTGGACCAGGACCCCAGGCCAGGCTGGATGGACTGATCAGCTGTCTCTGGGGCCAGTGAAGTCCCTTCTCCAAGCACACACAGAAGGCGGGGGCCAAAGACCCCTGGGTGGGTCCTGAGCACCTTCTCCTGACCTCCCACTGCCGTCTGCCACCTTGAGCTGTCCAGCCTGGACCACCCCTCTGTGGAGCATCAGCCAGGCTCAGCAACCAGGTGGGGAGCAGTCAGAGGACCCTGGTGTCCAGGGAGAGGGCTCTGCCCCAGGGCTGTGGTCCTCACAGGTCTAGGTGAGGAGGGCAGAGGGTTCAGGTGCCTTTGTCCCTTTTACAGCCCAGTCAACCCTGTGCCCCTCACAGTGGCCTGGCCAGAGATCAGGAGGTGGGGGACAGACAATGAGTCAAACTCCAGTCTCAGCCTCGGCTGCTTTGAGCAGGCAGGCAGAGCCCACCTGTGGGAGGCCCTGGGGGACCGGCACCCTCTGCTCTGGGATGTAGGGGCTGGGGGGCATACGGGGATCCCCAGGGGGGCTCTTCCTGGTCCCCTCTGTTCCTTGGGCTGCTGCTGGAGTGTGCAGGTATGTTCATCAGTGCCCCACATCCTGCTCAGGCCAGATCACACCTGCCCTGTCCCACAGAGACAGCTGGGGCGGGGCTGGTGGGCAGGTTTCCCTTTGGCCTCCAATTCCGATTCCAGCCAGTCTGGCTGATGGGCCTGGTCACAGGGGAGGCGGGTCCCTTGGGCAGGTGAGAGGGACCTGCGTGCGCCACCCCCAGGACAGGTGGGAAGAGCCTCTGCTCCCTCGCCCATCCCCAGGCCTCTGAGAGAAGCCCCATCTGAACAGCTTCTCTCTTCTGTGAGTTCTTTTGAGATGGGTATCAGTGAGGGTGGAGGACGGTTGACTCTGGCCTCGTCCAGACGGGCATCAGCTCCCAGGCTGCCCAGTACATGGCCACACTCCCTGCACCAAGGGGACAGGACCTGTGTGGACTTGCCCAGGCAGGTAGGCTTCCCCCCACTCCCTGACTCCTACCCTCTGAAGAACAGGGAGGAGAGCCTGCTCGGCCCTGGCAGTTTCTTCTTGTCTCTTATGTTGTGGGGGGTCCTTTTACTGGGGAGCTCATCTTTGCAGCCAGGCTTCTCTGATTTTGCATCTTCCAAGCCCTGATCTTGTTGGCCTGAGTGGTCACAGGAGCCCCTGCTTTGTCCAAGAGTAAACTCCAAACTCCCCGCCTCAGCACCTCACGGGTGAGGAAATGGGCCGCCAGGTCAGAGCAGAGCGTGTGGGGCAGGGCTGGGACTCAAACCCAGATCCACCACCTAAAAACCACGTCATCCTCTGCACAGGTGACATGTGAGTGCTTGTGTTCATGAGTGTGCCTGGGTGCACCTGGGTATATCTGTGCACCCACCTGTGTATGTGCCTTTGTGTACCTGTGTCTCGGTGCACCTGTGTATATCTGTGCATCCACCTGTGTATGTGCCTGTGTATGCCTGCGTGTGCCTGTGTGCACCTGTGTCTATGCTCACCTGCATGTGCACCTGGGCATATCTGAGTGTCTGTGCAACTGCATGTGTACCTGTGTGTGTCTGTGTATACCTGTGTGTGCCTGTGTGTGCCTGAGTGCACCTGTGGATACCTGTGTGTGCCTGTGTGCTCCCATGTGTCTGCATGCGCACCTATGTGTGCTTGTGTGTCTGTCTGAATAAGCACCTGTGTGTGTCTGGGAGTGCCTGTGTGAGCACCTGTGTATAACTGTGTACGCCACGGCACATCTGCACATGCCCGTGCCTATAACTACATTGGGCAGCGAGCTGTCTGGGGTGTGCTGGTCAACAAGCTTCCCTGAAGCAGGCGGCCATGTGGAGGGGCAGCACGTCTGTGGTTTCACATTTGTCCCTTTCATGGCCTTGTCTGTCCACTTGTTTCTGTGGGAAGCACCCGGCCCCAGAAGCCGGGGTGAGTGGTGCCTGCCTGTCTCCTGGGCAGGGTCAGCACGTCTGCACGGATGTCTGTGTGCCGGGTCTGGATCTGCTGTGTGCGTGTTTTTGTCTGCCTGCTGGGAGCCTGCTGTGTGCGTGGGGGCCTGTGCTGGGGGCACGTGTCCGGGTGTGGATGGGTGTAGTTCTGATGCAGGTACCTGGGTGCCCTGTGATGCTGGGGGCACACGTGTCCGGGTGTGGATAGTTCTGATGCAGGTACCTGGGTGCCCTGTGAGCGAAGCCAAGTGTGGGGTTGGGGCACGTGATTCTGCACTTACGGTAGGTGTGGGGGGCACGTGATTCTGCACTTACGGTAATTGTGGGGGCACGTGATTCCGCACTTACGGTAGTTGCGGGGGGCACGTGATTCCGCACTTACGGTAGTTGCGGGGGGCACGTGATTCCGCACTTACGGTAGGTGTGGGGGGCACATGAGCTGTGTGAGAGCATCTCTGCAGGGCCTGCATGCCAGGCTGTCCGTGGGAGCCTCTGTGTAAAAGGCATGAAGCTCTCCTGCTCCATACCTGGCAGCAGCTGGGGTCCCCCACAGCCCCACAGCAGCAGAGCTCAGGGTGCTCCACATACCTGTGTGACAAGGACTCGAGGTCTCCGCTGCAGATCCTGCCTCAAATTCTATCAGATAAGGCAACGCTGGCTGCATCTTTCAGAGAGGGAACCTGGGACCGGAAGAGACAGATGGGCACCTCAAGCCCCACAGCTGCTGAGTGGCAGCTCTGAGAGGAAATCGGTGGTCACAAGTCACAGGAGCCGTGGGCAGTGAGGGGCCCAGCTCACCTGGGAGATGGCAGCATCAGAGATGGGGGATGTGCAAAGGTGAGGGCTTTGGCCACACTGGGTCTGACCTCCCTGAGATCTGACCCGAAACCTCCTGGTGCAGAGCTTCACGCCACCCCCAGCGGTCATCCGAAGCCCCACAGCGAGCTCATCCATGGGGGACCAGCACAGGGGCTGGCACCACAGAGACTCCTGACCCCTCCCAATCCACAGGTCCAAGGTCACAAACCAAGGGCGGGTCTGGGATTTGAATTCCAGCCCCCGTCCCAGAGCCCACACTCTGAGGAGCTCTGCTGCCCCCATAGTCTTTTCAGAACAAAACTGCACATTTCTGTTGGCCTCACATGGGCACTGAGCCAGCTGGGGAGGGAAAGGCACAGAGGGTCTGGGCAGCCCAGGCGCAGAGGCAGGGGAGGCGGTGGAGGAGCAGCACAGGGTGAGGGTGGGGGCCGAGGCTGGGGGCTGCCCTCCCAAGTCCATCCTGCAGAGTTCTTGGTCCAGGGACATCCTTGGGGAGTGGCAGGGTGGGCAGAGCAGCTGCCTCCATAGCATCTAGCTGGCCAGCCTCCGAGGCCCCCATGGCCCAGGGCTGGAGGGACCCCCCAACACACCGCCTGCCATGCCCCAAGCTCAGCTCTGCGGTGGTTCCTTGTTAGCCGTTCCTGGCCCAAACGCGTCCACGAAATTACCCAGCTTGTTTACCAAACTGGCTGAGCTTCACCTTGAGGTTAAGTGGAGGATGCACGGAGGGCTCACCAGAGGCACTTAGGGTGCAGATAAGCAGGAAAAGCCCAACCACACTGCACACGAGTAGATTTACTTTAAAATGGGGCGGGGAGGAGGAGAAATAGGAAAATAGGACATAGGACTCGGGTGGCCAAGAATGTTACCAAACAAAAACCAAGCTGCTGGGTCACCCACTGCCCACCCATGACCCAGTATCCATGGACAGCTGGCCCCTGGCTCTGTTGGGAGCCAGAGAGTAAGGGAGGCTGGAACCTGAGCTCACAGCCCCATCGGACCCCGACCCAGACCCCGACAGACGCTGACCCAGACCTCGACGGGCCCCGACCCAGACCCCGATGGACCCCGACCCAGACTCCGATGGACCCCGACCCAGACCCTGATGGACCCCGACCCAGACTCCGATGGACGCTGACCCAGACTCCGATGGACCCCGACCCAGACCCCGATGGACCCCGACCCAGACCCTGATGGATGCTGACCCAGACCCTGATGGACCCTGACCCAGACCTCGATGGACCCTGACCCAGACCCCGATGGACCCCGACCCAGACCCCGATGGACGCCGACCCAGACCCCGATGGACCCCGACCCAGACCCCGATGGACGCTGACCCAGACCCCGATGGACCCCGACCCAGACCCCGATAGACGCTGACCCAGACACTGATGGACACCGACCCAGACTCCGATGGACCCCGACCCAGACCCCGATGGACCCCGATCCAGACTCCGATGGACCCCGACCCAGACCCCGATGGACCCCGACCCAGACCCCGATGGACGCTGACCCAGACACTGATGGACGCCGACCCAGACTCCGATGGACCCTGACCCAGACCCCGATGGACGCTGACCCAGACCCCGGTGGACGCTGACCCAGGCACTCATGGACCCTGTCCCAGGCACTGGGATGGTGCCCCATCCTTAGGCCCCTCCCTGCATCCCTCCCTAACCGTCCCCCAGACCATAACACAAGGAGCCCCTGGAGAGGCTGAGCCACTCTTCCAGGCAAATATCCTTCAATCCCACTGCAGGGTGGGCATCTGCAGAAGGCCAGGTTCGGAGACCGGACAAGGCTGCCCATGCTGAACACAGCCCAGCTTTCGGGGCCGACGGGGCTAGAGCCTTGGCCTCCCGGAGGAATCTGTCCTCTGCTCCTCCTAAGAAGCTGTGAGGAGAGGGACGGCGGCAGACCAGGTGCAGGAGCCTCCGGTTCCCCTTCGAACGCAGTGGCTGCAGGCTGGCGGAGATGTGTGACGCCATGAGTCTTCTATGGTGACCTTCAAGTGTCACGGGGACCCACAGCTGGGAGCTGCTGACGCCGCCTGCATGTAGGTCAGAATCACATGTATCCGCACGCCGGGAGCAGTGGCTCACGCCTGTAATCCCAGCACTTTGGGAGGCTGAGGCGGGTGGATCACGAGGTCAGGAGATCGAGACCATCCTGGCCAACAAAGTGAAACCCCATCTCTACTAAAAAAAAATACAAAAAATTAGCCGGGTGCGGTGGCTCACGCCTGTAATCCCAGCACTTTGGGAGGCCGAGGCGGGTGGATCACGAGGTCAGGAGATCGAGACCATCCTGGCTAACACGGTGAAACCCTGTCTCTACTAAAAAAAAATACAAAAAATTAGCCGGGCGAGGTGGCGGGCGCCTGTAGTCCCAGCTACTCAGGAGGCTGAGGCAGGAGAATGGCGTGAACCCCGGGGGCAGAGCCTGCAGTGAGCCGAGATCGCACCACTGCACTCCAGCCTGGGCGACAGCGAGACTCCATCTCAAAAAAAAAAAAAAGAATCACATTATCTGCAACAACTGTCTCACTAATGACTGTCAATCCTGCTGGCAAGGTTGTAAAAATCTAGGATATTCATCCTGTGCAGTGGACACTTGAGAGTCCTGAGCTTCACTCTCGGGACTAAAGTAGAAACACACAGAGGCTGAGGCATGAGGCGTCTTTCCACACTCAGGTATTGACCCGGCCACGTGGCGTGGGCCTCGTGCTGACCGAAAGCCTGCAGGCAGTGGGGCCGCTGCACGCAGAGCTCACAGGCACAGACACACAGGCACAAGGACAGATGCCAGGGCCGTCCAAGCCCAGGGTGGCCCAGCTGCCCCGGCGTGGTGCGTGGCTTGGGGGTCTCTCTGGGATGCCTTTGTCTGCAGCGGAGACAGGGCAGGAACAGAGGGAGGAAACAGCCAGGTGCTCTGAAAGCAAGATGCCGGTGGGGCTGAAGGTAGGGATTTTCAGAAGGTGGCAAAGCCAGCCCTGACCCCAGTAGAACTCTGAAGACAGTGAGCCAGGGAAAGCCAGGGGGCTGGACTTGGACACACCCAGACCTCTGAGAGCTCAGGGGAAGCCAGGGGGGCTGGACTTGGACACACCCAGACCTCTGAGAGCTCAGGGGAAGCCAGGGGGGCTGGACTTGGACACACCCAGACCTCTGAGAGCTCAGGGGAAGCCAGGGGGGCTGGACTTGGACACACCCAGACCTCTGAGAGCTCAGGGACAGACATCACGGAATTGCCCGAAGACCTCCGTACTGAACAGAGAGACCCCAGCCCCACCAGGTCCCAAGACGGTGGACGGCAGCCACTTACACCTCCAGGCAGGACCCCGGAAGACGTTCCTCTCAGGAATCTGTGTGATGCTGGCAGGCGAGGCAGGGCTTCCCCCAGCCAGATGACTCTGTCACGGCCTGGTCAGCATTTTGGATCTCTCCAGTGTGGGCTGACAGCCAACGGTCACCAGACATCAGACGAGAGCCCCTAACAGGGGAGATAGACAGAGGCTGAGAGAATGAGAAGAGGCTGGAAGACGCGGAGACAGAGGGCCGTGAAATCCGTGAGTATCCTCACGGACATCAGAACATGGAGTTTGCACGCTTGAAACAATAGAACACTACGAGAAAAGAAAGGAAAGACAATCAGAGAAAGAAAGACAGATAACCCACAAACTGGAAATAGGATGCCAGAAATAAACTCAAGAAGGACTGGAAGAAATCACTCCGAAAGTTACACCAAACGTGATATGGAAAATGGAGACTAACTATGTTTTACAATCAGCCCAGTAGATCCAATATCTAAGCGGGAGACAGCTCCACACGTCCAGAGAAAACAGCTTACTAATTCAGAGCCTCCCTTTCCTGGAGGACAACAGGATGAGTCTAATCTTCTTAAAAGCAGCCAGGGGGTAGATGTGAGTGAGGAGCTGCTGGGCTGGGCGCAGGAGCCAAGGGGCACCAGGGAGGCAAGCCCCGCACTCCGGCCCCGTGCCAGCTCCTCCAGCTCAGGTCCTCCCAAAACAATGGCCCTGGAAACCTACATCTATGCCCCCGAGGAACGAAGATAAACCCAACAAGCCCCAGCCCCTGTGTCCATGACAATCCTGAACCTTCAGTTGGAACATCTAGTGTAGACTGAATTGAGTCACATGGTTCTAGACAACTACCGCCACCATGTGTCCGGAAGAAGTAAAAACAAGCAAAAAAGGAAGGTTGCATCAAAGCAAACTCTAATCAGTCTTTAAGCACAGCGGTCAGCACACACTGGCAGATAATCAGGCCTAGAGACGGTGGGAAGAGCAGGCATCAGACACCACAGACAGACTGAAAACCGCTGCACTTACAAGATCCAAGGAGGCAGAACAAGCAACAAGTCAGGAGGGTATGGAAGGCAGGAACGGCACCTCCACCTTGGCCTCACTGATGTTTACAGAACACTCCACCCAAAAACAGCAGGGTACGCATTCTTTTCAAGTGCACGTGGAACATCTAGCCCGATAGACCCATATTCTAGGCCAAGAAATGTGTCTCAAACTTAAAAGAATTGAAAGTAATACATAGTAATTTGCAGGGACCAGCCCCTACGGGGTCTGTGGGTTTTTCTCCTCGTGTGCGGAGACGAGACAACATAGAGATAAAGACACAAGACAAAGAGATAGACGAAAAAACAGCTGGGCCCGGGGAACCACTACTACCAAGACGCGGAGACCGGTAGTGGCCCCGAATGCCTGGCTGCGCTGTTATTTATTGGATACAAGACAAAGGGGCAGGGTGAAGAGTGTGAGTCATCTCCAATGACTGATAAGGTCACGTGAGTCACATGTCCACCGCACAGGGGACCGAGACGGAGAGAGAGAGAGGACAGTTTATGCCATTATTTCTTCTATGCATTTCAAAGACTTTTAGTATTTTCACTAGCTCTACTACTGCTATCTAGAAGGCAGAGCCAGGTGTATAGGGTGGGACATGGAAGTGAAACAGGAGTGACCGCTGAAGCACCTCGTCACAGGGAGACGGTCAGGCCTCCAGATGGCTGCGGGCGGGTTTGACTGATGTCAGGCCCTCCACAAGAAGTGGTGGAGCAGAGTCTTCTCCAACTCTTCCGTGGAAAAGGAGACTCCCTTTCCCGGTCTGCTAAGTAACGGCGTCTTCCCAGGCACTGGCGTCACCGCTAGACCAAGGAGCCCTCTGGTGGCCCTGTCCGGGCATGACAGAGGCTCACACTCGTGTCTTCTGGTCACTCCTCACTATGTCCCTTCAGCTCCTATCTCTGTATGGCCTGGTTTTTCCTAGTTTATGATTATAGAGCGAGGATTATTATAACATTGGAATAAAGAGTAATTGCTACAAACTGGTGATTAATGATATTCATATATAATCATATCTATAATCTATTTCCAGTATAACTATTCTTATTGTATATATTTTCTTCATTACACTGGAACAGCTCGTGCCCTCGGTCTCTTGCCTCAGCACCTGGATGGCTTCTCGCCCACAATAATTAAAAAAAGAAATCAACAGAAGAAAATGATTTATGGGAAATATTTTGATATTTGGGAAAAATACAGTTCTAAATAACCCATAGTCAAAGAAGAAATCAAAACAGAAGTTAGTAAATGTTTTGAAATGAAAATAAACACAACATATCAAAAAATTACTGGACTTTACTAATGCAGTACTTAGAGGAAAATGTATAGCACCAAACACCTATAAGAAAAGAAGAAAGGTCTTAAATCAGTTACCTCAGTTTCCACCCTAAGAAACTAGAAATAGAATAACAAATTAAGCAGAAAGTGATCAAAATAAATAATTAAGATCAGAGCAGAAATCAATAAAATAGAAAACAAAAATGGCAATAGAGAAAATCAATGAAACCAAAAGCTAGTTCTTTGAAAATATCAATGAAATTGGGGTCAGGTGTGGTGGCTCACGCCTGTAATCCCAGCATGTTGGGAGGCCAAGGTGGGCAGATCACCTAAGATTAGGAGTTCGAGACCAGCCTGGCCAACATGGTGAAACCCCGTCTTTACTAAAAATATAAAAATGAGTTGGGCGTGGTGGCGGGCACCTGTAATCCCAGCTACTTGGGAGGCTGAGCCAGGAGAATTGCTTGAACCCGGGAGGCGGAGGTTGCAGTGAGCTGAGATTGTACCACTGCACTCCAGACTGGAAGACAGAGCGAGACTCCGTCTCAAAATAACAACAACCACAACAACAAACCATCTGATTAGAGATTGCAGAAGAAAAGATAAATTAAAGGCATAGCAACAGAAACTATCAAAAAATGAAACAGACAAGAGAATAATGTTTTAAGTGAAACAGAGTATCAGTGACAACTGTTGGACAACTCCAAGCAGATTAATGTACATGTAACTGAATCAACAAAGAAGAAGAGAGAGCAAAGATATTTGAAAAACTAATGGCCAAAATTTTTCTAACTTTGATGGAAATGACAAACTCCAAATGACAAACTCCTAAGTCCAAGTTGCTCAAAGAATCTCAAGATAAGAACATAAACGACACCAAGACACATCATGATTAAATTGCTCAGTACCAGGGATAAAGGGAAAATCTTAAAAGCAGCCAGAGGAACAAAAATAAATATGACCACAGATGTCTCAAGAGAAGTAAAGCAAGTGAGAGAACGGTGGAGCCGCAAGTTTTAAAAAATGTAAGAAACAAAAACTGTCAATCTAGAACTCTGTACACAGGAAAAATATCTTTTTTTTTTTTTTTTTTTTTGAGATGGAGACTCACCCTGTCACCAACGCTGGAGTTCAGCAGTGAGATCTCGGCTCACTGCAACCTCTGCTTCCCGGATTCAAGATATTCTCCTGCCTCAGCCTCCCCAGTAGCTGGGATTACATCACCATACCTGGCTAATTTTTTGTATTTTTAGTAGAGACGGGTTTTGTCAGGTTGGCCAGGCTAGTCTAGAATTCCAGACCTCAGATGATCCACCCACGTCATCCTCCCAAAGTGCTGGGACTACTGGCATGAGCTGCCATACCAGGCCAAAAATATCTTTCAAAAACAAAAGTTAAATAAAGAATTGTTCATACATACAAAAGATGAAGGAATATATCATGAGCATTACAAAAAATATTTAGAGAAATCCTCCAGGTAAAAGGCAAATGATGCCAAGTGAAAATAAGGATCTATAAAAAGAAATAAAGAGCACAGTGAATGCCAATATGAATAAATATACAACACTTTTCCTTATTATTTAAAAGATAAGTATCTGTATAAACAAAAATCATAACAATTTATTGTGGAATTTATAATACATGAACATAAAATGCATGACCACAGTAGCACAAAGGCCAGTAGGAAAGAAATGGAAGTAGTACACTATTGTACAGCTTGTATACTATACGTGAAGAAATAACACATCACTTGAAGGTAGACGACGATAAGTTAAAGGAATACACTAACCCTAAAACAACCACTAAAGTAACAAAAGAAGGATTACAGGTCATAGTCAGCAAAGGAGATAAAATATAATCATAAAAAGGGAAAAAGATGACAAAGGGAACAAAAATCAAACAGGATAAATAGTAAACAAACAGTAATGTGGTAGATGTAAGTGTAATCATATTAATAATCACATTAAATGTAAATGGTTAAATACCACAAATAAAAGACAGAGATTATCAGACTGAATAAAAACACAAGACCCCACTATATGCTGCCTACAAGAAGCAAAATTTAAAAAGAAAGACACAAGTAGGTTTAAAGTAAAATAATGGTAAAAGGTATATCATGCACTATTTAAAGAAAGCTGGAGTTAATATCAGACAAAGTAGATTTTAAAACAACAAATATTACCAGGGATAAAGGAAATCATTTCATAATATTAAAGGGTTAATTCTTTAGAGGGACAAAATCATCCTAAATAGGTATGCACCTAATAACAACCTAAAAATACATGAAGCAAAAACAATATAACATCAAGGAAAAATAGACAAATCCACAATTAGAACCATAGATTTCAATAAAGATTGAACATCACTATTAACCAGTTTACCTGATTGACATCTACAAGATGTGCCACCCAATAACAGAAAATGCACACTCTTTTGGGAGAACACAGATCAATTACCAATATAGACCCATATTCTAGGCCATAAAATAAATCTCAAATTTAAAACAAAGTATGTTCTCTAATCTCAAGGGAATTAAAATATAAGTGAACAACAGTGAAATGTCTCCAGAAAATCTCTGAACATTTGGAAACTAAATAACACATTTCCAGATAATCTGGAAACTATCTAATAATGGGACAAACACTCGAACTCTGGATATGCCTCAAAAACATTGTGCTGAGCAGAAACTAGACACGAAAGAGAGGACGTTGTGTGTTCCACTTATATGAAAGGGTATGCAGGATGTCTGTGGGGTGATGGAAGTTGGCATCCTGATGCGTCTGGGTTCCAGGCACACACATTTATCAAAACCCATCACCTCAACACTAAGCACATTACTGTGTAAACTGTGCCTCCACAAAGAAATTAGAAAGGGCTAAAGAATTCCTACAAATCAATAACTAAAAGATGACACCATTGCGAGAAATGTACAAAAGACACACAGAAGCAGAAACACACATTGATATCAAACCTGTGGGACAAGCAGGAAAATACGAGTCGCCAACACAATGAGACGCTGCTTCTCACCCACTAAAGTGGCCAAGACTGAGAATTCCACGATACCACCTGCTGGAGAGGGTGGGAGATCCATAGTAGCTGTGGAGCAGTACAGCCACATTGGGAAAAGAATTTGGTATTTTCTTAGGAAGTTTTGAGTAAAGTTTGACCTCAACATTCCCAATCTCATGGGTGGATTACAAGAGAAATATTCTATTCACACACGACAACCAGGAACCAGGCACAGGAATGTCACCCAGTGCCATTCGCAATAACAGAGGACTGGGGATCGTTCCAAGTGTCCGTGAATAAACAATGTGTTATGACTTGCGGTGTAGTCGCACCATGGAATATTACACAGGTGTCCAACTGAGTGGAGTGCAGCTGCTAAGAGGGAGAGTCTTGACATGAAAGAACAAGACCTAGAGGACGGCGCACAGCCCGGGGCTCTGGGTTATGAAGCTTGAATCCAACAAAGCTCCACCTGTGTTTTGGGTCATCAACGTGCTTTCAAGAAAGCAGCCAGAGAATCCCAATGAATGGTCTCTGAGGGTGGGAGAGGGGAGGAGCTACGCTCATGGGTTAGTAATTGTCTATGTCCTGTGCTGAGGGGAGGTTTATGTGCTCTTTGTATTATTTTATAAATAGATGAATAAATGCCATGCATTGAAAAATAAATAAAACGAAAAAGTGTTCCGAAGGCAGCCTACTGGGTAGCATTCAGCAGCCCCCACCCTCAAGGGAAGGGCCTCGAGTCTGCGACCTGTCCCAGGTTGGCATCCCCGGGGTCAGGGCACCGGGAGGGAAGCTTGCATGGAAAGCCCTATTTGCCGCTGAGCAGAGCGTGGGGAGGCCTCCCAGCTCAGCGGGTCCCTCCGTGGGCCTGCAGAGCATCTTACAAATCGCTCTGGGACTCCCATCGGAGCGAGAATTTGCAATGAGAGACTTCCAGGATGGGAGCAGATAGGGGGTGGGGAGGGCAAGGTCACAAAGGAACTGAATAAGAAACACCAGCGGGGCTGGCTAACACGGTGAAACCCCGTCTCTACTTAAAATACAAAAAATTAGCCGAGGGTAGTGGCGGGCGCCTGTAGTCCCAGCTACTCGGGAGGCTGAGGCAGGAGAATGGCGTGAACCCGAGAGGCGGAGCTTGCAGTGAGCCGAGATAGGGCCGCTGCACTCCAGCCTGGGCGACGGAGCGAGACTCCCGTCTGGAAAAAAAAAAAAAAAAAAAAAAAAAAAAAACACCAGCAGGGGCAGATAGAGGCGGGGCCGGGGGAGACGCACCTGCGAGGGAGGCGGGGCCCGCCGTGACCTTGGTCTCCACGCAAAGACCTGGGGGAGGCTGCGCGCACTGCACCCAGGGCCCCAGCCCTGAGCCCCAAGCTGCCTCGCTGGCTGTTCCACGTCGCCCGGGGCGCTGTGGGTGGGGGGCGCTGCGGAGGGTCCTCGGTGCTGAGCCTTGGTCGGCCCAGCCCCTCCCGGCAGCCGCCCACGCTGCACCCAGGGCGGGGCCCATGCGTCTCCCGAGGCTGCCCGGTGGCGCCCCCCAGCGCTCCGTCCTCGCTGCCGTCGTGGGTGGGGGGTCTCTGAAGTCGCCTCACCAGGTGGGCCTGGAGCTCCGACCCCCGAGTGCCGGTGAGGACGGGGTAGAAGGCTGGGTCAAGGGTCACCCGGGAATTTCACTTGTCCACGGGGACCCCGCCGCTGCCCAGGCGCAGACAGACCCAGAGGCAGAGTGCGAGGTAGGGGTCTGGGGCTTACATCCCCCGAGAGGGGCGGGACCTCCCAGAGGAGCTGCTGCGCAGGCCTGCGGGGCTCCTTCTCCCACCGCTGTCCCAGCTCACCCTCCAAACCCCAGCCTGCCCTCAGACACCCAACTGTAGGCAGGTCCAGGAACCAAAACCCCACGCCACACAGACCCATTGGAGGCTCTGAGTGGACAGCTCCCACCCTTCCCTCGTCCGCCCTTTTGCTGGCTCAGAAAGTACAAGATAAAGAGATCAGGACCTAAAAGGTGGGGAGGAGCATCCCTCCCCTCTGCAAAACCCCTGGAAGCTTTGTTCACCCCTACAGGGTGCCCCTGGCCCTTGGGGGCCAGCAGGGTTGAGGTCCAGGAAGGGCCCCAAGGCACACAATCCCAAGAAGGCACGCCAGGCAGAATGGGTCTTCCCTTGCACTGTGTGTGTACATCTGGGGGTGTGCACCAGGGTGTGTGCGCACCTGGGGAGGGACGTGCACTGAGTGTGTATGTGTGCACCTGGCCATGCACCTGTGTGTTGGGGCGGGGAAGATTATGCATCTCTGGGCGGACGGGTGTAAGAGGAGTGATCATATGAGTGTGTACAGGTCCCAAGGCCCCTTGGCCAGGCGTTAGCTCTGGGTAAGTGTGCATGTTGGGCTGAGAGGTGGGAACGAGAGATAAGTATTGCAGCAGGTCCCAAAGGTGCATGGTGGGACGGTCTGTGAGCCTGAGCCCCTACCCTAAGATCCCAGGAGGGCTTACAGTGCTCTTACCTAGCTCTCACCAGTGGAGCAGGGCTCTCACCCCATCACACACCACACCCAAGTCTCTCCACTGTTCCGGAGTGCTCAGAAGTGACTTGCCTGACCAGGAGGGCCATGTACAATTCCAGCAATACTGTGGTGACAGAGTTTGTCTTTCTGGGCTTCCCAGAGCTGCCCCATCTTCAAGGGCTGCTATTTGGTCACTCCTCGTCATCTATGTGGTGACCATGCTAGAGGACCTGGCTGTCGTGGGGACCATCAGAGCCAGCCACCACCTGCACACATCCACGCACCTCTTCCAGGCCAGCCTCTCGGTGCTGGAGACCCTGTACACCTCGGTCACCGTCCCGAAGCTGTTGGCCAGACTCCTAGCACGAGCGAGGACCATCTCTCCTCGGGGCACTTCACCTGGCTGCTCCTCTTCCTCTCAGCTCCTCTGAGTGCATCCTCCCGGCCACCATGGACTGTGACGGGCCCCCAGTCATCTGCCACCTGCTGCATTACCCGGTCCATTATGGAGTTCAGGCTCTGCGTGCACCTGGCCCTCAGTGCCCGGCTCAGTGGCTTCCCGGACTCCTTTGTGTCCATGGCTCTCAACTCCAGCCTAAGGCTCTGCAGCCCCGATGTCCTCAACCACTTCTGTGATATCCCATCCCCACTATGGCTCTCTTGCTCCAGCGCCACTGCCATAGAAATACTGGACTCACGCAGCCCAGGTGATCCTCGCGGCTTCCCTGCAGACAACCATGGTCTCCTACACCCACATCCTGGCCAGGTTGCAAGGATTCCAAGAAGGCCCAGCAGCCACAGGCCTTTCCCACCCATGCCTCCCACCTGGGGTGGCGGCTCCTCTAACCTCATCAAGCTGGTGTCAGGGGTCTACTTGGTTGGGATCCCTCTGCTCAAACCCATCATCTACTGCCTGGGGAACTGCAACATCAGGGTGGCCCTGGCCAAACTCCTCCAGGCCCTTCCCCTTTAGAGCTGCAGGAGGGAGAGCTGCCCAATCCCTCTTCTTCCTTCCCTGTGCTCACAGACACTGGCGACAACCCAAGGCAGCCACAGCCCTCTCCTACCAGGGCAGTCAGCAAGTCCTGCCCTCGCCCATATCACCCAGAGTTGCCAAGAGCACAGAGTCCATAGGCAAGCATCTCCATGAGCAGAGGAGGGGCAGAGATGCCAGACCTGGGCCTCAGCACTGCCAGGACAGCTCCTCGCCACGGCAGCTGGGAGCCTCCAGCCCAGGAGAAGCTGGGCCCGGAGCTCACAAGAAGCCGCCTCTCACGGCCTCTTCCCCGACCCTCTCGGATGAACAGCTATGGAGGCCAGCCACTCTGCCCAGTCCTCCAGGCCCAGAGGGATGGTCTCCTTGCCATGAGGTCCCAGCTCCTCAGAGCAGAGCCTGAGGCCAGGTGAGCAAAGGGCTCCGGCACATCCAGGCAGCACCACCAAACACACAGGTGCCCCCTTTCCTCAGAAACAAGAACGTCATTTTGGGTCCTTTTATTGAAAACTCGATGGGTCTAATGAATAGACGACGTGCCCTTACCTGGTTTCTCTGCCTTTTCTCTCTGGTGCTTGAGGGCAGAAACTAAGTTGACCAAGCACGTCTCTTCCTATTGGGCTGCAGCACCTGGTTGTGGGGAGGTAACCCTCGCTTGATTTCACGGTTTTCCATGCCCCAGTCCCACCTCCCTCATCACAGCAACCCAGTGTGATGCATTCAGCATGTGTCCTTGGAGAGAGGTACTCAACAGATACATGCTGTTGTGAGTTTTAAATTTATGTCAATGATTTTTCACTGTAAATCTCCTTTCTTTTTTTGTTTTGTATATTTTGAGGTTATGTCATGAAGTGCATACAGATTTAGAAATGTTTTATCATCTTGGTAAATTTAACGTTTCATCACTAAGAGGCATTACTCTTTGTCCCTAGTGGTGCTTTTACCTCAACCTTTAAGTCATAAAGTCTACTTTGTCTGGCATTAATATAGCTACACTGGCTTCCTTTCAGTTAGTATTTGCATGGCATCTATTTTTTATCTATGCCAATTATTAATCTGCTGCCTCTTAGCTTCTAACCACCCTTCACAGTCAGCTCTGTGACGCTGGAACAGGGACTTGACAAACTGCATTTCTGCTTTGCCACCCACTCCCTCTTTCTGTTGAGAAGTCAGCTGCCAGTCTTACTTTTACTCTTTTGCAGGTAATTTAAGTTTCCCCTGCTTCTGGAAGTTGTTTGGTTTACCGCTGTCTTATCTAGGTATGCTTTTTTTTTTTTTGTATTTATTGCACTTGGAGTTTGTAATGCTTCTAGAATTCATGATTTAATTTATTTCTTCAGTTTTTGGGACTTATTGGTGATTATTTCCTTAGATATTACACCTACCTTATTCTCTCCTTCCATTGGTTCTAATATTACATGGCATGTCAGGCCTTTCTACAGTGTACCCTTGCCTCCTAACATCCTATTCTGCATGCTCTTTTCTTTTTCTGGATTATTTTCTGATCTTCCAGGTTACTAATTCTCTCGCTAGCCATGTCTAATCTTCTGCGTTTTAAAATGTATTTTTTGATTTTAGACTTTCCTTTTTGTCCTTTTAGTTTCCCATTCTCTACCAAAATTCTCAATCTTGTTTTATTCCTGTAGACATGGACAGGTTCCTACATGAGTTTCTTAGTGATATCCTTCTTCTCTTGTGTTGGTCTCTAATCTTTGCCAAGACTGGGTTGTTTTATTACTATGGCTTTCTACAACGTCTTAATATGACATGGTGAGTTACTCTTCTTTGATCTTCTTTTTCAAAATTATTTTATTAATAGTTATTTTAGGCCTTTATTTTTCCATATAGACTTTAGAAACTTTTGGATTCTGTGCTATTTTGTTACTACCATAACATAGTGCCACAGACAGCGTGGCTTAAACAACAACAATTTGCTTTCTCACAGTTGGGCAGGGTTGGTTTCTTCTGCAGCCTCTCTTCTTGGCTTGTAGACACCATCTTCTCCCTATGTCTTCACAGGGCCATCCCACAATGGGTGTCTGGGTCCTAAGCTCCTCTTGTTAAGGACATCAAGCTCACCTCACCTCATTTAACCTTAGTCACCTCTTTAAGGTCCATTTCCAAATGCACCCACCCCCACAGATACCAGGGGTTGGGACTTCAATGCATGAATCTGAGGGAGACACGGTTCAGCTCATAACAGTCTTTTAAAAATTATGCAAAGATTTTTATTGTAATTTCATTAAACTTATGGATCAATTTGTGGTGAACTGTCACCTTCACAATATCCTGTGCATCCTCCACTTATGCAGATTTTCTTTTATATTCTTTAATAACTTTTTGATGTTCTCCATAGAGGTCGTTTACATTGTGGACTGTGGTGAATGGTTTGCTTTTTTTTTTGGAGAAGGAGTCTTGCTCTGTTGCCTAGGCTGGAGTGCGGTGGCGCAATCTCAGCTCACTGCAACCTCCACCTCCTGGGTTCAAGTGATTCTCATGCCTCAGCCTCCCATGCAGCTGGGACTACAGGCACGTACCACCACGACTAGCTAATTTTTGTAATTTTAGTAGAGACAGGGTTTCACCATTTTGGCCAGTCTGGTCTCGAACTCCTGGCCTCAGATGATCTGCCCGACTTGGCCTCCCAAAGTGCTAGGATTACAGGCATGAGCCATCATGCCAGGCTATGAATGGCTTTTTATCTTTTATTTTTTAAAGCTATTTTTTGTTCTGGTAGAGAAATTCTACCATCTTTTAAGTCTAAGGTGCACATCTGGCTGCAAGTCTAGGGAGTACCTGCTTAATACAGGGATGAGACGTGAGACACACAGCAGTGCAGAGCGGCAGAGCAGCACCGCCATGTGCCGGGGACGACCCCGCCCTCCACCCGCCTAGCCGCTTACCCAGCATCCTGGGGTCTTCCAAGCAGCAGAGCAGCACCGCCGTGTGCCGGGGATGACCCCGCCCTTCACCCACCTAGCCGCTGACCCAGCATCCTGGGGTCTTCCGATGGCAGGAGCCACCCTCAGCACCAAGTCCCACTCCCAGCAGGAAAAAGGGGGAAAGGACAAGAGCACACAGGTTCTGTGCAGCCCCTCTCCTTAGTGGGGACAGAGGCTCTCCCAGGAGCCCCCGGCACCCTCAGTTGCAGGTTTCACCAGCTATGCCTATGTCCTGTGGCCTCTGCCGGCTGCAGCACTTGTGGTGGAATCAGGCCTCAGGGCTACAGCTTCAGGAGCCACCCCACCTTCTATGGTGGAATCAGGTCTCAGGGCTGCAGCTTCAGGAGCCACCCCACCTTCTATGGTGGAATCAGGTCTCAGGGCTGCAGCTTCAGGAGCCACCCCACCTTCTATGGTGGAATCAGGTCTCAGGGCTGCAGCTTCAGGAGCCACCCCACCTTCTATGGTAGAATCAGGTCTCAGGGCTGCAGCTGCAGGAGCCACCGTGCCTTCAACGTGCTGTGTTCTTCTTGGTGGCAGCTCTGCCAATGCTGTTAAATAGAAGTGGTGAAAGCAGGCAATCTTTTCATTGGTTCGTATTTTTAAAAATACATTTAAAAGCTCTCCACTACGTATGTCTTCTGAGATTAGCCTTTATCAAAGAAAACATTTCACTTCTATGACGAGTTTTCTCAACATGTTTCACCACAAACGAAACAATCAACAACGAATGTTGATTGAAATCAAATGCTTTGTCTTCCTCTGTAGAAAACTGTATTTTTCGCCTTTGGTCCACTAATAGGTAAAGCACACTGACATATGTTATGATGTAAAACCACCCTGAACTTGACCTGATCATGGTGATTTGCTTTCTGATGCGCCACTGGACTCATTTTGCTACTGCTTTATTTAAAACTTTCATGTCTCTGCTCAAATATAAAACAGCCTAAATGTTTCTCTTGTGCTTCTCTTATACACCCTAAGATACATCCTATACATCTTAAGACAGAAGGCTTCTGGAATCATAAAATCGGCTGGAGCACCGCCTCCCCCTTCCTTTTCCCGTTCTGTGTTCTCGGCCTTGGAACAACTGTTAGATGTCAGAGCCCAAAACGGATCCCCTGGGTCTATCCCCTTTTCTTTCATATTTGCTGCCTTTTTGCCAGAAACATTTCCTTAAATATACAATTCCATCCTTCTGTGGTTTTTTTTTTTTTTTTTGCAATAATTTTTTAATCTCAAAAGTGTCTTTTTTGTCTTATTCCATTTTCACAGTTTCCTGTTCTTATTATATAACTATATCTCCCTAATCCGAGTCTATGGATTGGAGTTTCGTGTTTGTTTTTTTTTCCTCTGAGTCACTCAAATTTCTCAATCCATTTATTTTCTGTTTCTTTGCCTGGTCTTTCTTTTATGTGATGCAGCTCTCCTTGAGTGTCTGATACATTTTCATCCTTTAAAATGAAGCCAATGGGTGACAGGAAGACGTGTTTCCATGAAAGGCAGTGCTTCACTCCAGAACCTCAGCTCCGGCATGCTGGATCCAGATCCACAGCATCCCCAGGACCTCTTCTCCCCTCTGGGTCCTGCCCCCATCTCACTGGCTCCCATCTCAGATTCCCTGTGAGGCTCCACACTTGGCTTCACACGCAGAGTCTAGGGGTGAAGGGCCCCGCCCAGCCTCTCAGCTGGCAGTCCTGGGCCTGTGCTGGGAAACATGCCCTCCCCGCCCGCAGCCGGAGGAGCTGCATGGCTGTCTTGAGTGGAGGTCACACATCCCCTCCCAGGGCCAGAGGAAGGAACGGTCACAGATGTTCCTCATGAGCCAAAAATAAGCAAGGTCTGGCTGTGGTGCTGTCCACTGCCGGCTCCAGCACCAGGGGTTGCCCAAGAACCCCCTTGACTCCTTGGGGTAAGCAGCTCACTGCTGGCTGTTCTGTGTGTGACCGGGAAGGGGGACTCAACCAGAGTGTGCAGACCTATGATGACCCCCGCTTCCACCTCCACGTCCCTTGGCCACGGCCCTTCCCTTCCAAGCTCCTTCTGCCTGATGGGCAGCACCCCCCCTCTCGTCTGGAGTCTCCTGGGGCCCTTCCTGCTCTCCTTGTTCATTTATTTTGTCTTGGAGGGAAGCTGGGCGGACCTGCTCAGGCGGCCCCCTAGGGCCAGAAAATCTGTCGGTCACTTTCAAATACATGTTCTTTCCAGCCCTTCCTTGCCAAACGTTCTAAAAGCACTGTTGTCCATCTCACCCAAAAAGCTAAGCTTCTGTCCAATCCTTAATGGTAGCTATAAATGAGAAGCATAAGCTTGGTTTCCTTCTAAGATCCGGCAAGTTAGAAGATAGAACTTATTTCTTCACTTATTCATCACATATTTGCAGGGCACCCCTACACGGGACAGCAGAGATCCCAGGCCGGCGCTGCACCCGGAGCCAGGCTCGGAGCTGGCCGTGCGCCCTCAGCTGAAACTCACCGGAGGCGCGGCTGCCCTGGGCTGGGAAGATGCCGTGGGCCCAGGTGGCATCGGAACCCACAGGAGGAAGACAGCCAGCCCAGGAGGGGCCATGGGGGGCCTCTGGGGATCACAAGGGTCGACCCCATCCTCCCTGAAACAAGGCCGGAGGTTGAGGACGTCTCCGCCCGGCCCCGCAGCTGACAACCGGTGGAGAAACCGCACCTGCCCCGGGAGGGGCCACGGGGTGGGCTCGAGCCACCATGGGGCTGGTACAAGCACCCTCTCCGCTCAGGACCTCGGCCCTCATCCCAGGGCACCAGGGCTCACAGGGGGATGGGCCCGGGTGGGGATGAGGGTGTGGAGGGGCGGGAAGCACGACGGGTGGAGCCGGGCCGGGTGCGGGGGTCGCGGGGGACGGCGGGGACGGGGCCTTGTGATGCAGGAGACGGAGGGGGCTGGTGAGGGAGGACGGGAGGCCTCAAGGATGGGGGACGGGACGTCCTTTTCCCCTCCCACCGGCTCACCGGGGATGCGCCTCCGCGACTGCCCGCCCCATCCCAGGGCGGAGGCCTCGCGCAAAACCCAGGCGCCGCGGCTCCGCGCTCCGGCTGAGGGTCTGCGCCGCCGCCCGCCCGCTCCTTCCCGCTCGGCCGCGGCCCCTGGGGCGGATACTCCAGCGCGCGGTTCCAACTGAGGCCTGTGGCGGGTAAGACCGGGAGGCTGGGGCAGGTACCGGGCCGGGAGCGAGGGGCGGCGCGGGGAGGGGATGCAGCCGTCGCCCGGGTAGCTGCGTCCGGAAGTGGCCCAGCGACTGGACCCCGTCCCGTCCCCCGCCAGCTGCTGAACTAGGCGGCCAAGGACGGCATGGAGCGCGAGGCGCGCGAGGGAGGGACCAACCCGGGGGTACGGGCCTGCTGGGGCGGGGTCCGCACGATGTCAGCAGCCGCTTGTCCTCCGCAGCACCTGCAAGGCCCGCACTCGGGCTCTGGCCCCAAAGGTGGGCTCCAGGCCCAGGCACGGCCCGTCCCCGCTCCAGACCCTGATCTGAGCCAGCTCTTGGTCCCCGCTACCGCGTCCTCCAAACACAACGCTCCTCCCCCCATGCCGCCCCTCCCCCCATACTGTCCCCCCCGCCCCCACATCCCAGCAACGCGTGCAGAGCCCGGGAGCATGGCGGCCCTCCCCCAGGCCTGCCCCCCGCCCGGGCCTGGACGCCCCCAGAGGCCTGGACGCTCCCACCGCGGCGCTCCTGCCCCGCTTCTACGCCCCCACTCCAGGTGCACAACCTTCAGGTGTAGAACCCTCCTGCCCCACCCGCCACTTCCCAGCGCCTCCCCCAGGCCTAAGTCCCTGATGCTAGGAATTAAACCGCGCCCCCCCAGGCCTGAGTGGGCCTCCAAGATGCTGGGGGCACCCTGATCCCACAAAAGCCGAGGATCCCTCTGCTCTCCAGCCCTGAACCCTCCGCCCCTGGACACCCGATCTCCATGGAAACTGAGGGTCCTTTCCCTCTCTTCCCGCAGGTTTGACCCCACGAAGATGAACTGGGCACCCGTAACGTGCTGGGCTCTGCTACTGGCGGCTGCCTTCCTTTGCGACAGCGGCGCAGCCAAGGGCGGCCGCGGAGGGGCGCGGGGCAGTGCCCGGGGAGGGGTCCGCGGGAGCGCGCGCGGGGCCTCGAGGGTGCGCGTGAGGCCGGCGCCCCGCTACGGTGCCCCGGGCTCTTCCCTTCGCGTGGCTGCCGCTGGGGCGGCGGCCGGGGCGGCGGCGGGAGCAGCCGCGGGCCTGGCGGCGGGCTCGGGCTGGAGAAGGGCCGCGGGACCCGGGGAACGCGGCCTGGAGAACGAGGAGGACGGGGTGCCCGGAGGCAACGGGACCGGCCCCGGCATCTACAGCTACTGGACGTGGACTTCAGGCGCTGGACCCACGCGCAGCCCGCGTCTCTGTCTCGTGCTGGGCGGCGCCCTCGGCGCCCTGTGGCTGCTGTGGCCCTAAGTCTGGCTGGGCTCGGGGACCATATCTGGCCCCCGGGCCGCACCGTCCCCCAGGATCCTCCGGCCTGGGCTCCCCCTTCCTCCCTTGCCCACTGTCTTGGAGCCCCAGTGGGTGCAGGAGCTGCTGGCTGTCCCTGTGGACCCGCCATCCACTGTCCTGCCCACACCGCCTCAGCCTCCCACTTCCCACCTAGAGGGGACCATGGGCCCTGCCCCACCTGCTCCAGGATGTTAGGGTCCCCCCCAGCCAGAAAGGCAGCGGCCTGTGGCTCCTGTACCAACCGCCCAGCCACGCTCCAGAGCCGCCCAAAGAGAGGTGCCAAGGCCAGGAACCCAAGCCACCCCGGCTCCCCTCGCCTGCCCAGGGGCCGTGGTGACGCATGGGCAGGGAGGTGACCTCAGGCTGGTTCTGCCACTGAGGCCCTGAGGAATCTGACCCTCCCCAAAAGAAACAGTGAAATGGACCAAAGGACTTAAGAATTTGGGGGGAAGTGAGGGGAAAACGTTAGGTGCTAACCACCTGCCCAGAAGAGAAGAGTGGATCTCACAGCCCAGGAACATTCCCAAGCAGGAAAGCCGTCCGTCCGAGGTACGTCCATCCTGGCTCTCTGCAGCTGGTGGGAAAACACACCCTGCCCTGGAGGGGCTGCCCAGGCCTTGTTCCCCACACCCTCAGGCCGAGATCCGTGAGAGACCCACTTTGCTCCAACAACTTGAAACAGGTCATTTTACCCTCCTTAGGACCCATTTTGGGGAAAAAAACCCAACACATTCCAGAGCTTTCCAAATCCTTTGAACTTCAGGTTCACATTCAGGGATCACAGTTCTGCCTGTTCTCAGGGCACGGCAACTGCCAATCCCGCTGAAGAGGCCTCCCTGGGCACAGCTCAGGCTGCACGCTGCGCGGATTTCCCTGAAGGCGGCCCCTTCTTCGGAAGCAGCTGTTCAGGCCTCGGAACAGGGCCTGGGTATCGGCGTGGTGGGCTGGCAGTTGACGGCCTGCTCAGTGGAGCCAGGAGCTAACTCAGACCCCGGGGCAAGCAGGGGGCCAGTGGCGGGGCCCAGCGCCCAGCAGGACACCCATGCAAAAGGCTGAGCCCCCAACATCCAAGGACAGGAGAGACACGGAGTGGCGCCGGCCAGTCACGACAAGGACGTGCCTCCAGCACTGGACACACCTGTGTAAGACCAGCCTCTGTTTCCCAGTCCTGCCAGCCTGGGGCACCCGCACTGAGAGGTCTTGGGTCGGCCACGTTCTCTAGCTCTCCAGTCGCCCAACGCATCCAAGGTAGGAGGGGTTCTCCCTGTCCCCCCGGTGGCCTTGGGATCTCACCTTCTCCATGTCCTGGTGCTGCATCCCTCCTGGGCCTGAGCCTCTGGACTCAGTGGACACCAAAGTCAAGACCAGCACCCCCCACGGGCCCTGCCGGCCTCTGCCTTCCCCAGCTGGCCTGGGTTCTGGCCTGGGTGAGGATCTGGAAGCTGTTGGCAGGACTCAACCAAACACTGCTCTCTAGCTCTGGGGCACTAAGCCACAGGACGCAGCACCCTGCAGCCTCCCGTCCACACTGCCAGCAGTGCCCCTGGCCCGGTGAGCCCAGACACTCCTCCACCCCTTCCAGACCAAGCTCAATGCCTCCAAGACCAGCAGGCCAAGGCCAAGCCCTGCCCCAGATCCTCATAGGCAGAGGAGCCCTTCTGACATTTCCCCCAGGAGGCAGGGGGTGGTCTGAGTCTCCTCAAAGCAGGGAGACCCACCGGAGCCCCCTCGACTTTGCAGACGCCCACCTGGAAAATGGGCTGAGCTGCACCAGACCCTCACACACCACAGCGCTGCAGGCTGGAATGTTCCAGATGTGATGGACACATCATGATCTGCAATGACTATTTATTCAGCACATTAGCATCTGACACAGCCAATCTGAATACTTCCTGCCCCGGGCGGTCAGGGTTATGGCAGGATGCAGGTGGCACTCGGGCTAACTTCAGGCTGATGAGTGTGTGGGGTATGGGGCAGCAGAGGCAGCCAGCCAGCAAGGAGGGGCTGCTGAGCACCAGGGCCGTGGTGGAGGCTGCTGTGGGACGGTCAGGCCACCACCAGAAAGAGGCGGCTGGAGCTTCTGCACAGAATGTCCCTGGCCCCAGGTCCCGCAGCACCTTAGTCCATACTCCCAGCCCCACCCGCCTGCCTTCCTCTTCCCTCTTCTAGGACACAGGCTGTGGACCCCTTTGGGTGCACTATAATGGGGCTGGAGGGGCCCCCACGCCTCTCAGCCCCACTAATGCAGAATCCCACTACCCGTGAGCCAGAAGGTGCTCAGAGGCCAGGGGTCTCTACTGCCCATGCCGGGCAGCCTTCCAGTCATTGCACACAAAGCCATGTGCAGGGCGTCCCCCTCAACCCTGCCTGGAACATGCCCCAGGGCACTGAGGGTCGAAGCCAGTGCTTGGGTTCTGCTGCTGGGAGTCTCTTGTCTGTGTCTGTGTGCGCCTGTAAGTGTGAAATAAACCTCTCTGCTGGCAGCGAGCCTCTCACTTGTTGTAGGACTGCAGGACACTGGGCCGAAAGCCTCCAGCACAAACCCTAGTTGCCAACCTGCCCATTTCTTAGGTTCCACTGGTGAGAGCAGCTTTAACACACAGGCCCAAGGCACTGTGGTGCACCTCACAGGCCCGTAAGAAACGGGCCCTTTAATTGGAGATTTTAAAGGTTACAGGTTATACTTTTAACTCCTTCTGAGCATCCATTTCTCAAGAGGCCTGAGCAGAAAGCTCTGGGAGAACCAAGCATGTGAAGCTGCTCAGGGACGTCCACTGCAGAGCCTGGTGTCCACTCCCACCTGCTTGTCCCCTGGAACTGGGGCCCCTGGAGCTGGCCAGGCCGTGGGGCGCCAGAGAGCACAGCACCCTAATGGCCAGCATGGAGCTTCTGAACCAGGTGAGCTGTCTTGAGCCCCAACCACCCAGGTCAGGTCTGGGAGGCCACATGCCTCCGGCCTTCCCCACCCGGACAAGTTCAGGGCACAGTCTCAGACCGGGGGGTGGCCCCGCAGGACGTCGAGGTCCAGCATCACGGGGCCCAGCAGCCCGCGGCGGAAGGTCTGGAGGAAGTCACGGGCTGCTGCAGGATAGTTAGGCTGAATAACGTTCACGTTACCTGGGGAACGGGAGGGCTCAGTGAGGAAGGAGCCTTCACAGCAGGACGGGCCCAGCCCTTACCCACCTGAGGGACCAGCCCTAAGAAACTCCAGGATGGCATCAGGGAAGCCCAGGGGACGGGATCATACTCAGAAAGAAAACAGCTTGAGCTGCGCTGCCTGGAGCCTCCAAGGCCAGGCATGTGAGGCCTGCAGGTGTCCACCTAGCACTGCCCAAAACGCAGCAGGGCTGGTCTCACCCTCGGAAGCCTGGACTACGAGCCTTTCCTCTCCAGAACTTTCTGTAGCTCCCCTGCCCTGAAACCCGTTCCCAGAAGACCCGCCGCAGGCTCCCTGACACGTTCCTCTCCTCCCTGCCTCCTCTGGGGATGGCCGGGGTCCCCGGGGGTGATGGGGTGAGGCTCCAGTGCCCGCGTCAGCGACCTCACTCACCCGTGCCCGTGAGCACCTTCACCTTCTGCGTCTTCCCCAGCTTCACAGCCACACTCTTCAGCACGCGCTCTATGCTGTCACAGGCACTGCCCAGGCCGTAGTGCTGCACGTACCTGCACACAGGCTGCAGGTCAGCGCCAGGGGGCCCAGCACTGATACCACGCAAACAGCCAGGCTGGGCCCTTCCTCCTGAATGCCACAAAGGCCATGGCCAGGCACCTCCTGTGGGTGACAGTGACTGTGGCGCTGTGGATGACCAAGATGAGACTGCAGGTGACTGGTGCTGGGCCCCGGGGGAAAGCCACTATCTAAGAATCATCCCTGAGCTTTGTCCTGTGTGGCCACGGCCAGCAGCACGGCGGGGCGGCTCCCACCACCGGAACCCTTGCTGCAACGGGAGGAGTAAGAGCTGTTCACATACACAGGCTTCATCCACCCTATCCGGGGCGGGACAGACAGGCCTCTGTGCAGGCCCAGGTCCTGGAAACTAAAAGAGTAGCACAGCGGACCATCTGCAAACACACTCTGTTTGCTGCTAAGGATAGCACTCGGTGACTTCCAGGCAGCCAGTACACCTGCATCCTCTCCACCCGGCTGGGTGTTTGAGTGGTGTTTTCCTAGCACAGGGACCAGCACGGGCTGACTAGGCACCCACTGCTGCTAAGCGTCACCCAGTGATTCTCACGAGCACTCTGACTCCTCACAGTGCAGGCTCTGGGCAGAGAGGCCTGGAGGGGAAAGGCCAGCACAGAGCAGCCGCTCACAGGGACAAACACCACCCTAAGCCTTGGGAGCCCGACTGACCCAGACCCAACACTCTCCCAACCTTCCTGACAGCCAGGGGTGAGGGGAACCTGTGGCTCCCACGAGGACAGGCTCAACCTTGAGGAGGCTGGTGCCCTCGGACCTGGTCACAGCATGAGCCAGTAACACAGGACCAGCAAAGCAAGACATGGGCTCAGAGCCCATGGGAGCATCAGAACCCTGAGTAACACAGGTTCTAAATCAATCTAACTTCTGGGAGGCACAAGCATGAGCTCTGAATCAGCAGCCTCAAGGGCCCCCTGGTGCTCCAAAAAAGCTGTCCCAGGAGAGAGGAGCAAGCCTGGAGGAGGCGTCCCGGACCACCCCCAAGATCTGCCAATGGTGAGAACTCCTGAAAGGACTGGACTGCTTCCAACAACCTAACTGTGCCACAACAAAGCTCAAGAATTTTTACAGGAATGTAGATATCTGTCACCTAACAAGGTGAAACTCAAAATGCACAGCATCCAGCCAGGCACGGTGGCTCACGCCTGTAATCCCAGCACTTTGGGAGGCCAAGGTGGACTGATCACTTGAGGTCAGGAGTTCGACACCAGCCTGTTCACCAATATGGTGAAACCCTGTCTCTACTAAAAATACAAAAATTAGCCAGGTGTGGTGGCGCACGTCTGTAATCCCAGCTACTTGGGAGGCTAAGGTGGGAGAATTGTCAAATCCAAAAATTGCCAGGCCTACAAAGCAAAAAAACAGACCCCCTAATGAGAAGAAAAATCAGTCAACTCAAACTGACCCAATGTTAGAATTAGCAGACATTAAATCTAAGCTGAAACATGAAAGGTATTTTTTAAAATGATCCAAACTCAACTTGCGGAAGTGAAAACTATGAAAACTACTGAGTGGGATGAACAGCAGATTACACATTGCAGAAGAAATGATGAGTGAACCTGAAAACACAGCAACAGAAACCGCAAAACAGGCACAAAGCTTTACTGAGCTGCGGTGGGGCAAAGCCAAGCAGCCTGACACCCACGTGCCTGACACCCGCCTGCCTGATACCCACGTGCCTGATACCCGCGTGATACCTGTGTGCCTGATACCCACATGCCTGATAACTGTGTGCCTGATACCCACGTGATACCTGTGTGCCTGAGGCCCGCGTGCCTGATAACCACGTGCCTGATACCCACGTGCCTGAGGTCCTGAGGAGTAGAGGGACAGAAAAAACACCTGCATATATGAAGGTTCAAAACGATGCAAATTTCATGAAAACTACAAAGTCCCAGATCCAAAAATCTCAATGAACTACAAGCACAAGGAACACACAGAAAACCATACCAAGGTCCATTGTAATCAAGTTGCTCAAAAGCACTGAGAGAAAATCCTGGAAGCAGCAGAGGAACAAACACAACCGCAGATGGTGCATCAGACCCCACGCGGGTGAGAAAGGGAGACCAACCCCTCTCAAGCACTAAAACAAACAAACACGACCGCAGACGGCTCATCAGACACCACACAAGTGAGAAAGGGAGACCAACCCCTCTCAAGCACTAAAAAACCCCATCAATCTGGAATTCTACATATAGAGAAAATATCTTTCAAAACAAAGGTGAAATAAAGACATCTTCAGACAACCAAAAGCTGAAAGAATTCATCACCAGCAAACCTGCCTTACAATACATGTTAATGGAAGTCCTTCAGATAGAAATAAAATCACACCAGAAGGAAACCTGGACCTACACAAAGAAACAAGAAGGTGTGGATGGTAAACTGATGAGAAAATATATAAAACTTTTTTCTGGTATTTTATATTTCTTTAAAAGATAACTATATGAAGGAAAGAAAGTATATCTGGAGGTTATAAAATATGTAAAGGTAAAATATATCATGATGATGATGGCACAAGGATCAGGATAAGAAAAACAGAAATGCATTATTGTAAGGTCGTCACTTAAAGACATACTATACACCCTAAAGCAACCTCTCCCAAAAGTTGTAGACAATAAGCTAACAAAGATACAGTAGAATCATTTAAAAATATTCAATCCTAAAGAGGCAAGAGAGAGGAAAAAAGAAAAAAAAATTGAGACAAATGGGCCGGGCACGGTGGCTCACACCTGAAATTTCCAGCACTTTGGGAGGCAGGTGGATCACCTGAGGTCAGGAGTTCAAGACCAGCCTGGCCAACATGGTGAAACCCCCATCTATACTAAAAATACAAAAAAAATTTAGCCAGGCGCGGTGGCTCACACCTGTAATCCCAGCATTTTGGGAGGCCGAGGTGGGTGGATCACCTGAGATTAGGAGTTCAAGACCAGCCTGGCCAACATGGTGAAACCCCATCTCTACCAAAAATACAAAAACAATTAGCTGGGCGTGGTGGCAGGCGCCTGTAATCCCAGCTACTCAGGAGACTGAGGCAGGAGAATCGCTTGAACCCGGGAGGTAGAGGTTGCAGTGAGCCGAGATCGCACCACTGCACTGCAGTCTGGGTGAAAAGAGCAAAACTGCCTCAAAAAAAAAAAAAAAATTGAGACAAATGGAAAACAAATTTGCGAGATAATAAATTTAAATCTATAAATAATCACATTAAGTGATTAAATGTAAATAGCCTAAATACCTAAAAGACAGAGACTGTCAGACTGGATAAGCAGCAAGATCCAACGATAAAAAGCAGCAGAGACTGTAAGAAACACATTTTAAATATAAAGACACAAATATGCTAAAAATAAAAGGACAGAAAAAGATATGCTATGTTACTGTTAATCAAAATAAACTGGAATGGGCCGGACGCAGACGCTCACACCTATAATCCCCTGCACTTTGGGAGGCCGAGGCGGGCAGATCACTTGAGGCCAGGAGTTTGAGACCAGCCTGGCCAACATGGCGAAACCCCCTCTCTACTACAAATACAAAAATTAGCCAGGCATGACAGCGCATGCCTGTCATCCCAGCTACTAGGGAGGCTGAGGCATGAAAATCACTTGAACCCAGGAGGCAGAGGTTGCAGTGAGCCAAGATTGTGCCTCTGCGCTCCAGCCTGAGCAACAGAGTGAGACTCTGTCTCAAAAAAACAAAAGTGATGGCTATATTAATATGAGACAAGACAGATTTCAGAGCAGAGAATATTCTGAAGGATAAAAAAAGATAATTTCATTATGATAAAGGCATCAAATCATCAAGAGGACATAACAATCTCCTGAGCTTTCTGTACCTTAACAGCAGAGCTTCGAAATACACGAAGCCAAAACTGACTGAACAGCAAGAAGAAACAGAGAAATTCAGTTATAGTGGGAAATTTCAATACCCCTCTCACAATAATTGGTAGTACAAATAGAAAGTTAGCAAAGTAGAAATAAAAAAATAAATATCGAATGGAAATCAACGACATAAAAAACAAAGATAACAGAAAGTCAATGAAACCAGAAGCTAATTCTTTGGGAAAAATAATTAAAATTAATAAGCCTCTAGCCAGACTGTTCTCTTCAACCTGATAAAGGGCATCTAAGAAACACCCATACCTAATACTGCACTCAATGGTAAAGCTTCCTACCTTAGATCAGGAACAAAAAAAGATGTCTGTTCTCACCACATCTCAAGTACTAAAAAAACCTGTCAATTGTATTGAAGACTGTAGCCAGTGCAATAAAGCAAGAAAACAAAATATGGCATCTAGACTGGAAAAGAAAAAGTAAGATGATTTTTATTTGCAAATGACATAATTGTCTAGGTAAAAAATCTAACTGGAATCTACGAAGAGCTACTAGAATGAATAAATGAGTTTAGCAGGGTTAAAGATAAGAGATCAATGTACAAAAATCAATTCTACTTCTAAATACTAGCAATGAAAAACCAAAAGTGAACATAAAAACAATACCATTTACAATAGCATCAAAAATATTAAAGAGTTAACGAGGGAATGACATCACCAAATAGAGAAGTAGAAGCAATCTGGCTTCACTCACCCTCTCAAAGAAAACCAAAACCAAACACCCAGCACCAAGAATATCACCAGCAATATTCCAGAACTCAAATCTGAGGATGAGACCAAAGAAGTGAAAAAAACTCCAGGCAGAAAGTAAGCTGCAAAAAACATCTAAGCAAACATCCAAGAAAAAAAAAAGCCAGACAGGAAAGCCTGGATAACAAATCCTTCAATGCAAAACCATAGACATATGTGCACAAGAAACAACAGCTAACGGAAAACCATGACCACCTCAAACAGACAAAGCAAAGAGCCAGTGACCAACCCTAATGAGATGGTAATGTGTAAGCGCTCAAATCAAGAATTCAAGATAACAGTTAAAAAAAAAAAAAACCTCAGCAAACTCCAATAAAACACAGAAAAACAATTCACAAATTTGTCAGACAAATTTAACAGAGACTGAAATTTAAAAAAAAAAAAAAAAAAAATCAAACAGAAATCCTGGAACTAAAAAATACATTTGCTGATCTGAAAAATGTATTAGAGGCTCTCAACAGGCAGAATGGACCAAGCAGAGGAAAAAATCAGTGAGCCTGAAGACCGGCTATTTGAAAATATATAGAAGAGGGAAGAGAAAAAGAAAAAAGAATGAAAAGGAATGAAGAACACATGCAAGATATGTGCCTCAGAAGAGCAAACCTAGGAATTACTGGGGTTCAAGAAGGAACCAAGCAAGAGGAAGGGGCAGAAAGTTTATTCAAAGAAATAATTACTGAAAAATTTTCAAACATTCAGAAAGACATAAATGTCCAGGTACAGGGAAGTCAGAGATCACCAAACAGATTTAATCCAAATAAAACTACCCTATGGAATATAATAATCAAACTCAAAAGTCAAGGACAAAGAAAGAATCCTACACGTAGTAAGTAGTACAAGTAGTAAGAGAAAAGCAGCAAATATATTTATAAAAGAGCTCCAATGTATCTGGCAACAGAGTTCTCTAGGAAATCCATATAGGCCAGGAGGCAGTGGGATGATATATTCAAAGTGCTGCAGGAAAAAAAAAATGCACCTGTCAACTGAGGACACACCTTCAAACATGAAAGAGTAAAGCTGAGGGAATTCATCAGACCAAACTTACAAGAAATGCTAAAAAAAAGTTCTTCAATCTGAAAGAAAAAGACACTAATGTACAAAAAGAAAACACGTGAAGTATAAACCCACTGGGAAAAAGAAACACAGACTCAGAATAATACTGTGAATGTGGTGTGCATTCATTCACATCTCTAGTGTGAAGACTAAAAGAAAAATGTATCAAAAATAATAACTACAGCAACCTGGAAAGAGAGAGCCAATATAAAAATAAATAAATTGAAATAACAAAACGTGAAAATTTGGGGGAAAGATGGAGTTAAAGTACAGAATTCTTTAGTTTCTCCTTTGTTTCTATTCTTTCCTCTGTGATCACAGATAAGGTGTCATGTGTTTAAAATGACTGTTTTTTAAGAGAGGGGTCTCACTCTGTCACCCAGGCTGGAGTGTGATGGCACGATCATAGCTCACTGCTGCCTCAAACTCCTGGGCTCCAGCAATCCTCCTATCTCAGCCTGCTGAGTACCTAGGGTACAGTCACAGAGCACCACGCCCAGCTAAAATAACCAAATAACTTGTTATAAATATAAAATGCTTTTTGTAAGCCTGATGGTACACTACATATAATATATAGACTAAAAATACAAAGCAACAAATTAAAACATACCAACAGAGAAAATCTCTTAACCACATGCAAAGGAAGACAGTAAAAAAGGAAAAGAGGAGTTACAATCAGAAAACAAGCAACAAAATGGCAATATTAAGTCTTTATCCATAATAATACTGAAAGCAAATGTACTATATTCTCCAACTAAAAGACATAGAGTAGGCCAGGCACAGTGGCTCACGTTTGTAATCCCAGCGCTTTGGGAGGCCAATGTGGAAGGATCATCTGAGGCCAAGAGTTCAAGACCAGCCTCGGCAACATAGCAAGACCTCACCTCTACAAAAAATAAATAAATAAATAAAATAGCCAGGTGTGGCGGCACATGCCTGTAGTCCTAACTATCAGGAGGCTGCGGTGGGAAGACTGCTTGAGGCGAGGAGTCCAAGGCTACACTGAGCTATGATCACACCACTGCACACCAGCCTGGGCAACAGAGTAAGACCCTGTCTCAAAAACAAGCAAAAAACACAGAGTGGCTAAATGAATAAAAAACAAGATCAAACTATATGCTACCTATAAGAAACCGACATTACCTATAAAGACATACACAGACTGAAAGTCAAAGGGTGGAAAAACATATTCCATGTAAACAGAAACCCAAAAAAAAAAAAAAGAGCAGGAATAGCTATACTTACAGATGACAGAACAGACTAAAAGTCAAAGACTGTAAAAAGAGCAGGAGCAGCTACACTTACACAAAACAGACTACAGGTCAGACTGTAAAAAGACACAGAGAAAGTCACTATACGATCGATAAAGGGGTCAATTCAGCAAGAAGATATAACAATTATAAATATCTATGCACCCAACACCAGAGCACCCAGATATATAAAGCAAACATTGACAGATTGAAAGTGAGAGGCAGACTGCAATACAATAATAGTTAGGGGGCTTCAACACCCCTCTCCGTAGGGTGTTTCCAGCCAGAAATCAACAGAAACAATGGAGCGAAACTACATGCTAGATCAAATAGGTCTAACTGACATTTACGGAACATTTCACCCAATTGCTGCAGAACACACATTCTTCTCATCAGCACATGGAACATTCTACAGAATATACCATATGTTAGGCTACAGAACAAGTTTCAACAAATCCAAACAAATCGAAATCCTACTGAGTATCTTTTCTGACTCAATGAAATAAAACGAGAAAGCAATAACAAGAGGAACCTCAAAAACTACACAAACACATGGAAATTAAACAACATGCTCCTGAATGATCAGTGGGTTAATAAAGAAATTAGTAAGAAAATTTTTTAATTTCTTCAAACAAACAGAAATGGAAACACAATATATCAAAGTCTATGGGATTCAGCAAAAGTGTTGCTAAGACAGAAGTTTATAGCAACAAACACCTACACTAAAAAAAGCAGAAGACTTCAAATAACCTAACCATGAACCTCAAGGTACCAGAAAAGTGAGAGCAAACCAAACCCAAAATTAGTAGAAAAGAAATAACAGAGATCAGGAGACCAGAGCAGAAATAAATGAAATTGAGATGAAAAAAAAATACCAAAAATCAATGAAACAAAAAATTATTTCAAAAACATAAACAAAATCCACATTTAGCTAGAATTTAAAAAATAAATAAAATCAGAAAACAAAAAAGGAGACATTACAACCAATACCACAGAAATACAAGGGATCATTAGGGACTACTACGAACAACTACACAGCAACGAATTGGAAAACCTAGAAGAAATGGATAAATTCCCGGATACAAACACCCTGCAAGACTAAGCCATGAAGAAATGGAAAAACCTGAACAGACCAATAATAAGTAACAAGATCAAAGCGGTAATAAAACGTCTTTCATCAAAGAAAATCCCAGGTCCTGATGGCGTCACTGCTGAACTATCAAACAGTTAAGGAAGAACTGGTATCAACTGTACTCAAACTATTCAAAAAAACTGAAGGAGGGAACACTTCCAAAGTCATTGTACATGGCATTATCCTGCTACAAAAACCAGACAGGGATACGGCAGAAAAAGAAAACGACAGGCCAATATCCCTGATGAACACAGATGCAAAAATCCTCAACAAATGACCAGCAACCCAAATTCAACAACATGTTACAAAGATCATTCACCACGATCAACTGGGATGTGTCTCAAGGTTGCAAGGATGGTTTAACATACGCATATCAATAAACATATAACATTAAACATAACCAAGGAAAAAAAAATCATTTCAACAAATGCTGAAAAAGCATTCAATAAAATTCAGCATTGCTTCATGATAAAAGCTCTCAGCAAACTGAGTATGGAAGGAACACACCTCAAAACAATAAAGGCCACGCATGACAAACCCACAGGCAACAGTATATTGAACAAGGAAAAACAGCTTTTCTCCAAGATATGGAACAACACACAGATGCCCATTTCTACCACTTTTATTCAAAGAATACTGGAAGTCCTACCCAGAACAATTAGGCAAGAGAAAGAAAGAAAAGTCACCCAAATTGGAGAGGAAGAAGTCAAAATTATCCTTATTCACAGATGACATAATCTTATATTGGGAAAAACTGAAAGACTCCACCAAAAAACTATTAGAACTGATAAAAAGGTTTCAGTAAAGTTGCAGAATTCAAAACCAACATAAAAAAATCAGCAACACGTAATTGGAAAAAGAAATCAGGCCAGGCATGGTGGCTCACGCCTGTAATCCCAGCTACTCGGGAGGCTGAGGCAGGAGAATCGCTTGAACCCAGGAAGCGGAGGTTGCGGTGAGCCAAGATCACGCCATTGCACTCCAGACTGGGCAACAAGACCGAAACTCCATCTCAAAAAAAAACAAAAAGAAATCAAGAAAATCCCATTTATAATAGTTACAAAAATATAAAATACCTAGGAATAAATCTGACCAAAGAAGTGAAAGATCTCTACAAGGATAACTATAAAACACTGATAAAAGTAATTGAAGAGGACACATAAAAAATGGAAAGATATTCCATGCTTATCGGTCAGAAGAATACTGTTAAAATGTCACCACCCAAAGCAATTTACAGATTTAATGCAATCGTTACCAAAACAACAATGACACTCTGCAAAGAAATAGAAAAAAAATCCTAAAATTTGTATGGCACCACTAAAGGCCCCAAATAGCCAAAGCAAACCTGAAGCAAAAAGAACAAAGCTGGAGACATCACACTACCTGACTTCAAAATATTTGTAGTAACCAAAAACAGCATGGTACTGGCATAAAACACATACACAGAACAGTGGAACAGACCAGAGAACCCAGAAATACATCCACACATTTACAGCCAACTCATTTTCGACAAAAGTGCCAAGAACATACACTGGGGAAAGGACAGTCTCTCCCATAAAGGGTGCTGGTTAAACTGGATAACCACAGGCAGAATGAAACTAGACGCCATCGCTCACAATATACAAAACCAAATCAAAAGGGATTAAAGACTTCAATCTGGCTGGATGCGGTGGCTATTACAGGCCGAGGTAGGTGGATCACAAGGTCAGGAGTTCAAGACCAGCCTGGCCAAGATGGTGAAACCTCGTCTCTACTAAAAATACAAAACTTAGCCAGGTATGGTGGCGGGCACCTGTAGTCCCAGCTACTTGGGAGGCTGAGGCAGAGAACTGCTTGAACCCGGGAGGCAGGGGTTGCAGTGAGCCGAGATCATGCCACTGCACTCCAACCTGGGTGACAGAGCGAGACTCCTTCTCAAAAAAAAAAAAAGACTTAAATCTAAGACCTGAAACTTCAAAACTACTAGAAGAAAACATAAGGGAAATGCTTCTGGAAATTGGTCTGGGCCAGATTTTTTTTGTATAAGACCTCAACAGCACAGGCAACAAAAGCAAAAAATAATAACAATAATAATAGGCAAATGTAAAAAAATTTACATCAAGCTGAAAAGCTTCTGCACAGCAAAGGAAACAATCAGCAAGCCAGGCATGGTGGTACGTGCCTGTAACCCCAGCTACTTGGGAGGCTGAGGCAGGAGGATCTCTTGAGCCCAAGAGTTCGAGGCTGCAGTGAGCTATGATCACACCACTGCACTCAGCCTGGATGGCACAGCAAGACCCGAAGCAAGAAACGAAACTATCAAAGTACTGACGAGATAATCTACAGAATAGGAGAAAATACCTGCAAACTACCCAACAAGGAATTAATAACCAGATTATATAAGAGATTCAACTCAACAGCAAAAAAACGAGTAACTTTATTAAAAATATCTGCAAACTACCCAACAAGGAATTAATAACCAGATTATATAAGCAATTCAACTCAACAGCAAAAAAACACATAACTATTTAAAAATGGACAGAAGATCTGAATAATTAGGCCGGGCGCAGTGGCTCACGCCTGTAATCCCAGCACTTTGGGAGGCCGAGGCGGGCGGATTACGAGGTCAGGAGATCGAGACCATCCTGGCTAACAGTGAAACCCCGTCTCTACTAAAAATACAAAAAATTAGCCGGGCGTGGTGGCAGGCGCCTGTAATCCCATCTACTCGGGAGGCTGAGGCAGGAGAATGGCGTGAACCCAGAGGGCGGAGCTTGCAGTGAGCCGAGATCGCGCCACTGCACTCCAGTGTGGGTGACAGAGCGAGACTCCGTCTCAAAAAAAAAAAAAAAAAAAAAAAAAAAAAGAAGATCTGAATAATTATTTCTCAAAAGAAGACATACAAATGGCCAACAAGTGTATGAAAAAATGCTCAACATGACTAATCACCAGAGAAATGCAAATCAAAACCAAAATGAGATTTCATCTTACCCCAATTAAAATGGCTTTTATTAAAAAAGACAGGGAATAGCAGATGCTGTTGAGGATGTGGAGAAAGGGGAGCCGTCGTACACTGTTGGTGGGAATGTAAGTTAGTACAGCTACTATGGAAAACAGTATGGAGGGTCTTCAGAACACTATAAATAGAACTGCCATAGGATGCAGCAATCCCACAACTGGGTATAGACCCAAAAGAATGGAAATCAATATACTGAAGAAATACTGCACTCCCATGCTCACGGCAGCACTACCCACAATAGCCAAGATATGCAATCTACCTAAGTGTCCATCAAAGGATGATGGATACAGAAAATGTGGTACATAAAACACAATGAAATATTAGCCATAAGAAAGGACAAAATCTTGTCATTTGCAGTAATACAAACAGAACTGGAGGTCATTCTGTTAAGTGAAATAAACGGGCACAGAAAGACAAATAACGCATGTTCTAACTCAAATGTGGGAGCTAAAAACGTGGACTTCATGAAGACAGAGAGCAGACTTGTGATTACCAGAGGTGAGGGGGAAGAGGGGATGAATAGAGGTTGATTAATAAATAGTTGGGTAGGGTGACTACAGTTAACAGGAATCTACAGTATATTTCAAATACCAGAAGAAAGCAATTCAAATGTTTCCAGCACGAAGAGACATGTTTGGGATGATCGATATCCCAATTACCCTGATCTGATCATTACACATTATATGAATGCATCAAAATATCATAGGTACCCTGAAAACATGTATTTTGTATCAAAAGATAAATCTTAGCATTAAAAGTTTAAAGAGTTAAATATAAATCTTACAAAAGGTATAAAAGACCTAGTACTGTAAACTACAAAACACTGCAAAGAAAAACCGAAGACCTAAATAAATGAAGAGATACACTGTATTCACAGGTCAGAGACTCAATGTTACAATATTGTCAATTCTTCCCCATACTGACCTATAAATTCAGGGGAATCTGCCACCTGGCCTCAAGAAAAACAAGGATTTTTGTAGAAACTGACAAAGTGACTGAAAAATGCATGAGAATGCAAAGAACCAGGAACAGACAAAGCAATTTTGACAAAGAAGAGTGGGGGGTACCAGCACTGCCTGATTTCAAGTCTCATATTAAGTTAGAAGCAGTTACTAAGACGGTTGGTCACATAGAAAAGTGACACACGAAGAGTCCACAAACAGACCCACACACATATGGACAACTGATTTGTGACAAAGATGCAAAGACAATTCATTCAGCGGAGAAAAGACGGTCTTTGCAACAAATGTTTCCGGAACAACTGGTTCTCCATGTGCAAAAAAAAAAAAAAAAAAAAAGAACTCCAATCTGCAGCTTGTACCATATACCAAAAAATCAAAAAGGATCATAGCCCTAAATGTAAAACCTAAAACCATCTATCTTCAGTGAGGAAACCCTTGTGACCCTGGTTTAGACACAGATTTCTTAGATACGACAACAAGAGTACCCTGGAAAAGATCTAGCTGATAAACTGGACTGCATGAAAAGTAACAATTCTACTCCTCGGAAGACACTGTTAAGAGGGCTGAAAAGACAAGGCACAGACTTAAAGACAGTATTTACAAACCGTGTCTCTGATTAAGGACTTGCATCCAGAATATATTAGAAGAAGATTACAGGCTGGGCATGGTGCCTCACGCCTATAATCCCAATGCTTTGGGAGGCTGAGGCGGGCAGATCCCTTGAGCCCAGGAGTTCAAGACCAGCCTGGGCAACATGGGAAAACCCTCTCTCTACAAAAAATACAAAAATTAGCTATGTGTGGTGGCACACGCCTGTAGTCTCAGCTACTTGGGAGGCTGAAGTGGGAGGATCGCTTGAGCCCAGGAGGTCCGGCTGCAGTGAGCTGAGACTGTACCACTGCACTTCAGCCTGGGTAACTGAGACCGTCTCAAAAAAAAAAAAAAAAAAAGATTAAAAAAGATTAAAACTTAACAATAAGAAAAGAAACAACTCAGTTAAAAAAAAAAAAAAAAGGGAAAAGGATTTGAACAGATATTTCCCAAGAGAGGGATGACAAATAAGCACATGAAGATGCTCAACGTCACTGTCATCAGGGAAATGCAAATTGAAATGCTATGCGACACCTCCACACGCCCGCCCATCAGACAGGGGAAAGTTAAAAGACTGATCTTAGAGAAACTGAAGGACTCATTCCCTGCGTGTCGCATATAAAACAGTGTAACTACTTTGGAAAACAATGTGGCGGTTTCTTAAAAACTCAAACATATGCCTCCCGTATGATCCGGCCACTCTACTCCTAGGTATTTACCCAAGGGAAACGAAAGCCCGTGTCTACACCAAGACCTGTCAGTACATGAATGTTCACAGCAGCTTTATCTGCAATAGCCAAAACCTGCAAACAACCCACATATCCATCAACAGGTGAAGGGATAAACTGCAGCGCACATGGACACTGAAACTGCCTGGCAACAAAAAGGATGAATTACGGACAACACGCTACGACACACAGGGATCACACAACAATCGTGCCGAGTGACAGATCGACAAGAGTGCACATCCTGTGTGATTCCGTCTATGTGGAATTCTAGAAAACCCAAAGCAACCTACAGGGACAGAAGACGGCTGCCTGGGTCCAGGGAGGGGCAGGAAGGAGTAATCACGAAGGAGCACAGGGACTGGGGGTGACGGGAGCGCTCGTTTCCTTGATTTCATGGAGGAGGAGCAGGGACTGGGGGTGACGGGAGCACTCGTTTCCTTGATTTCATGGAGGAGGAGCAGGGACTGGGGGTGACAGGAACGTTCGTTTGCTTAATTGTGTGTCGCTTTCACAGACGTAGCCCTACTCCCGAACTTGTCCAGTTGGACACTTTAAATGATGTGCAGGTTACTGTGTTTATAATACCTTTATAATGCTGGGGGTTTTTTTGGTTTTTTTCAAATGAGGTGACTAGGAGGGGGGGCCCCAGCTGCCCTGCATTCACTGCACTCACCCAAAGCGCTGGTGTTTGTTGAGGGTGTACAGCAGGTAGTCAGCCATGGTCTCCTCCCCAACCAGGTGGTCCAGCACCGTTCCTGTGGAAGCAGCAGCTGAGGTGAGCACTGGAAACAGCCACATCTATGCTCCTGCCAAGCTCAAACACATCCCTTCCAGTCCCAGCCCAAAGACACCGTGCCGTAAGGAAGAGGCCACCCGCCGACAAAGACACTAACGCAGAGGACGGCACTCGGCTGTGGCCCGGCCCCCACTCCTGCCTGGCACCTGCGACCAACCTCTCTGCCCTGCTCCGTCAAATGGGGAAAGCGAAGGCCACTCATGGGGCAGGGTGTAATGGTGACCAGTGCCTGTCAGCTGTGCACTACTACAGCTCTCACACCAAGCTTCGAGAAAAGTCTGGCAGCAACCAGGTCAAAGGCAGTAACAACTCCAGTCTAGGGGCCCTGTGCCAAAGCCAGCCCTAAAGGTGGGGTGGCAGGGGCCCCGGCCCCAGCCCCAGCCCCAGCCCCAGCCCCGGCTCACCACACAGGGCCAGCTTCAGGCCTGTCTCCACACTTTCAATCCGAGGAGCCAGCACACCAGGAGTGTCCAACAGGAACATCAGGGGCCGCTCAGAGACCTGTGTGGGCACAGAGGGCATGATCAGGCCGCAGTGGCAGCCTCCCACCCAGGTGGGCCACTCAGGAAGCCTGGGCAGCCCCTGGCACCCAATGCTCCGAGGAAGGCCTCGGGGACCCAACCCCATAGCAGCGTCACTCTCACCAAGCTCTAGGATTCCCCAGAGGATCTAATTCCCACTTAATTTGGAGAATAAATAAAAGCATCAGGTCCCAACAGCTTATCTTCTGCTCCCAAGGAGAGAGAACACAAGGAAGGGAGTGGAGGGCAGGGGGCAGGGGGGGCCCACTCAGGTCTGTCCTGACCGCTGCATGGCCCTGGACAGTGGCCTCATCTGGAAATGGGGAAAACAGCGCGCCTTCCCCAAAGGTCTGGCGTAAAGACTATGAGGACTGTGGAGTAAGGGTGGGGGCAGTGCCTGCCCCGGGGGTGCTCAGCGGGGACACTGAGTGGAGGGGAGGGAAGCGTGGTCAGCAGCAGGAAGCCACGCAGAGGTCGGCAGGTGCCAGACACCCGCAGAGCTCCTGACAAGAGTGCTGGGCCTGGCCCCTGAGGACTCCACCTGAATTTTGGACATCACAGCTCTGGTGATCCCAGGCTCGCCACCCACCCTAGTGGCTTTTCCTGTAGGAAAAGGAGAAAAGGAGGCTCAAATGTATACTAAACACAGAAGCTTCAGAATAAGCAGGGAGATGTATGTAACAAACACATCTGGCCAAAATGGAAACACCTAAAAGCCAGATGAGCTTCCCAAGGCTGTAATTTGTTTCACTTTCAGTCCCAAACCAGCTCACAGCAAGGGCACTTTCCAAGCCACACAGAGACTGAGATTCTTCATCAAATGCACCAGAACTTAACTCCCCAGGACTGGAAAGGCACTGTCAGACTGCAGAGGTCAGACAAGAGCTGCTCCTTCCACGCGGTCCCCCACCTCCCTCCTGGACCCACCCCTGCACCCCAAGGTCAGCCTGCCTCCCACAGCACTGTCCACAGGGGGCTGGCTGCTCTAGGACCCGGCTCAGGGTGTGTCCCAAGGAGAGGCCACTCCACTGTGGACAAACAACCCAAGAATAAAAAACACAAGTGTCCATCCAGATGAATGGACAGACAGGTTGTGGTCTGTACACACGACAGGGTGATCAGCCTTAAAAAGGAATAAAATTCTGACACTCAGGACAACACAGACGAACCTTGAGGACATCACAATCAGTGACATCAGCCAGTCACAAAAGGCCAAGTACTGTGAGTCCACTTGGAGGAGGTACAGTCATGGAATTCACAGACAGAAAGTGGAACGAGGGGTGTAGGAGACTGGGGGAGTGACTCTTCGTATTTACAGAGTTTCATTTTCAGGTAACCAAAATATTTGAAAATAGTGGTGCTGGCTGCATAACCCTATAAATGCACTTAATAGCACTGATAAAAAATAACACGCTTAAAAATAAAAGAATAAATGACTGTAACAACTCTCCAATTAGCACCAAAAACACCCTCTCTGTAAAATAATAGTTCGCCGTAGTTTAAAGCCTTCAGATTTGCACATCATGAATGGGTTTGTTAATAAATACCTTATTAATGTGAAAAATGAAGCCAACAAGGACTTGAATTAAACTTGAAAACACTTAAGGAAAAGAGCTCACGGGGCAGTGAAGGGTGCTCGGGGCTCCAGCTTTGAATCCGAGTCTGAGAACTGGCACGGAGGGAGGAGAGGAGCGCCTGTGACTCCAGAGTCCAGCAAACCTCCAGCAACAGCAAGGCAGACGCATCTGAGGAGTGGCCTTGCAGCCTCCCTGCCTGATAATCCAGCCCCGTCTACTTCACACACTTTGAATTCTCTGGATCAAAGGGATTTTTTTTTTTTTTGAGACGGAGTCTCGCTCTGTCGCCCAGGCTGGAGTGCAGTGGCGTAATCTCGGCTCACTGCAAGCTCCACCTCCTGGGTTCACGTCATTCTCCTGCCTCAGCCTCCCGAGTAGCTGGGACTACAGGTGCCCGCCACCACGCCCGGCTAATTTTTGTATTTTTAGTAGAGACGGGGTTTCACCATTTTAGCAAGGATGGTCTCGATCTCCTGACCTCGTGATCCGCCTGCCTCGGCCTCCCAAAGTGCTGGGATTACAGGCATGGGCCACGCGCCCAAAGAGATTTAAATAAATGAACAAATATCAAAGTTTAGAAAAGCCATCCTCACGTTAAAGATTTTAAAAGAGAGAAAAATTAAGTGTGAAATTCACAGCAGAACGACCTGGTCCCACTGTTCAGCCCTCCTGTGAACTGGACTGAATGAGACAAGATGTGCTGTGGGGCTGCGGGGTCAGCAGAAGACTGGCGGTGCTCCTCGAGCACGTCCCCTCCGGGAAAGGTGGAGGCGTCAGCACATCAGCCGCACGCGCCAGTACGCGCCAGTACGCGCCAGTACCTTTCCTATCAGCCGCACGCGCCAGTACCTTTCCTGAGGTATCAGCTGCACGCGCCAGTACCTTTCCTGAGGTATCAGCTGCACGCGCCAGTACCTTTCCTGAGGTATCAGCTGCACGCGCCAGTACCTTTCCTGAGGTGCTGCCTCCGGAGGGAGTTGATGAGGGAGGACTTGCCCACGTTGGGGACCCCGATGACCATGATACAGTACTCCAGGTTCTGCGCAGGCAGAAAGAGGGGTCACAGGGCCCATCCTGGCCGCTAGAGCCTGAGACTCTGCAACCCCACCCAGGCAAGGGGACCCCAGGCCAGGCCAGCTCAGGGAATAAGGGAGGTTAACGCAGAGGCTCTGCCCACCCAGCGGGGACGGCCTCAGCCCTTTCCACTGAAGAGAATGAGAGGACAAAGGAGGGACCTCCCTGCCTGGGGTGCAGCGCCTTCTCCTCGGAGAGGCCAGGCAGGAGGGGCTGGCCCATCCCACGCCCACCTCCCACTCCCAGCTCTGGGCCCCACCAACCAACCTCTCTTCGGTGGTAGCGGTGACTCCTCCCAATCAGTTCAGTGACCATCGGAATGATCTGCAACAAACACCCACTCACGAAGCCACCCCAGGTCGGACGTCTGTGCACTGACCCACTCCTTCCGCCACCTCAGAACAGGATTAGGGATTCCAGTGTCTCCACTTTCACATATCCGTTAGGAAAACAGAGACCTCATATCTGGAATTCTACCCAACATTTCATAGGCAAACTGGGCGTCACCCTTCATCTGGAGGTAGCACACCAAGTATCCGGTGTTGGGAAACTGGAGTTCTGTCCAGGTTGCAGATGTCAGACTGAGCTCTGGGGCCGGGGACCACCTATGCCCATCCCCTCCCATCAAAAACAAGCAGGGCAGACCCGGGGCTTCAGTGACAGCTGTGACTGTAACTACCTTTTAATGAAGAAACACATCAAGCCAGAAAATTCTACCACATACAATTGGAAACACGAGCTACCTGAGTCTCCAAAAGGCTCTGACCACCTACAACCCCGGAACGCGTCTACTGCCTGAACTTGTGCCCTCGGCACAGGGAGACGCACTCGCCCCAGGAGATCGCATCCATGTGTGGCAGCTGGAAACCAACACCTACATCTTTTCCAAAGCTCTGCTTCTTACTAAAGCATAGAATAGTTTATAATGCTCCTCGAACGCACTGAAGCAGAAGCATCAGAGAACACAGACGAAAAGCCCACCTGCTTGACATTCTCATCCTTTACACAGTTGGTAAAAACGACATTTTTTAGGCCTTCTCCTTCTAAGCGTTGCATAATTTTCTGAAAGACACAAAACATTTCCATTTTACTTTTCTCACTGGAGTCTCAGCTCTGTCACCCAGGCTGGAGTGCAGTAGCACAATCTCGGCTTCCTGCAACCTCCACCTCCCTGGTTCAAGCGATTCTCATGCCTCAGCCTCCCAAGTAGCAGGGATTACAGGAATGCACCACCACACCCAGCTGATTTTTGAATTCACTGGCCTTAACATGCAGTGAAACCAGTGCAAAGCTATATCCTATTTCTAAATATCAGTGTTGTTAATCAGCTGACCTAAAATATGACTGATGCTTAAATCAACAAGTCCTTCACTGATTCAGCTGGTTTTATTTCGTTGTCCATCAAGATGACACGGATAGACAGATCAAGCATAAGACACACACCTGAAGCCACACACTCTGGGTAGTAAATGTACTTGGGTGTCCCCGCTCAGGGAGGCAGAAGGCAGGGCACCCAGGGGCAAGTCTACCTCTCTCCCCTGATTCTTCAGAAGCACTGGCCTTTCTCTGACCAGGTCAGACACTGCTGTGCCCTATACTAGACGGCCACCCACCAGTCTACAAAAAGTCTCATTTTCAAAGGCAGGAGTAGCCACTGATATGACATAAAAGTACCAACTAGTGAAAACACTTGCGATGATTAAAAAAAAAAAAAAAAAAAAAAAGGCCAGGCGCAGTGGCTCACACCTGTAATCCCAGCACTTTGGGAGGCCAAGGCGGGCGGATCACCTGAGGTCAGGAGTTTGAGACCAGCCTGGCCAACATGGTGAAACCTTGTCTCAACTAAAAATACAAAATACAAAAATACAAAAATTAGCTGGGTGTGATGGCGCACGCCTGTAATCCCAGCTACTCGGGACGCTGACAGGAAAACTGCTTGAACTCAGGAGGTGGAAGCTGCAGTGAGCCGAGATCGCGCTATTGCACTCCAGCCTGGGCAACAACAGCAAAACTGCATCTCAAAAAAAAAAAAAAAAAAAAAAAAAAAAGACTAGGGGCGGGCGGGGGGGTCCATTTCTACGTTTACTCAAAAGAAACCATAAACATCAGCTGTGTGGGACAACGGGCCAGTTCCATAGTTCCACGTCTGCATTTTTTACCTCCACACACCTCGCCCAGGGTCACCTGCACCCCTGACTCTGCTCTTTGCTTGGGAGAAATCCTTTAGCTCCTTTGGGCCTCCCAGCAGCGCTCTCAGCTTCTGAAATCCCAAGGTGTGCACAAGCTGGCTGGCAGACAAGTCCTTGGTTCACAGCGGCAAACCGGACACCTGGAGCACCACAACCACCACAGAAGACCTCAGACCAGACTGGCCTCGTGTGGCTACTGAAACTAATGAAGCAAAATGTGAAAGTCACATGTGGCAGTAGACACAAGTCAGGTGCTCACAGGCAGCCACGTGAGACACAGCAGACACAGAGACCCCATCAGCAAGGAAAGGTCCACAGTGCCGCTGTAGCCACCACTCGGGCTCTGGCAGCACAGCTTGGCCACTTCCCACAGCAGACGCGCTGTAGGGTCCAGCCCCACAGGGTCGGTGGGTTTCTCTCCCCGTGTGCGGAGATGAGAGACTGTAGAAAATAAGACACAAAGGCCGGGCGCGGTGGCTCACGCTTGTAATCCCAGCACATTGGGAGGCCGAGGAGGGCAGATCATGAGGTCAGGAGATCGAGACCATCCTGGCTAACACGGTGAAACCCCGTCTCTACTAAAAATACAAAAAATTAGCCGGGCGTGGTGGCGGGCGCCTGTAGTCCCAGCTACCCGGGAGGCTGAGGCAGGAGAATGGCGTGAACCTGGGAGGCAGAGCTTGCAGTGAGTCGAGACTGCACCACTGTACTCCAGCCTGGGCGACAGAGCAAGACTCTGTCTCAAAAAAAAAAAAAGAAAGAAAGAAAGAAAATAAGACACAACACAAAGAGATAAAAGAAAAGACAGCTGTGCCCGGGGGACCACTACCACCAAGACGCAGAGACCGGTAGTGGCCCTGAATGTCTAGCTGCACTAATATTTATTGGATACAAAGCAAAAGCGGCAGGGTAAGGAGTGTGAGTCATCTCCAATGATAGGTAAGGTCACGTGTGTGGGCGGCAAGCCACCCAGGTGCCGAGGCAAGAGACCGAGGACACCAGCTGTTCCAGTATAATAAGATATAAAACAAGAATAGTTATACCAGATATAGATCTTAGATATGATTATATATGAATATCATTAATCATTAGTTTGTAGCAATTACTCTTTATTCCAATATTATAATAATCCCTGCTCTATAATCATAACCTAGGAAAAACCAGGCCATACAGAGTGAGGAGCTGAGGGGACATAGTGAGGTGTGACCGAAGACAGGAGTGCCAGCCTTCTGTTATGCCTGGACAGGGCCACCAGAGGGCTCCTTGGTCTAGCGGTGACGCCAGCGTCTGGGAAGACGCCCGTTGCCAGGCGGACCATGGTTTGATGGTAGCAAAAGTTGTCAAGGAACAACACCCACTACTTAGCAGACCGGGAAAGGGAGTCTCCTTTTCCCCGGGGGAGTTTAGAGAAGACTCTGCTCCTCCACCTCTTGTGGAGGGCCTGACATCAGTCAGGCTTTCCCGCAGTTATCCAGAGGCCTAACCGTCTCCCTGTGATGCTGTGCTTCAGTGGTCACGCTCCTAGTCCACCTTCATGTTCCATCCTGTACACCTGGCTCTGCTTTCTAGATAGCAGTAGCAAATTAGTGAAAGTACTAATAGTCTCTGAGATGTAGAAATAATGGCCTAAGCTGTCTTTCTCTTTGTTTTCTCTCTCTCTCTGCCTCGGCTGCCAGGCAAGGAAGGGCCCCCTGTCCAGTGGACACGTGACCCACGTGACTTTACCTATCATTGGAGATGACTCACACTCTTTACCCTGCCCCTTTTGCTTTGTATCCAATAAGTAACAGCGCAGCCAGACATTCGGGGCCACTACCGGTCTCCGTGCATTGGTGGTCGTGGCCCCCCGGGCCCAGCTGCCTTTTCTTTTATCTCTTTGTCTTGTGTCTTTATTTCTACACTCTCTCGTCGCCACACACAGGGAGAGACCCACCGACCCTGTGGGGCTGGTCCCTACACACATGGGTCACGTGTCCACTGGACAGGGGGCCCTTCCCTGCCTGGCAGCCAAGGCAGAGAGGGAGGGGGAGAGAGAGAGACAGCTTATGCCATTATTTCTGCTTATCAGAGACTTTCAGTACTTTCACTAATTTTGCTACTGCTATCTAAAAGGCAGAGCCAGGTGTACAAGACGGAACATGAAGGTGGACTAGGAGCGTGACCACTGAAGCACAGCATCACAGGGAGACGGTTAAGGCCTCCGGATAACTGTGGGCGGCCCTGACTAATGTCAGGCCCTCCACAAGAGGTGGAGGAGCAGAGTCTTCTCTAAACTCCCCTGGGGAAAGGGAGACTCCCTTTCCTGGTCTGCTAAGTAGCAGGTGTTTTTCCTTGGCACTGATCCTACCGCTAGACCACGGTCCACTTGGCAACGGGCGTCTTCCCAGACGCTGGCGTCACCGCTAGACCAAGGAGCCCTCTGGTGGCCCTGTCCGGGCATAACAGAAGGCTCGCACTCTTGTCTTCTGGTCACTTCTCACTGTGTCTCCTCAGCTCCTATCTCTGTTTGGCCGGGTTTTTCCTAGGTTATGATTATAGAGCGAGGATTATAATAATACTGGAATAAAGTGTAATTGCTACAAACTAATGATTAATGCTATTCATATATAATCATACCTATGATCCATATCTAGTATAACTATTCTTATTTTATATATTTTACTACACTGGAGCAGCTCGTGTCCTCGGTCTCTTGCCTCGGCACCTGGGTGGCTTGCCGCCCACAACGCGCACTCACTGACCACTCGGGCTCTGGCATCACAACCTGGCCACTTCCCACAGGAGACATGCACTGACTAAGTGTCCGGGTCACGAACAACACGTTAGACGGAGGCACGCCATATGAGAAACGATGCCGGCATGCTTCTGCAAAGCAAAGGGCTGTTTCTAAAGCAGAGCCTGCCTGGGCAAACTGACAAGTGCGCGTCCAGCAACTCTTCCGTGAGAACAAGTGACCTAGGAAAAACACAGCCACACGGCTGAAGGCGTCTGAGAGAAAGGCCTTTACCTGCTGCTCTGTAAGATCCGCCAAGTCCATCTTGTTGAGGACCAGCAAGTGAGGCTTAAGCCCAAGGGTTTCCTGAAACAGAGGGTTGCGGCCTGAAAGTGGGATGTGGCGAAATTAAGGTAAAAATTCCTCCAAAGCTTTACCAGCCAACCAACTTTTTTTCTTGCCATCAGTGAACGAATCATCACATCTTGCCAATTCATTCCTCAAGTACAGGAGGAAAGCCCCAGTTGGCAGGAACATTTAAACGGAGGTTTCATAGCCTATCTAGAGAATTCCACTGCTGCACCGCACTGTCAGGCTTGAGTGACCCAGATATATGTATTAACAATGAAGTTTCAAAGACACGCAGTCTGGACCCCACACCACAGATTGATTAACTGGTCTGGAAAGAGGCCTAGCAATTCGTATTTTTAAAAACCTCCCCAGGTAATTCTAATGTGTAATATGACTTCAGGCAGAGGGGCCTCCCCTGCTCTGTGAAAGGATATCCGGGCATCGTGGACCTCGATGATACAGTCCACCAGCTTCAGGCTGCTCTGCATCTTCTTCAGCCCTGGAAAACAGAAGGACGCCTCAGCGAAGGGGCTCACAACCTTTCTAGAGTGATCGATTCAAGCTGAATCGTCCAGAATGACACGCCACCATAAATAACCTAAAAAGACTACATCTGAGTGAAGCGTACTAAGCAATGGTAACAGATAACATCCGCTGAGCGCCTCCTCCGAAGTCCACACCCTCGGAATGGGAGACCGGGAGGCACCCTGCCAGAGGGTGGGCCATGTGTCAAAAGCCAGATGCAGTCTTCACCACCTGACTCATGGCTGACTCTAGGTGAAATAATTTGACTTCCACGGGTCGTTTTTTTGTTTTTTTGTTTTTTGGGACTGAGTCTTGCTCTGTCACCCAGGCTGGAGGGCAGTGACGCGATCTCGGCTCACTGCAACCTCCGCCTGCCAGTTTCAAGCAATTCTCCTGCCTCAGCCTCCGAGTAGCTGGGACTACTGGCAAGCGCCACCATGCCCGGCTAATTTTTTGTAGAGACGCGGTTTCACCATGCTGGCCAGGCTGGTCTCGATGTCCTGACCTCGTGATCTGCCCACCTCGGCCTCCCAAAGTATTGGGATTACAAGCGTGCGCCACCGCGCCGGGCCTTTCCACGGGTCTTAATCTGGGCTATAAAACAGAGTAACACTGACTCATTAGGCCCCTACCACCTCGTGCGGATGACGACGATAGTCCCCTAACCAGGAATACCACACACAACCAAGATAACAATGCTTCCAGCCTTCTTCCCCTCCAGTGTTGTCCAAAGACCGAGGACACAGCCTCAGACACCCACACGGGCCCTTCTTCCCCCTCGGCCCCCAGTGCACGCAGAGCCGACGCAGGAGTGGCCATCACAACACCCAGAGGGGCTGGGCCGGCGCCAGAGGTCTTCTTGGGGCCGAATTGTGACAAACAGTAAGAATTACCAAAGTTAAGCAGGAGAACGACTCAAAATATGAGTTAAAGTTGAACAGGTGCCTTCATACCCAGTTTCATTTAGTTCCCAAAAGACTCAGAAAAGTCTATCTTGTCAAGAACATGTGGAAACGAAGGCTTCGGGGGATTAAACGGGCAGAAGGCACTTGCCGGGAACCAAGGACAAGGGCGGCGAGCCAGAGGTCGGAGGCCAAGCAGGCCCCGAGCCCGAGGCTGCGCTGCGGGGGCACTCGCGGGAACGGGACTCTCCCGCAGCTGCGCAGGGGAAGGGGTCTCGGCGGCTCCGGGAGAGGGTGAGACCGGGTAAGGAGGGGAGACGAGGGAGGAGGGGCGGGGCCAGCCCAGGACGACCGGGAGAGGCAGGCGACGGCCGAAACGGGGGTGGAAGCAGACGCGCCGCGGCCGTGGGCATGACCTTGCCCTCCCCGCCGTGCCTCACCCTTGGCCATGTGGCCCGGGAACCAGCGCGCCACGTCGCGACCGCGCAGGGGGAAGTTCTCCCGCCAGGCGGCCTTGGCGGCGCTGCACAGTGCGCGCGGAGTCAGTCTCATGGCGGCGCCGTCCCCGGAAGCGCTCCCTCAACTGACCTCCTCTGCGCCGCCGCGACCCGCCTCTGAGGTTCCGGCCCTGCGGGCTTCCGGCGCTCCACGGGCCCGCGGCACTGCCCGCGCGTGCGCACGACGTTGCCTCCGCCCCCGGCGAAGCCCGGAGTGGGCGGGGCCCGGGCCCAGGGGGAGGGGCGAACGGTGGGCCGGGCGCCGGGGAGGGATTACGGCGAGGCCCCGGGGACGGGGTGGGTTCCTGGGTTTTGTGCATTTAAGTAATTCGCGGATTTATTAATATTCATTAAATATTAAAAATCATCGTTCTCCCTTAAGCATATCCTGAGTCTAAGTGTAAAAATTTAGCAATCTCTTTTTACAATTTGGTTAAAATCTCTCAAATACTTTAAATTTATCTTATAAATGTAATCTCTCCATTTTCTTTTTAAGTACTTCGGGGTTTTTGTTTGTTTTGTTTTGTTTGAGACGGAGTCTCCGCTCTGTTGCCCAAGAGTGCAGTGGCACGATCTCGCTCATTGCAACCTCCAACTCCCGAGTTCAAGGGATTCTCCCACCTCACCCTCCCGAGTAGCTGGGATTACTGGCGCCTGCCACCACGCCCGGCTGATTTTGTATTTTTAGTAGAGATGGAGTTCCACCATGTTGGCCAGGCTGGTCTCGAACTCCTGACCTCAAGTGATCTACCTGTCTCAGCCTCCCAAAATGCTGGGATTACAGGCATGAGCCACCGCGCGCAGCCTCAAGTACTTCAAGGTTTAATATAACAAATAAACCGTTTCCAAATACTGACTGCAGTTCTGCTAAATTAAACCGATTAATACAATGAGGCTGAAATATTCTCCACTGTCCAAGACTAGACATAAATGTAGTCGGATTTCAACTCTAAATCAGCAGTCAGCAACTGCACAATTGCACATTGCGTTACAAGAGTATTACTCTACCGGAATTTTTATTTTTAAGACGGAGTCTTGCTCTGTCGCCAGGCTGGAGTGCAGTGGCGCAATCTTGGCTCACTGCAACCTCCGCCTCCCGGGTTCAAGCAATTCTCCTGCCTCAGCCTCCTGAGTAGCTGGGACTACAGGTGCACACCACCACGCCCGCCTTATTTTTTTGTTTTTTTAGTAGAGACGGGGTTTCGCTGTGTTGGCCAGGCTGGTCTCGATCTCTGACCTCAGGTGATCTGCCCACCTCAGCCTCCCAAAGTGCTGGAATTACAGGCATGAGCCATGGCACCCAGCCTCTACTGGAATTTTTTAAACAAGCTACTGAAAATACCAAACATGCTCAAATTCTAAGTACAAAAATATTGCCATGGTTCTGATGTTCTTAAACCACCTAATACCCTAACGCCTAGCTATAAACATTTTTGGGCATGAGAGACGTGGCCCCTCCGTGGAAGACAGAAGCCTCCCAGGTGGTTTCTGGGCTGAGTGGGGCAGTCAGGGGCTCCTGCTAGGTCAATGCCCCCAAGCCCCCTCCTCACCAAGCCGGTCCCTCACTCCCAGAGGGGGCAGCCTGGGTCTTGCTGCCTTTGTCCCTGGGATACAGAACTGATGAAACCCTAAATGTCAACGATAAAGATTTTTGTACTTGAAGGAAGCTGCATTCCCTCATGGTCCTAGGAGCACAAAACCACAATAAAACCCTTTGGAATCTGAATTTCTCTCACAGGTGTCTGATGGGCAGGTGTCCCCAGAGAGACCAGTCTGGTGACACAGCAAATGCAGGTGGGGCTGCTGGCTACAGAGGGAGGCTGGGGCTCGGGAGGCTGGGGGTCAGGGAATGCCCTAGGAGGGACGATTTGAGCAGAGACCAGAGGGTGAGAAGAGAGGAGCCCTGCAGATCCAGGCTGAGGTGGAGGGGCCGGAGAGGGGCCTGGACTCCCAGCACACTCACCCCAATACCACCTGGTACCCCAGCACTGCCCACACCCCAACACCCCCCGACACCCAGCACACTCACCCCAACACCCCCCAGCACCCAACACTACCCACACCCCAACACCCCCCAGCACTGCCCCCACCCCAACACCCCCCAGCACCCAGCACACTCACCCCAGCACTGCCCACGCCCCACACACTCCCCGGCTCCCATGGGCTGGGCACCATTTCTCATTTCAGGCCTTATTATGTATTCACTTCCTCCAGAAAACCCCTGGCCTCAGGGCAGGGCAGGGCACCCCTCATCTCCCCAGTGCCCTGAGAACCTGTGAAGTAGGCGCTTGATGCAGCATCAGTTAATGAACAAGAGGAGGGTTGTCAGCTATGCTGTCATCCCAGGCAGCAGCCACAAGAATGCAGGGGGACGAGAAGCAACTACAGGACCCAGAGTTCAGGGAACCCAGTGTGGGGCCACGTGTGGTTGTGGGGATTGGAGTCACAGGGCCCTGTGCACCCTGGGCCTGGAGCAAGACAAAGACAACAGCAGCAGGTGCTGGAGCCCCAAGGCAGGAAGGACAGGACGGCTTCAAGGCAGGAAGGATGGCTCTGGACGCTGTGGCTGTAACTTGCTTTATGTGTCCAGCATCTCCGTGAGCATCCGGTGTCTCAGCTCAAGTCAACCCTGGCCAGACTCCAATAACAGACACAAGAACTGAGAAGGTGGCCCCAGTTACCAAAAACCAGAGGACCCTCATTAACATCCCCAAATCTCAAGCCAGATTGAAATCTGTCAGAGGAAATGAGGGTCCCAGTCTCCCCCGGCACAGGTGGAACAGAGTAGGCTGGGCCCAGCTAGAGCCTCGGCCTAGGCTGCTGCACCTGCGGGGCCCACAGACTGAGGAGGCGGTCGGCCTCCCTCCATCCCGACAGCAGAGCCCCATGGGTCGTGGAGTAAAACGTGCGATGTGTGGCTTCCCCCGCAAACAGGATCTGGAGCTGCAAAGAAGAGCCAGGGTTAGAATGGGGATGCAATTCAGACAGCAAGGTCTGGGCAAAGAAACACAGAAAATGGCTCACAAGCACCCACCAAGAGGCGGGAAAACAGCTCACACACCTCCACCAACGGACGAGAAAAGGGCTCACGCGTACCCACCAACAGCCAGAAAAACAGCTCACACACATCCACCAACAGGCGGGAAAACGGCTCACACGCATCCACCAACGGGCGGGAAAACGGCTCACACGCACCACCAATGGACGGGAAAACGGCTCACACGCATCCACCAACGGGCGGGAAAACGGCTCACACGCACCACCAACGGGCGGGAAAACGGCTCACACGCATCCACCAACGGGCGGGAAAACGGCTCACACGCACCACCAACCGGCGGGAAAACGGCTCACACGCATCCACCAACGGGCGGGAAAGGAAGCGACTGCACCCCGCAGCTCAGGTGTGAACAGCGTTTAGAGAAAACAAGGGGTGTAAACACTGAATAGTGATCTGGCCACAACTCCTGGATCACGTATGGGGAGGGTGGGGTAGGGATCTGGGAGTTGGGTGGGCAGAGGAAGAAAGCTACAGCCTTATCTGATGTAATGAGAAGTCAGTTAGTAACACCTGAAACTGAAAACTCAAGAAGCAACATTTCCAAGCAGCCTCACTGAAGAGAGATCATGAGCTGATGGGAAAACTGAACACTGACTAAATATTGGATCATATCGAGGAATGATTATTAATTTTTAAGTGGGTAAATTGTATCACAGTTATATGGTTTTATTTTTATGTTTTCTGAGACAGAGTCTTGCTCTGACACCCAGGCTGGAGTCCAGTGGTGCAGTCATAGCTTACTCCAGCCTCAATTTCCTGGGCCCAAGCCTGAGCAGCTGGGACTGCAGGTGCCTGCTACCATGCCTGGCTACTTGTGTGTGTGTGTGGAGACCGACTCTCACTATGTTGCCCAGGCTGGTCTCGAACTCTTGGCCTCAGCAAACCTCCTGCCTAGGCCTCCCAAAGCACTAGGATTACAGGTGTGAGCCACTGCCCTCAGCATCATAGTTAAGTATTTTACAAGGATGTCTTTATCTTTTAGAGACAGGCACCAAAATATCCCCAGGTGAAACAACGTCCTGTGTGTGACATGCTTAATAAGAAAGGGCGGGGGTGGGTGGGGAGCAAGCCTGGCTTAGGGGAAGCCTGGTGGGTACTCAAAGGTTCTCCCTACTTTTGTATGTTTGACATTTTGCACAGGAAACGTTTCTCAAAATGTGGTAGCAGAAACATGTTTTTAGAGATGCAGTAAACTTAGCGACCAGAATCAGCTGGGAGCACAGTCTGGGAAGGGCAAAAGGGGCTCCACCTGCCATTCTGGTTTTATTTTCTTTTGTTAGCACTGCAGAATTCTCTGACTTTTTAAGCTATGTGTGTGTATAATTCTCACAAAAATAATACATTTAAAAATTATTCTTAGTTTCAAAAAGAAAATGGCTTCCGAGTCTGGGGTCCCAGCCCACCCCTCACTGGCTGGCACTCCTGCAGCGCCGAGACTCCGCGGGGGCTCTGCCGCGGGACCCACGCCCCCCGACCAGGGCACGCCACATACCTGGGCGCCGGCGCCGTCTGCAGGGAGGGGCTGAGCCAGTAGGTCCAGGTCGCCCCCAGTACTGCCCACGGCCACGTAGCTGTAGGAGCCCCTAGTGTACGGGGCGCTGTGCCAGCGAGACCGCAGGACGCTCTTGGGCGCGGGGAGCCGTGGGTTTCCTGAGCCACAGAGACACTGCATGTTAACCGAGAACTCCCACCCACAGGTCTGCGACTGTTTTTGTCATTTGTAAAGATTGAGCAGTTTAACGTGAAAGATGCTACGCGGGAAGAAAACTGAGCAGCAGAGTGCGTCAGGAGAGGCTCTTCCTGCCGCCTCTGACCTGACAGCAGCGGGCCGGGACCCGGGGGCCTCTGACCCGACAGCAGCTACTGTTTCCCAGGCTTGGGTTCCTCCTCTGTAAAAATCTGATCAAGGACAATGGCATTGATTTTGGTGGCAGAAGTAGGAAGTGTTCGCAAAGTCATTTCAGTTCCTCGGAGGTAAGAACTGTTACTGACCCCACTAACATGAGGAAGGATGGTCCCTGGAGATGTACAGAGTCAGCCAAATTTAGTTTTTCTCTGTTCTGCAAAGTCTAGTTTCTGTTTAGAGATCAACCAGTAACGAGCAGAGGCAGGAACTGGCGTGTGGTGAGTACCTGTCACTCTCCGGAGCACTTGGGTGAGACACAGAAGTACTTCTTCATCCGACAGAGTCTCCATGAACTCAGACTCAAGCCCGGCAATGAACCCACAGAGAACGTGGACAGACCTGCATGGAGAAGGAGAGGCCTGGGATGACCAGACCTGCATGGAGAGAACCCTGGGATGACGGCGTCCAGTCCAGCTCTCCGCCCGCGTCTCTCAGCAAGGAACCACTGATGGAGCAGGGGCCCCAGAGGCACAAAGAGCCACCCCACGGAGCGTCCCTCAGGCAGCAGTTCGCAGAGTGTGGGCGGCAAAGTCCTGGGGGAGAAGACCCTGCCAGGGACCCTCAAGGTCACAGCCATCTTCAGACGCTAAGACAGCATTTGCTGTTTCCACCACGCCGACGTGCACCTGAGCAAGAACCAGGGCAGGTAAACCGTCCCTTAGCAGAATCAAGCAGCAACAGGACCCACGTGCGCCTACAGGCGTTCCCACCACCACACAAGCAGGTTACAAAATGCTGCTTTTTGCAGCCGTAAAAGAACGAGATCATGTCCTTTGCAGGGACATGGATGGAGCTGGAGGCCATCATCCTTAGCAAACTAACACAGGAACAGAAAAGCAGATAGCACATGTTTTCCCTTTCAAGTGGGAGCTAAATGATGAGAACACACACTGGCGCCTATGGGAGGGTGGAGGATGGGAGGAGGGAGAGGAGCAGGAAAAATAACTAATGGGTACTAGGTTTAATTCCTGGGTGATGAACTAATCTGTACAACAAGCCCCCACGATACACGGTTAGCTATATAACAAACCTGCACGTGTACCCCTGCCTCTGAATATGAAAGTTAAAATATATATATTAAAAAATAAAAATGCTGCTTTCACTTGAGAATGTCATTGATCAAAGGCAATAAAAGTTACTAATTTTATTAAATCTTGACCCTCGAGTTCATGTCTTTTTAATAATCTGCGTGGAGGGCCAGGCACGGTGGCTCAGGCCTGTAATCCCAGCACTTTGCGAGGCCGAGGCAGGCGGAACACAAGGTCAGGAGTTCGAGACCAGCCTGGCTAATATGGTGAAACCCCATCTCTAAGAAAAATACAAAAATTAGCCAGGCGTGGTGGCGGGCACCTGTAGTCCCAGCTACTCGGCAGGCTGAGGCAGGAGAATGGCGTGAACCCGGGAGGTGGAGGTTGCGGTGAGCCAAGATCGTGCCACCGCACTCCAGCCTGGGCGACAGAGTGAGACCACGTAGAACGCTCCGGCTGCGCGTGGTGCGCGGTGGCCATGGAGGACTCGCCCTGCACAAGCTCATTCCAGGCAGGGCTGGTGCGTCTTTCACAGACAGGCTCAGAACTCAGGAGAGCACCAGACAGACAAATCATGGTCTGGTATTTGGCGACATTTTCTTGAAAATCAGCAAAGTGTCTCTATCACAGGAAAACAACTAACAAATAGTATTTATAGACAATGAGAAAGTTTAAGCTCTCAAGCAAAAACTGCAATTTTAGAAAAGCTTCTTTCTGCCATCAACAGCATAACAGCTTCCCAATACTGAAAGACTTTTCTGAGATCAGTGGTATGTTAATAAATTTGATTTTTTATATTGTATAATGAAATGTATCAACATTTGGAAGACTACATGAACCAATATATATATTTTTTCTTTTTTAAGACATGGCCTCGCTCTGTTGCCCAGGCTGGAGTTCAGTGGCTTAAGCACAGCTCACTCACTGCAACCTCCACCTCCTGGGCTCAAGCAATCCTCCCACCTCAGCCTCCCAGTAGCTGGGACCACAGGCACACACCACCACGTCTGGCTAGCTTTTTGTATTTTTGGTAGAGACTGGGTCTCGCTATGTTACCCAGGCTGGTCTCGAACTCCTGAGTTCAAGCCATCTGCACACCTTGGCCTCCCAAAGTGCTGGAATTACTGGCATGAGCCACTACGCCCAGCGTAGTATTTTCCAAATGACTAAAGTCATGGATAGGTAAAAGATCCATTTAAAGTGCAAGACAGACAAATAGATTTCAGTATCACAGAAGACAAAAAATTCACTGGTGTGCTCTCCGATTCCATATTTGGCCAACCTTTAAGGAACTACTATTACTTCTTGACTTTTGAAGTAGTATCAAAGAATACCCACAATCATTTGAAAAGCTATTTAAATATCACTCCTTTGGCCAGGCGCGGTAGCTTATGCCTGTAATCCCAGTACTTTGGGAGGCCAAGGCGGGCAGATCACTTGAGGTCAGGAGTTCAAGACCAGCCTGACCAACATGGAGAAACCCTGTCTCTGCTAAAAATACTAAATTAGCTGGGTGTGGTGGTGGGCGCCTGTAATCCCAGCTACTTGGGAGGTTGAGGCAGGAGAATCGCTTGAACCCGGGGGGCGGAGGTTGCAGTGAGCCGAGATCGAGCTATTACACTCCAGCCTGGGCGACAAAAGTGAAACTCCGTCTCATAAATAAATAAATATCACTCCTTCTTCCAACCACATATCCATGTAGATCCACATTTTCTTCCTGTGTTTCAACCAAAATAAAACATCACCACAGAATGAATGCAGAGGAGGCCTGAGAACCCAGATGTCTTCCATTAAGTGTAACACTAAAGAGTTTTGCAGAAAAGGCCGGGCGTGGTGGCTCACACCTGTAATCCCAGCACTTTGGGAGGCCGAGGTGGGCGGATCACTTGAGGCCAGGAGTTCGAGACCAGCCTGGCCAACATGGCAAAACCCTGTGTCTACCAAAACTACAAAAATTAGCTGGGCATGGTGGCGCACACCTATAATCCCAGCTACTCAGGAGGCTGAGGCAGGAGAATGGCTTGAACCCAGGAGGCAGAGGTTGCAGTGAGCTGAGATCATGCCACTGCATTCCATGCATTCCAGCCTGGGTGACAGGGAGATCTTGTCTCAAAAAAAAAAAAAGTTTTGCAGAAAAGACAAAACTGCTGCCACCCTTCATTAAATTTTAAGAAAATATTCATTTAAAAATGTTATTTATGCTAACATAGAATAGGTTTGTTACTATCATCTCAAATAATTTAATTTATCATGTGGTGGCTGCGCGGTGGCTCATGCCTGTAATCCCAGCACTTTGGGAGGCCGAGGCAGGCGATTCATTTGGTCGGGAGATCGAGATCATCCTGGCTAACACGGTGAAACCCCGTCTCTACTAAAAATACAAAAAATTAGCTGGCCGTGGTTGTGGGTGCCTGTAGTCCCAGCTACTCGGGAGGCTGAGGCAGGAGAATGGCGTGAACCCAGGAGGCGGAGCTTGTAGTGAACCGAGATCGCACCACTGCACTCCAGCCTGGGGGACAGAGCGAGACTCTGTCTCAAAAAAAAAAAATTTATTTATCATGGGGTAAATTTACAGATGTGACTCACATAAACAAAAGCTCTTTGAGATCCCCAACCCTTTGCAGGTATATAAAAGGATGGGACAGCTACCACCCCGTGCCACAGACAGGGTCCCACCAAAGCACTCAGGGTCCCACTGATGTCCTAAGCAAGAGAGCACAGGAGGTGGTGCTGGGCCTGGAGCAGGTGGCTCTACACACAGTCACCCACCCGGCTGCCCACCAGCAACCCAGGCCTATCTCAACACCTGGAATGCCAGTTTTCTTTCTTTCTTTTTTTTTTTTAGACAGAGTTTTGCTCTTGTTGCCCAGGCTGGAGTGCAGTGGCACAATCTCAGCTCACTGCAACCTCTGCCTCCCAGGTTCAAGCGATTGTCCTGCCTCAGCCTCCTGAGTAGCTGTGATTACAGTTGTCCGCCACCACACTGGCTAATTTTTTGTATTTTTAGTAGAGACGGGGTTTCATCATGTTGGCCAGGCTGGTCTCGAACTCCTGACCTCAGGTGATCCACCCACCTCAGCCTCCCAAAGTGCAGGGATTATAGACGTGAGCCACCACGCCTGGCCGAAATGCCAGTTTTCTCTTCAGTGTGAAGGAGACACACAGGCTTCCCCCATCACAGGTGCGGGGCTGGTCTGCAGCCTGCAGCCTCCTGCTCCCAGTGGATGGCAACTATGAACCATCTGGCAGGCATGCCCTACATCTCACCCCATCCTGGGTCTTTCAGAACAAGAACTCGGTGCCCCCTCCTGCGGCATCTGTCAGTGGAAACGTGGAATTATATCTGCCATCTGACTACCTCAGGATGTCTTTGTGTTTTAATCTTGCTGGAAAAATCAGTCCCTCCATCCCCACATCACTCATGGGATTATCTCCTAAATCGCCACATGGTCTAGATATGCTGTTTCTAAGAGGGCCAGCCCATACAAGTGAGCCCTTCCTCTGTGGGTCTCCCATTCCATTACTTCTAGGAATGTTTCCTTCAATTATTTCATCCCGTTTAAGTATTGTCTCCCCAGGTATGGGCAGATGGTGTTTCAAAGATCTTCTGTATCTACAAGCCCCAGCTCCCTGCAACATTCCAGTAAACACGTTCCCACTGACTGAAGACTGGGCCTGCCTGCAACAACCCGCATACAGCAGGGCGCCATCTGTCCCCGCAGGGGTCAGGCCCAGGTGCAGCCAGCACCTGGGCGGGGCGCTCATGGGATCCCTACCCATTAAACCCTCTAGAAATGCCCTGCAGTGAACGGACACACTGCTGCGTCCTCATCAGATGAAGGCCTATGAGCCAGCCACTCACGGAACCTCTCAGGGAGCAAACGTACGCAGAGGAAGGCAGGACCACAAAGCCAATGAGCTTCCGGAACCAGGTGTCCCGTAGCGCAGGGGCAGCGTCCTCCAGGGGCGACGTGTCCTCCCACACCAGCTGGATCAGCTGGCAGTCTGGCTCCCAGAAGGGCTCCTCAAACTCCAGGAAGATTTTGTTGTTGGTCCCAAAGCCTATCTTCCTGATTGCTTCTGCCTTCTCAGCCGGCAGGGGAGGGTCAAAGAAGGTGTCCAGATGTTCCTTAAGAAAACCTGGAATTCAGAATTGGACTCTTCTTACATCACATAAAGCCCTCCATGGAAGTCCTGTCTGTCCAGACCTTGGATCCAGCAATTTCCCCTGCTGGAGTTTATCCTACAGACACATTCACACAAGCAGTTTTACTTTTTTGTCCTTGTTTTTGAGATAGGGTCTTGCTCTGTTGCCCAGGCGAGAGTCCATGCAGCACCATGATCAGGGCTCACTGCAGCCTTGACCTCCCTGGCTCAAGCAATTCTCCCACCTTGGCCTCCCAAACTGCTGGGATTACAGGCCTCCGTTCCCCACCTTTCACACAAGTGTTTTTTGTTTTTTGTTTTTTGGGTTTTCTTTTTTATTTTTTTGAGATGGATTCTCACTCTGTCGCCCAAGCTGGAATGCAACGATGCCATCTTGGCTCACTGCAACCTCCACCTCCCAGGTTCTAGTGATTCTCTTGCCTCAGCTTCCCAAGTAGCTGGGATTACAAGCACCCACCACCATGCCCAGCTAATTTTTCTATTTTTAGTAGAGATGGGGTCATGTTGATTAGGCTGGTCTTGAACTCCTGACCTCAGGTGATCCACCCGCCTCAGCCTCCCAAAGTGCTGGGATTACAGGCATGAGCCACCCTGCCTGGCCAACACAAGTGTTTTTAAGTGCACATGTAAAACTGCATGAAATAGAAAAAGTGAAGACCACCTAAATTTCCACCTATGCTTATGAAATAATGACAAGAAAACACTGCATGGCAAATTAACTGGCTCCTTTTTTTTTGAGACGGAGTTTCGCTCTGGTCACCCAGGCTGGAGTGCAATGGCACAATCTCAGCTCACTGCAACCTCCGCCTCCTGGGTTCAAGCAATTCTCCAGCCTCAGCCTCCTGAGTAGCTGGGACTACAGGCACCCAATGGCTAATTTTTGTGAACTGGCTCCTTATAAACAAAATGCTCACAGTTGTAACAATGTATCTACTGACAACGTCCCCAGTGATCAGCACCTAGCAGGCCCCGCAAGCACTTACTCCAAACGTGAATGAACAAAGCCACTGGAGGGAAACAAAAAAGACCGCTGTAGATCTATGTGTGCTGATTTGGAAACACTGAGAAGTTCTATTGGGGGGAGGTGGAAACAGGCAAACTGAGCAGCAGATTTTTGTTTTTTTGTTTGTTTGTTTTGTTTTTTGAGACAGAGTCTCACTCTGTCACCCAGGCTGGAGTGCAATGACACCATCTCGGCTCACTACAACCTCCGCCTCCCCCGTTCAAGAGATTCTCCTGCCTCAGCCTCCCAAGTAGCTGGAATTACAGGTGCCTGCCACCACGCCCAGCTAATTTTTGGATTTTTAGTAGAAACAGGATTTCACCATGTTGACCAGGCTGGTCTTGAACTCCTGACCTCAGGTGATCCACCTGCCTCGGTTTCCCAAAGGGCTGGGATTACAGGCATGCGCCACCACGCCCAGCCGGCAGCAGATGTTCATGTGTGGACAATGAATGCATCTCTGGGAAACAGCAGTGGGGTCTGAGTGCTCATCCCTGCCCCGAGGAGGGCAGAGCCACCCCTTGGAGACAGGAGTTAGGGCTGCGGAGGCTCTTGCTTTTCATCACACACCCGTCAATCACACCTAGGTTTCCAAGTGAGTGCTGGCACTTGCTGGCTTTGTGAACTTGGGCAATTAAGTGACTTCCCTCTACTTGCATAGATGTTCAAATCTGTCAAATGCGGGACGGTGACAGAAACCTCCCAAGGCTGCCTGAGTCAATGCGATAACTCAGGCAGAGACCCATGGCAGTGTGAAACCCATATCAAGCAAATGTCCAGTTGACAGCAATTATCCTAGTAACTCTGTTTTCAACCATCTCCACCTTTCATAAAACAGCTTCAAACCACCTCTACTCAAGCACAGATCTAAAGCACCAGATCTAGAATTAAACAGAATTATACACATGGCTCCTGCAACAGGTCACCCCAGGCCTGACCTTGAGACCAGGCTTTTCATGCCTTTTCCTGTCTCCAGCAAAGTGCAGTGTGGTTAATCTCCAAGGCTGTCCCAACCCTAACGGTTACCTCCAAGCAAGCAGGACGCATACTTACTCGCGTTTTTTCTTACAGTGAAACCCTTAATTCCAAAGCATGCAATTGCTACAAAACATAACAGAATCATTCCTTCCACCTAGCTGGAACTCACTAGAATGAAAATGTGAGCTTCGTACACAAGCAAACGCCCCAGAGCCAACTGAGGCAGGATAAGGGCAGAGGCGGGGGCATTTGGGATGGGGGTTTGGGCTGAAAACCTGACCTACCTAAGGGCACGGTGACGATGACGTGGTGTGCCAGGAACCGGTCTCCATCCTCACACTCTACCGACACTGGAAAGGTCTCCCCGGGAAAGGCTGACTCCTGGAAGGACCCGTTCCAGTGGATGATCTTCACAGGCTTCTCAAAAACTACGGTGTCCTCCGGCAGGGAGGCCATCATGCAGTTTGTGAGCCCTTGGTAGCCCCTAGGAAGACGGAAGTGCTGGTTTCGTAGAGGCCCAGTCCCTGGAAGGGCAGGACTGGTGGAAATACGTGCTCCGAGTTCCCACCCACATCAAAGGTAGCTGCGGGGAGCTCTCCATCGCTCCGGGCCAGCATGGAGGGCAGCTCCACTCTGTGGTTTTCCACCTCATGGATGCTCATACCTGCCCTCCAGGCTGTAAGGGAGGGTTCAGTGGGCACAGAGCTCTCAAGGCAATCTGCCGGAACCAGGGCTTCCTCCTCACCACCACAGAGTTCCTGACTCACAAATGCCCATTGCCTGGCCAGGAGCCTTGGGGCCAACAACACCAGGGGTGACAGGACAGCCCAAGGAGGGTCTCACCTGCACCTGGTACCTGGCAGCCACCTTGCCACAGGGAGAGGGCCTGTCTGGCCCCCTCTACAGTCGAAACCCCTCATAAATACAGGAGCAAGAGAAGTCTTTCCTTCTTCTTCTTTTTTTTTCTTTTGAGATGGAGTCTCACTCTGTCGCCCAGGTTGGAGTGCAATGGCGCAGTCTTGGCTCACTGCAACCTCCGCCTCCCAGGTTCAAGCAATTCTCCTGCCTCAGCCTCCCGAGTAGCTGGGATTACAGGCACGCACCACCACGCCCGGCTAATTTTTGCATTTTTAGTAGAGATGGGGTTTCACCATGTTGGCCAGGCTGTTCTTGAACTCCTGACCTCATGATCCGCCTGCCTCAGCCTCCCAAAGTGCTGGGATTACAGGCGTGAGCCACCGCGCCCGGCCTTACCTTTCCTTCTTTTAAACACTCTCTCTCAGAAATAACTTTTTTGGCTTAAATGAGCAAAACTAGGGAAAGGGGCAACCAGTCTGTCTGAATGGGGAGGACAAATGGTCTCCTGTCCCTCCCATACCCAAGCAAGAGCGGAACCCGGCCAGCCCCGGGGCCCTGGGGAGCCTGGTGGGAGGACTGGAGGGGCAGGGGCTCAGGCACGCACTTAGAAAAGGTGCAGTCCAGCCCCGGCAGCACGGTGTACTCCCCAAAGGGTGCAAGGGCCACCAGGTCCATGCTGTGGGTGCCGCTCACACAGCATTCCAGGTTGAAGAAGGAGTTCAGGATGGCCAGCTTCAGCTTCCTGGTCTCCTCGTCCTCTGTCCAGCCGGCCACGTGCTGGCCAATCTCCTTCTTGAGGTACTCCCCGACGCTGGGCACCGGGGTCTCCACAGCGTGCAGGAACTCCCGGGTCTGGTCTATCAGGCTGTAGAACAGAGTTGCCATCTCCGCCACCAGCTGGAGGCTCACGCGGGCCCCGGAGCTGGCGTAGCTCACGGAGGGCAGGCCCACGTGACCCCCGGTCTCCACCAGCTGGTTGTCCTCGGACAGCTCCTTCTCCCCCAGCAGCCCGTACTCAGCAGCCAGCTGGAAGACGGGGTTGCCCCGGGAGGGCCCATGGATCCAGTGCGCGCCCACCTCCACCACGCCACCTGCGACGGGACAGCAGATGCCACCTGGAGGTCCTTTCCCAGAACGGTCACCCTGAGCCCTTCTCCTGGGCCACGCCCACTCTGGCCTTCCCAAGGAGGATGTGACCACACTGTCCCCAAGGGCCCTGTGGTCCCCAAGGGCAGGACCCTGTCAGACCCAGTTTAAGGGGAGCACTGGGCAGGAGGGCACTTGTCGGGCGGTGTGGACCAGAGGGAGGGGTGCAGGGTGGGCGTACCCCGGGGCTGGGGCGGGCCCCCGTGGGGCAGAACCAGGGCGGCTTTATGGAGCCGCAGGTCGCCTTCCCTGGCCGGCGCCCTCCTCACTAACTCTGAGCCCTGAGTTTAGGGGCGGTGAACTCTGGCCGATTAAGCGAGCGGGGATTCCCTCGGGGAGCCCGGCGAGGCGGCCGGGCCGGTCAGCTGCGCGCAGGGCAGGTTGGGGCCGGCGAGTTCGGGCGCAGCCGGTTGGGTTCCGGGAGGGGCTCCGGGAGGGGCGGTTACCGAAGCTGCGCTCCGAGCGGATGCGGCCCCCGGCGCGGGCCGTGGCCTCCAGGACCCGCAGGTGCCGGAAGGCGGAGTGACCGCAGAGCCTCTGCGCCGCGCCCAGCCCCGCGATGCCGCCGCCCACCACCAGCACCCGGGGTCCGCCCGGGGCCTCCCCGACGCTGCCAGTCGACTCCATCGCGCGGTCCGGGCAGTCAGAGGGCTCCGAGTAGCCGGGAGGTCTGGAGCTCTCGGAGGAGGCCGGAGGCGGAGCGAGGGGGCGGGGAAGGGCGGGGAAGGGGCCGGGCCGGGCCCCACAGTGCGCCTCGGCCTCCGCGAGCCTCCGGACTGGGTTCAGGTCTCAGAGGGAAGCGCCCCGCGTGGGAGGGCCCGCGAGCCCGCGAGGACAGGCGTCAGGGAGCGTCCCGCGCTGCCGGGTCCCCATGGAGGGAGAAGCCGGCCGGGCGGGCGGACCAGTGTCTCCTCCAAGGGAGACGGGGGCGCAGCGAGCGCTTCCCCCAGGGACCCGCGTCGAGTGCGAGGGCGCAGTGGGTCTGGGGGCGCCGCGGTGTCAGGGGTGGGACCTGGGAGAGCTTAACGCGTCCGGAGGGGGCTGTGACAGCCTCCAGCATCGCCAGCGAGCCGTCAGTTCGCGTGTGCGCGCGCCTGCGTGTGCGTGTGTGGCCACAGGTCTGCGGGGACACAGGACCGAAGTACAAAGTCAGAAGGCCCAGGGCAAGTGCAGAAACGTCCCTTGCCCGGGGAAGTTGAGCGCACACCCAGGCACGCCCGTATTTCTGGAGAATTCCTCCGGTGCAGGCGGCCGCGTTTTCTACTGCATCGCAGTCCGCGGGGGTTGGAAACGCTCCCGCCCTGTTTTCAGGCGCGTCCCCGCCTCCTGAGCCTCCGTCCTCTGCGGAGGGGCCGCGCGCTCCAGTTTGCCAGTGTGAGCTTTTACCCTTCACTCTCGGCGTGGGCCTCCTGAGCCGTGTCTGACTTTCTTTTGATTCCTTCTCGTCCCAGCTGGAGAAAAGGGTCCTGGAAGGGTGACCTGGTGACGCTGGATTCCACTCCCCATCACTCCCTAGCCAACCCCGCGAGCTGAGCTCCAGGCAGGGAGGGGGACGGGTGCCTGGGAGGCGGGCGACTCCCTGGGCGGTGGCGGGCACGGGTCGAGCGTCCTCTGTCCGTCAGGGGCCCGCAGCGCCAGGAGGCGACGCTGGATGCAGTGGCCATCTCCTCCTGCCTCCAGGCCATGGGGAACCCAGGGCGGATCGCGGGTCAGCAGGGCCAGCTCTCCACCAAGCTGGCCCACCCAACATGCCAGGACTAAGGAAAGAAGGGCTGCCCCACCCCCACAGTCGGATGGCAAGTGTTTGGGGTGCAGCCCCCGCTACTAGTGTCACCTGTTCTGCCTGAGCAGGCCTCTCTGTTACTCCCTGCTCTTGGGCCTGAAGCAGAGCCGCTGGCTCAGCGGGGCGCTCCATTCTGAGGTCCCTGGCGTGCACCACGGAAGCCCAGCAGGACCACCCACCCAACTGCCCCAGCTCCCCAGCGGAGGTCCTGAGATGGCGGATTAAATACTCTGGGGTCCTGAATTCCACAGATGAACTGGGTCCCCCACGGGTATGGCCAAGGGGACGGCCCACTCCCTAGTGGCTCCGTGTGAAATCAAGCTGTTGCTGCTCTCACCGCGGGGCCCAGCTCACTGCCCAGACATAGCACATCGCCCTGCGCACGGGCTGGGTGGGCACGGCTGTGAGGGATGCCACCCCATGCCTCAGGCCTCCTGCATAGGCGTGGGCCTCGCCACTCTGGGTGGACAGGCTACTTTGGCCCCTCAGCCTCTGGGGACTGCTACCCTGTTTTCAACACAGTGTCAGGCACCATCCGGTCAGCCAGCTCCTCCAGCCCGGAGACTCCCGTGTCCTCATTCTCCTGGGCTGTTACGGTCAGCCAGGGCCCAGCCTTTGCTGGAAGGCTGTCCAGGCTGGGCTCTGGTCAGGCATCGATGTCCCCCAGGCCCCTGGCCTCACCTTGCGTTGGGACAGCCTCTGCAAGGTGGAACAGGAAGGGTCTGGCTTTGCCTCTGTCACCTCCTCCTGGTCCATCATGTCCTCCTGGCCAGCCCGTTCCTGGTTCCTGCGGGGAGCCCAGCCAGAAGGGGAACCGAAAGATTCTAACTTAATTCTAGTTCAGCCTCCCGGATCCTCTTGTGGAGCAGCAGGACCCCATAAAAGCTACTTGGCTCAGCACCTTGCTGGCCAAGCCTCCCCACAGCGGTCCACACAGGCCAGAGGTGAACATGCCCCACACCCGGAAGGCCTGGTGCAAGGAGGGTGATTGTAGTGACTGGAATGGGAACTCTGGCTTTATGGCGCGGAGAGAGAAGACATGGACGCCAAGAGCTGCAGGGTGGGGACAACCGATGCGCTCTTTGTCCCCTAGATGTGGTGCCACAGCCTGAATCCAACAGCACCTGCCGCTGACGCTCTGACCTGGGGCTGGGTTAGTCACCCGTCCCCCTTGCTCTGAAATGGAGAGTGCACGTGACCACGGCCAGTCCTGGACGATCCTGCCATGCCAGAGCCACCAGCTGGAACACACGGACACAACCTCTTTTCCGTCTGACTGGTACAAGGTATGTGCTTCTCCTAACTCCAGAGAGCCTTGGATGATGCCACCGATGGTGATCAAGGTGGCAACTACCCATGTGGCTTTGACTGAATCAGGCTTGTTCATTTTTTAAAATAGCTTTATTGATATAGACATCATGCTGTAAGACTTCTCCCGTTTAAAGTGTTCAATTCAGTGGTGTTCAGTTTAGTTACAGAGTTGTGCCACTGTCACCATCATCCAGTTTAGAACTTTTTTGTTTTGTTTTGTTTTGTTTTTTGAGATGGAGTCTTGCTCTGTTGCCCAGGCTGGAGTGCATGACACTACCTTGGCTCACCGCAACCTCTGCCTTCCAGGTTCAAGCAATTCTCCTGCCTCAGCCTCCCGAGTAGCTGGGATTACAGGCGCGTGCCACTACGCCCGGCTAATTTTTGTATTTTTAGTACAGACAGAGTTTCACCATGTTGGACCAGGCTGGTCTCGAACACCTGACCTCAGGTGATCTGCCTGCCTTGGCCTCCCAAAGTGCTGGGATTACAGGCATGAACCACTGCGCCCGGCCCCAAGTTTAGAACATTTTCATCACCCTAAAAAGCAAATGGGGATACCCCTCAGCAGTCAACCCCATTATCCCCTCCCTCCAGCCCCTGGTGACCACTAATCTAGTTTCTGTCTCTGTGGATTTGCCTGTTCTGTACATTTCATAGAAATGGAATCATTCAATGCACGGCCTTTGTGTCTGGCTTTTTTCACTGAGCGTAACATTTTCAAGGCTCGTCCATTTTGTAATGTGGACCAGCGCTTCTTTCTTTTTTACTCCTGAATAGAGTCCATTGTATAGTTAAATACATTCTAATGGATCCATTGTTTGGGTATATGACATTTTGTTTATCCATTCATGAGTTGATGGACAACTGGCTTTTTCCCACTTTTTGGCTATTATGAATAATGTTACTATGAACGTTCGTGTCTAAGGTTTTGTGGACATTTGTCTTCATTTCTCTGGGGTGTACACCTAAGAGTGGAGTTGCTGTTTGACCTTTTCAGGAAACAACAGACTGTTTTCCAAAGTGACCGCACCATCTTCCATTCCCGCTGGCAATGCACCAGCGTTCCCCGCTCACGCCCCACAACCCGCTGTGACTGTTGGGCTTTTTCTTGCAGCCGGCAGCCGGCACAGTAGGTGTGACATCGTATCACTGAGGTGTCAGTTTGCATTTCCCTAATGATTCGTGATGCTGAGCTTATCTGACATTGATTAGCTTCACTGGAGGAATGTCTGTTCAGTCCTCTCACTATCTTGGTAGTGTCCTTTCAGACATAAAAGTTGTAAATTTTGGTGAAATCCAATTTACATATGTTCTCCCTTTGTTGCTTGTGCTTTTGTTGGTAAATTACTTGATGGAGGACGGGAGCTGCCCGGCCTCCTGGGTCATTAGAAAGGAAACCTCTTGGCGGGCACGGTGGCCTACTCTTGTAATCCCAGCACTTTGGGAGGCCAAGACCGGTGGATCACTTGAGGTCAGGAGTTCAAGAACAGCCTGGCCAACATGGCAAAACTCCCGACTCTACTAAAAAACTACAACTATTAGCTGGGCATGGTGGTAAGCCCCTGTAGTCCCAACTACTCAGGAAGCTGAGGCAGGAGAATCGCTTGAACCCGGGAGGCGGAGGCTACAATGAGCCGAGATGACACCACTGCACTCCAGCCTGGGTGACAGCGAGCCAAGAAAGAAAGGAAAGAAGAGAAGGAGAAGGAAGGAAGGAAGGAAGGAATTAAACCTCTTTTCTGTTTGAGCCATTTCATTTTGGGCCTGTCTGTCCCAGAGGTTTAACTACACTAATGTAGAGCGTCTTTTAGTAAAGGTTTGTTGTCGATTTGTTTCTACTTACATGAGATGTCTTCATTTTATCCTCCGTCTTGAAAGAAAATTTTGGTGCGTGTTCATTTTTGCTTTGAATTGAATTATTTTCTTGAACATAGTGAGGCAGGAGAACAGGGTCTGGAGGCCAATTCATGCTGACTCCCTAGAACTAAATCAAATGGAAACACTTCCGCTATGACAGAAAGTGTCCTCTCCGTTTACATAGGACGTACACCAAGTAACCAATGGAAACCTCTAGAGGGTATTTAAACCCCCAAAAAAATCTGTAACGGGGCTCTTCAGCCCCTGTGCTCAGCCGCTCCCACACTGTGGAGTTATTTTCGTTTTCTTTTCTTGTTTCTTTTTTGAGATGAAGTCTCGCTCTATCGCCCAAGCTGGAGTGCAGTGGTGCGATCTCGTCTCACTGCAGCCTCGGCCTCCCAGATTCAAGCAATTCTCCTGCCTCAGCCTCCCGCGTAGCCGAGACCACAGGCGTGCACCACCATGCCCAGCTAATGTTTGTATTTTTAGTAGAGATGGGGATTTCACCATGTTGGCCAGGCTGGTCTCAAACTCCTGACCTCAGGTGATCTGCCGGCCTTGGCCTCCCAAAGTGCTGGGATTACAGGCCTGAGCCACCGCGCCTGGCCACACTTTTGTTTTCCATAAATCTCGCTTTTGTTGCTTCCTTCTTTCCTCGCTTTGTGCGTTCTGTCCAGTTCTTTGTTCAAGACGTCAAGAACCTGGACACCTTCCACCAGTCACAATAGCAGTTTCGCTTTCCATTCCATTTTATCCAGGATGGTTTTATCTCCACCCTGGCATTATCTCCACCCTGGCATTTGCAGAATCCGGGCAAGTACACAAATGGATGCTCCACAATACTTGTCTAGAAATTTAAAAGTTATAAATAAAATAACTTAAATGAATCAAAATTTTATTATTTAAATCTGTTGAAGTCCTGCGTACTTGAAAATAAAACTCTTCCTAATGCGGCGTTCAGTGCCCACGCCGCTGCCACCGTGCCCTGGCCCTGCTGCTGCAGACGCGGGCGGGCGGGGGGAGGCGGCGCAGAGCCCGGCAGGCGCCGCCGTTGCCTCCGCCTCCGCATCCGCGCGGTCTCCCCGGGGTCAGCTGGGACCCCGAGGGCTGGGGCGGGGGCGCGGGCGACTGCGGTGGGGCCTGGAGGGCGCTGGTCCCAGCCCAGGGCGGAGTCCCGGGGACGCCCCTCGGACTTAGATCTGCGAGCGGCAACTCAGGCCTGGGGGCGGGGCCTGGGGCGGGGCCTGGAGGAGAGCGCGCCACTCGCTCTGCTCGCGCTGATCTCGCGAGGGCCGCCTGGTCTCGCGGCACTGGCCTGTGGGCGGAGCGAGCCCTGAAAGGCTGGGCGAAGGGGCGGCTCCGCGGGGCCGGGCGAGTAGTCCAGAGCGCCATGGCCGCCCTGCGTGTCCTGCTCTCCTGCGTCCGCGGCCCGCTGAGGCCCTCGGTTCGCTCTCCCGCGTGGCGTCCCTTCGCCTCGGGTGAGTGCGCGGTGAGAGCTGGCGGCCCGAATCTCGTCCTGACTCCGACCTGTACGCCCAGACCAGATCCCAGACCGCACCCGCCTCCCGCCTGACCCCGCATCCCCCACCTGACCCCTACCCGCACCCGCCTCCCGCCTGACCCCGCATCCCCCACCTGACCCCGCACCTTCCCACCTGACCCCGCACCCCCGGCCTGGCCCGGCAGCCCTCTTCCGCCCGATCCCGCATCCCCAGGGCCTGACTCCGCACTCTCCTGCCTGACCCCGCACCTACCACCTGACCCCGACCCGCAGCCCCTGCCTGGTTCAGGCCTGCAACACCCCCCTCGCCTAGTGCTGCACCCCCCACCTGACCCGCACCCACAGCCTGACCCAGGCTTAACACCCCCCCCCACCCGCCACCCCGCACCGACACCACCCACCTGACCCTGGCCTGCACCCCCACGCCCCGCCTGGCTCTGCAGGAGGCCACTCTCACCAGGCCACGCCCTGCGGGAGGCCCGGCGGCTGGCTGGTACTGCCCCAATGCCAAGACCTCTGGCCAACTGGGCGCAGGGTGGGGGTTGTGAAAATCCCAGGTGTTCCCTCGGCTCTAAGAGCAGGTGTAGCCCCTGTGCAGCAGGCCAGCCCGAGAACAGGAGATGCAGGTACATTTTGTCCTGGGTGCCTCCTGACCAGGGCCGCCCCTCAGAGGGTCCTAAGGGAAAAGCTGACACCTCCTCCCCAGCCACAGGGGGTGCCCTCTTCCTCTCTCGTGGCTCACCTGGGGCCCCATTCACCAGCGGCCATCACCGGCTCTAATATCTGAGGAATCTTGGGCCGTGCCTTGGGCTGGGGAAGAACTCTTGCTTCTTCTTCCTCCCTCACCCTGTGTATCCAGTGGACCGCTGAGTTGTGTTGGTTTCATCCCCAAGCTCTCCTTGGCCTTCGGCTTCTCCACCCTGACAGCAACCCTTTCCTGGATCTTGCATGGCAGGCACTGCTGCCAGACACTTCACCTCTGATCTTCCAGTTACCCCTAGAAACTCACAGGATACAGCGGGGCACAGTGGCTCATGCCTATAATCCCAGCACTTTGGGAGGCTGAGGCAGGTGGATCACCTGAAGTCATTGAGACCACCTTGGCCAACATGGTGAAACCCCATGTCTACTAAAAATACAAAAATTAGCTGGGTGTGGTGGTGTGTGACTGTAGTCCCAGCTACTCGGGAGGCTGAGACAGGAGAATCACCTGAACCCTGTAGGCAGAGGTCGCAGTGACCCGAGATTGCGCCACTGCACTCCAACCTGGGCAATAGAATGAGACTCAGTCTCAAAAAAAACAAACAAAAAAAACGAAACCCATAGCACAGGGACTATGATCCCTGCTTTGCCACTAACAGAGGCAAGCACCCAACACACAGGCTACCTTTGTCTTTTCAGGTTCACCTTCTTGTAGGGACCAGCCCCACAGGGTCGGTGGGTCTCTCCCCGTGTGAGGCGACGAGAGGGTGTAGAAATAAAGACACAAGACATAAAAGGCAGCTGGGCCCCGGGGGACCACTACCAACCAAGTGCAAGGAGCTGGCTTACACCCCCTCACCTCTTGGCATTTGTTGAAAGAAGGTGTTTCCCGGTGCCTTGTCGCAGCAGAGTCCAGGGCTGTCTCCAGTGTGGTGTCCTGGGAAGAGCTGACCAAGGCATATTAGGAGAAGGAAAGCAGCTGTGGGCTGTGTTCTGTGCTGGGGATTTTTCTTTTTTTCTTTTTTTTTTTTCTTTTTTTTTGAGACGGGGTCTCACTCTGTCGCCCAGGCTGGGGTGCAGTGGTGTGATCTCAGCTCACTGCAAGCTCCACCTCCCGGATTCACGCCATTCTCCTGCCTCAGCCTCCTGACTAGCTGGGACTACAGGCGCCCGCCACAACACCCGACTAATTTTTTGTATTTTTTTTTTTGTTTTTTTGAGACGGAGTCTCGCTCTGTCTCTCAGGCTGGAGTGCAGTGGCGCAATCTCGGCTCACTGCAAGCTCCGCCTCTCGGGTTCACGCCATTCTCCTGCCTCAGCCTCTCCGAGTAGCTGGGACTACAGGCGCCCGCCACCACGCCCGGCTAATTTTTTGTATTTTTAGTAGAGACGGGGTTTCACCGTAGTCTCGATCTCCTGACCTTGTGATCCGCCCGCCTCGGCCTCCCAAAGTGCTGGGATTACAAGCGTGAGCCACCGTGCCCAGCTAATTTTTTGTATTTTTGGTAGAGACGGCGTTTCACCATGTTAGCCAGGATGGTCTCAATCTCCTGACCTTGTGATCCGCCCGCTTTGGCCTCCCAAATTGCTGGGATTACAGGCATGAGCCACCGCGTCCAGCCTGGGGATTTTCTTTAGGACATGTTCAAACACATGTGAAAGCAGAGACAGTGGACCAAGGCTACCATCTATCCTTGTGGCTGAGAGCTACACCTGGAGCCACTGGGGACTGGGCAGGGAGCCCTCAGAGGGCCTCTTGGGGTCACACTGTATCCACCGGTGGGGCCACATCCCTTCCCCCATTCTCCCCAGTTTGATACCCCTTTTTGCCTTCTTGCTCTAGGTGCTAACTTTGAGTACATCATCGCAGAAAAAAGAGGGAAGAATAACACTGTGGGGTTGATCCAACTGAACCGCCCCAAGGCCCTCAATGCACTTTGCGATGGCCTGATTGACGAGCTCAACCAGGCCCTGAAGGCCTTCGAGGAGGACCCAGCCGTGGGGGCCATTGTCGTCACCGGCGGGGATAAGGCCTTTGCAGGTACACGCAGCAGCGAAGGCCTTTGTGTCTGGGCAGATGTGGGAGGCACATGTGGCCTTGGGAGAAACCTCCAGACAGACTTGCACCTCTGTGATGGCAGAGGCACGCGACTGGGGACTTCCTCAAATGTCGAGTGAAGACGGTCATGGGAACGGCTTGCATGAGCAGCTTTGTGTATGCCGGAGACGCACGTGCTCCACCAGCAAAGTAGCTTCTTCAAAGGGGTTTAGGTCCTTGGCAGTCAGGCTTTGTGTGTGTCGAGGGCCTATGTCCTGACGAATATGCCCAGCCTCTGTGGGCGCCTCCCTCGCACCTGCCGCCTGCCCCAGGGCCCCTCTGCGTGACTTCTGTTATAGCTGGCATTATAGCGTCCCTACAGCTGTCCACATGGCCTGGTGTCAGCCGTGCCCAGCAACCCCAGTGCCTGTGTCTGGTGTGCTCCGAAGCTCCTTGTTGGTCTGGGGGATATAGGACGGGTGGGCTGTCTGCTCTCCGCTAACCGGAACCTCCTTTCCACTTCTGCTAGCTGGAGCTGATATCAAGGAAATGCAGAACCTGAGTTTCCAGGACTGTTACTCCAGCAAGTTCTTGAAGCACTGGGACCACCTCGCCCAGGTCAAGAAGCCAGTCATTGCTGCTGTCAATGGCTATGCCGTGAGTGTTGCTGCCAAGAGTCTCCTCCTCTCGTGGTTGAAGGAACTGTGCTGTGCATACACAGCATAACAGATTTTTATTTTGAAGAGGCCTTTAGTTCCCAGGCCAGCAGCCTCCTTTCCTGCCTCATGGTGCTAAAGAGCCAGGAACTGTGTGGAGAGGACATCTCCTGACATCTGCTTTTTTCATGGCTGTTCACCTGATAGCTTCTCCCCAGCAAGCCTTTTGGAAGAGAGGTGTTGGCTTTGGCTACATCTATAAACTCGCTTCTTTTGCTCCCCTTAAAAGCTCTGTGTCCTGGGACTATTTGAAGTGCTGAGACTGATCTTGGCCTATAGGGAAGCAATGTGATCATTTCATGACGCTCCCTTCCGTGTAAGCCAGGGGTCTGCGGATGGAGTTTTCTCGGCACAGCCACACCCACCTGTGCACCTAGTCTCTGTGGCTGCATTTCGGCCACAGCAGCAGAGTTGAGTCGTGACAGCAGAGCCTGTAAGACCCTCATGGCCCTTTACAGAATGTTTGCCAGCCCCTGGTAAACAGCATCCACCATCTGTAGTTAACTTATCATAGCAATTATCTAGTTTGGTGCCACTATGTTAGTCTTTGTCATACCCCCAACACTGTTTCTTTTAAATGGAAAATTTGAATAAGCAAGCAGAGTGATTTCTGACTGGGTTCCCCTGGTAAGACTCTCCTGATGCCAAATGTTTTACAGTTTGGCGGGGGCTGTGAGCTTGCCATGATGTGTGATATCATCTATGCCGGTGAGAAGGCCCAGTTTGCACAGCCGGAGATCTTACTAGGAACCATCCCAGGTAAAGAGTGACACTGTCTCTGGCATAGATGCCTTAGGTAATTACTCAAAATCTGCCTGTGTCTTAGGGCCCACAGCTCATATCTGACCAGAGGCCCTGGATGGGCAGCCCCATGTCTGGTCAGTGGTCCCTCTGTGGATAGCCACAGAGGCTAGAGTGGTTGTGACAGAGCTTGGGGGGAGCCTCAGAGTCCCGGGACTGTGTGTGGCTCCTGTGACTGTGCCCAGGTCCCACATCTGATGGTGTTGGGAGAGGCTGGTCCTGGGTAACACTGGCTTCTTTTTTTTTTTTTTTTTTGAGACGGAGTCTCGCTCTGTCGCCCAGGCTGGAGTGCAGTGGTGCAATCTCGGCTCACTGCAAGCTCCGCCTCCCGGGTTCACGCCATTCTCCTGCCTCAGCCTCTCCGAGTAGCTGGGACTACAGGCGCCCGCCACCACGCCCGGCTAATTTTTTTTGTATTTTTAGTAGAGACGGGGTTTCACCGTGGTCTCGATCTCCTGACCTTGTGATCCGCCCACCTCGGCCTCCCAAAGTGCTGGGATTACAAGCGTGAGCCACTGCGCCCGGCCAACACTGGCTTCTAACCATGACAGTTCTTGCTTGTGATTCGTGTCCATGGCAGGGAGAGAACATGGTGACCCTGGGTGGCACTGGGAGCTCTGCCCACTGCCGTCTCACTGGCCATGGAGGTCACATGGCCTGAGTTCAGGGTGGGGAGTCAGACCCCCCACCCAGGCCCGTGAGAAGGGCCTGGGCTCTTGGCAGAGAGAAACACCCTCTAACCCCAGGGTCCTCCTGGTAGGAAGGGTGGGCCCAGGCCGAGCAGCCAGCAAGGAGCTCAGACCCTGAGGGTGGGCCTGGTAGGAAGGGTGGGCCCAGGCCGAGCAGCCAGGAGGGAGCTGAGACCCTGAGGGGAGCAGCTGCACTCAGGGCGCCCTTCGCTGCCTTCTGAATTTGACCAGGCTGATTCTGAGGCCTTGAGCTGTGAGCTTGGCGCGTTTGTTTAGGGTCTGATCCCTAGAACAGCTGCTACTATAAGGGACCAGTGCCTGAGGTCAGGGTGGCCTATAAGCTTCTAATATGTTGACCACAGAGGCTGGGGAGGGCCCCACAGAGCCACCACCTTGATCCAATGTCAGGGTGTTAGGGGAGTGTCAGGTCCAGCCCTATGGGGCTTAGCGGGTGTTCTCCCGGTATGCAGAGACGAGAGATTGTAAGAAATACACAAGACAGAGATAAAGAAAAAGCAGCTGGGCCCGCGGAACCAGTACCATCAAGAGGCAGAGACCGGTAGTGGCCTCGAATGGCTGGGTGTGCTGATATTTATTGCATACAAGACAAGGGGGCAGGGTAAGGAGGGTGGATCTTCTAAGTGATTGACAAGGTGAAGCAAGTCACGTGATCTTAGGACGGGGGGGGGCGGGGGGCCTTCCCTCTTAGGTAGCTGAAGCAGAGAGAAGGCAGCAAACGTCAGCGTTTTCTTCTGTGCCCTTACAAGAAAGATCAAAGACTTTAAGACTTTCACTATCTCTTCTTCCGCTATCTGCTACGAACTTCAAAGAGGAACCAGGAGTACGGGAGGAGCATGAACGTGGACAAGGAGTGTGACCACTGAAGCACCACAGGGCGGGGTTTAGGCCTCCAGATGACGGCGGGCCGGCCTGGATAATATCCAGCCTTCCACAAGAAGCTGGTGGAGCAGAGTGTTCCCTGACTCCTCCAAGGAAAGGCAGACTCCCTTTTGCGGTCTGCTGAGTAACAGTGCCTTCCCAGACACTGGCGTTACCGCTTGACCAAGGAGCCCTCAAGCGGCCCTTACGCGGGCATGACAGAGGGCTCACCTCTTGCCTTCCAGGTCACTTCTCACAATGTCCCTTCAGCACCTGACCCTATACCCGCCGGTTATTCCCAGGTTATATAGTAATGGAACAAAGAGTAATATAAAAGCTAATGATTAATAATGTTTATAATAATGATTGATAATTGTCCATGATCATCTCTATATCTAATTTGTATTATGACTATTGTTATTCTGTTTTCTTTATTATACCAAAACAGTTTGTGTCTTCAGTCTCTTGCCTCGGCACCTGGGTAATCCTTTGCCCACAGGGGAGCACCCGATGTGGGGCCTGAGCTTGAAAAGGGGCTGCTGCCCCTGATGTTCCTGGGCTCTTGTGCTGCCAGGCCTCTGACCCCTGGACCTTGTCTCAGGGCCTATCCTAAGCCCCTTGGAACTTGCTGGCTGCGCAGCTGTGATGTCTTCTTGGGTTCACTCGTCACAGTGCCAGCCATGACCAGCCCCTCCCCGCAGGTGCGGGTGGCACCCAGAGACTTACCCGTACTGTTGGGAAGTCGCTGGCGATGGAGATGGTCCTCACCGGTGACCGGATCTCAGCCCAGGACGCCAAGCAAGCAGGTATGGGTTGGGGCTGCCCGCAAGAGCCACATGGAAACCCCGGGCGGCATCCACATGTCCCCCTCGAGGGAGCCCCCCAGTAACCCCAGGCGGCATCCAGGCGTCCCCCTTGTGGGAACCCCACAGTAACCCCGGGCGGCATCCAGGCGTCCCCCTTGTGGGAACCCCACAGTAACCCCGGGCGGCATCCAGGCGTCCCCCTTGTGGGAACCCCACAGAAACCCCGGGCGGCATCCAGGTGTCCCCATGGTGGTTGCATGAGCTTTTGGGTCCTGAGGACCTGGGAGAAGACTGACTGCCTTTTGTTTCTACATCTTGAAGTACTGTATGTACGGAAGTGGAACCACATGTAAGTATCTGGTACAGAATAACAGCCCAGCAGTTGGGTCCCCAAAGTCCAGTGTAAGCAACGGGCATCTCCAGGCCTCAGTGGCCGGTCCTCCCACTGCCCTGTTGGTGATCACTGTCCCCGTGTCTGGCTGCCTCTGCCGTCGGCGCTGTGGACAGCCTGGCCCACATGTCTGAGAGCACAGTGACCGCGGTGCCAAGAGCACTCAGCACTCAGGAAGGGGCACGTGCAGCACTTCCTGGGTGGAAGCCGCCCTTGCTTAGCGTCCAGAGGCTGGGGTGCTCCAGCCACGCTGCTCCCGGCAGCCACTCACTCGAGAAGGAATAGACAAGTGCTGTTTCTGCACATCACTCATCGACTTTCTTGTGTTTCAGGTCTTGTAAGCAAGATTTGTCCTGTTGAGACACTGGTGGAAGAAGCCATCCAGTGTGCAGAAAAAATTGCCAGCAATTCTAAAATTATAGTAGCGATGGCCAAAGAATCAGTGAATGCAGGTAGGGGATCCCGCCAGGAAGAGAAGCTGGAGAAGTCTCCGTGGCTGTCAGGAGTATTCCTGAGCAGCAGGCTTTCTGGCTCCAAATGAATATACCTTAAGCCCTCCTGGGCAGAAATGGTTCTCAGTGTCTCAGTTCTGCTGTCTGTAGAGTTGTGGTTTCTGGTCACACACTCAGGAACTCTGCTGAGATGTTCCCAGCTCCCCTTTGTACCAGGGCCCAAGAACTGAACCAGGCCTGGGAGGTGAGGGCAGTACAGAGCTGGCCATGGCAGGGAAAGGCTGAGAAGGGAACAGAGGTCCCAAAAGTAAAGTGGTCTCGCCCATAGGGAGGCTCGGTTCACCTCTCAGGACCTGGGGTTGGTGGCTGCGTGTGTGCCTGGCAGGTGGCTACGCAGGCTTGCAGGCCAGCGCCACGCTGTTCATTCTTGTCCTGGATCCCTTTTAGTTCTCCCTCTGCCAGGGAAGTGGATCTGAACTTCCCCTCCTCAGAAATGTTCAAGTTTTAATGTCACAGTTTATTCTCAGCATGTGGAATGAGATGGTTGTTAGCTGGTTGAGTCCGGATAGGTGCGGGTGGCCCCAGGCAGGTCCCCTAACCTCTCTGAGTACGTTTATCTCGACGGTGCGGCCATGCCCCCGGCTTGCCATTGGCTTGAGGCAGGATACGGTGAGGAGAGCATTTTGAAGAAACGGAGGCTGCTGTCGCCCAAGGCGTTTGGCAAGGTCGTGCTCCCCTCGGAGAGGATGCCTTCACCAGCCCTGGAACCACAGCGCCTTCCTCCATCTGCGCACCCGGATCTGCTCTGCTTGGCCTTGTGCAAAGAAGGGGCCTGGAATGAGCAGGGCCAAAGGCATTCTTGGTGCCGGCCGTGCCCAGCTCTGGCTCCCGTGCTGTCCTTCCTGGTTTTCATCCTTGGTTATTTTTCTCTGTTTGCAGCCCCGTTGCTGCCTCACAGCCTCTCCTCAAGGGCACAGTTTGCCATCTCACCTTTCATCCAGTTCCTCTCCCTTCTTGGGGCCCTGGGCCACCCGAGTGTGACGTTCGGGGGCCATAGGAGAGCTGTTGGTTCTGCCAGGTCTCCGCTGGGGCATTGCCTTCGAGAAGGGCGGCACCATGGAAGCCTGCGCAGGGCAGGGCCGCATCGAAAGCACAGTTGTGCATGGCTCAGTGCGGAAGGCTTCCTGTCACCATGCAGGAAAGGTTCTGCATGTAATATCTCCGTTCATAACTCTGGCTCTGGGACTTTGTTTTTCAGCTTTTGAAATGACATTAACAGAAGGAAGTAAGTTGGAGAAGAAACTCTTTTATTCAACCTTTGCCACCGTGAGTAAACTGTTCAACCGGAGAATCAAGCAAATTGCAGTCACACAAGTTGCTGGGAATTTCCTTTTAAATTTTATCATTAAGTATGGTTTCTTTCTGGTCAGAACTGCCAGCCTCACCTTTAACGAGATCAGATTTGCTCTATCAGTGGGTCTTGATGTTAGGAAAAAAGTAGAGCATGTGGAAGTTCAAAAGTACAGAAACCTTACAGGGGCTTTTCTTGTTTTTCCTGTTATGTGAGGTCTATGAATTGCATTCTCAAGCAGCTCCTTTATTGAAAATGCAGTTTCAGCCAGGCGGGTGTCGAGCATCTGTAGCCCCAGCTTCCTGGGAGGCTGAGGCGGGTCGTTGGAGTCCAACTGGGCAGCAAAGCAAGACCCCGTCTCAAAAAAAATACTTTTTTAAAAAATGAGGCCGGGCGCGGTGGCTCACACCTGTAATCCCAGCACTTTGGGAGGCCGAGGTGGATGGATTGCCTGAGCTCAGGAGTTCAAAACCAGCCTGGGCAACATGGTGAGACCCGTCTCTACTAAAAATCCAAAAAAATTAGCCAGGTGTGGTGGCAGGTGCCTGTAATCCCATCTACTCTGGAGGTTGAGGCAGGAGAATTGCTTGACCCCGGAGGCGGAGGTTACAGTGAGCCGAGATCACGCCACTGCACTCCAGCCTGGGCGACAGAGTGAGACTCTGTCTGAAAAAAAAAATGTAATTCATTTTACCCATGTTTTTTTAGATCATTCCAATTATTTGGAATAGGCTCAAATGTATTCTAATAAGATAAGCTGAAGCTTTAGAGCAATATTTTATAAGATTTCTGCCAGTAACTTAAAGTAATTCCACTAATTACCATCATAATTTTTATTTTTTTCCCTTTGAGGCAGAGTCTTGCCCTGTCATTCATGCTGGAATGCAGTGGTGAGATCTCAGCTCACTGCAACCTCTGCCTCCTGGGTTCAAGTGATTCTCTTGCTTCAGCCTCCCGAGTAGCTGGGATTACAGGTGCCCACCACCACTCCTGGCTAATTTTTGTATTTTTAGTAGAGACAGAGTTTCACCATGTTGGCCAGGCTGGTCTTGAACTCCTGACCTCAAGTGATCTGCCTGCCTCAGCCTCCCACAGTGCTGGGATTATAGGAGTGAGCCACTGCACCCGGCCAGATTACCATTTTAATTCATGTCTTTCACTGGGAGAAAGTCATACTTCGGTGTTTTAATTGTTCTTTTTTTTTTTTTTTTTTTTTTTTTGAGACGGAGTCTCGCTCTGTCGCCCAGGCTGGAGTGCAGTGGCGCAATCTCGGCTCACTGCAAGCTCCGCCTCCCGGGTTCACGCCATTCTCCTGCCTCAGCCTCTCCGAGTAGCTGGGACTACAGGCGCCCGCCACCACGCCCGGCTAATTTTTTTGTATTTTTAGTAGAGACGGGGTTTCACCGTGGTCTCGATCTCCTGACCTCGTGATCCACCCGCCTCGGCCTCCCAAAGTGCTGGGATTACAAGCGTGAGCCACCGCGCCCGGCCTAATTGTTCTATAAAATAAAAATTAAAAGTGGTTTGGGCACCTGAGGAAGGGGTACAGATGCGTGTGTGTGTGTGCACGCACACCTGGGGACACGTGCACACAGTGTAAGAAAAGCAGATGCAGAGTTGAGTTCTCATGTCCTACTCCAACACAGAGTAGCCCCTGATACAGGTCACCCATCATCCAGTTGATGACTTGGTGAGTGACCAAGATGGGTGCATCTGAGGCTCTTTAGATGTGAGCTTGTTGGACATACACAGTGGCCCCTGGATGACCGTCACCTAGACTGGTAAAGAGAGGCGGTGAAAGTCCCCGCGCCCAGGCCCAGCTCTGATTGGGCAGGTGTTCCTGCCGCTGAGTCCCCTCCCCGGCCCCCTGGGCCCCTGTGAGCATGAGTGAGGCAGGGCCAGGGAGACACGGGTGGACATTGGCATCAGGCTCTGTGAGGAGACTGCGTGTCCAGCTCTGTTTCTGTTCCTTTTCCTACCAGGATGACCGGAAAGAAGGTATGACCGCGTTTGTGGAAAAGAGAAAGGCCAACTTCAAAGACCAGTGAGAACCAGCTGCCCCTGCCTCACACCTCTGCTTGGAGAGGACAAGTGCAGCCTGTCAGTTTTAGAAGCAAGTAAATCATCCTCCTTTCAAGAGCAGTGTCCGTGGTGTGCAGTTTCTCTCTGATTGCTGCGTGGTCACGGCCCGACCTCTCACGGCATGACAGCCTTTTTCACCCAGCCTGTGAGGGTCCGTGTTCGCATCCTGACTGGAGCACCTTCTTCCAAATCTAAAATTCTGCTGAGGAGCCGCCGCTGGTCCCTCTGGGCACGCTGTGCTCGGACGGAAAGCAGGGCCTGCGGGTCCTTGTGTCCCTGCCGCTGAGGAATGGGGCTGCTCTGAGGGAAACACTGTATGCTGCCTTCACACAGATGCTCTGCTGATTCAAGTGATGGTGATTCAGATTACATCATGCCCTGTAGTCATGTCTGGAATGAGTATTCTGTCGTGTCAGTTGTTTTTTTAAACTTTTTTGTTTTTTCACTGTAAGGAACAACATTCAAACAAAACAAGTTTGTATAGTAAGTTGCCTCACATCATACTTCCAGGGTAGCCACTGTGAACAGCTGGGCTTGTGGCATCCTAGAGACTTCTGTGCACGCACGCACACACCCCTGCACACGTGCACAGGCATGGTCTATGGTTTTCTTCCACACCCACTTACGTAGAGCCCTTTCCTCACGAGAGCGCACCCTATTTTCTTTGTACTTCTGTCATAAGGAGCTCTCTGTTCAGTTTACTGCATTCTTCTCTATTGTGGTAACACATGACGTAAACTTGATCATCTTAACCATTGTTTTTTAGAGACGGGGCTGGAGTGCCGTGGCTCAATCACAGCTTACTGCAGCCTGAATCTCCTGGGCTCAAGTGATCCTCCCCCCTCCCAAGTAGCTGGGACCACAGGGGTGCACTGCCACACCCAGCTAACTTTTTAAATTTATCTTTTGTAGAGACGGGGTCTCCCTGTGTTGCCCAGGCTGGCCTGAACCATTTTAAGTGCACATTTCAGTGGCATTAATTACGTTCTCGTTGTGCAGCCATTACTATCCAAGTAAGCTTTCATTTTCCCAAACGGAAACCGTTCCCATTAAACAACCCCTTTTCTGCGTCCCTCCAGCTCCTGGCACCCATGCTTCTACTTCCTGTCTCTATGGAGGGACCTCCATTTGTCCCTTTGGGTCAGGCTCATTTCACTCAGCCCCACCCCAAATCCCTAGGTTGCAATCCTAACCCCTACCATGACTGCATTAGGAGGGGGGACTTTGGGCAGTGAGTAGTCATAAGGGCGGAGCTCTTCAAATGGGATTAGTGCCCTATGAGGGGGCGGAGCTCCAGTGGGACTAGTGCCCTATGAGGGGGCAGAGCTCCTCCAGTGGGGTTACTGCCCTTAGGAGAGCCCTGAGGGCACTCTTTTGCCCCTCCCACCGTGTGAGTGCTCTGTGGGAAGGTGCTGTCTGTGAACCAGGGTGGGCCTCATCACACACCGAACCTGCCTGGAGCCATGGCCTCCAGAACTGTGGAAAGTCAGTGTTTATCAGCCACCCAGACCATGCCACTGCATCACAGCAGCCCAAGCTACATACTGTCCAGAAGGTTTGTGCCTGTTGTGGCATGTTTCACCATTTGATTTTTTCACTAAATGACGGTCCTATAACATTCTTTTTAGTGGCCCTGACGTTTCATACTATGACATGTCATCATGCCCATGGTTCTAGATATTTCCCCCAGGGAAGCCCACCTGCCCCCTAGCTCAGTGCAGACACCAGAGAGCGTTTGCAGATGTCTCCTCCACTTGGCCCCGCAGCTCGGTGTGGGTAGGTGGTCTAGATTGTGGTCATGGCCTTGGGTTGGGTGGGCAGAGTGTGTGAGCCCCCACCCCTGAGGACTTGGGCTGAATACCAAGGACAGGTTCACCTGCATCAAGAAAGAAGAACAGTGACCTTTGCTGAGCTCTGGCTCCCTGAACACTGCAGGTGCCACGCCCATGTGTCCGGTTACATGTATACGTAAAGTGGGCACAGCGTGCTCTGCGACCGCTCGCCTTGCAGGCATTGGCTCTGCACTCCCACCCACCCTGTCTGTCCTCCTGTGTGCCGTGACTGGAGTCCACTAGTTCAGAGCCGGCTTCAGGGTGGAGCAGGTTTATCTTGCTCTGCCAGGCCAGGTGGGAGTTCTCATGCAGTTGGCCTTAAAACAGGCAGGAGATATTCTTTTTAGATAAGCCTCAGATAAGCCTTGGGATCTGGGACTGTTTGACAGATACTGAAACAGGTACAAAGGGAGTTTGATTCAGGTCCAACAGGACGTAACAGGCTCTTCCCTTGGGGTAGGGAACCTGGAACCTGCTCACTTACTGGAGTGGAGCATGTGGAGGTCCGTGCGGGTCATGAACCACTGGCCCTGGAGCCTGGAGTAAACATGCAGAGATCGATAGGCACCAAATGTTCAAGTATGCAAGGGAGGAAGCCTGAACATTGAGAAAATCCACTCCATTTAACTTTTCATGTGCACTGGGGTCAGCCTCCATAATTTGATTTCAAGCAATGGAACCCCAGAGATCCGTAGGGCCGGTTGCAGCCTCGCGTTTATACCTGTGTCAGCCACACTTGGCTGGAAGCCAAGAAAGGGCCCAGCATGGAAGCTGCATCTCAGAGGGCTGCGTCTAGTTATCTGGTTCCAGAGCTTGGCAGGGAGAGACACCCAACCCTTAGGCTGGGGAGTGGACTTTGTCTTCATGCTGGCCCCAGGGAGCCTGGAGGGAGGGGTGCCACTGTCCGGGGCAGGGGAACCCCAGACTGAGTGAGGCTTCCACTCACTCCTGAGCTAGTTGACCTCTGGCCCCATTATTGTTTGGGGTTTGATTAGGTGTTTTTTGTTTGTTGGTTTTGGTTTTTTTTGAGACGGAGTCACTCTCTGTCACCCAGGCTGGAGAGCAGTGGAGTGATCTCGGCTCACTGCACCCTCCGCCTCCCAGGTTCAAGCAATTCTCGTGCCTCAGCCTCCCAAGTAGCTGGGATTACAGGCGCTGGTCACCATGCCCGGCTAATTTTTGTATATTTTAAAGAGACGGGGTTTCACCATGTTGGCCAGGCTGGCCTCCAACCCCTGACCTCAAGTGATCCGCCTGCCTCGGCCTCCCAAAGTGCTGGGATTACAGGTATGAGCCACCACGCCCGGCCTGATTTGGTTTTGAAGCTGAAAACTTTCTTGCCCATCTCTGTAAAGTCTGCTTGCCCTTGTATATTTGGGTAAACGGTGACTCTCCACTTACAGGTTGGAGTAGAAACTGCCCAGGTACAGCTCTGAAACCCGGTGGCCTCGGTGCAAAGCCACTCCTCATCGGCAGGCCCTGGGCAGCCCTGGTCTCTCTGCCCGAGCGGCCGGCCCAGGGCCAGCTGTTCAGGTGCTGCTGGGTGCCAGCTTGGGCGGCCCTACCAGGCTTTTTCGACGCAGCCTAGGCCACTTCCCATGGGGACTGGCTCCTAGGGCCAAGCAGTTCAACATGGAGACGTCTGTTTCCTCCGGGTTTTCTGACGTGGCTTTGTCATTTTTCACATACAGATTGATTTTCAGAACTTTTTAGGAGCCACCAGGCCTCGAGGCATTTGTGTCACCTCAGGGCTGAGGGCCAGGGCCGCAGTGCTGGCCCTCCAGCTGGTGTCCAGCTGGGAATCATGTGGAAGAAGGTGGTTCCGCGGAGGGAGGGCCTGGCCAGCCTGAGCCCAGCCGAAGGTGAGGACGCCGCCGTCCTGGGAGGGGGTTGCAGGCCGCTGACACTGGGGGATGACGGAGGACCCTTAGGTGTCCTGGCACTTCGCAGCTGAACCTGGAAGCTGGGCTTGGCTGCCCTCCTGGACCCCCCCAGGGGGTCCGAAGTCCCGGCTCCCGTGTCCCTTGCTCCCGGCCCCTCAGGAGCGTGGGCTGAAGGCCTGGGTCCAGCTACCCACCATGGTGACCCCAGGGACCCGGTGAGCTCCGGGCATTCTGCCAGGCCTAAGGGCAGCACGACGTAGTCAGAGGGCAGAGACCCTCATGAGGGGAGGCCGCGGCGGTTGAACCCCTTCGGCCTGAGGGAGCTCGGGGTAGGAGGCTCGGGTAGGGACACTGGGGAGCCCCCAGCCACAACGCAAGGGCGCCCGAGTCTCGGACCTGGCGAGGGGCCCGTGAGCTGGCTGGGTGTTGCCCCCACGCCACAACTCAGCCCGCGCGTCCCCAGTTCCTGGGGCTCGCAGCCCTTCCTTGAGCCGCAAGCGGACCCCAGCCCGCCGAACCCTAGGCCCAGCCCGTTCCCAAGCCCCAAGCCCCAAGCCCGGGACCCTAAAGCCCCGCCCTCCACGTGAGGCCCCGCCCCGCCCCCAGGCCCCGCCCCGCCCCCAGGCCCCGCCTGCCCAGTCTGCCGGGCCATGGTGGGGCTGAAGGGTGTCCCCGCACTGCTGTCCCCCGAGCTGCTCTACGCGCTGGCGCGGATGGGGCACGGGGACGAGATCGGTGAGCGCAGCGGGCCGGGGCCTCCGGGAGCACCCCGGGGCAGGCAGGAGGGCGAGCCTTGCGCGGGTACCCCCGGGCCGGGAAGGGCCGGGTCCTGGGGTGGGGGCGTTGCTCTGGCCTCCCTGGCTTCCGGGCAGGAAGCCCCCTCCCCGGCATTCTTTAGGGAACTGAGACCTCGTGGGGCTCTGGGCGGGGCCGGCCCGAGCTTCTCCCGGAGTCTCTCCCCAGACGGCCCGAGAGCCCTCGCGTCTGGGCTGCCCCTGAGGGTTCGGCGCTTTTTCTTCTCCTGGGGCCTGGGGTCCCGGGGCAGGGGTTGGGTGGCCGGGGGCCTGGTCCGGGCATCGCGGGCAGCCGCGCGTCCTCTGGCCCCTGGGGAGGCGGCCGGGTCCGGGTCGGCCCCCTGGCCTGGTCAGCACCCGACAGCCTCGCGGGCAGCCGTTGACGCCTCCGCCTCCCAGACAGGGACCTTGCCCTCCCCACCTCCCCACCTGGCTTCCAGCCCTGCAGATCTGACTGCGGCCGGTCGGCGGTGGGGGCGCCCAACCGGCTGACCTGAGACCCCTTGTGACCCACGATCTGCCGCCATGACTCGGTGGGAGGATGGGCGACGCCGACCCCGAGGGCACGGATAGGTGCTGACCACGGGCTGTCCTCCCGGCTGTTTAGTTCTTGCGGACTTGAACTTCCCGGCCTCCTCCATCTGCCAGTGTGGGCCCATGGAGATCCGTGCAGACGGTGAGCGAGCCCCAGGTCCCCCAGGGCAGGGCGGGCGGGTGAGCAGTGCTCCTGGCTCTGAGGCTCCTCTGTGGTCTGTCGTGGCCCCAAGTCCATGCTTGCAGTGTGAAGGGTGCAGACAGGCAGGCGGGCGGGCAGGCTGGAGACTGAGTGCCGCCTCCTCCGCCCTCCAGGCCTGGGCATCCCGCAGCTCCTGGAGGCGGCGCTGAAGCTGCTGCCCCTGGACACCTATGTGGAGAGTCCGGTGAGGGCTGAGTCGCCCCTGCACCCTGCTGCTCCGTGCCTCGGTTTCCCCTTTTGCGGGCTTCATAGGGCCCACCTGCCTTGGAGTGGGGGGGGAGGGAAGCCATGTGTCCCCAAAGGGGCCCTGACCCTCACCAGGGGAGTCCCGAATGGTCACCTGACCAGGAAAGCTGGCAGTGCCCAGGGCCCCAGAGCTGACCCCTCCCTCTAGGCTGCAGTCATGGAGCTGGTGCCCAGCGACAAGGAGAGGGGCCTGCAGACCCCAGTGTGGACGGAATACGAGTCCATCCTACGCAGGGCCAGCTGCGCGGTAAGCCTGCAGCCCCAATTGTGGGGAAAGGGCCAGGGACCCTCTGTCTCCTGGAGGCTCAGGAGGAGCCAAAGACAGAGGGTCCCAAGCTCTGTCCTCAGGCGGTCTCCCACCCATCACCCTGAGAACCCCGGACCACTGGCACTCCCTCACCAGCCGGGTGGAAGAGGTGCACCTGGGCAGTGTGGCCCCTCCTCCTCTGCCTCCGAGCTTTCCACCTGCCCTGCCCCGCCCAGGATCCTGACCTGCCAGGGGGGTCATCACCCACCACAGCCTGTGAGTGGAGCCTGGGGGACTCAGGATGCCTGGCCTCCACTCCTCAATCTCCCCTGGAGGGGTGCCCCCTGGTCCCAGGTCTCTCGCCCCATCCTGGCTGTGGTTGGTCAGAGGCCTAGCTGGATGCTGTGTCTCACTCAGCCCCCTCCACAGCTTGCCTTGCAAGGGGACAGGCCCATTTTCCTGGGCAACCCACCGGCAGGTCTTGAGCAGGCCCTCCATAAGGGGGGCCGGGGCTCTCGTCCTGGGCAGGGGACCCCCCAGGACAGCTGGCAGGGGCTCGACAGTCTACTGAGCTGTCTGGGTGGCCCCAGGCCAGGCAGAGACTCAAGCATGACAGGTTCCTCGTCCACCATGTCCTGGGACCCCCTGTCCTAGGCCTTGGGAGCCGGAGGCTGAGTGCCCGTGGGGCCCTTGCAGGGGGAGAGCCCAAGAAATGGAACTCAGGGGCCCCGCTTCCTGATGCCCTCCCTGCTAGGGCCCTGGGGAGTCCAAGGCTGGCCCATGAGGGTTTCTGGGCAGGGTTCCCTCCAACCCTGCCATTTTGTCTTCCAGAGAGCCCTGGCAAAGATAGAGAGGTTTGAGTTTTATGAGCGGGCTAAGAAGGCTTTTGCTGTTGTGGCAACGGGGTGAGTTCCAGCTGGCTCAGGCCTGCCCCCATCCCCACCGGGGCCTCAGGAGCTGCCCCCATCCCCACCGGGGCCTCAGAAGCTGCCCCTACCCTCTTCTCAGTTTCTGCCTGGCTGAGGCTAGACGTCCCACAGAGTGGAGAGACCAGGGAGGAGTTTCGGGGGGCAGGGCCCCCATTTGCCTGAGCATCAAGTGGGTGAAGGTGGACAGGGTCTGCTCTGTCCCCCAGATGCTGGAACAGGGTCTCGGCACCCTGACCCTGCAGCCCAGCTCAGTGCCGGGCTTGGCTCCTCTGCAGGGAGACGGCCCTCTACGGAAACCTCATCCTCAAGAAGGGGGTGCTTGCCCTCAACCTCCTGCTGTAGGCCTGGTGAAGACCACCTGGGCCGGAAGAGGAATTGGGGCCACCCTGAGCTTCAGTATCACCACTCACAACAGGCCTCCCAGCAGCAGCTCCCAGACCTGGGCCTTGGCCAGAGCTCTAGGGGGCCAGCAGTCTTGGGGTGGGCCCTGCTAATTGGGACAAGTGTCCCTGATTTGTGAAAATGATGGAAAAACGTAGTCGCTGGTCAACGTTCAGTCTCAAGGTTCCAATTCCAGCTCTGTTCTCACTCAGACTTGTTTGGTGCTGAGCTCAAGGGAGGCTGCTGGCTCCAGAGCGGCCCCCACGTACCCTTGATGAAACCTTCAGTGGGAAATCAGGCCTGGGGCCCTGGGGACACCAAGGGCTGGAGTGGGGGCAGTGGCTGCCCTGGAGGCCTTGAGAGGGGTGGGGACTTCTGCTATAGCCCCTGGGCTGTGGACACCAAGGGGGTTCTTCACTGGGGTCCATTCCTTCCACCCAGCAGGAAGGCAGGTGGCAGGGGCTGGACTGGACGCTTCGGGAGGAACTGTGTGAGCTCTGTTGAGGGAGGTGCCGGCTGGAGAGGCCTGGGTGTGGGCCATTCCCTGTGCCTGTGGCAGTAGGTGGCCTCCCGCTGAAAGCCTCACTTGCCCTGGCAGGCAGGGGAGGTAAAGGACACGAGGTCATTTGGAGCCCAGTGCTGGGCAGAGGTGGGATGCAGGGGGTTCTTGAAAGGGGGTGCCTGGGAGGCTTGCCCATGGGATGCTTGGACTGGTCCCCAAGGATGGGGAAGAATAACCACCAGCCACTGTCCGGACCCTGGGCCTCTCCCCAGGACCCTCCCCCTGCTCCCCAGAACTTGCTGCAGTGACACAGGTACAGGAAGAAGATGGGGCAGGGCTGGAGTTTGAGGCACCAAGGGCAGGAGTGGGGATGACAGGGGCTTCCCCCAGGGCCTGGGGCTGGTGTCCCCAGGGCTCCAAGGGGCAAGTCCCAGGGTCCCAGATCCACATTCTGGACCACAGGAGAACCTTGGGGGTGCAGGCAAGCCCACCCCAGCTGAGATCTGGCCCCAAGTCTGGGGAAGGGACCCTGTCTGGGCTTGGCTGCAGACTTTGGGGTCCTGTCCGCCTGCTGCTCCCAGATGCCAGCCAAGGCCTCCGTGCTCACTAGTGGTCAGCCTTGGCCCCAGGGGCCTCGCACTTGCCTGGCCAATCACTGTCCATATCTAGACCCGATGGCCGCGTTGTGGCCTGACGTCAGCAGTGTACCAGCTGATTGCACACATCCTCGCCCATTCCCAGGCTCAGCCCCACAGATGAGCCTCTGGGGCTAGTGTGTCCTCTCGAGCATTTTATATAAGTGAAGCCATATATGAGCAAACTAAGTAAAATCGAGAAAAAACAAAGTAATGGGCAAAACAAAATAAAATCAAGATAGCTTTAAAAAAAAAAATAAAGCCACAAACAACAGCTTGGGCTGCCTGGGGCCAGACCCTCCTGCAACCCCAGAGATCCAGAGTCTTCTACCTGCCTGGGGCTCAGGGAGTGGGGAAGGAGTTGCCCAAATCTCAGCCCTGAGCGGGTTGATTCCTCAATGCCCTCCCACCCCATGTTCTTATCAGGATGACGGGATGCTGCCAAGGGGAAACTGGCAGCCCATCTCTGGCCCTTTTAGGACAGAACCTCAAAGGCCAGCTCATCCGCAAGCCAGGGTAACAGCTCTTACATTGTGGGATGCCGTGGGGCACCCTTGGGCAGTTACTCTCAGCCGTTGGTGTCCTGGGAGAGCGGGGACTTGCCGGCAGTGCAGGGAGCTCTTCCACAGCTGGGCAAACCCTCGGCCCCCGAGTGGCTGCACAAGGGCTGAGCACGGAAGGATGGAGGGATGGGTGGCCTCTCTCCCTTGCTCCGTTCTGTCTTAGCTGCTGGAGCTGGCAAATGTGTGTGGCTCAGCCCCAGGCTTGGCACCAGGTGCTTCTCTCTCACCATAAGGATGAGACCGCCACGCAGGAACCCCACCCACATTTGCATGTACACAGGAACCCAGGACACATGTGGTGTGTGAGTGACTCCAGCAGCCTGGACCTGCGCTGCAGCATTGGGCCTGCCTTCCCAGGCAGGGCAGGATGGGCACCCAGAGTGGGAGCTGCACAGAACGTCGGGAGGGCAGAAAGGCCATGTCCTGGGCCTGGGTCTACCCCCGCTCGCCTGAGACCTGTGCACTTTCCACCTGAGCACATGCACATCCGTCCAGCTGGGCCCTGAGCCCCAGGCATTCAGCCTCCCTCGTCCCCGACCCTGTCTCAGGACCCTGCTGTAGGGAGCCCAGGGTGGGTTCTGTTTCTCGGCTGAGACTGGTCCCAGCCCCTAACTGCTGCCACACCCCTCACCATCCCAGTATTCAAGGAGGCGGCCGGGGATAGTGCACTGTTCTGGGAGCCAAGGGTCACCTGAGCCTTGTGCAGCCCTTGATTCTCCCAGGCAGGGCAGGCCGGGCCCCAGTCACCGGTCTTCCAGGGCGTGTGGCCTCCCGCCTGTTTGCAGGGGTTGATTGATTGATTGATTGATTGAGACGGAGTATTGCTCTGTCGCCCAGCCTGGAGTGCAATGGTGCGATGTCAGCTCAATGCAACCTCCGCCTCCCAGATTCAAGGGATTCTCCTGCCTCAGCCTCCCAAGTAGCTGGGATTACAGGCGCCTGGCACCATACCCGGCTAATTTTTGTATTTTTAGTAGAGACGGGGTTACACCGTGTTGCCCAGGCTGGTCTGGAACTCCTGATTTCAGGTGATCCGCCTGCCTTGGCCTCCAAAAGTGCTGGGATTACAGACGTGAGCCACTGCTCCCGGCCAGCTGGGGTTTATTTGTCTAGCTGGGGCAGGGTAGGGAGGGTCCTAGTCCCAACAGCCTGGGCCTTGGGACAGGGCGGGGCAGTGATGGCCCCTGGAGCCCTACTGGGGGTGGTAGATGTGGTCTTGGTCTTCCTCCGGTCCCAGGAGCACCTGGCGATTTGGCATCACCCACAACTGGGGCCCCTCCTTGCCCTGGTCCTCCTCAGGCGGAGGGTGGTACAGGCTGTCATGGTCGGGCTCGGGACCCTGCTGGGGGCTCAGCACACGGCCCAGGGTGTCCTCGGTCTCCACCCAGGCCTTGGTGCCTAGGGACAAGCAGATGAAGGTATAGCCTCAGTTTCTCTCCCGAGACCCTTGGTCTGTCCAAGTCAACCCCACGAGTGGACTCTGCTGCTGTGGCCTTGTGCCCACCTGGAAGGATGGGGCCCCTGCCCTCACCTGGTGGCTTCTCCTCGGTGGTCAAGAGCTTCGGCTTCTGGATGGGGAACAGCACCACCAGCTGGTCATCCTTCTCCGGAGGCTCCACCACACGGGCGCCCCAGGCCCTGCTAGCACAGTTTGGTCGGGTCCACGTGCAGGTGGGGGAGGTGGACAGAGCCCCCCGGAGGAGGGTGCCCACCATCCCAGGGCAGCCACTCCAGCCCCCACCACCAGCAGCCCCAGGACAAGCCTCTCTCTCAAGAGCCACAGTGATGAGTGGCCCCCAGTGCTCCCAGCCAGGCTTCCACACCACATCCCTGGACCGCTGGGTGGGGGGCAGTGGTCAGAGCCTTGGTTGAGCAGCTTCCCAAGGGCAAGGATGTGGGGAAACCTCAGGATCCAAGACTGAGTCGCCCCAGCTGCAGCCACCAGCCATGGAGCACAAGCTGCCCTGGAGGCTGTGGGGAGGCTGAGTAGGGGACGTGCTGGAGCCCCAAGCCCTCCGGCTGTGCTGTCTTCTGCCAGCACGGGGCGTTGTCGACAGATCCCCATGAGGCTGGAGTGCCCCCTCCTTCTGAAAGCTGCTGGACAGGGCTTCTCTCTGCATCCACCCCATGCCCTCCAGGTTCAGGAAGGGCCCAGCAGAACGGGCTGTAGCTTCAGGGAATGGGGGTGGTGGGGAGGTGGGGTTGGGGGATTTACTTCTCTGTGTCCTGCTCTGAGGGCCGGTGTTTGACTTGCATCTTGATAGGGACCTGGGGGAGAGTCACAGGTGTGGGCGTGGCCACAGTCCACACGGGTGGAGGACACCTGGGGAGAGGTTGCTCCGAGGCCCACCTGGGGCTGCAGGGGGCGGCATCAGGGCCAGCTCAGCACAGCTCCAGCGTCTCTAGTGGGCGAGCCACTCTCGGGTGCCGGGATCGCAAGCCAGGAGTGAGGCTGCCGGCCTGTGCCCAGATGACCAGCTGGCCTAGAATTCTGGCTGGGTCTGGGGTGGCACAGGACTGGGATGTAACCTGGCACCATATCCCCGACCTAGCACTCCCCACCCCGGCCGTCAGCGCACTGGCTGGTTTCTGCGGGGACTGGTTGGGGCTGTGTCTGCACCACCCCTTCCTGGCTGGTGCCGAGAGAAGGCAGTCAGCCGCTCTGAGCCCAGCCATCCTCAGTGGGGCAAAGGACAGACAGGAGAGTAAAGCAGGTGGCCCCAGGGGAGGACCAGCACCGTGGGGGGCTGTGCCCATGCTCCTGCGTCTCCAGTCAAGGAAGGCGTGGACCTCCTTCCTCCTGATCCATCCCAGGTGTGCAAGACTGTGTGGCCTTGACATGGGCCAGGGAACAGGGCACGTCCCCAGGCATAGTCCCGGCTGAGGACACCACTGTCAGCACAGACAGTGCAGCTGAGCTGCTAGCACATGGTCTCACCTCTGGCCTTCAAGGCCCAGGTGAGTATCAAGGGGTGTCATCCGGGCCCTCGTCCACCTGGGACCACGTGGGTGTGGGTGTCATCTGGCCCCACCTTCTCCACCTAGGACCACCTGGGTGTCTTGAGGCCTGGCCATCTGACCCCAGTGAAGGGAAGCCTGCCCCCTCCTCATGCCTGCACAGGCATCAAGAGTCATGAGCATACCCGTGCCTCTCTCCTAGGCCAGCTTGTGGTTTGAAGCCAGAAGAGGTGCCCTTTGTCTACATCCCCTGCTGTAGGGGCAGAAGGTGACAACTGGAGTTGCTGGCCAGATGGGAGGGGGTCATACCTACCTTGGGTGCTGGGGCTGCACCTGCCTCCCACAGCAGCACAGCCACAAGGCTGGTGACCATGAGGAGCCTGAGAGGGGCCAGAGAGGGAAGTGTGAGGTAGGGGAAAGGGCCGACCCCGGCCATCAGTCCCGCCTCCCCTGAACTCCAGGCAGCACCCGATGGGCAGCTGGGAGGCCTGGGCTGGGCTCCTCCTTGGGAGTGCAGGTAGTTTTACTGGACTCTGCTCACATGGGCCAAGACACGCAGGCACAGAGCGGGGAGAAGCTCCAGGCCCACCTGCTTCCAGCCCCCCTCAGGCCAGAGCCCACAGCCCCAGCCCCAGACTCTGCTCCTCACAGTCTAGGCGGACCCCACTGTGGCAGGCACTGGTGGTTGGCTTGGAAACTCCAGAGGTTCTGCCATGCCTTTGTGCCGCCCTCCACGTGGGGACACACATGAACATACTTGCACACAGGTGTGGGTATGGGTGGGTATGGAGCAGTGGGGGCCCACAGCCCCACACCCACAGAGCCCCGAGGCTGCATACTGCTGCAGGCAGGGCACCTGCTGTGTCCCAGAGCTGCGGGGCCACAGCTGGAGGGCTCGGGGTGAATGGCAGCACCATTAGGCAGGCAGGCAGAGTGTCAGGTCAGTCTGGACACGGGACGTGTGTGTTTGTGTGTGTGGTGGGGGGTGTGCATATGTTGTCTGTGCACGTGTGTTTTGTGGGTGTGGACCATGTGCATGTGGTGTGCATGGTGGGTGTGCATGTATGCTGTGGGTGGTGTGTTTGGGTGTGTGTGCTTGAGTGTGTGTGGTGGATGTGTGTGTACGTTGTGTGGTGTGGAGTGTGTGCGCTTGGGGGTGTGTGTGCTGCATATGTATGTTATGTGTGTGTGTGTAGTGGGTGTGTGTGTACGTTGTGTGTGGTGTGGTGTGGGCTTGGGAGTGTGTGTGCTGTGTGCATGAGTGTGCATGGTAGATATGCATGTATCTTCTCTGTGTTTGGGGAGTGTGTGTGGTGTGTGTGTAGTGGATGAATGTGTATGTTTTGTGTGGTGTGGAGTGTGAGGGTTTGGGGATGTGTGTGCTGTGTGCATGTGTGTATGTGTGTGCATGTGTGTGCGTGCTTGTGCTTGTGTGTGTTGGATGCGTATGTTGTGTGTGGCGTGGAGCGTGAGGGTTTAGGGGTGTGTGTTTGCTGTGTACATGCATGTGTGTGTGTGTGCATGTGTGTTTGTGTGTACATGTGTGTGTTGGATGCGTATGTTGTGTGTTGGGTGGAGTGTGAAGGTTTGGGGGTGGGTGTGCACTGTGTGCATGTGTGTTTGTGTGTGTGCGTGTGTGTATGCGTGTGTTTGTGTTGGATGCATGTGTATGTTTTGTGTTGTGTAGAATGTGAGGGTTTGGGGATGGATGTGTGCTGTGTGCATGCGTGTATGTGTGTGCATGTGTGTGCGTGTGTGTGTGCATGTATGTGTTGGATGCATATTGTGTTGTGGGGTGGAGCGTGAGGGTTTGGGGTGGGTGTGTGCTTTGTGCATGTGTGTGTGTGTTTGTGTGTGTGTGCATGTGTTTGTGTTGGATGCATGTGTATGTTTTGTGTTGTGTGGCATGTGAGGGTTTGGGGGTGTGTGTGTAGTGTAGAGTGTGAGGGTTTGGGTGTGTGTGTGTGTGTGCGTGCGTGTGTGGTGTGGTGCAGACTTGTCTCTTCAGGGCCCTACAGGGGAGGCTTCCATCTGTCAGGGTGGGGTGGTCTTGGGGTGGGGCGGGGCTTTGGGTCTGCACAGGGCTCAGCAGGGCTGCCGTCAAGGGTGTCTGGGGCCAGGCACGGTGGTTCGCACCCATAATCCCAGCACTTTAGGAGGCCGAGGTGGGCAGATCACCTGAGGTCAGGAGTTTGAGACCAGCCTGGCCAACATGGCAAAACTCCGTCTCTACTAAAAATATGAAACTGCCTGGGCGCAGTGACTCACGCCTGTAATCCCAGCATTTTGGGAGGCCGAGGCAACGGATCACTTGAGGTTGGGCATTCAAAACCAGCCTGGCCAATATGGTGAAACCTTGTCTCTACTAAAAATACGAAAAAAAAAAAATTAGCCAGGCGTGGTGGCAGGTGCCTGTAATCCCAGCTACTTGGGAGGCTGAGGCAGGAGAATCACTTGAACCTGGGAGGTGGAGGTTGCAGTGAGCCAAGATGGCGCCATTGCAGTCACTCCAGCCTGGGCAACAGAGCGAGACACTGTCTCAAAAAACAAAACAAAACAAAACAAAACAAAAACTTAGCTGGGGGTGGTGGCACACGCCTGTAATCGCAGCTACTCCTGCTGAGGCAGAAGAATCTGTGTCTGGGACGCCCTACGGGCCTGGATTGCAGTTCCACAGGGACCTTTGCCCCTTCTCTGGGTGACTCAGCCACAGTGGGAGGTCAAAGGGCAGGGGGGATGCCCTGGACAGCCCGGGGCCTGGTCTGGTTCGGGGGCCCTGCTTCTCCTCAGGACCCCCAGCTGGTTCTGATGCTGGGCAGGGGCTCTTGTCTGGGCACTGGACCCCACTCCCGCTGCCGTGCTGCCTGGGCCACATCCCCTGGAGCCCACCCCCCATGACACACAGCCTGGGGGCCCGGGATTCGGGCCACAGTAGCCCCTAGAACAGTGTCGGTGGTGACTGCCAAGCAGCCTGGCTGTGGGATCCCCGTGGGTCCCCTCTCCAGGCAAACGGCTCTGGGCACCAAAGGGTCCCCAAGCCACCCAGAGGCCACCTCTCTACAAGGGAGAAACACCAGGAGAGGAGGGGCAGGGAGGGCCCTGGCTTAGAGGAGGGGGAAGAGGAGGAGGGCACCTCCACAGGAGGGGGGAGGGGGTCCCCCACACAAGGAGGGGGAAGACGGACACCCCCACAGAAGGAAGGCAGCCTCTGATTCCAGGGTCCAGCGGGAGCCTGGGTGCTTCCCTGAGCTCCAAATCACAGCTCCCAGGGTGACGCCACCTCAGGGCACCCTCTGGCTCCTGCGCCCCAGCCCCTCCCCGCCCCCAGCCCCCTTCCTTTTGGGCAGTCACAGGCCTGCTGGTTTCATCCTGGCAGCTCCCCCTTCCTTGTTCTGGGTGGGGGTTCCCGGGTGATTCTCCACCAGGCCAGGAGAACCAAGGGGCAAGGCACTGCCTCGTGCACACGGGGCCACAGAGGAGGTGGAGCCTGGTGGCAGACCCCAGACCCTCAGAGGGCCCCTCCTTCTCCCTCCCACCCGCACGCTCCCCTGAACCAGGCCCCCTGGAGTGCAGCACAGCTGGGCCCCCTCTGGCTAAGGGCCAGGCCTCCAGGTTTGGGTGGGGACTGGGGCCCAGGGATGGTGGCATTACCTCCTCATGTCTGGGGTCCGCGTCTCTGTGGAGAGAGTGCTCGGGGAGCTGCAGTGGCTGATCCCAGTATCTGGCACCCGGCCCAGCTCCTCCTGCCCAGGCCCAGGCCACTTGGGGCTTTATTGCTGCCACTTGGGGTGTGTCAGGACAGAGGTCGGGGCCAGGGATCCCACCCTGGGTAGCTCAGGTGACTGGCTCTGCAGCCACCCAGCCCACTCAGGCCTGGATCTGAGCGGGGACACCCAGCTGCCCCCTCAGGCCCTGCCACACCTGACTGAGGAAGAAATTTGCCTTTAAAAACTTGCTCATTAGCCAGGCACGGTGGCTCACACCTGTAATCCCAGCACTTTAGGAGGCTGAGGCAGGTGGATCGCCTGAAGTCAGGAGATTGAGACCAGCCTAGCCAACATGGTGAAACTCCATCTCTACTAAAAATAAAAAAAATTAACTGGGCGTGGTGGTGGGCTCCTGTAATTCCAGCTACTCAGGAGGCTGAGGCAGGAGAATTGCTTGAACCTGGGTGGCGGAGGTTGCAGTGAGCCGAGATTGCGCCACTGCACTCCAGCCTGGGCAACAAAGAGCGAAACTCCGTCAAAAAACAAAACAAAACAAAACAACAACACCAGAAAACCTGCTTGTAATGAAGGCAGAACCGCGCTCACAGCCAAGGCAACTTGGAAGGGTGTCGTGGGCTGTCCCCAGCTCAGCTGAAGCACTTCCTTCCTCAGGTGGGCGTGACAAATCCCCCATCCAGCCCCACCCCACCAGCCTGTCACATCCGACCCTGCCCACCACCTGCGGCAGCGCGGGACCAGCTCAGCTCCACCACCGTGGAACCCTCACCCCCATGGAACCCTCACCCCCAATCCCACCACCTTCCCCACCCCTGCCAGGCGTTCCCCTCGTCCTTCCTTACTGGGCACACCAGCCTGAGGAGTCTTGCACGCTGTGTGGCCAGGACCGGCTCCACGGGGCCCAGTACCCTGATTGCCTTTTTTATTTTTTTATTTTTTTTGAGACAGAGTCTCGCTGTGTCACCCAGGCTGGAGTGCAGTGGCCCGATCTCGGCTCACTGCAACCTCTGCCTCCCGGGTTCAAGTGATTCTCCCGCCTTAGCCTCCTGAGTAGCTGGGATTACAGGTGTGCACCACCACTCCCGGCTAATTTTTGTATTTTTAATAGAGACGAGGTTTTGCCATGTTGCCCAGGCTGGTCTCGAACTCTTGACCTAAGTGATCCGCCCGCCTCAGGCTCCCAAAGTGCTGGGATTACAGGCGTGAGCCACCGCGCCCGGCCCTGACCACCTCCTTTAGTCATCTCTGGCACACCCTGCAAAACAAAAACACAATTCCGATCTCTGCCTGACCCCACCCGACTGATGGACCCTCCCTAGGCCCAGGGCATTCCGCCGTTAACCTGAAAACTAGTTCAGGCCATAATGGGAAGTGGGGGTCAGACAGGCCTTATTGTACTCACCTCCTTTTGGGATTCAGGCAAAACTGACCAGCATTAACATTAAAACAGACACCTTCAGACTGATAGAACAGACTCTTTAAGTCTGATAAGAAATAGTCCCTTTCATTGATTCTATCTGCATAAACTTGGTCTCCACAGCACCTTATCTTAACCCTGACTTTCCCTTCTATTGATTCTAGGTCTTTAGACAATAACTTAACTCTTTTGACCAATTGTCAATTGGAAAATTACTGAATCCGCCAATGACCTGGATACCCGCCGCCTTTCTGGACCAAACCCATGTACATCTCCCACATACTGAGTGATGTCTCGTGTCCCGAACATGTATCAAACCAGCTGCACCCCAACCCCCTCGGGCCACACATGTTCTCGGGGTCTCCTGGGATGCGTCATGGGCCTTCCGTCACTCCTATTTGGCTCAGAATCACTCTCCAAGTATTTTACAGGTTTTCACTCTTTTCCTCGACAACCCCCAGGGGCAGCTACTGTTGGGGGCTCTGAGCCCGCCGGCCTGCAGGGTAAAGTTCCCCCCAGGGCTGCACATTCAGACACAAGTGGAGGCCGTGCTTCCAAGGGGGTGGAGTGAGGGCCCTCAAGAAAGACCAGCTCAGGAATTTCCAACGTGACCCACATCGTCTGAGCTACTGAGGAGGGGTCACCCGAAGAAGCCGCTGGGCTTGGGTGAGAACAGATGTTCCTGTGGGGCCTCTTGCCTGGGGCTGCTCCTGAAACCACCTTCGCGAAAACCGTGATCGTGAACCTGACCTAACCGCCTGCACCTTGCTTCTAACCTCCAGCCTGTCCTCGTTCATTCCTGGGTGTAGGTCGCACCAACTTTGGGAGGATCTTAGTTTATAGTTTAATGTTGAAACAAAGATGAAAACAGCCCCTTCCTGAAAAAACCCCTTCTTGCCTGGGGACCAGATTCCCTTTGCAAAACTAACAAATCAGCCGCAAGATTAGAAATTATGGTTTAGGAAACTTCTAGTGGCTTGAGGTATCGGCAGGAGCGGCCGGGTGGCGGGAGGAACCGTTACGGGAACTGAAGTTGCCGATTAAGCCTGACCAAGATGCCAACCTCCCAAAAGCACCCAGACTTCAGGGCAGAGCCCACGGGGGAAAAGCCAGTGGGGAGCCTGGCCAGGATTGGTGAAGTCCGGGGCAAGAAGCTGGAGGAAAGGGGCCTCGACAAGGCCTGTATTGCCAGTTTCTGGTGCTGAGGAAAGACGAAGGCCTGTTCCAGGAATGGCCGAAGGGCTCGTGCTGCCAACGCCAAGCAGTGGCGGAACTTTGATGCCTTCGAGAGTGTGCGACGCCTTCTTGTGATGCTCTCCGGGAAGCTCTCAATCCCCAGCCCTCATCCAGAGTTTGCAGCCGAGTCAGGACTCCTCCCCAGTCCTCTACAAAGGAGATTGCTGTTGTCGTATTCACCTCTGATGTGCTGCGGGTCTTTTGGGAGTTTTCTCCCCTTGTGGAATGAGACCACCACTTCTCCTGTTGTCCTTCCCAGCTTCTCCCCAACCTCCCCTTTTCCCTAGCTTATAAGAGAGGAGAAAATGGAGAAAGCAAAAAGTTGAAAAGAAACAGAAGTAAGATAAATAGCTAGACGACCTTGGCGCCACCACCTGGCCCTGGTGGTTAAAATAATAATATTAACCCCTGACCAAAACTACTGGTGTTATCTGTAAATTCCAGACATTGTATGAGAAAGCACTGAAAAACTTTTTGTTCTGTTAACTGATGTACGTAGCCCCCAGTCACGTTCCTGACGCTTACTTGATCTATCATGACCCTTTCACATGGGCGCCTTAGAGTTGTAAGCCCTTAAAAGGGCCAGGAATTTCTTCTTCCGGGAGCTCGGCTCTTAAGATGCGAGTCTGCCGACGCTCCCAGCCGAATAAAAACCTCTTCCTTCTTTAATCCGGTGTCTGAGGAGTTTTGTCTGTGACTCATCCTGCTACACCCTATTAACCATTTCAGCTTTTTTGGACTCTCACTCTTGCATGCCTCCCCCTTCCTTTTTCACTTGCCAGTTCCCTGGTGACAGTTACCAGCTTTCCTGAATGGATTCCTGGCCCGTCCCTCGCCCCCACCCTCACTTTCAGTCCATTTGATACTATTTGGCTCCTTTTTTGGCAGAACAGTCACTGTCCTTGTAAAGTTTTTTAGATCAAGAAAGTCAGTGGCTTTCATGAAAAATAAAAATAAAAAGGAGTCAGGTAGCTTGAGGCCACAAGATTCTAAGCCTCCCCAATTATTCTTAGGGAAAACATCACCATTGTAAACCCTAAGATTGGTGCTGGAGACATTTTTCGGACCCTGAACTTGGTGGAACAGCTGGTGCCACCCAGATCCATGAACTGGCTCACCTGGTCTTGTGGCCCCCACTCCGGAAGCGACTCAGCGCAAGAGAACAGATTCAACTCCCTGTGGTTTAATCTGCAACCCAACCGATCAGCACTCCCTGCTTCCCAACCCCTACCCACCAAATTATCCTTTAAAATTTGAGTAGTAATAAAGATCCAGCCTCCCGTTCAGCCGGCTCTGCGTGAATTAAACTTTCTCTGTTGCAATTTCTCTCTGTCTTGATAAATCAGCTCTCTCTGGGCAGCAAGCAGAATGAGGCTGTTGGGCAGTTACCCTCCCACCCACCCCTCAGTGGCCGAGTGGCTCCATGCAGGAGGCAGCAGAAAGCCAGTAGCTCAGGGAACTGGGGTCCCCAAGTGGATTCTGAGCAGTGATTGGCAGGCCAGCCTGAGCTGAATGGGGACATCGGGTCTGGAGTGAGAAAGGGTTCCATCCCTCTGGCCCAGCACAAGTCTGTGCACTCACACTGAGGAGACGGGAGACACCCGGGAGGAAGTCAAGGTCGGGCGCCTTAAAAACTGCATCCACACAGAGCGTGGCCCCCGGCCCACCCTCGAGGCACCAGCACAGTGGGTCCCGCAGCCTGAGGTCTGTGAGCACAGCCTCCAACCACGCAGTCCGGTGTGACTCAAGGAAGATAGGGTTAAAAACCTGGGCGGAGACACCAGGCCACGTGCCACAGGGGAAACGAAGTCTACAGATTTCAACAAAACAGCAACAACAGCCCTTGGGAGAATATATCAGAACCCAAAATGTTTGCAATATATTATCTAAAACATCTAGTCTTTGGTAAAACGAGACGAGGTCCCCAGGCTGGTCTTGAACTCCTGGGCTCAAGCAATTCTCCCACTCAGGCCTCCCAAAGTGCTGGGACCACAGGCATGAGCCACTGTGACTAGCCTGTTGTATATTTTAAATTAATAAAAAGAGTGGAATTAGAATGTTAGCACAAAGAAATTATACATTCTTGGGGTTATGGATACCCCAATTATCCTGGTTTGATCATTACACACGGCATCCATGTACCCCATGGATATATATACCTATTATGTACCCATAATAATTAAAACTTTTTAAAAATTAAAAATAAAGGGCTGGGTACAGAGGCTCACGCCTGTAATTCCAGCACTTTGGGAAGCCGAGGCGGGTGGATCACTCGAGGTCAGGAGTTCGAGACCAGCCTGGCCAACATAGTGAAACCCTGTCTCTACTAAAAATACAAAAATTAGCCGGGTGTGGTGGCAGGTGCCTATAGTCCCAGCTACTAGGGAGGCTGAGGCAGGAGGATCGCTTGAACCCGGGAGGCAGAGGTTGTGGTGAGATGAGACTATGCCACTGCACTCCAGCCTGGTTGACAGAGTGAAACTCCATCTCAAAAAAAAAAAAAAATAAAACTAAAAGAAAGAAAGAAAGAAAGAAAGAAAGAAAGAAAGAAAGAAAGAAAGAAAGAAAAGGACTTACACCCAGAATATAAAAAAAGCTCTTACAACTCAACAATAAAAAGACAAACAACCCAACTGAAAAATATTCAAAACATTTGCACAGACATTTCACCATAGATGATTTACAAATGGCAACTCCACCCTGAGAAGATGCTCAGCACCATTTGTCACTAGGGCGACGTGGGCTCAAGCCACAGCTACACTCCTATAGGACGGCGTTATGGGCTGTGTCCCCCCTAAATTCATACTTTGATGTCCTAACCCCTCAGAATGTGATGATATTTGGAGATGGGTTTTTAAAGATGTAAGTAAGGTAAAACAAGGTTATTAGGGGGGACCCTAATTCAACAGGATTGGTGTCCTTATAAGAAGAGATTAGGACACACAGATACGCCAAAGGGAGACCATGTAAGGACACAGGGAAGTGTGGCCACCCACAAACCCAGGGAGCAGCCTCAGGAGAAGCCAACCCTGCCGACAGCTCCATCTCAGACTTCAGCCTCCATCGCTGTGAGAACACGAATTTCCATTGTTGAAGCCGCCCAGTCTCTGGCAATTTGTTATGGCAGCCTCAGCTAAGACAGATGGCTAGCATAAAAAAGACAAAATCAAGGATCAAGAGTTGGTTGCTGGGCGCGGAGGCTCATGCCTGTCATCCCAGCACTTTAGGAGGCCGAGGCAGGTAGATCATGAAGTCAAGAGACTGAGACCATCCTGGCCAACATGGTGAAACCCCATCTTTACTAAAAATACAAAAATTAGCCAGGCATGGTGGCACGAGCCTATAGTCCCAGCTACTTGGGTGCCTGAGGCAGCAGAATCGTTTGAGCCCGGGAGGTGGAGGTTGCAGTGAGCCAAGATTGCGCCACTGCACTCCAGCCTGGCGACAGAGGGAGACTCTGTCTCAAAAATAAATAAATAAAAATCAAGAGTTGGTGAGGATGTGGAGAAACTGGAACCCTCCTACACTGCTGGTGGGAATGTAACATGGTGCGGCCACTTTGTTGTTGTTGTTTTTTTTTTTTTTTGAGATGGAGTCTTGCTCTGTTGCCCAGGCTGGAGTGCAGTGGCGCAATCTCGGCTCACTGCAAGCTCCGCCTCCCAGGTTCACGCCATTCTCCTGCCTCAGCCTCTCCGAGTAGCTGGGACTACAGGCACCCGCCACCATGCCCAGCTAGTTTTTTTTGTATTTTTAGTAGAGACGGGGTTTCACCATGGTCTCGATCTCCTGACCCTGTGATCCACCCACCTCGGCCTCCCAGAGTGCTGGGATTACAAGCGCGAGCCACCGCGCCTGGCCTGGTGCGGCCACTTTGGAAAAACACATTTTAGCATTTTCTTTAAAAGTTATATGTCAACTTCCCATCAAATTTGGCAATTCCACCTTCAGTATCTACCCAAGAGAAATAAAAGCACGTGTCCACAAAGATTGGAATAAGAATGTTCACCACGACATTATAAGCAGCTGACAAACTGGAAACAGTTCATATGGATGAATGGATGAAACCTGGAGAATCCATGGATTAACAGCAGTAATGGCCGGGCGCGGTGGCTCACGTGTGTAATCACAGCACTTTGGGAGGCCAAGGCAGGCGGATCACCTGAGGTCAGGAGTTTGAGACCAGCCTGGTCAACATGGTGAAACCCTGTCTCTACTAAAAATACAAAAATTAGCCAGGCGTGATGGCGCATGCCTATAATCTCAGCTACTCAGGAGGCTGAGGCAGGAGAATCACTTGAACTCTGGAGGCAGAGGTTGCGGTGAGCTGAGAACATGCCATTGCACTCCAGCCTGGTCATCAAGAGCAAAACTCCTCTTAGAAAAAACAAAACAAAACAGGCCGGGCGCAGTGGCTCACACCTGTAATCCCAGCACTTTGGGAGGCCGAGGCAGGTGGATCACGAGGTCAGGAGATCCAGACCATCCTGGCTAACATGGTGAAACCCTGTCTTTACTAAAAATACAAAAAAAAAAAATTAGCCGGGCGTGGTGGCGGGCACCTGTAGTCCCAGCTACTGGGGAGGCTGAGGCAGGAGAATGGCGTGAACCCAGGAGGCGGAGCTTGCAGTGAACCGAGATTGTGCCACTGCACTCCAGCCTGGGCGACAGAGTGAGACTCCGTCTCAATAACAAAACAAAACGAAACAAAACAAAACAAAAAAACAGCAGTAACAACAGGTTACCGTACCGGCCGGGCGCGGTGGCTCACGCTTGTAATCCCAGCACTTTGGGAGGCCGAGGCGGGCGGATCACAAGGTCAGGAGATCGAGACCATGGTGAAACCCCGTCTCTATTAAAAATACAAAAAATTAGCCGGGCGTGGTGGCGGGCGCCTGTAGTCCCAGCTACTCGGGAGGCTAAGGCAGGAGAATGGCGTGAACCCGGGAGGCGGAGCTTGCAGTGAGCCGAGATTGCGCCACTGCACTCCAGCCTGGGCGACACAGCGAGATTCTGTCTCAAAAAAAAAAAAAAAAAAAAAACGGGTTACCGTTCAGCGTGGATGAAACGCGGTAACAGAGGTAGCAACGCGTTACCGTTCAGCGTGGATGAAACGCGGTAACAGAGGTAGCAACGCGTTACCGTTCAGCGTGGATGAAACGCGGCGTGTCCATGAGTTAACAGCAGGAACAATGGGTTACAGTTTAGCAATGAAAACGAAGGCACCACTAACGCATGCTCCTGTCACTGCTGACCACCCACGGCTGGGAGTCGCACTCAGGCAAACGCCTATGGAGCGCCTTCTGTGTGCTGGGCACCGTGCGGGCGCCAGGGCCATCCTCAGGGCGAGTGGGAGCCAATCCCAGCTGGGTCTGACCCAGCACTAAAGGCAGAGGGGACAGGGGAGTCTACGCATCCACTCAAGGTCCACCTGGAGACCCTGGGGGGCCCCAGACCAAGGAGCAGCCAGGGTTGAGCTGGCCAGGGCACTTGCCCCTGCACGGTGAGGCGGCAAGCGTGTGTGCATGTGCGTGAGGCTGTGTATGTGTGAGATGTGTGTGTGTCACATGTGTATGTCAGGTGTGTGAGATGTGTGTAAGGTGTGTGGGTGTGTGACGTGTTTGTGAGCGCATGTCAGGTATGTGTGATGTATGTGTCACGTGTGTGTCAGATATGTGAGGTGTGCATGTCAGGTGTGTGTTATGAGGTGTGCCAGGTGTGTGTGAAGTGTGAAATGTTTTGTGGTGTGTATATATGTGTGAGGTGTGCGTGAGGGCTGTGTGTCAGGTGTGTGAGGCATGTGAAATGTTTGATGTGTGTTGGGTCTGAGAGGTGTTTCGAGTGTGTCAGGTGCCTGTTGGGGTGACAGGTGTGTCTGAGTCAGGTGTGTGTCAGGTGTGTGTGAGGAATGTGTGCCACCTGTGTGGGAGAGTGCATGGGGTGCATGTGTCAGGAGTGTGTGTGCCTGGGGTGTGTAGGGGTGTGTGTGCATCTGGGATATATGTGTGAGGGGAGTGTTTGGAGGTGTAGGGGGTGTGTGTCAGGGGTTTGTGCGTGGGGATGTCTGTGTCTAGAGTGTGTGTCAAGAGTGTGTGGATCCAGGGTGTGAGTCTAGGTTGTATGTGTGAAGGGTGTGTGTGCAGGTCATGGATATGTGTGTCAGGTGTGCCTGTGTGAAGTGTGTGTGAGTTGTATGTCAGGTGTGTGTGTCTGGAGTGTGTAAGGGATGTGTGTGTCAATTATACGTCAGGCATGTGTGACTGGTGTGTGTGTGTGAGGTGTGTGAGGGTGTATGTGCATGTGAGCTGCGTGTGTCAAGCATGTGTGCGTCTGGGGTGTGTGTGCCTGAGGTATGTGGAGTGTGTGTGTGAGGAGTGTGTGTGTTAGGTGTGTGAGGGTGTGTGTTAGGTGTGTGAGGGGTGTGTCAGGTGTGTGGGTCTGGGCGTGTGTGTCTGGTGCATTTGTGAGGTGTGTATCTGGGGTATGTGTGTCTGATGCATGTGTGAGGTGTGTATGGGGTGTGTGTGTCTGGGGCATGTATCTGGTGTGTGTGTCAGGCATGTGTGTGAGGTGTGTGTCTGGGATGTGTGAGGTGTTTGGGCTGTGCATGTCAGGTGTGTCTGGGAGGTGTGTCTGGTGTGTAAGTGGTGTGTGGGGTGCATTTGTGAGGTGTGAGTGTCTGGGGTGTGTGTGGTGCACATCTGGGGTGTGAGTCTAGGCTGTGTCTATGTGTGTCGGGTGTGTATCATGTATGTGTCAGGTGTGTGGTATGAGGTGTGTGTGGCATGTGTTTGGTGTGTCTGGGGTGTCTTGAGGTGTGTATGGGGGTGTGTCTATGTGTGTGTGAGGTGTGTGTCCAGTGTTTGGGATGTGTGTCTAGGGTGTTTTGGTGTGTGAGGTGTGTCTGGGGTGTGTGTCAGGTGTGGGTATGTCAGGTCTGTGGGGTGTGTGTCTGGTGTGTGTGTGTCTGGTGTGTGTGTGTTTCTGGTGTGTCTGGGGGATGTGTGAGGTGTGTTGGGTATGTGGTGTCTGGGTGTCTGATGTGAGGTGTGTGTGTCTGGGGTGTTTGGGTGTATGTGTGGTTGTGTGTCTGGTGTTTGGGGTGTGTGTCAGGTGTGTATGCGTGTGTGCGGGATATGTGTGAGGTGTATGTGTTTCTGGGGTGTCAGATTGTAGCAGGACGAGCCACAGACAAAACTCCTCAGACACCAGATTAAAGAAGGAAGAGGCTTTATTTGCCCGGGAGCATTGGCAGACTTCCATCTTAAGAGCCGAGCTCCCTGAAAAAGAAATTCCTGGCCCCTTTAAGGGCTTACAACTCTAAGGGGTCCACGTGAAAGGGTCGTGAGAGATGGAGCAAGTGTGGGGAAGGTCACTGGGGGCTACACGCATCAGCTGACAGAACAGAAAGTTTTGCAGTGCTTCCTCATACAATGTCTGGAATTTACAGATAACACAAGTAGTTTAGGTCAGGGGTTGATGTTACTATTTTCCTTTAACTACTAGGGCCAGGTAGTGGCACCAGGCTGTCTGGCTATTTATCTTACTTTTGTTTCTTTTTAACTTTCTGCTTTCTTCTTTTTCTTCTGTCTTATGAAGTAGGCAAGTGGGGGGCAGCAGGAGAAGTAGTGGTCTCCTTCCTCAAGATGTATGTGTCAGGTGTGTTTGTGAGGTGTGTCAGGTGTATGTGTGAGTGTCTGAGGTGTGTATGAGGTGTGTGTGGTGTGAGGTGTGTGTGGATGTGTTTCTGGGGCGTGTCTGGCATCTGTCAGGTGTGTGGGGGTGTCTGGGGTGTGTTTCAGGTGTGTGTGTCCAGGGTGTGTGTTCAGGTGTGTGTGAGATGTGTGATGTGTGTATGGTGTGTGTGAGGTGCATGTGTCTGAGGAGTGTGTGTGGTGTGTGTATGGGTGTGGTGTGTGTGAGTTGTATGTGAAGGGGGCCTGCCCCTCCACACCTGTGGGTATTTCCCGTCAGGTGGAGACAAGAGACAGAAAAGAAGACGCAGAGACAGTGTAGAGAAGGAACAGTGGGCCCAGGGGACCGGCACACTCAGCACGTGAGGACCTGCACCGGCGCTGGTCTCTGAGTTCCCTCAATATTTATTGATTACTATTTTCACTGTCTCAGTAAGGAGAGTGTGGCAGGAGAACAGGGTGATGGCAGGGAGAAAGTCAGCAGGAAAACATGTGAGCAAAGGAATCTGTGTCATAAATAAGTTCAAGGAAAGGTACTGTGCCCGGATGTGCACGTGGGCTAGATTTATGTTTCTCTTTACCCAAACATCTCAGCGTAGCAAAGAGTAACAGAGCAGTATCGCCGCCAGCATATCCCACCTCCAGCCACAGGGAGGTTTTCTCCTATCTCAGAATAGAATGAATGGTCGGCTTTACACCGAGACATTCCATTCCCAGGGACATGCAGGAAACAGAGGCCTTCCTCTTATCTCAACCGCAAAGAGGCCTTCCTCTTTTACTCATCCTCCTCAGCACAGACCCTTTACGGGTGTCAGGCTGGGGGACGGTCAGGTCTTTCCCTTCCCAGGAGGCCATATCTCAGGCTGTCTCAGTGGGGGGAAACCTTGGACAATACCCAGGCTTTCTGGGGCAGAGGTCCCTGTGGCTTTCCGCAGTGCGTTGTGTCCCTGGTTAATTGAGAATGGAGAATGGCGATTACTTTTACCAAGCATACTGCTGTTGGGAACAGGCCCCCCAAAATCTGGCCATTAAACTGGCCCAAAAACTGGCCACAAGCAAAATCTCTGCAGCACTGTGACGTGTTTATGATGGCCATAACGCTCCGGCTGGAAGGTTGTGGGTTTACGGGAACGAGGGCAAGGAACACCTGGCCCACCCAGGGTGGAAAACCGCTTAAAGGCATTCTTAAACCACATACAATAGCACGAGTGATCTGTGCCTTAAGGACACGCTCCTGCTGCAGATAACTAGCCAAACCCATCCCTTTATTTCAGCCCATCCCTTGGTTTCCCATAAGGGATACTTTTAGTTAATCTATTGTCTATAGAAACAATGCTAATGACTGGCTTGCCATTAATAAATACGTGGGTAAATCTCTGTTTGGCACTCTCAGCTCTGAAGGCTGTGAGACCCCTGATTCCCCACTTCACACCTCTATATTTCTGTGTGTGTGTCTTTAATTCCTCTAGTGCTGCTGGGTTAGGGTCTCCCGGACCCAGCTGGTCTTGGCATACTGCCTGCAAACACATTGTTAGCAAGGTACATCCTGCACAGCCCTGATTCCCTTAAACCTTGATTCAATACAGCACATGCTCCTGTGAGCACAGGGTTGGGGCTAAAGTTACAGGTGAACAGCATCTCAAAGCAGAACAATTTTTCTTAGTAGAAATCAAAATGGAGATTCTTATGTCTTCCTTTTCTACACAGACACAGTAACAGTCTGATCTCTTTTCCTTTCCCCCACAGTATGTGTTTCTGGAGTGTCTACTGCCAGGTGTGTGGGTGTATCTGGGGTGTGTATGAGGTGTGTATGGATGTGTCTCGTGTGTGTGAATTGTATGTGTGAAGGGTGTGTGTGAGGTGTGTGTCAGGTGTGTGGGTGTGTTTGGGTTGTGTGTGAGGTGTGTGTGTGTCCAGGGTGTGTTTCAGGTGTGTGTGTGAGATGCATGTGTGATGTGCATGTCTGGTGTGTATGTCTAGTATATGTGTCTGAGGGGTGTGTGTAAGGTGTGTGTGGTGTGTGTTTGGGTGTGTGGGGTGTGTGAAGCGTATGTGTTTCCTGGGTGACTGGTGTCAGCTGTGTGTTTGGGCATTTGTGGGTGTGTCTGGGGTGTGTTTCTAGGGTGTCAGGTGGGTGTCAGGTGTGTGTGTGGGGTGTGTTTGGGTGTGTCTGCTGTTTAAGGTGTGTTTCTGGGGTGTGGGTCAGGTGTGTGTGTCACGTGTGGGGTGTGTGTCAGCGGTGTGTGTGAGGTGTGTTTGGGTGTCTGGTGAGGTGTGTGTATGTGGGGTGGGTGTCAGGTGTGTGTCTGGGGTGTGTGTCAGGTGTGTTTGTGGTGGATATGAGGTGTGTGGGTGTGTCTGGTGTGTGAGGTGTGTTTCTGGGGTATGTGTCAGGTGTGTGCATGTGAGCTGTGTCTGGGGTGTGTGTGAGTTGTATGTTTAGATGTATTTGGTGTTTGAGGTGTGTGTTTCTGGGGAGGGTGTCAGGTGTGTGTGTGGGGGGGTGTGTGTGAGGTGTGTGTCTGGATGTGTCTGGTGTTTGACGTGTGTGTTTCTGGGGGTTGTCAGATATGTGTCAGGTGTGTGTGTGTCTGAGGTGTGTATGAGATGTGTTTCGATGTCTGGTATTTGACGTGTGTATTACTAGGGGGTGTGTGTCAGGTGTGTGGATGTATCTGCTGTTTGAGGTGTTTCTGGGGTATGTGTGTCAGGTGTGTGGGGTGTGTGTGTCAAATGTGTGCCTGGGGTGTGTATCAGGTGTATGTGTTGTCGGGTGTGTGTCACGGGTGTGTGTCAGGTGTGTGTTGGGTGTGTGTGAGGTGTGTTTGAATGTGGTGTTTGAGGTGTGTGATTCTGGGGGTGTGTCAGGTGTGTGTGTCTGTGAGGTGTGTGTGCCAGGTGTGTGTCTGGGGTGTGTGTTTAGATGTGTCTGGTGTTAGAGATGTGTGATTCTGGGGGGTGTGTCAGGTGTTTGGGGTGTGTGTGAGGTGTGTGTGGGGTGTGTGTTGGGTGTGTGTCTGGGGTGTGTCTGGGGTGTGTGTTTGGATGTGTCTGCTGTTCGAGATGTGTGATTCTGGGGTGTGTGTGTGTCAGGTGTTTGGGGTGTGTGTGTCTGGGGTGTGTCTGGGGTGTGTGTTTGGATGTGCCTGGTGTTCGAGATACGTGATTCTGGGGTGTGTGTGTGTCAGGTGTTTGGGGTGTGTGAGGTGTGTGTGGGGTGTGTGTGTCGGGTGTGTGTCTGGCGTGTGTGTGTGTGGGGTGTGTGTTTAGATGTGTCTGGTGTTAGAGATGTGTGATTCTGGGGGGGTGTGTGTCAGGTGTTTGGGGTGTGTGTGAGGTGTGTGTGTGGGATGTGTGTGAGGTGTGTGTGTGGTGTGTGTGTCGGGTGTGTGTTGGGTGTGTGTCTGGGGTGTGTGTTTGGATGTGTCGGGTGTTCGAGATGTGTGATTCTGGGGTGTGTGTGTGTCAGGTGTTTGGGGTGTGTGTGAGGTGTGTGTGGGGGGTGTGTGAGGCGTGTGTGGGGTGTGTGTGTGTTGGGTGTGTGTCTGGGGTGTGTGTGTGTTGGGTGTGTGTCTGGGGTGTGTGTGTCTGGGGTGTGTGTTTGGATGTGTCTGGTGCTCGAGATGTGTGATTCTGGGGGGTGTGTCAGGTGGTTGGGGTGTGTGTGAGGTGTGTGTGTGGGGTGTTTGTGTGAGGTGTGTGTCTGGGATGTGTCTGGTGTTTGAGGTGTGGTTTCTGGGGATGTGTCAGGTGTGTGTGCATCAGGTGTGTGTGTGAGGTGTGTGGTGAGGCCCGAGCAGGGTCTGAGGGGCGCATGCGCGGCTCCCTAGCAGGGGCGGTGGGTGGGGGCAGAGGGTGCGGGACCAGAGTCGAGGCCCCGCCTCCAGCCGCGTTTCCATGGCGACCACAGCCTCGGTCTCGCAGCTGCAGCCCCCCGCCTTGTCCGGCTGCGAAGCGTCTGGAACCGCATCCTCCGCATCCACATCCGCATCGTCGTCCTCCACGACTGCGTCCTGCAGCAGCTGCCAGTGGAGCCGCCTGTGAGCTATTTCCACATTTCTTGCAGAATGGGGGCGGGGGCCCGAAGGGGTGCGGGGGTGCGAGGCGCGTGTGCGGGTGTGTGTGCGAGGTGCGTGTGCTCGCGAGTGCGCTTGTGCGTGGCGCGCGTGCGGATGAGGGTGTGAGTGTGCATGTGTGCGAGGCGCGTGTACGGGTGCGAGTGTGCAGGGCGGGCTGCACGGCCGGCCTCCTCCCTCGGGCATCCTCTGGCTGCCCCAGGCCAGTCCGACCCCGCGAACCCGAGGGCGGTGGTCTCCAGGCATCCCGTGACGGCGGGGCCGCAGCACGAGGGTCGCAGCCTGCGGTGTCTCCGAGGTGGGGAGGGGGTACCAGTCCCAGCTCCTGCCCAGCTCTGTCTGCCGGAGGCGAGGTGGGGCAGAAGGGGCAGCAGAAGGGGCGTCGGACCAGAGCACGGAGGAGCCGCTGCCCGCACGGGGGTTGGGGGTGGTCTTGATGGGGGCCTCTGCGTAACAGGGAAAAGGCGGCCAGGAGGTCGCGAGGCGCGCGGCTCCAGAACCACCTGCAGCAGGCTCGGGTGCGGGGCCACAGGTGGCTGGGCTGGAAGCGGGAGCAGCTGCGCGCCCACTCCCCTCCGCGGGAGCAGCTGCGCCGACCCCGCAGTGCAGCTGCCTTTGAATCAGCGGGGCAGCCACAGCCCCCCTGCAGCGCCAGGGGCGGGAGGCTGCAGTGGCGCCCGCAGGGGCTGGGCGGGACCCTCAGGGATCCGCAGTCACACGCGCTTGTGCCCGGCCCGCACAAGCCCACCTGCGCACACCCCAAAGCGTGACGCAGCATTCCAGGGTTGGGGGGGAGCATGCGAAAGCGAGTCTGTGACGTGACCTCCAGCCAAGCTTCCGTGGACTTTCGACTGAGAGCCTGTACCCCCGCCCCCGCCATCCATCTGTCCATCCGCGCGGCCTCACTCACCCGCGCCCCCACCCATCTGCCATCAGCATCCCACGCCTTCCCCGCCCCAGAGACAGGAGCCAGGCACTGCCTCCCTGCCAGAGCGCGGCGGGTGGGGCGCAGGGGACCCGCAGAAGATGCCGCGACAGCGCAGGTGCAGGGAGGGGCCGGGAGAAGGAGCAGAGGCGGCCCCCCAGTTCCACGAGCCGCGTGTCTTCCGTGGGAGGAGGCCACCATGACGCAGCAGTGCAAAGGGACAGTCTGGTGTGTGGGGTGGGGGGGTTGGACCCCACACACAGGCCAGTTCCCCCCTTCCAACCCCGCATTCCACCCGGGGCGCTGGGCCTGGAACCAGAAGCAAGGCTCCAGTGGGCCTCCAATGGCTTTTTCTTTCTGAAGACGCGTCTCCGGCCTGTCTCCGTTGCCATGGAAACCCGCGATGACGTAAATTGGCCGTCCGAGGAGTTGGAGTTGAAGTTTGGCTCGAAGGGGACCCCTGAAGCGCAGCTCCTCCTGGCGTGGGGGGGGTCCTTCCTCAGCGGGGGTTCGGGCGGAGACCCCTGGCGCGGGCCCTCCGGGGCGTGGCCCTACCCTATGGCGCTGCGGGCCCTGGGGCGGGACTGCGCCCCCTTCTCCCCTCCCCCTCTCCCGTCTGTAGAGAGGTTGGGCTTGCTCTGGGCGTCCGCTCCGGGGAGACCCCCGAACTCTCCTCCTCGGTGGCACCCCCACCCCCGCGGGCCAAGCTCCACCTCAAGCCCCAGCGCTCGCTGCCCTCGCCCCACAACCACGTCATTCCCCGGCCTCTCGGCCCTCCGCTGCTCCAACTCTGCTTCCATGTATTTGAGCCCGTAGCGCCTCGTCCGTCTCCACCTGCCCACGCATGGACGCTGGCTGCACCGTGAAACCTCGCCCGCCGAGTGCCCATTGCCCCTGCCCGGGCCACGTGGGGACCCACCTCAGGAAGAGTCTCCAGCCTGGGGTGGGTGGTCGGGGGGACACTGCATGGCCTCTTCCGGAAAGGCCCGGCAGACACAGGGTCGCCCGCGGTCAACACACAACAAGGAGGGGCCACGGGTTAGGGCCCCAGAGCGCGTGGCCAGGTCCAGGACTGGGGGTCCCGTCTCCCCTCGCCCAGCTCCTTCCGGCTCAGAGTGGCCTCCCCCATCCCCTACCCAGCCCTCGTTCTCCAGCCTCCCTTTCGCGCACGCAGATCCTTCCCCCTCAGTTCTTTCCCCACGCAGAAGCTGCCCCCTCCAAATCCTTCCTCCTCTGATCCTTCCCCCTTCAGAGCTTTCCCTCCTCAGATCCTTCCTCCTCAGGTCTTTCCCCCTCAGGTTCTTCCTCCTCATGTTCTTCCCGCCTCAGAGCCTTCCCCTTCAGAGCCTTCACCGCTCAGAGTTTTCTCCTCAGATCCGTCCCCCCTCAGATCACTCCGCCCTCAGATCCTTCCCCCTCAGTTCTTTCCCCACGCAGAAGCTGCCACCTCCAAATCCTTCCTCCTCTGATCCTTCCCCCTCTGATCCTTTCCCCTTCAGAGCTTTCCCTCCTCAGATCCTTCCTCCTCAGGTCTTTCCCCCTCAGGTTCTTCCTCCTCATGTTCTTCCCGCCTCAGAGCCTTCCCCTTCAGATCCTTCACCGCTCAGAGTTTTCTCCTCAGATCCGTCCTCCCTCAGATCACTCCGCCCTCAGATCCTTCCCCCTCAGGTCCTTTCCCTCTCTCAGATTCTTTTCTCCTCAGGTCCTTCCCCCTCAGACCCTTCCCCTTCCTATCCTTCCTGCTTCAGAGCCTTCCACTCAGATCATTCCCCCCTCAGGTCCTTTCCTCATCAGATCCTTCCACCTTCGGAGTCTTTCCCAGGCAAAAGCTGCCACCCTCTTATCTTTCTGCCCTGGGGTCCTTCCCCCTCAATCATTCCCCGTCAGGTCCTTCCTCCTCAGGTCCTTCCCCCTCAGATCCTTCCCCGTTCAGAGCCTTCCACTCTCAGACCATTCCGCCCTCAGATTTTTTCCCCCTCAGGTCCTTCCCTCCTCAGATGCTTTCCCCTCAGATCCTTCCCCTTTCACATCCTTTCACCCTCAGATCCTTCTGCCCACAGATCCTATCTCCCCTCAGAGCCTTCCACTCTCAGATCTTTCCCCGTCAGAGCCTTCCCTCTCAGATACCTCCGCTCTCCGACCCTTCCCACCTGGGATCCTACCCCACTTGGATCCTTCCCCAAGGCGGAGTCTTCCCCCCACCTCAGATCTTTCCACCCTCGGATCCCTCCCCCCGCGTCGGATCCTTATCCCCTCGGATCCCTCCCCGTACCCCGTTGTGGTCCCTCCCCCTCAGATCGTTCCACCCTCGGACCCCTCCGCTCGGATCCCTCCCCTCCACCCCACCCCCACCCGTGCAATCCTTCCCCATTGGATCCCTCTGTCCTTGGATCCCTCACCCCTCGGATCCTTCCCCCACCACCCCCGCAATCCTTCCGCCTCGGATCTTTCCACCTTGCAATCATTCCACCCTCAGCTCCTCCCACCCTTAGATTCTTCTCCACGCAGATGCCTCCACATTATTTGTACTTGAGTGGCAGCAGCTGGGCAGAAGCTCTGTGACCGCGGGTCCCTTGCTCCTGTTCCCGTGGTGCCCACCCACGCCTGGAACCCACAGCGGAGCCTGGCCACTGCAGGGTGAGAAAGAGTGGTCACTGCTGGCTCTGGCAGTTAATTGGACATCCTAGCGCTGCTGTCACAAATTACAAGCAGGTGGCTTAAAATAACAAATTCTTTCACAGTTCTGGAGTCAAGAAGTCCAAAATGAAGGTGTTCGCGGGGCCATGCTCCCTCCAAAGCCTCTAGGGGAGCTTCTTCCTTGCTTCCTCCAGCTTCTGGTGGCCCAAGCAATCCTTGGGTTTCAGCTGCATCGTTCCAGTCTCTGCTCCGTCTACACATAACACTCTCCTATGTCTAATTTCCCTGTTTTAATAACGATACCAGTTTTGGATCAAGGCCCACCCTGATTCAGGACGAGTTTATTTTAGCTTGATTACATCTGCAAAGACCCTATTTTCAAATAAGTTCCCATTCAAAGGCATCCCTCACACAGATCCTAGGGCTTGGACGTATTTTTGAGGGAACATCATTCAACCCACAATGCACCCTCATCATTTGTGGGTTGCAACTGTCTTCTCCCACTCGTGGTTTCTGCTTCCATTTTTTGAAGGCTGTTTTGATAAGCAGAAGTTCATAGTTTTAATGAAGTCATTTTGTCAATATTTCCTTTTATGGTTAGTACCCATTGTCCTAATGAAGAAACCTTTCCCTCTCTGAGACCAGAAAAATCTCCTGTATTATCTTTGAGATGCTTTATTGTTTTGCTTTTCCAGTTTAGGTTTATCCACCTGGAGTAGACTTCTCTGTGTAATGTGAGGTAGGGATCAGGCTTACTGCTTTTGATGTGGACAGCGGTTTACTGAGAGGCAGCCACGCTGCAAATCAGGGTCTGTGTGTGCAAAGTGTGTCACGTGGGACTTTTTCCACCATGCAGTGGCCCCACACCTCTCCATTTCCAATGCTGTGCAACAAGCCAGACCCTGGCAGATGAGACCTCCTCCATATTCTTTTTTTTTTTTTTTTCCAGACGGAGTTTTGCTCTTGTTGCCCAGGCTGGAGTGCAGTAGTGCAATCTTGGCTCACTGCAACCTCTGCCTCCCAGGTTCAAGCAATTCTCCTGCCTCAGCCTCCCGAGTTTCTGGGATTATAGGCGTGAGCCACCATGCCCGCCTAGTTTTTGTATTTTTTTTTTTTTTTTTTGAGACGGAGTCTCACTCTGTCGCCCAGGCTGGAGTGCAGTGGCGCAATCTCGGCTCACTGCAAGCTCCGCCTCCCGGGTTCACGCCATTCTCCTGCCTCAGCCTCTCCGAGTAGCTGGGACTACAGGCGCCCGCCACCACGCCCGGCTAATTTTTTTTTGTATTTTTAGTAGAGACGGGGTTTCACCGTGGTCTCGATCTCCTGACCTCGTGATCCGCCCGCCTCGGCCTCCCAAAGTGCTGGGATTACAAGCGTGAGCCACCGCGCCCGGCCTAGTTTTTGTATTTTTAGTTGAGACGGTTTCACTATGTTGGCCAGGCTGGTCTCAAACTCCTGATCTTGTGCTCCACCCACCTCTGCTTCCCAAAGTGCTGGGATTACAGGCGTGAGCCACTGTGCCTGACAATCCATGTTCTTTTCCAAGATACTTGGTGTGTTCCTGCCCCTCTGCCTTCCATATAAAATGACAGTGCTTGTCAAGTTCATTTTAAAAACCCTGTTGGGATTTTGATTAAGATTTACTGCATCTACAGATTGGGGGGTGGGTAATTTGTTTAAACATAGAAACTCTCAAAATCCATAGCCACAGCCTTCCCCATTTACTTGGGGAATTTAGCTTTTCTTGGTCTCTGCTGACAATGTTTCCTGGATTCCATGTGGAGGCCCTGCCCTGTCCCTGCTCCTCAGCTCTTTTTACACCTATTCCTGAGGATTTGATAGTTTTGATATTTTTTAAATTGAGTACTTCAATAAATTTATTTATTTATTTATTTATTTATTTTTATTTATTTATTTTTTGAGACAGGGTCTGGCTCTGTCACCCAGGCTGGAGTGCAGTGGCGCAATCTCGGCTCACTGCAAGCTCCACCTCTGGGGGTTCACACCATTCTCCTGCCTCAGCCTCCCGAGTAGCTGGGACTACAGGTGCCCGCCACTATGCTTGGCTAATTTTTTATATTTTTAGTAGAGACGGGGTTTCACCGTGTTAGCCAGGATGGTCTCGATCGCCTGACCTCGTGATCCACCTGCCTCAGCCTCCCAAAGTGCTGGGATTACAGGCGTGAGCCACCGTGCCTGACCTATTTATTTATTTATTTATTTATTTTTTTTTTTTTTTTTTGAGACAGAGTCTCGCTGCTGTCTCCCAGGCTGGAGTGCAGTGGCGCGATCTCGGCTCACTGCAAGCTCCGCCTCCCGGGTTCACGCCATTCTCCTGCCTCAGCCTCCCGAGTAGCTGGGACTACAGGCGCCCGCCACCGCGCCCAGCTAATTTTTTGTATTTTTAGTAGAGATGGGGTTTCACCGTGGTCTCGATCTCCTGACCTCGTGATCCACCCACCTCGGCCTCCCAAAGTGCTGGGATTACAGGCGTGAGCCACTGCACCCGGCCTTATTTATTTATTTATTTATTTTTGCCACTAACATATAGGAATGTAACCGATTTCTGACTAAAATCCAACAACCTTGCCAAACTCACCTTTTGATCCTTATGATTTGTCTATAGATTCTTTTGGGGTTTCTAAACACAGACACTGTTTCATGGGTGAATAATCAGAGTTTTACTTACTCTTGTCTGGCACTAGAGCTCATTTCTTTGTCCTGCCCTACAGCATTGGCTGAGACCTCCAGCACCATAACTTGTAGAACCGCAGATCAAGGCACTTTCAGGATTCACATTCAGTGAGGTTTGCTGTGGGGATTTTGTGGTTCACTGTTACCGGGTTACAGCACTCACCTCCTGCCTTAGTGCACTAATGGGTCTGAGGAATAGTAAATGAGCCCCGAGTCTTACCCAGAGTTACTTCTGCTCCTGTAACAATTGAGCAGATATGCTTTTTCATTATTCTGTTAATATGGTGAAAAATACGATTGCTTGTCAAATGTTAAGCCAAACTTCATTTCCAGAATACACCAAACCTGTCATGATATGTTACTTTGTTGTATTTGCTGGATTCATGCTGCTTGAGATTTGAAAGTGCCTTGATCTGCGGTTCTACAAGTTACGGTGCTTGCGCTTTGAGGCCTCGCAGTGGTGTGTGCGTGTGCGTGTGCAGGGGAGGGGGGGCTGTCCTGTGAGCTCCTCTCCGCTGCTGTCCTTGCTGGGTTAGGGGACTGAGGCTACGTTGGCCTCAGGAGCTGGTGAGTGCTCCCTTGTCTTTCTGGAAGAGTTTCGTGGACATGCATTACTTTCCCTGTAAATGGCTGGTAGAATGCTGTGGTGATGATGCTGTCTGCGCTTGGAGTTCTTTGGGAGAAGGTTGTGATGGCAGATTCCGTTTTCGTGTTTTGTGTTTGTTTGGTTTCTTTTTTGAGACGGAGTTTCGCTCCGTCGCCCAGGCTGGAGTGCAGTGGCACAATCTCGGCTCACTGCAAGCTCCGCCTCCCGGGTTCACGCCATTCTCCTGCCTCAGCCTCCCAAGTAGCTGGGACTACAGGCGCCCGCCACCACACCCGGTTAATTTTTTTGTATTTTTTAGTAGAGACGGGGTTTCACCGTGTTAGCCAGAACGGTCTCGATCTCCTGACCTCGTGACCCGCCCGCCTTGGCCCCGCAAAGTGCTGAGATTACAGGTGTGAGCCACCAAGCCCGGCCTTTTTTTTTTTTTTTTTTTTTTTGGCGGAGTTTCGTTCTGTCACTCAGGCTGGAGTGCAGTGGCGCGATCTCGGCTCATTGCAACCTCCGCCTCCCGGGTTCAAGCGATTCTCCCGCCTCAGCCTCCGGAGTAGCTGGGACCACAGGCGCCGCCATCGCACCGGGCCACAGGTTCCGTTTCTACTGCACACAGGACCTTTCTTTTTTCCTTTGATTGATTGAATACGTTTTCTTTTTCTGCTTTTTCCATCCATCAGCTCGGAGGCCATCCGCTGCATTCCTTTTCTCTAGGAGGTCCGCCTGGAGGCGAAGCCGGGCACCCTCGGCTTCTCCGGGTTAGTGGGGCCCGCCCTCTCCCAGCCCCGCGGGGCCCTGCTGTGGAGTTCAGCTCCGCAGGAGACCCGCTCTCCGCGGCCTTTAGCGCCGGGCTCGCAGCTGGGCTGACTCGCGGGTGCCCTCTTGTGGCCGCCCTTTCTCACTTCCTGCGTCTCCGGCAGAGTCGCCAGACAGAATGAGGACTGACTTCAGGATAAGCACGTCCCATACCGCGTATTGCGTGGGATGCTCTTACATTAAAAATGAGCTCGTTGCTTATTTGAAATTCAAATTTAGCTGGGTCTCCAGCATTTTTATTTGCCGAGTCTGGCACCCAACTGTCCAGACTGATGTCCGGGATTGTCGTCTTTAGGAGGTTGTCTAGAGTCAGGCGCGGTGGCTCATTCCTGTAATTCCAGCACTAGGCAAGCAGATCGCCTGAGAGCAGCCTGGGCAACCTGGCGAAACCCCGTCTCTACAAAAATTTTAAAAATTAGCCAGGCGTGGTGGGGCGCACCTGTGGTCCCAGGTACTCAGGAGGCTGAGATGGTAGGATTGCTTAAGCCCAGGAGGCAAAGGCTGCAGTGAGCCAAGATCACACCACTGCACTCCCGCCTGGGCCACAAAACAAGATCCTGTCTCAAAAAAAAAAAAAAAAAGAAGAAGGAGAAGACGAAAGAGGAGGTTGTCTAGAGCAGCTGCCAGTGGAAGACTCCCACGGCTTCATGGACAGTCACTGGTTGGGGTGCTGTACCCTGCAGTGCTGTGGGGTCCAGAGGGGCTGTGGGGGTCAAGAAGGTACAGCACCCAGCATCTGGCTGGATTTGACCGGTTTGTCCAAGGAGGCTGGCCTGACCACTTAGAGCCTGTGCCCGGCTCTGGTGTGAGGAGCATCAGGACCAGCTCAGGGTCTTCTGGCTTCAGAGCCAGCTGGCGTGGGTGTCCAGGGGGCAGCCTGTGGGCAGTGACCCTGTCTGTCTTTGGACAGGACAAGGACTGCCATCCACCATGGTGAAGCTGGGCTGCAGCTTCTCTGGGAAGCCAGGTAAAGACCCTGGGGACCAGGATGGGGCTGCCATGGACAGTGTGCCTCTGATCAGCCCCTTGGACGTCAGCCAGCTCCAGCCGCCTCTCCCTGACCAGGTGAGGGCCTGGGCCAGTGTGGGGGCCCTTCTCAGGCTCCCCTGGGAACAAAGGGGTGTGGGGTGAGGTTTGTCTAGATGTGGCCTCTTCCCAGGTGCAGTAGAGCAAGCAGACGAAGAGCCATGGGGGCCAAAGCCCCAGCTGGCCACGGGCACTCTGTGTGACCTCCTGGTCAGCTCCCCCATATGCCAGAGTGGGCAAACTGGCCGACGGCTAACCGAGAATTCACGCACTGACTCCTAGGCAGCACCCTGCCAACGTGCTGTCCACTCAGCAGGCAATGCTCCCCACCCTTCTCCTCGGGGCATGGCCCTGTCCTGGGTTAAGCCTGAGATCTGGGGGTCCTTGGGCAAGTCACCACTGGGGGTGCTTATAGCAGAAGCTGGGGAGAGGCAAAGAGCTCAGCTCGAGCCCAGCCCAGTTTGACCCCCCAGGGAGTCATGCAGCATGAAGGGCACCCCGAGTTGTCCCTGCTGGAGGTGGGGGCAGCATCTATGCTGGGGACCCGGGGCAGGAGGACCACCCCTGCTGGCCAAGGGCAATTCTCTAGCACCCTGAGTTGAAGGCAGCAGGCAGAGTGAGGGGCTCCGTCAGCAGCCGGGCCAGGCCCAGAGCTGCCATGCACCCAGCAGACTTTCAGCGTCCACCTTCCCTTGGCCTCACTTTGTGGCTGCTGGAGCCCTGCCGTCCACCAGACAGTCCTGGGAGATGGGTCAGCGTCAACATCACTGCCACAAAGCTGACCCTGGCTCCCGCCCCTCTCAGTTCAGGGCTCTCTTGGGTCCCTGCCAGCTGCCCACTGAGGCCATGGCCATCTCTTTTCACAGGTGGTCATCAAGACGCAGACAGAATACCAGCTGTCCTCCCCAGACCAGCAGAAGAAGTTCCCTGATCTGGAGGGCCAGAGGCTGAACTGCAGCCACCCAGAGGAAGGGCGCAGGGTAACCACACCCACCCCACCCACTGTGGGGACTCAGGACAGGGGGAGAAGGTGGAAGGCAGCTGGGGGTGCCTGGGCTCAGTCCAGGCCAGTCTGGGGTCCCCTCGCTGTCAGGGAGGAGAGGGTGGCAGTGAGTCATCCCACCCAGAGCTGACCCCCCAGCTGCCCTGCACCCACCAGGCCCCCTCCCGAGGCTGCAGGTGCGGACTGACCAAACGGTGGCGCTCCTGAGATGTTTCTCTCTCTGGGACGCGCCCACGAGTGCTGCTTGCCTGTTCGCCCAGTGGGTCATTGTCTCATCTTCAGTGACTTATGGGCTTTCTATGTAATACTTCCTTTCTGCAGTGTATCTGGCAAATATCTTCTCTCACCCTCTTGTTTAAATCTGTCGGTGTTACTAATGATAGCTTTAGTCATTTTTAGTGGACCGTTTCCAAAGCCTTCCATTCTCCAGTAGTAAGATCTGCTAGGGCTCCCCGCCCCTGGCGGCACGTTCCAGTCTGCAGCTCATGTTGCCGCACATGCACTCACCGTGGGCAGTCCCCTGGGAGGCCTGGTGAGTGCAGCCTCCGACTCACCTGAGGCTGCGGCCCCCATCCCCTGTGGAGCCCACATCGCAGGGAAGCTGCAAATTCCCGCAAGACCACCTGGGTCAAAGGCCACATCACTTTACCTGGTGGCAGATGTTTCCAGAAGCCCACTGGAGGGGCCGCCAGCAAGGCCTGGCCCCCAGGGGTGACGCCTGCACACTTGACCCTGGGAAAAGTCGGAAAAGCCACTGGCTCCCCGGGGTGGGGGGAGGGGGGGCATCAAGACTGGAGGGCGGGGATGGTCCTGTGCCAGCCCAGCCCCTGAGGGGCTCCCCACAAAGACGGCCCCCGCCTGGCGTGGCTGAGCCCCTGTCTGCCCTCCTGCCAGCTGCCCACCGCACGGATGATCGCCTTCGCCATGGCGCTGCTGGGCTGCGTGCTGATCATGTACAAGGCCATCTGGTACGACCAGTTCACCTGCCCCGACGGCTTCCTGCTGCGGGTAAGGGGGCCAGGGCTCCGGTGGGGGGTGTACAGCCGCCTCTCCTCCCATAGCCTCCAGGCAGGGGGTGGCAGGGGTGTCTTCTGCTGCTGGGGGAACGTGGTCTCCAAAGCCATGTTCCTGTTACTTCTCTAGAACATGAGATCCTATCTTTTGAAAATTTAAAAGAAAAGATGTGCTAGTGATGGGTTTCTCTTTTTGTAATTTAAAAAATAAGTAAAAGATGAGGCAGAAAAGGTCGCCCTCCAGCCGCCTCTCTAGGGGTCATCTGCCTTCCTGAATGACTTGTGTGAGGTTTTATTTTTATATAACATGATATTAATGGTCCCTACCTATTGGGCAAATATTTTCTTCCATCCTTTTTTTTTAAAATCTCTTTGCCAATAATGGTTATAGCTTTTAGTGTGTTTTTAGAAAGTCTTTTATTTATCAGAAGTAAAATCTGCTCTTTTTCTCCTTAACTCCATGGTTTATCCTCTGGAGCGCGCTCCACAGAGGCCTTGCTGCGCTGGGCAGGTCCACTGGTGTCTGCGCCCCTCTCCCTGGGTGGCCCCCTCCCCTTACAACCAGCGACCTCCTGGCTCCGTGCCCCTCCAGGGCCCTGAGTTCTGAACCGGAGGCTGACCTTCGGTGTCCTGAAACCATGGCTCCATTACAAACTGTCCGCGGTGTCCCCAGCCGCAGAAGCGGGAGGGCCCGGGCCCCGGGCGCACAGGAGGGCTCAGCCCCGCCGACCCTGACCCGGCCCCTCCCGCAGCACAAGATCTGCACGCCGCTGACCCTGGAGATGTACTACACGGAGATGGACCCCGAGCGCCACCGCAGCATCCTGGCGGCCATCGGGGCCTACCCGCTGAGCCGCAAGCACGGCACGGAGACGCCGGCGGCCTGGGGGGACGGCTACCGCGCCGCCAAGGAGGAGCGAAAGGGGCCCACCCAGGCTGGGGCGGCGGCGGCCACCGAACCCCCCGGGAAGCCGTCGGCCAAGGCGGAGAAGGAGGCGGCGCGGAAGGCGGCCGGGAGCGCGGCGCCCCCGTCCGCGCAGTGACGGTCTCCGGCCCCGCAGCCCGGCCCGGGGTAGGTGCGCGCCGCGGGGCTCCGGCCGGCTCTGCCCAGGTCTCTTCCTGGCCTCCCGCCACCGCTTCTGAGCCAGAGACCCCCGCCACCCCTCCCTTCCTCTTCCCTTCGACCCGGCCCGCCAGAACCTCGGGGGTGAGGGGTGCGAATCCGAGCCCGCCGGGGTCGTGGAGTCCGTGGGGAGCTCCCGGCCGCGTCGCCACTCTCAATCCTCGGGCTCTGTCTCCGCAGCGTCCCCCTCCAGCTCCTGTGACCAGCGCGTCGCCCGCTGCTCTCCGCCGTGTTCGTGTCCCCAGGCGCCCTCGCTGCAGCCCCGCCCCCGTGGGTCTCTGACTCTGTCGCTTTTCTCTAAGTAAAGATTTCACGTCCACCGGAGACTTCCATCTGTCCTGCGCGTCCTCTGCCCGGCTGGCCTTTCTCCCGCCCCCCACCCCACCAGTTGTGAGTCAGGCCGGCATTGTGCTCCCCCCAAGGACCCCCGAAGGACCCAGGAGAGACTCCGTTGGGGTCAACTCCCAGTAAGCCGCGGCGCGCCCAGGCGGAGTACGCGCATCCTCGCGCTGCCTGGCCCAGGCCTTGTCCAAGCCCCACTGGGATGTACCTTAATGGCGGGGCTCCAGCCCACCCAGGGGAGCCTCGGGTCCATCCCTAACCGCTGCCCAGCCCCTTGTCCTGCTGGTTCCCCGCCCCCCCCCCCATTTACCTGGTGCTGGGCCGGGGCCCCGGGCGTCCCCCCTCTCACAGGAGTGTCTGCCTCCCCGCTGACCCCTGGTTCTGGGCGGCACCCATGAGCAGCTCCTGCCTCCTAGATGTGTGGCCCACAGGCATAAATGACCAAGTGAAGAAAGGAGTGAATGGGGGCGTCTGAGTGGGGAGTGGGGCCTGAGGAGAGGTGAGCTCTGGCTCCTGGGGGCTGGGGTCTCCCGTGTCCCTGGAGCCAGATGAAAGATGGTAAGGCTGAGAGGCCAGGGGAGCCTGGAGCTGCCATGAGTCCCCCCCAGCATCCCCACCCCAGCTCCAGCATCCCAACCCCAGCCCCAGCATCCCTACCCCAGCCCCATCATCCCTACCCCAGCCCCAGCATCCCTACCCCAGCCCCAGCATCCCTACCCCAGCCCCAGCATCCCTACCCCAGCCCCAGCATCCCTACCCCAGCCCCAGCATCCCTACCCCAGCCCCAGCATCCCTACCCCAGCCCCAGCATCCCTACCCCAGCCCCAGCATCCCTACCCCAGCCCCAGCATCCCTACCCCAGCCCCAGCATCCCTACCCCAGCCCCAGCATCCCCACCCCAGCCCCAGCCCCAGCCAACTCCGGGCACTGAACACTACAGGGAATGGACTTCGGCAGATCTCACCCACCACCTGCACCACCATAGCCAGCAGCAGCTCTGCAGCCCCGCCCACCCCAGCCAGCTGCAGCTCTGCAGCCCCGCCCACCCCAGCCAGCTGCAGCTCTGCAGCCCCGCCCACCCCAGCACCTGTCCTCCTCGGATCCCTTTTGCCTGGGGCCCAGACGCCCCACCTTGTGGGAGGGGAGTTCGGGCCTTAGGATTAAGGGCTTGGGGGTGAGGGACAGCAACAGAGCCTAGGTGGCCCCGCGAGCCACTGGAAGCAGCTTCAGGCAGGAGGGGCCGGCATTTCCTGCACTGTGTGGTGGACGGTGGGAGCCTCATACACAGGTGGGATCCCCTTGGGAAGCCCCCCCTTGATCCCAGCATGGAGCCCAGTGACTTGGAGAACAGCCCAGGGCAGCCTCTGTAGCATCAAGGGAGCTGCCGGAGCCAGCGTCAGTGGATCTAACCTGTTCCTGTACACTGGGCTAGGGGACTGGATGGTCACTGGGGTCCTGGTTATGAACACGGCTAGATGCTCAGACCAAGGGTGGATGGAAGCCCCCCACCATTGGCTCCCAGGCCTGCTGGCAAGGTGCAGGTCTAGGCAGCTTCCCAGCTCAGTGGGACTGGCCTGCTTTGGAACAACAGGCAGTGCCCAGGAAGCCGTGGTGAGCTGGAGGCCAGCCAGGTGGGGTCAGGGAAGGCAGGGCCATGCACACCACACCCTTCACTGCTGGGCTTCTAAGGGCATTGGCCAGATGAACAGGCACACGCAGAACTGAACTGGCCCTGATGGCCTGCAAGGGAGGAGGGCTGGGGGCCTGGGGCGTCAGCTGGGATATATGGGGGCAGGGAGTCTCTGCATGGCTGATGTTTGAATTAAATACAGCTTTTCCCCTGCATTTTATTTTATTATTATTATTATTATTAATTATTATTTTGAGACAGAGTCTAGCTCTGTCTCCCAGGCTGGAGCGCAGTGGCGCGGTCTCGGCTCACTGCAAGCTCCGCCTCGTGGGTTCCCGCCATTCTCTTGCCTCAGCTTCCCGAGTATCTGGGACTACAGGCGCCCGCCACTACACCCAGCTAATTTTCTGTATTTTTAGTAGAGACAGGGTTTGACCGTGTTAGCCAGGATGGTCTGGATCTCCTGACCTCGTGATCCGCCCGCGTTGGCCTCCCAAAGTGCTTGAGATTACAGATGTGAGCCACTGCGCCCGGCCTTATTATTATTATTTTTGTCGCCCAGGCTGGAGTGCAGCGGCACGGTCTCGGCTCACTGCAAGCTCCGCCTCCCGAGTTCACGCCATCCTCCTGCCTCAGCCTCCTGAGTAGCTGGGACTACAGGCGCCCACCACCGTGCCTGGCTAATGTTTTGTATTTTTAGTAGAGATGGGGTTTCACCGTGATAGCCAGGACGGTCTTGATCTCCTGACCTCATGATCCGCCTGCGCTGGCCTCCCAAAGTACTGAGATTACAGGCGTGAGCCACCGCGCCTGGCCTGTATTTTATTTTTTAACATTTCATTTTGAGATAATTTCAGATTTGGAGAACAATTGTGATCATGTAAAGAACTCCCACGCACCCTTTACTGAGATCGCCAGTGGCTGATGCCCTAATCCCTTTAGTGTTGCTGTAAAGAAAGGAGGTTTATTTGGCTCACAGTTCTGGAGGCTGTACAAGAAGCATGGCATCAGCATCTGCTTTTGGTGGGGCCTCAGGTTGCGTCCACGTATGCTGGATAGGGAAGCAGGCCTGGTGTGCGGAGACCACAGGGCCAGAGAGGAAGCAGGAGAAGGATGGAGGGAGGTGCTAGGTTCTTTTTTTTTTTTTTTTGAGACAGGGTATGCTCTGTTGCCCAGGCTGGAGTGCAGTGGCACAATCACAGCTCGCTGCAGCCTCCACCTCTTGGGCTTAAGTGATCCTCCCACCTCAGCCTCCTGAGCAGCTGGGATTACAGACATTCGCCATATCATCTGTTTTGTAGAGACAGGGTTTTGCCATGTTGCCCAGGCTGGTCTTGAACTCAAATGATCCACCTGCCTTGGCCTCCCAAAGTGCTGGGATTACAGGTGTGAGCCATTACACCTGGCCATACCAGACTCTTTTTAACAATCAATTCTCGGCTGGGCATGATGGCTCACGCCTGTAATCTCAGCACTTTGGGAGGCCAAGATGGGAAAATCATGAGGTCAGGCGACCAAGATCATCCTGGCTAATATGGTGAAACCCCATTGAGCGATGAAGCCAGCTGGACTTCCTGGGTTGAGTGGGGACTTGAGAACTTTTCTGTCTTACAAGAGGTTTGTAAAATGCACCAATCAGTGCTCTGTAAAAACACATATATCATTGCTCTGTAGCTAGAGATTTGTAAAATGCACCAATCAGTGCTCTGTAAAAATGCACCAATCAGCACTCTGTCACTAGCTAGAGGTTTGCAAAATGGACCAATCAGCACCCTGTAAAATGGACCAATCAGCACTCTGTAAAATGGACCAATCAGCAGGACATGGGCAGGGATAAACAAGGGAATAAAAGCTGGCCATCACCCCCCGCCACCTCCAGCCAGCAGCGGCAACCAGCTTGGGTCCCCTTCCCCAGTGTGGAAGCTTTGTTCTTTCACACTTCACAATAAATCTTGCGGCTGCACATGCTTTGGATCCGTGCGACATTTAAGAGCTGTAACACTCACCGCAAAGATCTGCAGCTTCATTCTTGAAGTCAGCGAGACCGTGAACCCACCAGAAGGAACCAACTCCAGACACACTATACACCATCTCTACTAAAAATACAAAAAATTAGCCGGGTGTGGTGGTAGGTGCCTGTAGTCCCAGCTACTCAGGAGGCTGAGGCAGGAGAATAGCGTGAACCCGGGAGGGGAAGTTTGCAGTGAGCCAAGATTGCGCCACTGCACTCCAGCCTGGGCGATAGAGTGAGACTCAAGAAAAAAAAAAAATTCCTCACAGGAAGTAATCAAGCAAGAACTCACCCATTACCTTGAGGGTGGCACCAAGCCATTCATGATCTGCCCCATGACCCAGACACCTCCCATCAGGCCCCACCTCAAACATTGGGGATCAAATGTTAACATCCAAACTCTAGCAGCTGGCATTCCATCCCATCCGCTCTATCACATTCCACCACCTCGTCTATCTACTTACCAGCCTATCAATCATCTGTCACCTATTGTCTATGGCCTATTATCTATCATCGATCACCTATTTCCTATTATCTATCATCTATTGTCTATCACCTATTATCTATCACCTATTATCCTCTACCATCTATCACCTACCGTCTAGTATCTATCACCAACTATCTATTGTCTATTATCTATCATCTGTCACCTATCATCTACTATCTATCACCTACTATCTATTGTCTATTATCTATCATCTGTCACCTACTGTCTAGTATCTATCACCTACTATCTATTGTCTATTATCTATTATCTATCACCTATCATGTACTATCTATCACCTACTATCTATTGTCTATTATCTATCATCTATCACCTACCGTCTAGTATCTATCACCTACTGTCTACTGTCTATTATCTATTATCTATCATCACCTATCATCTACTATCTATCACCTACTATCTATTGTCTATTATCTATCATCTATCACCTACCGTCTAGTATCTATCACCTACTGTCTACTGTCTATTATCTATTATCTATCATCACCTATCGTCTACTATCTATCACCTACTATCTATTGTCTATTATCTATTATCTATCATCTGTCACCTATCGTCTACTATCTATCACCTACTGTCTATTGTCTATTATCTATCATCTATCATCTATTATCTGTCATCTATCAACAATCTGTCATCTCTGTAGCTGCTACCTACCTAACATTTTTTCTGAGCCAATGAGTGAATGGGGCATCTGAGTAGGGAGTGGGGAGTGGGGCCTGAGGAGGGGTGAGCTCTGCCCCGGGGACGGGCATCTCCCATTCCCCTGGAGCCAGATGGAAGACGAGAAAGGCCCAGGGGCTCTTGGAGCTGCCCTAAGTCCCACCCTCCCAACCCGGCTTGGTAACTCCTTGCATTCAGAGGAAGTGACCTCTTTATCCATAAATACTTCAGTGTGGATTCCCTGCAAACAAGGGCGTCTTCTTACGCAACCTTCATGCAATGATCAAAATCAGGAATTTAGATTTCCAGATCCACACAGCCCACATTAGAGCCAACAGGATGGGGGTGGAGGGGCCTTCGGCTTCCCTGTGTGCGAGCACGGACGCACGTACAGAGAGGAGGGGCGTGGATTGTGTGTATGAGTGTGAGCGTGTGTGTGAGCAGGGACGCACATACAAAGAGGAGGGGGAGTGGATCGTCTGAGTGTGCACGTGTATGAGCGTGAGAGGCAGAGAGGGGCAAGGGGGACAGTAGGAGTCAAGGAATGTGTCCACCGTGTTCCCAGCACTGGGCTTCAAATCTGGCTAATTCTTGGAGCTCACCCGTCACCTGCTCATCTACAGATGGGTAAACTGAGGCCCGCGGCAGAGGCCTTACCTTCGCGCAGGGTGGCTGGAACCGGGAGGATCTCTGGGGACCCCTGCCTGCTCCCACACCTCCTCCCACAGGCTCCCAGCCGCCTGCCCCTGGCAATGGGAGGCCTGGATGCTGGGCCAGGACCACCGCGACCGCCGATTCTGCGCCGCTCCCCGCGGGGCCGCCCACATCCTCTAAGCGCCGCGTCCCTCCACAGTGTCCGAACTGACACCCAGCGGAGAAGGGTGCGGACGCCTCCAGGAGGTGGCGCTGCAGCCAGACACGCCGACCCGGGCCACGGGGAAAAGGGAGGACGGCGGTCGGTCGCCTGAGGTCTTCATCTCCGCACGCCCGGGGGTATCGACCGGCTGCCAGTGGAGCAGACACAGGCACAGCCTGTCCGTGTGAGGAGCGGGCGCAGGGGCCAGAGGATGAAGGGACCGGGGTTGGCGGCCCCGGCCTCGGTTTCCTGTGAAGGAGGACGGAGACCGGCACTGGCACCCACGGCTGCACTTCAGCCCGGAGTCGTCCATGCACAGCTGGGCCCTGGCCTCTCCACCTGAGTGTGTTCCGGGGGGTGCGGCCATCTTTCCATCTCCGTGTCCTCGGGGGGGTGCGGTCTCTCCATCTCTGTGTCCTGGGGGGGGGTGCAGCCTTTCCATCTCTGTGTCCTCGGGGGTGTGTGGTCTTTCCGTCTCCGTGTCCTCGGGGGGGCGGGGGGGGGTGCGGTCTCTCCATCTCTGTGTTCTGGGGGAGGGGGGTGTGGTCTTTCCATCTCTGTGTCCTGGGGGAGGGGGGTGTGGTCTTTCCATCTGTGTGTGAGGGGGTGCGGTCTTTCCATCTCTGTGTCCTGGGGCGGGGGGGGGGTGCGGTCTTTCCATCTCTGTGTTGGGGGGGGTTGCGGCCTTCCTATCTCTGTGTCCTAAGGGGGAGTGTGGCCTTTCCACCTCTGTGTTTGGTAGGGGGGTGCGGCCTTTCCATCTCTGTGTCCAGGGACGGGGGTGCAGCCCCTCCATCTCTGTGTCCTGGGGGTGTGTGGTCTTTCCATCTCTGTCCTGGGGCGGGGTGTGTGGCCTTTCCATCTCTGTGTCCGGGGGGGTGCGGTCGTTCCATCCTGTGTCTTGTCTGAGTCTTCTCTTGACAGCTGCAACCTATAAGCCACATCCAGGTATGTCCTGGGTTTGTTCCTTCCAGTGGGTTCGTGGTGTCGCTGACTTCAAGAATGGAGCTGCGGACCTTCCTGGTGAGTGTTACAGCTCTTAAAGATGGCATGGACCCAAAGAGTGAGCAGCAGCTAGAGTTATTGTGAACAGCAGAGGGTTGCCACTGCTGGCTGGGCGGGGAAGGGGGTTGTGTGTGTGTGTTGGGGGGGCAGCTTTTATTCCCTTATTTGTCCCCACCCATGTCCTGCTGATTGGTCCATTTTACAGGGTGTTGATTGGTCCATTTTACAGGGTGCTGATTGGCCCATTTTAAAAACTTCTAGCTAGCTACAGAGCATTGATTGGCGCATCTTTACAGAGCCCTGATTGGTGCATTTTACAAACCTCTAGCTAGCTACACAAAAGTTCTCCAAGTCCCCACTCGACCCAGGAAGTCCAGCTGCCTTCAGCTCTCACAGGTCTTGCAGCAGAAACATGAGCATCTCTGCCGGGCGTGGTGGCTCATGACTGTAATCCCAGCACTTTGGGAGGCCGAGGCAGGCGGATCACCTGAGGTCAGGAGTTCGAGACCAGCCTGGCCAACATAGTGAAACCCTGTATCTACTAAAAATACAAAAGTAGCCGGGTACGGTGGTGTGTGTCTGTAATTCCAGCTACTCAGGAGGCTGAGGCAGGAGAATTGCTTGAACTCGGGGGGCAGAGGTCGCAGTGAGCCAGGGTGATGCCACTGCACTCCAGCCTGGGCAAGAAGAGCGAGCCTGTCTCAAAAAAAAAAAAAAGAAAAAGAAAGAAAAGAAATATGAGCATCTTCTTAGAAATGGACGCAGCCCACGCACAGGTATGATGCTGGCTTTCAAAAAAAATCAGTAACATTCTTCATACTGAAGTTTTACACTCTCCACTTGTCAGAAGAAAATCTGAGACAGAATAAACAAATAGCTGCCAGGCAGAGATGAAACTAGGATTGGAACCCAGGACCAACAGTCCCCAAAGAGTATAAAACAGTCCTGCTGTGAACAAAAGAGTTTTAGCAGAATCTGCTGTTGTGGAAGGGGCTAATACATCCTCATGGAGTGCTGCTGCCAGGGCTGTGCTGCCGGCCTTGTGCAGGGAGCTCACGCAGGAGCCAGAGGACTCAACGGGCTGGGGCAGGATCTCCTCGGGGAGATGGAGAACCAGCAGTAAATTTGCATGTTTGCATTTTTCTTGTGTTGTGCTTTCTCAAGCAGCAGACGGGCCCCGGGTGGCTGTGGGCGGCCCCACCACAGCCACCCTCGGCCAGTGCTCATCTCCCACCCCACACATGTGCGTGTTAAACCTCTCTTCACCGATGCACCCAGGCCTGGGCTTCAGGCTTTAGTGTCTTCCCTTGAGTGCTTGGGAACCTGCCTTCAGTTTTCAGAGCAGGAAGCACTGTGCGATGTCAGCTCTGAACCTGAGGCCCTTGAGATTCCCTGACTCCAGGTCGCTGGAGAGCTCTCAACATCACCCTGTGGAGCTGAGTAGCAGCTGCAGATGACCACCCACTGCCTCCAGCCAACTCGGAGCCCCAAAGGGAGTGGGCTGTGAGGCAATGCCAGGGGCGGGGGCCCAGGAGCACCCCAGTCACATGAAGGGACCAGCCCCACAGGGTCTGTGGGTTTTTCTCCCCGTGTGCAGAGACAAGAGATCGTAGAAATAAAGACACAAGACAAAGAGATAAAAGACAGCTGGGCCAGGGGACCACTACCACCAAGATGTGGAGACTGGTAGCGGCCCCGAATGCCAGGCTGTGCTGATATTTATTGGATACAAGACAAGGGGGCAGGGTAAGGAGTGTGAGCCATCTCCAATGATAGGTAAGGTCACGTGGGTCATGTGTCCACTGGACAGGGGGCCCTTCCTCCTTTGACAGCCAAGGCAGAGAGAGGAGACAGCTTACGCCATTACTTCTGCATATCAGAGACTTTTAGTACTTTCACTAATTTTGCTACTGCTATCTAGAAGGCAGAGCTAGGTGTACAGGATGGAACATGAAAGCGGACTAGGAGCGTGACCACTGAAGCACAGCATCACAGGGAGACAGGCCTCCGGATAACTGTGGGCTGGCGTAACTGGTGTCAGGCCCTCCACAAGAGGTGGAGGAGAGTCTTCTCTAAACTCCCCCAGGGAAAGGGACCCGGTCTGCTAAGTAGCGGGTGTTTTTCCTTGACACTGACGCTACCACTAGACCACTAGACCACGGTCCGCTTGGCGACAGGCGTCTTCCCAGACGCTGGCGTTACCGCTGGACCAAGGAGCCCTCTGGTGGCCCTGTCCGGGCATAACAGAAGGCTCGCACTCTTGTCTTCTGGTCACTTCTCACTATGTCTCCTCAGCTCCTATCTCCATATGGCCTGGTTTTTCCTAGGTTATGATTGTAGAGTGAGGATTATTATAATATTGGAATAAAGAGTAATTACTACAAACTAATGATTAGTGATACATAGATAATCATATCTATGATGTATATCTAGTATAACTCCTGTTATTTTATGTATTTTGTTATACTGGAACAGCTCGTGCCCTCTTTCTCTTGCCTTGGCACCTGGGTGGCTTGCTGCCCATATCACACGCTGTGGGAAGAGGGCCGCTGGAGGAAGATGTGGTCGGGAGTCCCTGAGAGCCCTAATTTTATCAAAACAGAGCGATTTCTCCAGGACACACTGCCCCCCAGTGTATCTCTGCAATCCAATGCCAGCCCCAATCTCCCGGCCTGCATTTCCTGATGCAGACTCTGTGGTCCCCGCTGGCACTAGTGATGGATCCTGCACCCTCTGGGGCAGCACCCCCCAGCACCCCACACTCCCCCGGCACCCCACACACCCCCGGCACCCCACATACCCCCAGCACCCCACACCCCCAGAGCCACTGTGCCCCTCCCTGTGGGCATCAGATCCTACCCCCACCAGGTCTACTCCCTGAGTGGTGTGGCAGGGACAACTGGGTGTGGCTCCCAAAGCCAGGAGGTCTGGGACGAGGTGGAGTGCTGTATCCTACCCCATCACCCACTTCTGAGGGGTGCCAGGACTTTATAAATCTTCCTGAAAATCGAGGGTGGAAAACAGAATACCCATGGGTAACAATAACTACTCCGCACCTGACTCAATACAGAAATGAAGACTCAAGACCATCAGTGAAAAATACTTATTTCATGTGTTTAAAAATACATTCTTAGGGTGGGCCCTGCAGGAGGAGACAGGCCGTCCACATCTTCCCAATAGTGTGTCCAGGTCATTTCCAAAATCTGTGGGTCCCTCACAGTTTCTAATGACAGCTGCTGATGCCATTTGCTGAGGGAGAAAGACAGGGAGGATGGCGAGGGCCTGGCCCCAGGACGGCCACACCAGAAGGTTGGAGAAAGGCCCACGGCGGATGCCACTCCCAGCAGTGGCGACTGCCCCCCACTCCTTTTCTGAGTCTATCAGCACTGTTTGGTTTTCTTCTTGTTGCTTTTAAATCCTCGAGCGGCACCCTGACCAAAGCAGATGGTAGAGGGTATTCTGGGATGGAAAAAAGTTTCTATTAGATGCTGTATTTGCCAATCAACAACCCAGGTCATAACAGCACTCATGTGTCTCCGTCTCATTCTCTTTCACTCTGGGAACATACGGGATGCAGAGCCGGCCCTCCTGGGCCCTGGGGCAGCTCCCTTTCCACAGCCTGAGACCTACTTCCTGTGGGAGATCCCCGTCAGCCACCGACGCACACCCGCTGGGAAGAACTCAGCGGAGAGGGTGGCTCCTGCCAAGCCCTCTGGGGCTGAGACTTCCTGCTACCCCATGTCCGTTCTGTGAAAACCCCTACTGTCCCAGCCCTCCGGGGCTCATTCACAGGCCAAAGTCCAGGCATCTGTAAGGAGGGTGCAGGGAACGTTAAGTTCATCGTTCCACCTGTTTGGAGTCTTTGGTGATGTTTTTCCCCAATTGTTTACCGTTTTCCCCAAATTAATTTAAAATCAACTTTAACTAGACAGGCAGACGGCACAGGCGATGCTAGAAAGGCAGACGGCACAGGTGATGCTAGAAAGGCAGACGGCACAGGTGATGCTAGAAAGGCAGACGGCACAGGTGAGGCTAGAAAGGCAGACGGCACAGGTGATGCTATTAAGGCAGACGCCTGGGTTGTGACTGAAACAACTGCAAGTGAGACTCTTTCCATCCCACTCAGACAATGAGGAAAAGTGAGTGGTGCCTGGCATTCCTGCGCTTCAGCGGCTCAAAAACAGTATGCGAGAGAAACTAAGTGATTCACAGGACCTGAAATATCTGGACTTTCTTCTCTGGCGGAAGCCGATTTTCTTACCCAGCGTTACCTTTCCGAATTCAGTATGAGAAGAGCTGCGGCCCAGGTGCAGCCCAGAATCCTCGGCACCAAACACACATTGAGGACGGGTTTCAGAAAGAGCTCAGACACTGACCTGTGACTGTAGATCCGCCTCTCACCCGCCGGTGCAGGGGAGGCCACCACAGGCTCAGAGCAGATTTCCATGGCCTCCCCTTCTGACCGCTCTCCACTGTCCCCTGGGGCTTCCGCTGAGGCTGGGCTGCAGGGACAGAGCAGTGAGCAACAGTCCTGCATGGCTCCTACAGCCCCCGTGTTCCCCAGAAATGAATGTGCAAGAAAGAAACTGGATTTTCCTGTAAGTAGCATATTGTCTTACTGTTTTGGCATAGTCTGCCATTTTATAGGGTGGTTTTCAGGATACTGGGGAAAGGAGAATGATTATGGCAAGGTCATTGTTTATATAATAGAGCCTGCATCTTATAAACTTAACTGTAACAATCATACTTTTTTTGGAAAATAGTATTTTTATGGTTCCAACGGTGCTACGGGTCTTTTTATGTGTGTGAGAAATTTGCTAAAGTTAACCAGAGACTATAAACTAGTCTCTTCCATAATACGAACGTCTCAATCCAGCATTGCACGGTTTTTCTCCTTAAAATGATCCCTCGGAAAGGAGACAATTACTTTACACGTAAGTCTTTGTAAAGCCTCCCATATTGCAGTGGTTTCTCCTAATTCTTTTATTTTAAAGAGCAAATTACTACTTGAGAAAATGCAGTCTGAAAAACTTTGATCAATAAAATTTTAGATGATTATGAAGGTTCACCTAAAATAATCAGTTAAAAAAGGAACAATTTAAAAATTGTTCCGGCTGGACGTGGTAGCTCACACCTGTAATCTCAGCACTTTGGGAGGCTGAGGCAGGTGGATGGCTTGAGCCCAGGAGTTCACAACCAGACTGGACAACATAGCAAGACTCTGTCTCTACAAAAAATAGAAAATTTTGCCGAGTGTGGTGATGCGTGTTGGTAGTCCTAGCACTTTAGGAGGCTAAAGTGGGAGAATCGCTTGAGCCTGAGAAGTGGAGGTGGCAGTGAACCTAGATCACACCACTAAACTCCAGCCTGGGTGTCAGAGCAAAAGATTGTTCCTGGAAGTATTTCCCAGAGTGCGCTCTAGGCAGGAACATGTTAATCAACGGCTTTGTCATCAAGTTCATATGCGCACAACCAACCAGGACAAAGGGAAAGCCAGGGCTGCATGATGTGTGGGCACGGCCAACTGCTGCAGGAGGTACAGGCATGGCCCTGAAGGGTGTGAGTGCGGATGAGCATGGACGACGGCTGCAGGAGGTAGAGGCATGGCCCCGAGGGGTGTGAGTGCAAAGGCGCTGCGTCTGCTCATTCCCACACCCCCTCTGCTGCCTCCACCGGCACAGAGCTGGGCAGCCAGGGGCTCCCCTCCAGCCTCCCTTCGGCAGGGTGGCCACTGGCACAACCACCTGTAGCTGTGCTGCCAGGGCTTCAGGTACCTGCAGGTGAACACCCCATTAGGTGACACACAAGTGCATAGTAAGTCTGACCATCTATGCATTCCAGCTAGTTGGAAGCCTTTTCCTAAAATCAAAAGCAGACACGTGCTAGGCCTGGCAGCTCCCTACCTTCTGCTTTTCTTTGGCTTATCAAACCGGAAGTCCGCGGGGTACAGGTGCATCCTCACCATGTGATCCTTCCGGTCTCTGCTGGTCTTGAACTTCTCTGTGCAGCCTTCTACCAAGCACTGATACTGAAATGGAGACCGCGTCACCTCCCTCTGACCCCTGGCCCTCCCCCACCGCCATGCCCCCATAGCAGGGCTGCCAAGGGCAGAAAGGTATCCCTGGCCTTGCCCGTGCACCCAAGAGCTGGGGGCAGCACTCTGAGCCCATCACCACTGGGGGGTGGCCTCGGCGGCTGTGCAGACGTCACCCACCATGTCCTGCCTCTCAGACAGGATCTGGAAGAGCGAATCGTGCCACTCCAGGATGTGGGCGTCCAGCAGGTGTCCAGAAGGGAAGGCCCGCTTGCAAAAGGAGCAAACATTTCCGTGCAGTGTGTGGTAGTGGTGCTCATAGTCGTCCAGGGCATCGAACACCTGGCAGCAGCCAGCCACCTGGCAGGCAAACGCGGGCACCCTGCCAAGGAGACCTGCTTCAGGCGCCCTTCCTCCGGTGCGAGGAACCAAACTGGACTTTCTGCACAGTTTCCCTTTGAGACCTCCAATAAAGCCCCCATGCATCTTTTGCAATCCCAAACCCTCTTTTTATGAATTAAGTTTCACAAACAGGCTAGGTGGTGGAAGTAGTCGGCCATGCCAAAGCTGGACAGGCACAGCGCCTTGGTGGGGCGGCCGCACATGGAGGGGCGGCAGCACAGTCCCAGGAACCAGGCACCGGTCAGGGAGGCGGCGCAGGAGTAGCACTGGCTAGGCACTGCCCAGCCGCTTACCTGGGCTTCTCAGGCGCGTCGGCCACCTGCATGAGCACGTCCTGGAGGTAGAGGTGGCGCTGCACGTCCCCATCCTGCAGAAAAAGTGCACCGTGGGCGGGGCCAGGTGACTCGCGGCACGCCCACCGGGTCAGGCCTCGCCCACACCCGTGGCCCCAGTCATCCCGAGCTCCAGTTCCACCCCACAGCCGTAGGCTCCACCCTCCCGGCTCGGTCCCACCCCACAATCATAGGCCCCGCGTGCCCCAGGCTTTGGCTCCGCCCGGCAACCTCAGGCCCCGCCCACTCCACGTTCCGGCCCCGCCCCACTACCTCAGGTCCCGCCCGTCCCAGGCTCCTGCCCCGCCCCGCAGCCGTAGGAACCGCCCACTCCAGGCTCCGGCCCCGCCTACCCCGGCTCCGGCACCGCCCTGCAGACTCAGGCCCCGCCCACTCCAGGCTCCGGCCCCGCCCAGCAGCCGTAGGCCCCGCTGGATCCTACAACTACTTTTTCCCCCTTTTGCTCACGCACCTCGAAGAACTCGTGCTCCCGCGGGAAGCGCACGGGGCGCGCAATGAAGCGAAAGGGCGCGGCCCCAGCCGCGGGGTCCCGTTCTACAGGCAGTGGCTCCGCCGCCCCGGGCCCCGCAGCGAGGCGGGCGCACAGCGCAGGCGGCAGCTGCATCACCCCGGGCGCGGGCGGGCGCAGCCTGTCGGCCACCGTCCACGAGCCGAGCCGGACGTGACGTCACGCGCACTTCCGCCGCCGTCGGGGCTGAGCGGGCGCAGTGCCTCCGGGACTGCGGTGAGTCCCGGCCGAGCGCGGGTGCGGGCGTGATGAGGGGTTTGGGGGACTGCCGGGCCCGGGGGCCCACGAGGCGACGGGGCTGGCGGGACGCGGCTCTTCCCGCGCGCTCCCTCTGGCTGTGCAGCGGTCCCCGAACTCTGGGCCGAAGCCCTTCTAGCCTCCACCGGCCAGGCCAGCGTCTTGCCCCGCGGCCCGACGCTCAGCCGGGGCGGGGCAGAGCGGGCCTCCGGGTCGTCCCGGGTGTCACCTCCCAGCCCTGGGAAGCCAGGTCTCAGGTCCCCGTCTCGCACGCCCTCTCCCGTCCGCCTTGCCCCGGCTGTCGTCTCCCGCCTGTCGGACCGCTGCAGCCCCTGGATCTTGTTCCCTCTAAACCGGTCGCGAACTGGAGCCAAAGTGGCTCCAGTTTTATTGTAACCGTTTTTAACTTAAAGCCCTTGGGTGACTTCCCGTTACTTTAGTTCAAAGGCCCTTTCCTGGTTTGTCGGGGTCCTGTCGACCTCTCCAGTCCTCGCAGCTCCTGTGAAACACAGGACCTGTGCTAGGTGCTCAGGGCGTGTGGGGGAAGGCATCACAGGAGAGCGCGGCAGCCTAGTAGGAGAGACAGACGTCAGAGTAAAGAGTCACCGAATTAAAATGGTGAATAACAACACACGCGGGAAGCAGTGGTCGCTTCAGATCTACTGCAGAGAATAGGCCCGGTGGCGGATAGAGGCTTTAGCTTTCTCGTCTGTCACCCAGGCTGGAGTGCAATGGTGCGATCATAGCTCATAGATCGCTGCGGCCTCAAACTCTTGGGCCCAAGTGGTCCTGCTGCCTCAGCCTTCCAAAGAGCTGGAACTGCAGGCGTGAGCCACCATGCCTGCCCCTGTACTTTTTCCATGTTTAGATACACAAATACGTCTGTGTTACAGTTGTCTAGTGTTCAGCACAGCCACCTGCTGGGCAGGTTTGTAGCCCACGAGCAAGAGGCTCCACTAAGTGATTTAGGTGCATCGTAGGCCGTACGCCATCTAGGTCTGCGAGTGACTGTGATGATCACACAGAAGGAAATCATTAGGTTTCTCTTTTTTTTCTTTTGGAGATAGTGTCTCTCTCTGCCGCCCAGACTGGAGTGCAGTGGCGCGATCTGGGCTCACTGCAACCTCTGCCTCCTGGGTTCAAGCGATTCTCGTGCCTCAGCTTCCTAAGTAGCTAGGATTACAAGTGTGCGCCACCAGGCTTGGCCAATTTTTGTATTTTTGGTAGAGACTGGTTTTCACCATGTTGGCCAGGCATTTCTCAGAATGTTGAGTGACGCATGACTGTACTTTTTGTCTCTGTAAAAGCCTTTGGGCTCTTGACATTTTCCACAAGTTGTAAAATAACATTTTTCAAACCAATTTGTACAGTTAGCTTTGAGCTCTCAACAGAGGCTCTTTTTCACGTTCCTCTGTGCTTTAATCACTTGCCCACTAGGAGTGTGTGCCCCGCTTGTCCGTGGTGGAGTGTGGCATGCGTGCCTTGCTTCCTCAGCACGTGTCCCTGCGGTAGCTCACAGCCTCTGTGAGGAGGACTTCAGTACCGCCCAGTCACAGACGCTGGGCCTGTCCGTTTGTGTGATTAATAGTAAGAATTCAGGGGCATCAAGAAGACCAAGTAAGCGGCCACGGCTAAATGTTCTTCAGAGCTGTGTTTTCAGTGGGACACTGCACGTTTCTGGCGGGACAGCTCTGTTGATGATTAGCGTCCCTGGCCCTTGCCCTCTAAGTACTGAGAGCACCCTTCTGTGACCGTGACACCCCAGAGTCACCCTAGGACTTTTCCAAAGGTCTCCTGGGGGGAGGGACTCTGTGCAGGTGCCGGCTGCCCTTTTGGAGGCCTGGTACTCACATTCAGGGAGAGCAGCAGGCTCCTCACAGGATGAACACTCGTGATGTGCGGGCATCTGTGCTTCTGTTTCTAGAAGAAATATGAAGTTTCCTGACGGTAGTTTTTATTTTTATTATTATTATTTTTTGAGACAGAGTCTCGCTCTGTTGCCCAGGCTGGAGTGCAGTGGCGTGATCTTGGCTCACTGCAAGCTCCGCCACTCGGATTCATGCCATTCTCCTGCCCCAGCCTCCAGAGTAGCTGGGACTACAGGTGCCCGCCAACATGCCCGGCTAATTTTTTGTATTTTTAGTAGAGACGGGGTTTCACCATGTTAGCCAGGATGGTCTCGATCTCCTGACCTCGTGATCCGCCCACCTCGGCCTCCCAAAGTGCTGAGATTACAGGTGTGAGCCACCGTGCCCAGCATGTAGTTTTTAAATAAATACTCAGATGATTTTTCTTCAGAGGTAGCTTTCTCTCCTGACTTGTGTCTGGTGGGGGAGTGCTTTGTTTTGGTGGCAGATGGTTTTCTTGCCACCTAGCATGACCAAAGTGTTCCTCAGTCCAGCAGTTACAGGACAACCTGCAGTCCTCGGGGAGCCGAGTAGAATGTGCGTGAAACAGGCCGCCCTTGGATTGGAAGGGGCCGCTGGCCGGAAAGTTTTGGGCTGTCTTTTCTGCTTCGCAAGTAGTTTGCAGGGCCTCCTCCAGGGCTCCCATTACTGTTAAAAAAGCATCTGGTAGTTTAAGATGTCAGTGATTGGGACCCAATTTTCCTTTTGTAAACCTAACCATTTCCCAGATAACAGAGTTAACACCTCCGGGTGGTAACGGTGCCACGTGTTTGTTTCTGGTTTCCTGGTAACGACAGTGTAAGAACTTACCACGTGTGGGCCCTTCTGTGCTTTCTCAGGGTGATTTCACTTTTCTCCACCACAGCTCTAGGCAGGACCTAGGGCTTCCCCTTTTCAGAAGAAGCTTGGAGAGGACGTGTCCTCGTTCAGGGTCCCACAGCTTAGAAGTAGCCACGTCAGTGTCCAGACTGTGTGGGGCTCCATGGCGCATGCCCTGCTGGCCTTGTGCTTGAACTAGTTACCGTGAGCGCCTCCTGAGTCAAAAGCACGTGTGTGAGCAACTCAGCACCATGTCTCATTATCGCTCTCCTTCTATTTTCGGAGATACCCTGCCTGTGACCAGTATTTGATGTTCATCTACAGATAAACTGTCTTCCATCACACAGGATTAGAATCTCCGTGTCGAGTCCCGCGCTAACAGTCATTAGTGAATTAGCATATTGTGGGAGTGTGTGCCGAGTCTTCTGTACTCTGTTGTAGGGACCAGCCCCACAGGGTCAGTGGGTTTTTCTCCTCGTGTGAGGAGACGAGAGATTGTAAAAATAAAGATGCAAGTCAAAGAGATAAAAGAAAAGACAGCTGGACCCAGGGGACTGCTACCACCAAGATGCAGAGACTGGTAGTGGCCCCGAATGTCTGGCTGCGCTGTTATTTATTGAATACAAAGCAAAAGGGGCAGGGTAAAGAGTGTGAGTCATCTCCAATGATAGGTAAGGTCATGTGAGTCACATGTCTGCCGGACAGGGGGCCCTTCCCTGTTAGGTAGCCAAGGCGGAGAGAAAGGACAGCTTATGTCATTATTTCTTTTATGCTCTTTTCAGAAATATCAAAGACTTTAATACTTTCACTAATTTGCTACTGCTCTCTAGAGGGCGGAGCCAGATGTACAGAGTGGAACATGAGAGCGGACCAGGAGCATGACCACTGAAGCACAGCATCACAGGGAGACGGTTAGGCCTCCGGATAACTGTGGGCGGCCCTGACTGATGTCAGGCCCTCCACAAGAGGTGGAGGAGTAGAGTCTTCTCTAAACTCCCCCAGGGAAAGGGAGACTCCCTTTCCCAGTCTGCTAAGTAGTGGGTGTTGTTCCTTGACACTGAGGCTACCGCTAGACCACAGTCCACTTAGCAACGGGCGTCTTCCCAGATGCTGGCATTACCGCTGGACCAAGGAGCCCTCTAGTGGCCCTGTCCAGGCATAACAGAAGGCTCACACTCCTGTCTTCTGGTCACACCTCACTATGTCTCCTCAGCTCCTATCTCTGTATGGCCTGGTTTTTCCTAGGTTATAATTATAGAGCAAGGATTATTATAATATTGGAATAAAGAGTAATTGCTACAAGCTAATGATTAATGATATTCATATATGATCATATCTATGATCTAGATCTAGCATAACTTTTGTTGTTTTATATATTTTATTACACTGGAACAGCTCGTGCCCTCCGTCTCTTGCCTCGGCACCTAGGTGGCTTGCCGCCCACACTCGATGTTTTGTTGAACTCATCCTTGTCTCCCTGAAGCTGTCAGCAGAGTGGTAGTTTACCGTTTTGGGTCATAGAGCCTTTGAGAATTTGTTGAAGGACTATCTCCTCAGAAAATTCACAAATTATTTTGCCCATAACTTTCAAGGGCTCATCTGGTATTGATTGCTCATGGATACCGGGTTAAGAACCCTTGTATAGATGAACTGAAATGTTTGTGAAGCGTGTAAAGTTTGCTTGTATTTGTTTTGTAATCTATAGCCAGTTGCCTTGCCTGTATTTTTTGTTTTGTTTTGTTTTTTGTTGAGACAGGGTCTCCCTCTGTTGCCCAGGCTGGAATGGCTCAAGCGATCCTCCCACCCCAGCCTCCCAAGTAGCTGAGACTACAGGCATATGCTACCGTGCCCAGTTAATTTTTGTATTTTTTGTAGAGACAGAGTCTCACTATGTTGCCCAGGCTGTCTTGACTCTTGGCCTTGAGCGACTCACCTGACTCAGCCTCCCAAAATGCTGGTTTTCCAGGCGAGAGCCACTGCACACAGCCATGTGTTTGTCTTAATGGCCTGGTATCAGAACTCTCGATGACAGAGACTAACGACCAGCCACTGGTGGGAGAGTAGGGGTGGCGCTCACCCTTTACCCTGACCCAGGGGTGGGCTCGCCCTACACCCTGACCCCACGCAGTGTTCTGCTGCCCACTTGGGTGTGTCTGTGATGGCTTTGATCTCGTATGTGTTATGTGTCTCCTGGTGAGCCCCTGGGGCAGCTGGAGCTGCAGTGGAACCTCACCTAGCTCAAACGCGTAGGGAACGTGTAGAAGTCCTACCAGAAGCATCTCTGTCGGTAGCCACGCTTGGGCAACAAAAGGAGATGTCATGGGTACCAGAGTGAAGAAGGAACGCAGAGCCGGCCAAGTGAATGGAGCTGTGGCTGAGCACCGCGGGGTCCGAGAACCAGTGTGGGCCTCTCGGGTGGAAGCTGGGATGTTCCTGTGTGTGCCGGGATCTGGCACGGTGTCAGTGGCTCGGACCTGTGCAGAGGTCCCTGTGTAGACTCCACAGGCACGGGCTCACCTGTGTAGACTCCACAGGCACGGGCTCACACTGCACATCTGAGACCAGAAGGCTCTGCCCACCAGCCGAGGCGCACAGCAGAGCATTCCCTGCGGGCCCAGACCCATGTATGGAGGGAGGTGCAGGGGAAAGAGAACCCAGGTCTCAGGCCCCATTCATGCTGCCCACAGGGCTGGCTCCCAGAGCTGTGGAGGCCGCCTGGAAGCTGGAGGCAGGTGAATCCTAGGCCCATCCAGAGGACCCTCTGAGAGGCTGCTGGGGTGTTGGGGGAGGGGCCCTAGGCCAGGCAGGCCGGGTGATAACTTGGTTTGTCAAAGGCCTGACATTGGCCAGTCTTGAGTATTTAAATTTTTTTTTTTATTTCTACAGTTTAAATTTTGTGAATAGCTGCCCTCTTACCTATAGGAGAACATATTGTGATGTTGGTGCCTCAGAGCTAAAAGTATGAGTGAATTTCGGATTCACCATGACGTCAATGAACTGCTTAGCCTGCTGCGTGTCCACGGAGGAGATGGGGCTGAGGTCTACATTGACCTGCTTCAAAAGAACAGGACCCCGTACGTCACTACCACTGTCTCTGCTCACAGTGCCAAGGTGAGCACTGCCCTTGGTGTAGCGCTGTGCAGGGTGAGCACCGTTCTGGGTCAGGGTGCAGGGTGAGCACCGTTCTGGGTCAGGGTGCAGGGTGAGCACCGTTCCTGGGTCAGGGTGCAGGGTGAGCCCACCCCTGGGTCAGGGTGCAGGGTGAGCACCGTTCCTGGGTCAGGGTGCAGGGTGAGCATCGTTCCTGGGTCAGGGTGCAGGGTGAGCACCGTTCCTGGGTCAGGGTGCAGGGTGAGCACCGTTCCTGGGTCAGGGTGCAGGGTGAGCACCGTTCCTGGGTCAGGGTGCAGGGTGAGCCCACCCCTGGGTCAGGGTGCAGGGTGAGCACCGTTCCTGGGTCAGGGTGCAGGGTGAGCCCACCCCTGGGTCAGGGTGCAGGGTGAGCAACGTTCTGGGTCAGGGTGCAGGGTGAGCCCACCCCTGGGTCAGGGTGCAGGGTGAGCCCACCCCTGGGTCAGGGTGCAGGGTGAACACTGTTCCTGAGTCAGGATGGTGCAGGGTGAACACTGTTCCTGAGTCAGGATGGTGCGGGGTGAACCCACCCCTTGGTCCAGGTGCAGGGTGAGCGCCGCCCCTGGTGCAGGGCTGTGTGCCGTGCGAGGTGCAGGGTGAGTGCCCCTTCCTGGGTGGCCTCAATGGTGCTGGCGATGATGGCAGACAGCACTTGGTCTGTGTGTGTGTTCAGCTCTGATTCTACTGACCCCCCCAGCAGCTCCTGTGATTCACCCCACTGTGCAGGTGAGTAAATGGAGGCCTAAGGAGAAAGCTGGGCCTAGAACCCTCCCTCTTCCCCACTCTGTCCCCTGCAGCCATGAGGCGGGAGAGTCCTGACATGTGCATTCCTGTGGATAAAAAGGGAGGGACCGAGCTGGGCGCGGTGGCTCACGCCTGTAATCCCAGCACTTTGGGAGGCTGAGGCAGGTGGATCGCGAGGTCAGGAGATCAAGACCATCCTGGCTAACACAGTGAGACCCCGTCTCTACTAAAAATACAAAAAAATTAGCCGGGCGTGGTGGCGGGCGCCTGTAGTCCTGACTACTCGGGAGGCTGAGGCAGGAGAATGGCGTGAACCCGGGAGTCAGAGCTTGCAGCGAGCCGAGATTGTGCCACTGCACTCCAGCCTGGGCAGCAGAGTGAGACACCACCTCACAAAAAAAAAAAAAAAAAGAGGGAGGGACTGATATTAACCATGTTGAAATCTCTTTAAGGTATTATTTCTTTATTCAAATAATATGTAATTCAGAATTATAGATTTTCAGTAAAAAATGATTTTGAATTTGAAGTCTATTTTAAAAAATACATTATGAAGCTTCAGTTATTTAAACAGGTTAACAATGGCACAAGGATAATTAGGCAAATTAGTCGAGTGGACTAGAGAGCTTAGGGACACCCATGTTTAGTTCATTCTGAGGGAAGCATTGTAAATCACTGAGTAAAACATAACCTCTGCCGGGCACGGTGGCTCACACCCGTAATCTCAGCCCTTTGGGAGGCCGAGGTGGCTGGATCACCTGAGGTTGGGAGTTCGAGACCAGCCTGGCCAACATGGAGAAACCCCATCGCGACTAAAAATACAAAAATTAGCAGGGCGTGGTGGTGTGTGCCAGTAATGCGGCTACTCGGGAGGCTGAGGCAGGAGAATCACTTGAACCGGGGAGGTGGAGGTTGCGGTGAGCCTAGATCACGCCATTGCACTCCAGCTTGGGCAACAGGAGCGAAACTCCGTCAAAAAAAAAAAAAAAAAAAAACATAACCCCTAGGCTTGCACATAATAATAAATTCCAGAGGGAATACAGCTACTCTCCAGTACAAACCTGAAGAAGCATAAAAGGGCCGGGCGCAGGGGCTCACACCTGTAACGCCAGCACTTTGGGAGGCCGAGGCAGGTGGATGGCTTGAGCCTGGGAGTTTGAGAGCAGTCTGGGCAACATGGTGAAATCCTGTCTCTACAAAAAATTAAAATAATACGAAGAAGAGGCCGGGCGCGGTGGCTCACGCTTGTAATCCCAGCACTCTGGGAGGCCGAGGCGGGCGGATCACGAGGTCAGGAGATCGAGACCACGGTGAAACCCTGTCTCTACTAAAAATACAAAAAAAATTAGCCGGGCGTGGTGGCGGGCGCCTGTAGTCCCAGCTACTTGGAGAGGCTGAGGCAGGAGAATGGCGTGAACCCGGGAGGTGGAGCTTGCAGTGAGCCGAGATCGCGCCACTGCACTCCAGCCTGGGTGACAGAGCGAGACTGCGTCTCAAAAAAAAAAAAATAATAATACGAAGAAGCACAAAAGGAAAGGAACCATAATAGGAAATATGGATAAGGTTTGTTTTGTTTTGTTTTGAGACAGAGTCTCACTCTGTCACCCAGGCTGGAATGCATGTGGCACGATCTTGTCTTACTGCGATCTCAACCTCCCAAGCTGATGTGATCCTCCCATCTCAGCTTCCCGAGTAGTGACCACAGGCGAGTGCCACCACGCCTCGCTAATTTTTGAATCTTTTTGTAGAAATGGGGTTTTGTTATTTTGGCCAGGCTGGTCTTGAACTCCTGGACTCAAGCAGTCTACCTGCCTCGGCCTCCCAAAGTGCTGGGATTACAGGCGTGAGCCACTGCCTAGCTCAAAATATGGATAAGTTTAACACAATATGGAGATGAGTTTTCTTAGTTTATTTCAGAGGGATGATTATTTAACCTACCCAATTTAACTCCATTGGCTAATTGTGGTTAATTTTCTTAAAGGTTTTTTTTACAGTGCTTTATTAATTACTGTCATTAAGTCACTCATGTTTGTGCTTTTGAGGTTAAAATTGCAGAGTTTTCTCGTACTCCAGAAGACTTTCTAAAGAAATATGATGAACTAAAATCTAAAAATACAAGGAACCTTGACCCGCTGGTGTACCTGTTGTCAAAGCTCACGGAAGACAAAGAGGTAGGTGCCCATGCCGCGTGCCACACTGCGCCCGTACAGCCCGTGTTGGGAGTGAGGCCACGTCTCCTGCTCACTCCGTGCCACCTTCCTGTCAGCTCTTCCTCCCTCACACCAGTAACGCTTCTAGGCCATGTAGGACGTTTTTGGTGGATCAGAATGAAAGATAACCCATGTTGGGTGTAAACATGAGAAGCAGCCTCTGGGGCTGGGGGCACTTTGAGCTTCCTGCCTGTGTCACGCTCAGTTCCTGCCTGTTGCACGTGTCGCTTTGCTGTTAACGGGGGCCTGTCAGGGTGGGGGAGCCGTCCTGGCGGTGTCGTCCCTACTCTCCCCCTGTGGCCAAAGAGCTGCTGGCCTGGTGTGAACACAGTTTTACACGTTTTCAGACTCTGCAGTACTTACAACAGAATGCAAAAGAAAGAGCTGAGCTTGCAGCCGCTGCTGCGGGCAGCAGTACCACCAGCGTCAACATCCCTGCCACGGCCTCCAAGATCTCCATGCAGGAGCTTGAGGAGCTGAGGAAGCAGCTTGGCAGCGTGGCCACAGGCTCCACGCTGCAGCAGGTACTATGTGCATGGCTGTCCACGGGCTCCACACTGCAGCAGGTACTATGTGCATGGCTGTCCACGGGCTCCACGCTGCAGCAGGTACTATGTGCATGGCTGTCCACAGGATCCATGCTGCAGCAAGTACTGCATCCGTGGCTGTCCACAGGCTCCACACTGCAGCAGGTAACTGCGTCTGTGGCTGTCCACAGGCACCCACATTCAGTGCTGTGCCAGGCCCCTGCTGGAAGGACATGTCTCTCTGTCATTTATTGAAAATGAATCCCTTAGAGAGGCCAAGGCTTAATGCTTGGTCATGACCTAGCTGTATATGTTTAGTTTTTTTTTTAACCAAGAATTCTGGACCACAAGAATCAATAGCAACAAGGTTCTGACCCACGTGGCAGTTGTGCTGCCAGGTGGCCACGTGACTCTGAGCCTACCCAATCCTGACTCCCCATTTCCCTCCTCTAATTTTTGACAATTTTGAGGGAATGCTTTCAGATTCTTATATTTTCAAGATTCTTGAAAATACGGTAATTTTTATTCCTTCTGTATTTGCTACTTGCTCTTGGTTTTGATTTTATGTCCTACCCTGGTCTTTTGCTGTAAGTCATCTCCCAGTCTCTCTCCTTGGAGCTGCCACGTTCCTGCCTTTGTGACCTTTAAACTCCCCTTGGAGCTGTGTCCCTGAGGCATCCTAGCCTCGTGGGTGCGTGTTGAGCGCAGCGGCTCCCAAGGACCCGGCCGGTTCTTGCTGGGCACGTTCTGTGCTGGACTTAGTGCTAGGCCTCTGTCCACATCTCCCTCAGCCCTGGCACTGCTCTCCCTGTGACACGTAAGGAGACTGGGGCTTACTGCCACGTGCAGAGACAGTTTGCACCTGCCCCTGTCCCTGACCAGCCCTGAGTGGGAGTCAGTACTTCCGAAAGCTGGGCCAGCGCAGGCCGACCCCGTCAGCCTCTGGCGGCCACTGGCACAGGAGGGCAGGCTCTCTGACCACGTCAGGAGCCATCCTGTCGCACTGGGGCCCTTCTCCGGCAGGGTGAGGATGCATGTCTGTTGCTGAAGCCTGTCTTCACCCAGCAAGTGGTGTTCAGACCTAGTCACTGCCAGGAAGAAGCAATTCAGCTTGTTCACGGGGCGCCCTCCTTTGAAACAGTGGCTCTGTGCCTAGGTGCACCCTCTCCCATGGTTCCCACTGCTGCTGCTCATGTTTTCCCAGGGGGGCCCTTGCTGGGCCTGGACTCCTGAGAAGAGGGGCTAGGGCTCCCCGTCTGCCCTGTTCTCCCCAGCCCCTCACGTTGTGGCAGGCAGGGATGTCGAGGCACATTTCATTTGTATGTGGTTGGCTCTTTGTGGGTGTTGAATTGACTAATCATCTTTACCGTAGATGCTAGTTTCTATGCGTGTCTTGAGTGTTTGTGCTAAAGTGTATCTTTCTGATTTTGTTTTTTAAAATGTCCTTGCTAGTCCCTGGAACTTAAAAGAAAGATGCTTCGAGACAAGCAGAACAAAAGAAATTCAGGCCAGCACCTCCCCATCTTCCCGGCGTGGGTGTATGAGAGACCTGCCCTGATCGGGGATTTCCTGATTGGTGCTGGCATCAGCACAGACACCGCTTTACCGATAGGTATGTGACGCGTTGATTTCCGGGCTCTGCCGATAGGTATGTCATGTGTTTATTTCTGGCCTCTGGGCAGGACACTCTGCAGGCCCAGCCCTTCCCCCGGGCCTGCCCTTCCTCAGGTTGTGAGGCTCAGTGCTGACTGGCTGCTGCCTCCATATTCCCATCCCAGGGTGGCAGCAGAGAGTGGCTCACCCGGGTCCTTGAGGGTTCTTCTCCTGTCCCTTCTGCCAGAACTGTGGGGCAGCCTGCAGCAGGCCCCTCCCCAGCCAGCATCCTGGTGCCCTGGTGCAGACCTGCAGGCACCAGAATTGTGTGCGGCACTTATTTCTGAACAACGATTCATAACTCCCATAGATTCTATTACAGCAGTGTTCTCAGAGGCCTCTTAAGTAGTGTTCGTGTAAACAAGATGCAGGTGAGACCACACAGTCATTTCAAGACGTTGTTGGGGACCCGGGATGTGTTCATCTGTCACAATTCATGGGTACATTTTTATTTTTATTTATTTTTAATTCTTTTGAGATGGACTCTCTCTGTCTCGCCCAGGCTGGAGTGCAGTGGCGCGATCTCGACACGCTGCAACCTCCACCTCCCAGGTTCAAGTGATTCTCCTGCCTCAGCCTCCCAAGTAGCTGGGACTGCAGGTGCCACTACACTCGGCTATTTTTTATATTTTTAGTAGAGACGGGGTTTTGCCATGTTGGCCAGACAGGTCTCAAACTCCTGACCTCTGGTGATCTGCCCGCCTTGGCCTCCCAAAGTGCTGGGATTACAGGTGTGAGCCACCACGCCTAGTCAAGTACATTTTTAGATTGAAAAATGAGATTTCACAAACTAAGGACAGAGAGTACCTGCTTATTTTGCCCCATCCCTGTTAGTCCAAACTCAAGAGGCGGTGTGGAGCGCGGTCTGCTTCCCCACTACTCACGTGGCTCTGCGGTGTGGGCACCAAGAGGCCAACCCTTGCCTTTGCCAGAAACCCTGGAGAATGGTGACGTGAAATCCACCTGTTTTCCTCATCCCCAAGCAAATAGAACCCTGCTGTAAGTTAATGAAAAATATAGAAACGCTGCTGTAAGTTAATGAAAAGTATAGGAAACCTTGCTGTAAGTTAATGAAAGGTATAGAAAACAGTCTACTTTGGCCGGGCGCGGTGGCTCACACCTGTAATCCCAGCACTTAGGGAGGGTGAGGTGGGTGGATCACTTGAGCCCAGGAATTCAAGACCAGCCTGGGCAACAGGACGAAACTAGTCTCTACAAAAAATATAAAAATTAGCCAAGTGTGGTAGCGTGCACCTGTAGTCCCCGCTACTCAGGAGGCTGAGGTGGGAGGATCACTTGAGCCTGAGAGGTCGAGGCCACAGTGAGCTGTGATCGTGCCACTGCACTCCAGCCTGGGCAACAGAGCGAGACCCTGTTTCAAAAAAAAAACAAAGAAAACAGTCTGATTTGTGCAGTGTGTTTTCAGTAATAATCCAACTGTGAAAACCCAACTGTGAAGACTTAGGGAGAGAGAGCTGCTCCCTTAGCGGGTATTCAGCGGGCGGCCGGGGCGGCGGTGGGCATCTGAGAGCTCCTGATGATGCCCAGGCAGGCTTCAGAGAAGGAAGCGTGGGGCCCTGTGCCTGGGATCCCAGCAGTGGAGCCGGCTTTTTGGAGCAGGAAGCACTGAGGGGGTGTTCAGGCTTTCCCCCCATGTTTCCCCATTCAGGGAAGGGGTTGTACAAAAGAGGAATGCACTGTCCAATAATGCCGCGGCGCCGTGGGCAGCTCTGAGCGTGGCGGTGATTGGCAGCAAGTGTGTGAGACTTGGCTGTGAACCCTGCAGCCGGCTCTCAGGTCAGGGTGCGGGTGTCCTCGGTACACTCAGCATCCCAGGAAAGGGGTGGCCTCGCCCCACCTCCCTCCCTCCCTGTGGCCACGTGCCACAGGTCCCGGGGTGCCTCCGGCATGGAGGCTGCCTCGTCTCCATTTGTCCGCACTGTCCCTGCCCCCTCGTGCCGCCTGTGCAGACTTGAGAATGGAGCTCACCATGGTGTTCATGTTGGGGCCTGTCTAGCCCCTCACCCCACAATTTGACCAGTGCCACACCAGGGGACCTTGTGTGACCTCGGGTCAGTGTCCTCTGGAAAACACCGTGGAGTGGTGTGATGAGGACGGTGCCGTGGAAAGCAGCAGGACCTTGTGAGCACGAGGCGGCTGCCAGCACTCCACGTGCCCGCCGCGCTCTCCACACCGTGTGGGCGTCCACCTGGCCAGCGCCGCTGCAGCGGTGCCCCTCCCTCTCGTCGCTCCTGTGCAGCGTGTGAAGGTGTTTCTCTGCCTGCGTCCTGTCTCTTCCCCACACCGGCACGGAGGAGCCATGTGGTCGGTGGTCGTTCGGACGTGGTGATTTGCAGGCGACGTTGCAGGTGTTGAGGTGACGCTGAGGATGTTGAATATTGGGGAGGTGAAGCAACTGACTTTTTTTTTTTCTTGAGACAGGGTCTCAGTTCATTGCCTAGGCTGGAGTGCAGTGGCACAATCTCAGCTCACTGCAGCCTCGACCTCCCAAGCTCAGGTGATTCTCCCATCTCAGTCTCCCAAGTAGCTGGGACTGCAGGTGCGCACCATCACATGCAGCTAATTTCTGTATTTTTAGTAGAGACGGAGATTTGCCATGTTGCCCAGGCTGGTCTTGAACTCTTGGAGTCAAGCGATCTATCCATCTTGGCCTCCTAAAGTGATGGGATTACAGGTGTGAGCCACCGCGCCTGGCCTGAAGCAACCCTTGAGGTCCCTCCACAGTCAGGTGGCCAGATCCACACTATCCCCCACCCCACTGCACCCCCACCCCACTGTGAAGCTTCTGTCCACAAGGGCATTGGCCGAGGCTTCGTGGCTGTGGATGAATGAGGCCAACATGGTGGAAAGTAAGTGATGCAGAGTCAGAGGCAGTTCCTGGAAGATGCACTCACTGTTCCTGAAACGCCAAGCCACACCCACTGCTTTAGGAATGGCAGACATCAGGGTCTCGGTTTTATTGGTCATCCTGAGAAGGCCACTGGAGTAATAGAAACGGAACTTGAAGTTGAAAAGTGTAGATCTGCCAGCCTGGGCAACATGGCAAGACCCCACCTTTACAAAAAATTTAAAAATTAGCCCGGAATGGTGGCACGCACCTGTGGTCCCAGCTCTGAGGGAGGCTAAGGATGCAGGATCGCTTGAGCCTGGGTGCTCAAGGCTGCAGTGAGCTGAGATCGCACCACTGCACTCCAGCCTGGGTGACAGAGCGAGATTTGTCTCAAAAATAAAAAAGGAAAAAAAAAAACAAGAACAGTGTGGATCTGCATCAGGATTGAGGCTTTTGCTGAAGGGCTTGCGTTGGTGACGGATTACAGCTGTGCTCAGAGTCCTGAGGCCTGCAGTCACAGGACACTTCCCAGCAGATGTGTGAGGCGGACACAGTGATTTTGTAAACCGAAAGCGTGTTGTATGGAGTCTTCTTGAGCTGCCAGGGCCTGGTTTGGGTGTGGTCTGCTGGCACGGGGCCCTGTCAGGCCCTCGTGGGGACAGTTTCAACATCCTGCTTTCCTCTGGTGCTCCTCCTGGCCCCCCAGGCTTGACCCGCTTGAGGCCGTGGACTGAGAACTTGGTCCTGGGACGTGAGGGGTTTGGTGGGTGACGACCCGTGGCCGTCCTCATGAGGAAACTTAGCTGTGTGTCCTGCAGCCGTCTCATGCTCTCTGGATAGAAATTATCAGAGTTTCTTAACGTTTAAGTGATAGCTTTTTAAAGACAAGGTTTTTTGTCCCAGAGTAACCCAGACTTACCAAGTTGTACTTACCAATGTTGAAAGTGCAGCTTCTGCTGGAGTTGCCTTTTCAACTCCTAACTTCATCTTTTCAAATGTCAGCCTCGTATCTGAGCATTGTGGAGCCCAGTGTGGTGAGATCTTGACATGAGCCACCGCGCCTCCCAGGCCGGCCCCATCCTGCGGCGGTTGGAACTCAGCCTGTGGCTCCCCAGTGGGGTCAGTCAAAGCCAAGTGCAGTGGCTGACCTTTTATACCCATAAACAAAGATGAGCAATAGTGAGACCGACCCTCAGATGAGGACACGTGGCTGTGGGGGTGTGGGAGTGGGGGCCGTGGAGCCACAGTGCTGTCTGTGTCCGCAGGCACGCTGCCCCTGGCCTCGCAGGAGTCGGCCGTGGTGGAGGACCTGCTGTACGTGCTGGTGGGCGTGGACGGGAGGTACGTCACTGCTCAGCCGCTGGCTGGGAGGCAGAGCCGGACCTTCCTCGTGGACCCCAACCTGGACCTGTCCATCAGGGAGCTGGTGAACAGGATCCTCCCGGTGGCTGCCAGCTACTCCACCGTGACCAGGTGGGCACTGGGCGCAGTCCCTGGGGGCCTGCGCTGTTGCGGGGGAGGGGTTAGGTCCCATCCTGATAACCATGGGGACATCTGCGTCGCTTCTAAAGAGAGTGCCCACCTTGGTGACAACTCCGTGCCCGACTCAGTTTTGGAGGGTCTGTGAGTCACCATCCAGGGTCCTGACTCATCTCCTCCTAGGGGCAAAAATTCCCCTCTGGATGTGGGGTTCGAGTGAGTCATTTGCTTCCTGTTTGGGATGAGACTCAGAATATCGGACGTTGTATGTGCCTGCAGCTTGCCTTTTTGAGGAAGTCTGACAGCTTTTCTCATAGGTTCATTGAAGAGAAGTCTTCCTTCGAGTACGGGCAGGTGAACCATGCCCTGGCAGCTGCCATGCGCACCCTGGTGAAGGAGCACCTGATTCTGGTGTCGCAGCTGGAGCAGCTGCACAGGCAGGGCCTCCTTTCGCTGCAGAAGCTCTGGTTCTACATCCAGCCGGCCATGCGCACCATGGACATCCTGGCCTCCCTCGGTGTGTGCCCGCCGGGGGCAGGGGGCAGTGGGTGGCAGGTGTTGAACATAGCACCCATTGTGAGGAGAGACTGCAGGGGCCGTGGAGCAGCTGCCCAGGGCAGGGGCGTGCGGCCAAAGCCCATGTTCCATGTGCTATTAACTTGCAAGAGGAAAGCCCTGGAAGCTCTCACTGGTCAGCTTAAATCAGCAACTACAACCTTACAGTTCGTACATATCCCAAAGAAGCAGCTCCGTCCCAGGAAGAAGGTTGGAGAAGCATGAGGGGCCCCAGCAGTGTTGTTGGCAGGCTGGGCGTGCGCTTCCTTCTCGGCAGTGAGCCCTCCTTTCTCCCCGCAGCCACCTCGGTGGACAAAGGCGAGTGTCTTGGGGGGTCCACGCTGAGCCTGCTCCATGACAGGAGCTTCAGCTACACAGGGGACAGCCAGGCGCAGGAGCTGTGCCTGTACCTGACCAAGGCGGCCAGCGCTCCCTACTTCGAGGTTCTGGAGAAGTGGATCTACAGGGGCATCATCCACGACCCGTACAGGTAGGGCTCCCCGGGACACAGGGGACATGGAGGGCGTGTGCTGCCCTCTGTGGGGGCTCTGGCCTTCCTTTGCTCGTGGTCTCAGGAAAGCACACATCGGGCAGATGTCCGCCTGCTGCCCATGTGGCTCAGGGCAGGAATGGCCCAGCTGCTTATGGCCTTATTCTTTTGTGTGCAGGACATTAAATTGCCTCCAATTAAGTCCTTCAACCTCTTTGGTGCTTGGATTTCCTGATCTAGTGGGGTCTGTTGGCTTCTCTTCAGTGAGATATATTTAAATGCATAAAAATATGTTAGTTCCCAAAGAATTGTATTATGTCTATTAAGATACCGTTGTTGAAATATTTTCAAAAGATACATTTGTGATGTGGAAATATTATTTCTTTACTAATGGACCAAATAAAATCTGGTTTAACGGGCGCCTTTAAAGAAAGCACCTTCACACTTGAAGTGCGTAAATGACGTTTGAGGTTGTTCAGATGACGACGTGGAGATGTCTGGTTTCTGTCAGTGTTGGCCCCACGCACCCCACACGAGCATCATTTTGGGTGTCATGGCCCCGCCTACCCCACACGAGCATCATTTTGGGTGTCAGGGCCCCGCCTACCCCACACGAGCATCATTTTGGGTGTCAGGCCCCATGCACCCGACACGAGCATCATTTTGGGTGTCAGGCCCCACGCACCCCACACGAGCATCATTTTGGGTGTCAGGCTCCACGCACCCCACACGAGCATCATTTTGGGTGTCAGGCCCCGCCTACCCCACACGAGCATCATTTTGGGTGTCAGGCCCCACGCACCCCACACGAGCATCATTTTGGGTGTCAGGCCCCGCCTACCCCACACGAGCATCATTTTGGGTGTCAGGCCCCACGCACCCCACACGAGCATCATTTTGGGTGTCAGGGCCCCGCCTACCCCACACGAGCATCATTTTGGGTGTCAGGGCCCACGCACCCCACACGAGCATCATTTTGGGTGTCAGGGCTTATCATGGAAGGAAATGCTAAATTCCAAAAAGAGGCGGGTGCAGATAAAAACAAGTCAGTTTCCCACCTAGCTCTGCGGACCCTACATTCTCCCTGAGCCCAGGTTAAATACTCTGTTCCAGAGTGAGGTTTGTAGGTTTGTTGGTTTTCTTCTTTTTTTCTTTTGAGGCAGAGTCTCGCTCCGTTGCCAGGCTGGAGTCCAGTGGCACGATCTCGGCTCGCTGCAACCTCCACCTCCCAGGTTCAAGCGATTCCCCTGCCTCAACCTCCCAAGTAGCTGGGACTACAGGTGCATGCCACCACGCCCAGCTGATTTTTTGTATTTTAGTAGAGACAGGGTTTCACTATGTTAGCCAGGATGGTCTTGATCTCCTGACTTCCTGATCCGCCCACCTCAGCCTCCCAAAGTGCTGGGGTTACAGGCATGAGCCACCGTGCTCGGCCCCTAGGTTCGTTTTAGCTCACAGTTGAGAAGTAACTGGTAGATGTGGCTTGGCCCTTGTGGAACGTTACTTGGAAGTGTGCTGGGCTCTGTTAATGTCCCTCCACGCTGCCAGCCTGGAGAAGTGTGTCGCCTGCCTCACAGGCGCCCTTGCTTTGCCTGTGACCGAAGCGCTCCCTGTGGTTTTAGTGAGTTTATGGTTGAGGAGCATGAGCTGCGGAAGGAGAGGATCCAGGAGGATTACAACGACAAGTACTGGGACCAGCGGTACACCATCGTCCAGCAGCAGATCCCGTCCTTCCTGCAGAAAATGGCGGACAAGATCCTCAGCACAGGTGCGGTGCACACGGGGGGACGTGTGGGCCGCAGCACAGCTCTGCCTGGAGAGTTTCCTGCAGCCCAGGCCCTCCCGCCGGGAGCCTGCGCCTCACCCTGTGGGCGCCTGAGCCCGGGTGTCTGTGAATGCAGGGCCGAGGTCAGGACTGGCCCATGGGCTGGGCTGCGGCGCTGATGGTCTCTGTTGCCGGTTCCATCAGGTTTCCATCGCCAGGACTTGGTTTGTCCCTGACCCAGCTAGGCTCTCTCACAGGTGCCTTCTCTGTTTCTCTTCCTGATTTCTACAACTCCATTAGCATGACAGGAAAAACCAGCAAAGACACACGCCTGCCGGCCGGCAGCGTTCCCCATCTCTGACCACACAGGTTAGGGCCTGACCTGGACCCGGGGCAGTGGTGCGGGGACTTGGACTCGGCACATCGGCGCCGTCACGAAAGGGTTAGGAAGAGATTAGCCATCCGGTTCTCATAATGCCTGTTCGAAATTATTTCTGTGCCCTTGGTTAGAAAATTCCAGATGTGCAGAGCCACAGCAAAGCCCTGCCACCACCAGCTCAGTCTGTAGCTGCTGACCGTGACTTACCGGGAAGGAGCAAGGGTGTGGAGCCGCCTCATGCAGCCCAGTTTCCATTCCACTGCCTCCTGTGTAGACAAAGACAGCTGGGGCCTGAGATCGACCGTGTGGAGAATAAAATTTTGAATTTCTATCTGTTTTCAGGAAAATATCTAAATGTGGTCAGAGAGTGTGGCCATGACGTCACCTGCCCGGTGGCTAAAGAGATCATCTACACGTTAAAAGAGCGGGCATACGTGGAGCAGATCGAGAAGGCATTTAACTACGCCAGCAAGGTGCTGCTGGACTTCCTGATGGAGGAAAAGGAGCTGGTGGCTCACCTCAGGTGATTCCGTGCCCTGTCCCTGTGCGGGCGCTCGCCTCCCTCTGACACTGCAGCAGGTGATTCCGTGCCCTGTCCCTCTGCGGGCGCTCGCCTCCCTCTGACACTGGAGGCTGTGGGACGTGGGGCTGAGATCGCTGGGTTTCTTCTGGCAGCTCTGACTTGTCTTTTTGAAAGTGGGCACTGCCGGATGGTCTCTAGCTCAAGGACCTGGCACTCACAGTGGGTGGTGTAGGCCCTGGGTCACCTTGTCCAGGGACCCCAGCTCCCCTCGTTGCCCAGGGCCCACCAGCCCCTTCTCGGCTCCTCCTGCCGCAGCCTGCGTGGTGGTCACGCAGCCCCTGCCTGAGAGCCAAGCGCTTAGCCTGTTGTAGTGTGTTTTAGGGTGATGGCTGTGGCGGGCACCTGCGGGTGGGCACCTGGTCACGTCTGTTCCCTGGCGCAGGTCCATCAAGCGCTACTTCCTCATGGACCAGGGCGACTTCTTCGTGCACTTCATGGACCTCGCGGAGGAGGAGCTCCGGAAGCCGGTGGAGGACATCACGCCCCCGCGTTTGGAGGCGCTGCTGGAGCTGGCGCTGCGCATGAGCACGGCCAACACTGACCCCTTCAAGGATGACCTCAAGGTGGGCGGGGGCGCCGGGGGCTGCCCCCTGTGGCAGGGGCCTTGGAGGGGCTGGGAGGAGAGCACGGCAGAGGCCAGCCCTGTCCCCCACGCCCCGCCCCAGTGAGGCGACCGCAGGGTCTGTTTCCTTCACTCTCGGCTGCGGGGACCGACTTGCCGGGATCGGGGTCTTTGCGCCTGTGCTCGCCAGGGGCGCGGGTCTCGGGTTTTCCTGCATTGCCCTCGTCCGGCCTGGCTTTCAGGTTGTGCTGGCCTCGTGGAATGAGTTTGGACATGTCCCTCCACTTGTTTCTTGAAAGGGTTTCAGGAGTGGTGTTAATTCTTTTTGTTTTTGCCTTTTTGCCGTTGTTTTTTTTTTTGAGACGGAGTTTCGCTCTTGTCACCCAGGCTGGAGTGCAGTGGCGCAATCTCGGCTCACTGCAGCCTCCACCCCCCGGGTTCAAGTGATGCTCCTGCCTCAGCCTCCCGAGTAGCTGGGATTACAGGTGTGCACCACCACGCCCGGCTAATTTTTGTATTTTTAGTAGAGATGGAGTTTCACCATGTTTCCCAGGCTGGTCTTGAACTCCTGACCTCAGGTGATCCACCCACCTTGGCCTCCCAAAGTGCTGGGATTACAGGCATGAGCCACTGTGCCCAGCCGTTTTTTAAAGTAAATATATATTTTATCTGTTTTTTACTTTTTATTTTTAACAGAGACGGGGGTCTCACTGTGTTGCCCAGGCTGGTTGAACCCCTGGGCTCAAGCGATCCTTCTGCCTGCACCTCCCCAGGAGGGTGTTGATTCTTCGGATGTTTGGCAGGGTTTGCCGGGAGCTCTCGGGCCCTGGGCTTGTCTTTGTCGGAGCCTTTTGAGGGGGACTTGGCCCTTTGCTGGCCACAGGTCTGCTCGGTCCCTTTCCTCTTGGTCGGCCGTCCGTCTCGCATCTTGTCTGGTGCACAGTTCATGGGGTTCTAGTATCTGCTTTTTATTTCTGTAAGATTAGTAGTTATATCCCTTCTTTTTCTGATTTTAGTAATTTGAATCTTCTTTTGTCTTTTCTTAGCTGATGTAGCTAGAAATTTGTCAATTTCATTGATCTTTTCAAAGCACCAACTCTTGGGTTTGTTGACTGTATTTTTCTGTTTTGTTTCTCTCTTCTGTCATCTTGGTTACTCTTGTCTGCTGCTTAGGGGTTCAGCGTGGTCTTCTTTTTTCTAATTTCTTAATTTGCAAAGTTAGTTTACAGCTGTAAACATCCCTCCGCGCGCGGCCTTCGCTGATCCTCCAGCGTCGTCATTTCTGTTTGTCTGGAGGTGTTTCTGATTCCCTCTGATTTCTTGTTGGAGCCGTGGGTGGTTTATGTTTAACTTCCACATGTTTGTGAAGTTTCTGGTTTTCCTTCTATTGCTTGTTTCTAACTTTATCTCCTTGTTAGAGAACCGACTTTTTGTGATTTCAGTTTTGTGAAATGTATTGATTTGTGGAGTGGCCCCACATCCATCCTGGAGAGTGTTCCGTGCGCGCGGGAGGAGGGCGCGCCCTCGGTGCTGTTGGGGTGGTGTTCTGCAGGTGGGTCCTGAGGCCCTGTCTTTCCTCACTGATCTGTCCAGCAGTTCTCTCCATGGTTAGAAGTAGGGCACCGAGTCTCCCTGTCACTGAAGAACTGCTTTTCTCCTTGTCATTCTGTCTATTCTTGATTCAGGTATTTTGGGGTCTCCTGTTAGGAGCAGGAATATTTTCGTAGGAAAAATTCCTGGTAGTGAAATTGTTGGGTCAGAATACCTGGCCCTTGTATGACTAGGCTGACCTTGCTGGAGTTGATGGAGTCCAGTCTCAGGACGCCGCTGTCTGCACACCTGCAAAAGCTCCCATCTTGGCTACTCGATGGAGAAGTGACGTCAGGGGCTCATTTCTGCGTTCGTGACAGTCATGATTTCGTCTGTCCGCTGCTGGTTTCTTCTTGCTTTACGCTCTGCCCTTCATTTTCTGTCCTGTCGTTGTGCGATGGTTTTATAGGAACTCTGTCATGGGTGGTTGGAACTTAGCAAATACTTGAATGATTAATGTGAGGACAGTATTACTTGCCTGTAATAACTATTATGTCCCTCATCAAATACGCTTTATTTTTCAACCTGGGCCTGGTGCTTATCATGGTACAAAGGTTTCCATCCTAAGGAATCACGTTTCTTTCACCGTCCCTAGCGGTTTTTCCCTTATACCACCCACAGCAGCAGTGGGTATTTACAAAGTAAGTCATCTGAATTTTTCTTGTTTTATTCTGACGGGAAGTGGTTCAGTTTTGAATTTGATTTATGAGTAGATGTTTGGGTTTTCAAAAAGCCTCTGATGTTTAGAATCGGAATGTAGGGAACCTTACGTCAGCACTGGGTCTGTGAGCGTGGATGGCGGTCAGGGCAGGACTTCGGGTTTTTTCCTTAAAACGGGATGTTCTGTTTCATTTCCTTCCCTCCAAGATCGACCTGATGCCCCATGACCTCATCACTCAGCTCTTGCGCGTTCTGGCCATCGAGACGAAGCAGGAGAAGGCGATGGCCCACGCCGACCCCACGGAGCTGACGCTGAGCGGCCTGGAGGCCTTCTCCTTCGACTACATCGTCAAATGGCCCCTTTCGCTCATCATCAACAGGTGCGGGTCGGCTGCTCGGGCATTGCTAAATCTTCACTCAGGTTTGGCAGAAGCGAGAACCGTGCCATGCAGCGGCCACCTCGTCCCACAGAGGACCCAAGGCGGCTCTCCCTGGCCTTCAGTGTCCGGGGGATTCACGGGCTGTCCGGGGGCCACCGTGCAGACTGTGGAGCACGGATGCCATGTCCACGACGCCGCCGGTCACGGAGGCCTGCCTGAGGTGCCGCCTCTCTTGCAGGAAAGCCCTTACTCGCTACCAGATGCTCTTCAGGCACATGTTCTACTGCAAGCACGTGGAGCGGCAGCTCTGCAGCATCTGGATCAGCAACAAAACCGCCAAGCAGCACTCGCTGCCCTCCGCCCAGTGGTGCGTTCTTCCCCCACCCCCCCGTGTGCCCTCCTGGAGCAGCACTCGCTGCCCTCCGCCCAGTGGTGCAGCGCCCCCCGCGTGCCCTCCTGGTAGACAGCTTTCTAGGCTTCTGGAAGTGTCATCTGGAAGTGCACGTTGGTGGCTTTAGATCCATAATGCTTCATTTTCCTGTCTTGGGGCTGCGCGGCGCTGCCCTCCACCCCTTAGGGGATGCTGGCTCTGTCCCTCAGCCCTCTCTGGAGCCTTGTGGTGACTGCACGGGCGTGGAGACTGCCTGGGCATGGAGACTGCCCAGGTCGGTGTGCAGGACACGAGCTCTTCCCGAGAGCGGGCAGCCACATCTTGCTGGGACCAGAGGTGCTTTGCAGCCGGTCTGTGGCTCTAGGGTGTTGAAAAAAGGGGTCAATGGCAGAGCTTCTTAAGAATTTGTCCAGTCGGGTGCGGTGGCTCATGCCTGTAATCTCAGCACTTTGGGAAGCCGAGGTGGGAGGATTGCTTGAGCCCACAAGTTCGAGACCCGCCTGGACAATGTAACAAGAGCTCATCTCTTAAAAAAAAAAAAAAAGAAAATTATTTTAATTAGCCGGGAATGCCTGTAGTTCCAGCAACTCAGGAGGCTAAGGTGGGAGGGTTGCTTGAGCCCAGGAGGTCAAGGCTGCAGTGAGCCAAGATCGTGCCACTGCACTGCAGCCTGAGTGACAGCAAGACCCTGTCTCGGGGAAAAAAAAAAAAATGAGAAGAAAAAGAACTCATCTCGGTGATGAAGCACAAATATGCATCTGCTGTGTGGCACCTTCCTGGCGTGGGCTCCTGGGGCTCCGAGGGGTCCGTCCACCAAGGAGTCCGCGTCCCAGTCTCCACTGTCCGGCTGGCTGGGGGTGTCCCTGCAGGGCACAGGTTGGTAGACGGTGACAGCTTGTGCTGGGCAGACGCAGGAGCGGCGGCCGTGAGTGGTGTGCTGGGAGGGGCGCCCGCTCTGCAGAGGAAATAGCCACGTCCAGAGAACACCCTCCATGACTGTCCTCCATCCAAAATGTCACTCAGTGGGCGCCTTTCGGGCCGCGTCCTCCATGACTGTCCTCCATTCTCCGTGTCACTCAGTGGGTGCCGCCGGGGCCGCGTCGTCCATGACTGTCCTTCGTCCTCTGTATCACTCAGGTTTGCTGGGGCTTTCACTCTGCGGCAGCGAATGCTAAACTTTGTCCAGAATATTCAATACTACATGATGTTCGAAGTGATGGAACCAACCTGGCACATCCTGGAGAAAAACCTGAAATCCGTGAGTTTTAGATCCACAGATCATAACGTTTGAAAGCCAGTTTCCTCTCACATGATTAATGTGAGGGAGACGGAGTGCAAGAGAGGCAGGGCGAGGGGAGAGGCAGGGAGAGGCAGGGAGAGGGGAGAGGGGAGAGCAGGGAGAGGGGAGAGGCAGGGCGAGGGGAGAGGCAGGGAGAGGGGAGAGGCAGGGAGAGGGGAGGGGCAGGGAGAGGGGAGGGGCAGGGAGAGGGGAGGGGCAGGGAGAGGGGAGGGGCAGGGAGAGGGGAGGGGCAGGGAGAGGGGAGGGGCAGGGAGAGGGGAGGGGCAGGGAGAGGGGAGAGCAGGGCGAGGGGAGGGGCAGGGCGAGGGGAGAGGGGAGAGGCAGGGAGAGGGGAGAGCAGGGCGAGGGGAGAGCAGGGCGAGGGGAGAGGCAGGGCGAGGGGAGAGGCAGGGAGAGGGGAGAGCAGGGCGAGGGGAGAGCAGGGCGAGGGGAGAGGCAGGGAGAGGGGAGAGGGGAGAGGCAGGGAGAGGGGAGAGACGGAGTGCAAGAGAGGCAGGGCGAGGGGAGAGGGGAGAGGCGGGGCAAGGGGAGAGGCAGGGAGAGGGGAGGGGCAGGGAGAGGGGAGGGGCAGGGAGAGGGGAGGGGCAGGGAGAGGGGAGGGGCAGGGAGAGGGGAGAGCAGGGCGAGGGGAGGGGCAGGGCGAGGGGAGAGGCAGGGCGAGGGGAGAGGCAGGGAGAGGGGAGAGCAGGGCGAGGGGAGAGCAGGGCGAGGGGAGAGGCAGGGCGAGGGGAGAGGCAGGGAGAGGGGAGAGCAGGGCGAGGGGAGAGCAGGGCGAGGGGAGAGGCAGGGAGAGGGGAGAGGGGAGAGGCAGGGAGAGGGGAGAGACGGAGTGCAAGAGAGGCAGGGCGAGGGGAGAGGGGAGAGGCGGGGCAAGGGGAGAGGCAGGGAGAGGGGAGAGCAGGGAGAGGGGAGAGCAGGGCGAGGGGAGAGGCAGGGAGAGGGGAGGGGCAGGGTGAGGGGAGGGGCAGGGCGAGGGGAGAGGGGAGAGGCAGGGAGAGGGGAGAGGCAGGGCGAGGGGAGAGGCAGGGAGAGGGGAGAGCAGGGCGAGGGGAGAGGCAGGGAGAGGGGAGAGGGGAGAGGCAGGGAGAGGGGAGAGACGGAGTGCAAGAGAGGCAGGGCGAGGGGAGAGGGGAGAGGCGGGGCAAGGGGAGAGGCAGGGTGAGGGGAGGGGCAGGGATCCCCCAGGGTGGGGCTTCACCCGCATTGCTGGCCACACACAGGACCCCTTGCTGCCTGCCGTCCTCTGGGGACTCTGAGCCGTCATTGCCCCCCAGGTTGTCCCTCCTACATTGCGCATCTGAAGCTGAGGGGCCTGAAGGCAGAATCTGTTAGTACCAAATTCCAGAAGCAGCCGCAGCCTCCCTTCCTGTCTTCTGCCTTAAGAACTGAAACCCCTTCGGGGTGTGCCCATCATTTTTTTAGTGATGTTTGGAAGTTTTCCCCTAAAAGCCCAAGGCCCATTTAAGAGGTAGAAGTGTGTAAACAGGAATGCGCAAAGCCAGAACTCAGCACATGCGCACGCAGGGCCCACCTCGGCCACGTCTTTCTGAGAAGGGGCTTGGCCTGTTCCCCGCAGGCCTCCAATATTGACGACGTCCTTGGCCACCACACGGGCTTCCTGGACACCTGCCTGAAGGACTGCATGCTCACCAACCCCGAGCTGCTTAAGGTCTTCTCCAAGCTCATGTCCGTGTGCGTCATGTTCACCAACTGCATGCAGGTGCGCGGGTGTGGGTAGCACCATCGGGTGGGCAGGCGTGGGTGGGCAGACCGTGTCCCGAGCGTGGCCGCACGCAGCTTGCTCGCCTTTTCCTGCCCTTGTGTTCGTGGAGGAGCCGCTGGGATCTGAGTGTTTCCAGAACTCCTGGTCTTCCTGGCCGGGTGGTTCCCTCCTGGAGCCCCTGCCCTGGCAGCGTGGGCAGGGCTGTGTTCCTCCCGAACCATCCCTCCGCCTCTGTGGTGCTAGTCTCTGTCCGGGGCCTTTGCTCACGGCCCTTGCGTGCTCTTTTCCTCAGCACTTGAGTTATTCGATTCCATTAAGGACCTGCAGGCACTAGTCACAAGCAGCTGCTGACTGGCGATGGTGCAGAACCTGAGCATCTAGTGGCAGAAGCAGGGGTCTGAGAATCAGGCTCTCCAGGCAGTGCCATGGGGAGGGTCCGGAGGAGGGCAAGTGGGGAGGTGGAGGAGGGCACGGGCACTGCGAGCCATTGCTGACACGTCAGAGCCACTTCGGGCTCCCAAATAGGGAAACACCAAAAAAAACCGTTCTCAGGAAAATCAGTTGGTCACCGTGGAAGGCAGACCCGGGAGTTCTGTCGGCAGAGATAAGTCATTTCCCCTGCAGCCTCAGAGATGCTCGTGTGTTCCTCCAGCCACAGGCTGCAACAGAGGTGCGGAGGGTGACGTACCTGCAGGACTTGTTTTTTCTGCAAAGCGTTGTGGTTTTAACTAAGACAAGCATTTCCTTGCGACTCTCCACCCCCTAGAAATTTACACAGAGCATGAAATTAGACGGCGAGCTGGGCGGGCAGACACTGGAGCACGGCGCCGTCCCGGGGCTGCCCGCAGGGGCTGAGGAGCGGGCCCGGAAGGAGCTCACCAGGAAGGTGCGTGGCCTCCAGGGTTGGCCAGAGAGAGACGCTTCCCCCTGGCTGGGGCGGCAGCCTGAGCGTCCTGACGCAGGGAGAACAAACCTCCCCTCTTTTGTTTCCATCTCCCTTCGGATTGAAGAAAAGACTTAAAATTAGCTTCCAAGCACAGCCTCTCACAACCTTCTCAGCTCTCTGGTCCCACTTCAGCCAGTCGGGCTCAAGGGAACCCCACAGATCTTCAGAGCGAGCGTTGTGCAGGGCGTCCGGGTGAGGGCGGGGCCACACCCGCTGTCCCTGCTGAGCGCGGTCCTGAGTTAGAACTGTCAGGCTCTCAGCAGGCACCAACAGGCCGCATGTCCTCGGAGGCACGGCCCTGCGTCACCAGCTCCGGGGTGGCGTGGTGGGGTGGGCAGTTCCGTGTTCACACGCTGGAGCTGGAGCTGGCAGAGAGGAGTTGGGTTTGGAAGCATGTGGGGGCCGCAGGTGAGGGACACAGAGGCGCCCCGACCTCCTTGCTGAGAAGCGGCTGGGAAAGCTTGTGCTTTGCTTGTAGATGTGACCCCAAAGGAGAAGGAGAGCTCGAGGCACAGCCCTGTGGGGTCTGAGCCTTGACCACCTCATCCCACGAGGCCTGGAGTGTTTCTCTGAGTGCTGTGTTCTCAGGAATGTTTTTTGACGTCCTTTTTACCTTGAATCCCCTGAAAACATCATGGAATCCATGTTTTCTATTTAAGAAAAGAGGAAGGGAAAAGACACCGGCTTGCTGGGAACAGTGGAGCCAGGAAGGCCTGCGGTGGGGGTGGGCATGGCAAACGCGCCCCGGCTTTCTTTCCAGCACCTGGCTGAGCACGCGGACGCTGCACAGCTGGTGTCCGGCTTCGAGGCCACCATCAACAAGTTTGACAAGAACTTCTCAGCCCACCTGCTGGACCTCCTGGCCCGGCTGAGTATCTATAGCACCAGTGACTGTGAGCACGGCATGGCCAGCGTCATCTCCAGGTGGGTGGGCGCCACCCCGGCTCAGCCCAGCACCTGCCCTAGCCCAGCCTAGCACCTGCCCCAGCCCAGCGCCTGCCCCGGCATCCAGGCCCCATCTCCCCTGCAGCCTCCCCTGGTCCCCCTGGTGTAGCCTCCTTCAGAAGGTGGGGCAGGTCTGTGTCCTGGTGCTCGTGCTGGTCGTGTGCCACTCCCTGAAGTCAGGCTAGCCCGGCTCTCCCTGGGGTGTGACATTCTGTACAACTGGGCTGCCCCTTTGGCACCCTGCGGCTGTGTGTCCTGTGGGGCTGGTCAGGCCTGGATCAGCTTCCCTCATGCTGCACTAACACCTAGCCTGGGGGAAAGGGCCAGGTGGCCAAGCTGCCAGCCTGGAAGGGGTGGTGCCCTTGGGGGTGCTGTCCTTGGGAAGGTGCCTATTTGTGCTTTTGGACCACCCTGTGCCCTGTGCCCCCCACAAATGTTCTGATTTTCTGAGCAGGGGTTTCTGAGGCCACCCTGCATTGAGAACCACTGCTTGGTTCTCCAAGTCCCTGACATCTCAGGCCCTGCTGGGGTGACAGGAGCCCCAACTTTCTGGGTCCAGGAGAGAAGAAACCTGTGTTTGTGCCTTTGAGCAGGACTGAACAGGACTGAAAACCTTCCTGTGGAAACGTTAGGGGTGTGCCTCACCTTCACCCTGCAGGGCCTCTTATGGTCTCTGTAGCTGAACACTTCCCCATGGCAGGAGCAGGGCTGCTCAGGACGCACCCGCAGAAGGGGTGTGCGCCCCAGCTCCACCGTCCTTCCACACCCCTGCTGCCCAGCATGTACCCGCAGAAGGGGTGTGCGCCCTAGCTGCACCGTCCTTCCACACCCCTGCTGCCCAGCATGCACCCGCAGAAGGGGTGTGCACCCTAGCTGCACCGTCCTTCCACACTCCTGCTGCCCAGCACGCACCCGCAGAAGTGTGCACCCCAGCTGCACCGTCCTTCCACACTCCTGCTGCCCAGCACGCACCCGCAGAAGTGTGCACCCCAGCTGCACCGTCCTTCCACACTCCTGCTGCCCAGCATGCACCCACAGAAGGGGTGTGCACCCCAGCTCCACCGTCCTTCCACACTCCTGCTGCCCAGCACGCACCCGCAGAAGGGGTGTGCGCCCTAGCTGCACCGTCCTTCCACACCCCTGCTGCCCAGCATGCACCCGCAGAAGGGGTGTGCACCCTAGCTGCACCGTCCTTCCACACTCCTGCTGCCCAGCATGCACCCGCAGAAGTGTGCACCCCAGCTGCACCGTCCATCCACACTCCTGCTGCCCAGCACGCACCCGCAGAAGGGGTGTGTGCGCCCCAGCTCCACTGTCCTTCCTCATAGGCTTGACTTCAATGGTTTCTACACGGAGCGCCTGGAGCGCCTGTCTGCAGAGAGGAGCCAGAAGGCCGCCCCCCAAGTGCCTGTCCTGCGGGGGCCCCCGGTTCCTGCACCCAGGGTCGCAGTCACTGCACAGTGAGCCCTGGCTGCAACAGGAAGGAAGGGTATGGGGTCAGCAGGGGCTGGTGCACATGGGTCCAGAATTTTCAAATCGAATGCTGTATGTTCTGTCTTTGCAGTTTAAATATAAAGCAGGAATGATCAACTCAGCTCATTTTGTTTCTCAAGGCGCTGGGTTTCGTTTTATAAAAGCTGCCCAGACAGGGTGGATGTCTCTCTGGATTCGCTAATCTGTTTGCTTTTTAAAATTACACTATCACCTTTTTGGGTGTTTTTGGCCTCAAAGTGGAAATACATGGTGTTTAAGCCAGGAGCAAGCAAAGATGTATGCGGGGTAAGATCCAGGCCTGGTGTCCACATCCTTCCAGGTGAGCTGGGGCCGGGCTCCCTGAGGTCTGTTGGAACCGGGACAAGCCTCTGGAAACGGTCAGGGAATTGCGGAAACCCACCGGGCATCGGGCGTCGGGTTTGCTTAGGCCCCAGAGGCAGCCCCGTTCCTTCTCCTGATGACTCACCCGACTCCACGCCCCTCCTGCTGCTGCTCCAACTGGTCCGGGGCTGGAGGCCACAGACAGGGCCCTCAGGCACCCTGGGAGCCCACACCTCCCCCTCCATGGGACGCACCCACTGAAGAGTGGTCGAGGGGCAGGCTCTGCTGCTGGCTGGAACCCCCACCCCGCCCTATCCGGTATCGCCTTGTTACGTAGAAGTTACTCAGCAGACTGACACCCTACCCAGTCCCCCTTGGGCGATCATCTGCCCTCTGTCTTCCCACCTCCAGGGCTACAGTGGGCAGCACAGCCATCCCCAGTGTGACAGGGTCCTGGGAGCCTCAGGGCTGCCCCAGCCAGGTTGGTCTGCTCTGGCTACATTCTGGCCAAGCTGCCCCTTCCTGCTGACCTGCATGTGTACTGTTGTCACCTTTAGCTCTCAGCACCTTGGCCCCCTTGGGCAGTGAGGAAGGGCCCTGGAGGCGAGGTTGGGAGGAAGGATAGCTAGAACAGGATCCTGTGGGGAAGGGTGTGGGCGGCTCTCACCCGGGGCTGCCTCGCTGAGAGCACCGCAGAGCGGGGGTGTGGGGGTGTCCAACTCTCCAGCCACAAACTGCTTCCTCCTCGTCTGCAGCCTGTGCAGGTCTGGCCTGTGAGTAAACACATTTATCAGCAACCCAAGTTGTCACAGTCTCAGTGTTGTGCAAATACCGGACCTGTGAGCAGAGAGGAGCCTGCTAGCTTTCCTGCCTGGCGCTGAGGCCCAGAAACCCCTGGTCTTGTGTCCTGGGCTCTGAGAAGCCCTGGGCCTTGAGAAGTGGGGTTTGCAGGTGGTGACAGGAGGAGGGGATGGAAGCCTCCAGGGCTGTGGGGTTCATGCTCCCAGACCCCCCCGGCCTGCTGGAGACGAGAGCTGTGTTCTGTGGGGTTGGGTGGGACTTCCTCAGCGTGGGAGGAGCCTGTTCTGGCCCGAGCTGGTCCTGTCTTTTTAAGAATAAATCCCTGGTAGCTCAGCATCGGCAGGGGCCTTGCTGTGCCTCTGATGTGACCAGCATGCCGCCTTTGCACTTTGCTGTTGAGTAACTTGCACCACGAGGTCAAGGAAGGGAAGGGTGATTGCTGGCTGGCCATTGTTCTATAGTAACAGGGTCACCTGCATGAGCTCAGGCACAGGCCAGCATCCCCAGCCCTACCTGGGCGCCTCTTGGCAGCCTGGGGGGCCTCGTCCTGTGCCACACAGGCAAGCAGACACACCCCCAGGCAGCAGAAGTCACCTGCAGCCCAGTGCCAGCTTCTGCTTTCTTGCTTTTCATGCCATTCACATTGGGGTAAGAATGGCTTTGAGACAAAATGTGACAGCATCACTCACGCCAGCTTAGATCCTCAGGGTTCCCTGTCCTCCCAGGATAACGTACGAGGCCCCGGCCTCTTCCTGCCACTGCCCCTTGATCTGTGTCCTCTGCCCCTAGGCCCGTGCAGGTCCTTGACTCGCCCTGCCCTGGGGCACTCTCTCCAGGCAGGACTCACTCCAGCCCCTTGCTGGCCCTGCCCTGCCTCTCCCCAGGGTCAGCTGAGCTGCCATTCCTGCCACCACCACTGTTCCCACCCCAGGAGGGAGGCCTGGCTGTGAAAGCCCCAGGGAGGGGTGCTGGGTGGACCGTCTGGGGAGCTGCGGTGTCAGCCTGAACCTGCACCCTCGAGGCTGAGGCCACCACAGGGAATGTAGCTACCAAGGGCAAGCACGCTTGGCCGCAGGCTTGGAGAAGCCGGAGCCAGGCCACAGTGGGCTGCTGCAGGCTTTGGTCCACGTTGGCCAGCGTCAGCTGCTGTCTGGGGATCTTAGGCTGGGGACGGCCCCTGCACCTGCCATCACCTGGGCTGGGACCCCCACCTAGGGCTCCCCCTCCCCACTTGGACAGCTGCAGGCCCATGCCTATCCCACTCCAGTGAGGCCTCAGCCTGGTGGACAGGGCGCGGGCTTGGGCGGGGGCGTTGGCAGAGTTTCCCACAGGGCTGAACCTATGCCCCCAAAGCCATGACTTGCCCCTGCCTGGGACTTTCTGTCCCCCAGGAATTCAGAGCCCCCCCTATCCTGAAACCGCCAGGCGGCCCTCACAAGTCCCTTCCCCTCCAGGACCTGCCTGGCGCCACCTCCTTCCAGACGCCGGGTCCGCCGAGAGGCCCCCTCTTGGGGCTCTGGCCGGACTTGGGACAGGCTGTGCCTCAGTTCCCTCACCTGTGCAAGGGAGGATGCAGGATTGTGGGGGGAGGGGAACGGGCCCCGCCCCCAGGTGCCGCGCGCCCCGCCCCTCCCACCGGCCGAGGGGCCCATTGGCTGCGGGGCGCCCGGGCGGGGCGCGCGGAAAAGAGCCTCTCGCCAGGAGCGCTGGAACCAGACCGTGTCCCGCGGGGCTCTCACCTCCGCCTCCGCGCCCCGACCCAGCCATGCGCGGCCTCGGGCTCTGGCTGCTGGGCGCGGTGACGCTGCCTGGTGAGTGGTTCCAGGGAGCCGTCCCGGGCGCGGCGCGGGGCAGGGTGGCTCTCCCCGCAGGACGAGACGCGGGCCCCGAGCTCCTGGCCTGCCTGCACCCTGCACCCTGGCCCGGCTTCGGGCTGGTCCCTGGGAGCGGGCCGTCAGGTGCACAGTGGTCTCTGGGTGGTGAGACCTGGGCCGGGAAGGCCGGGGAGGTCGGAGGGAACCTTCAAAGGTGAACTGTGAGAGGGAAGTCCCGCCTCTGAGCTTGTTAGTGGGGTGGGGGCCGGGCCAAGCAGGACGCTTCACCTGCTGCCCTGGGTTCCTGGGATTCACCTGTGGGGCTACCCACCCCCACTATTTAGCCAGGGAGGGAAGGGAGGGCAGAGGAGCTGAGGCCTGGAGTGCAGGGGTGTGGGCTGAGGGGACCCGTCTCCTGCCTGGGGGAGGACATGGGGTTGCTGACCCTGGATCCCACCCCTGCTCCTGGAGTGACTTGGGTGGGGTGTGCTGAGGAGCTTCAGGCTGGAGGCCGAGGTGCTTCCCACCAGTTTCCTGGGCATATGGGGGCTGGCTGCTCTCTCCCCTGCTGCCTCTCCAGGTTGGAGATGTCATGGAGACACGTCCACTATCGTGTTTAACGGGAGCAAAAGGTCCTGGGGTTGGTGGTCTCCGAAACCCTGCCCATTGCGTGCTAGGTCCCTGCCCTCTGCTCTCGGATACCAGCGAGTTTCCAGTTCTTGGGAGGTGAACAGCCTCAGGGAGGCCCTTCCTGCTCCCCAGTTAGATGCGATCAGATGATCAGAAGAATGGAGAAGGAGATGGAAACGGGCAGGTCGGCGGCCCGAGTCCTCCTCCCTGGGGGGAAGGTTCATCCTTGCCCTCGGGCCCCTCCAGAGATCTGAGACAGCCTGGAGGCCTGTGGAGTCGCTGGCACCCACAGGGTCTCTGAGCACTGTGTGTGGGTGCTGCAGGACACAGGCCCACCGGCCGGCCATGCCTGGGGGCGCTCCTGGGGTCTTTTAGGCACAGAACCCTCACTTGAGTCTTTGTCCCCGAGCTATCTGGTGAGTTCCCCAGGGGAGGGTCAAGCCCAGCAAGGGACAGAATCGGAGGGCCCAGGAGGCCTCTGGGAAGGAAACCCCCTGCCCCCCGGCCCCTCATGCCTGCTGACCCTCCCTCCCACAGTGATCGCCCCCAGCCGGCCCTGGGCCCGCGTGGAGCAGTATGAGGTGGTGGTGCCGCGGCGTCTGCCGGGACCCCGAGTCCGCCGAGCTCTGCCCTCCAGCTTGGTGAGTCTAAGCTGGCCTGGGGAGGGTCCCTGGCTGGCCCCTGAGCCTGTTTCTGTGAAAGGAGCTTTAGCTTATGGGAAGTGGTGAGAGGCCAGGTGAGCGTCTGGGGCTGCCCTGTACAGCTCTAGCCCCCTGGGGCCCATCTCCGTTCCTCCCTCCAGCGCTGCCTGGGGTCTCACGGCCTCCTCATTCCTTCAGGAACTCTATGGGCCCCTGGAAGGGAGCAGGGGCAGGTTGTGCTGGCCCCGGGCCCCTCCCCAGTTTCCCTTGGCAAGGCTGATAAGCCAAATTCCTCTTTGAGAAGTGACGCTGGCTCACCGCAGAGTTGACACACCTTCCTGTGTATGGGGGGGCCTGGCGGGGGTTTCCCGGGGCTAGGAACTGAGAACGGCCCCCCTCCCCGACTGGGGCTGCCCGAGGGTGATTCCTGAAACCTGAGTGGGTGGGTATGCACACATGTGCACTGCATGCATGTGTGTGCATGTTTCCAGGGAGGGCAGTACTGGCCCCAGCCCTGTCCTTACCTCAGCATCCAGGGAACCTAATACTGACCTGCCTGCTGCCCTGGGCTCATCCAGCCGGTGGCACAGCTAAGGCTGTCCCAGGGCTCAGCAGGCCAAGTCCCAGCCTGCATACGGGGGCTGGAGACGCAGTGGTTGAGGAGGAGGCTCTGCAGGCACCACCAGGTCCGGCGGCTGCTGGGAGGGACGGGTCCTGGAGGCAGGCAGCTGTCGCTGGAGGGGCCTGTGCGTGCTATCCCCGCCGCCCACCTCCTTTGCTGCCTGGCCCAGGCTGTGTCTCCCCAACCCTATGCTTTCTCGGGGAAGGGGCATTGTCGTTACCCATGCATGGTCAGATGGGGCAACTGAGGCCTGGGAGGACTGAGGAGCACTGTGTCCTTCCTGTCCACCCAAGTGCTGGGCTCCTCCGGTCGCCTTCAGCACAGCCCCGCCCCCTACCCTCCACCCTCCAACCCCCGCCCCCACCCTCCACCCTCCACCATCTAACCGCCACCCTCCAACCCCCACCCCCCGCCCCCACCCTCCGCCCTCCGCCCCCCACCCTCCATCCTCCACCTTCCACCCCCACCCTCCACCTTCCACCCACTACCCCCTGCCCCCTACCCTCCACCCTCCACCCTCTACCCTGCCTGAGGCTGTGGACCCTCCAGGATGGATCCTTGACCTGGGGCTGGAGGCCGGCACCCCTTCCCCCCAAGCTGAGCTTCTCTGGCCCCCAGGATGGAGGTGGGCACAGCCCGGGCAGGCTGCTCACCCGGGACCCTTCCCTCCTCGCTCAGGGCCTGCACCCAGAGAGGGTGAGCTATGTCCTTGGGGCCACAGGGCACAACTTCACCCTGCACCTGCGGAAGAACAGGTGAGTGGGTCTCGGGTCGGCCTCCCTGCCTGGGCCTGGCTCCAGCACACTGGTGTCCCCGGCGTCCAGCCTCTGGGCCAGCCTCTTCACCAAGGGGGCCGAGGCAGCCACAGCACTTCTTTTCCAGGGACCTGCTGGGCTCCGGCTACACGGAGACCTACACGGCTGCCAATGGCTCCGAGGTGACGGAGCAGCCTCGAGGGCAGGTACGGGTCAGGTGGAGCAGCTGGGCAGGCAGGTAGGGGCTGGGCGGCCCTCCCCGAGCCTGTGGGGCCGTGGGGGCACAGCCTGTGGACCCCTCTCCTGCTTCCCCGCAGGACCACTGCTTCTACCAGGGCCACGTGGAGGGGCACCCGGACTCAGCCGCCAGCCTCAGCACCTGTGCCGGCCTCAGGTGGGTGCGGCGGACGAACGCCAGGGCTCCCGCAGGTGGAGAGGAAGGCCTAAGCCTGGGGCGGGGCTGGGGAAGGGAGGCAGGGAGGGTGCCTCCTTCTCCCACTCAGGCCTTCACTGTCTTGCAGAGGGGTCTGCTCAGGGGACCCCAAGCCCAAGAGACTCACCCTCCTGTACCCTGGGGCCTGAAGTCACCTGCTGGGGGGCTGCTGGTGGCAGGGTAGGAGGAGCTGTAGGCAGCAAACCGGAGCCTCTGGTCCTTCAGGGCAGGACCAGGCCACTCTGAAGCCCACGGCACACCCGGCTCCCACTCCCCTCAGGGGTTTCTTCCAGGTGGGCTCAGACTTGCACCTGATCGAGCCCTTGGATGAAGGTGGCGAGGGCGGGCGGCACGCCGTGTACCAGGCCGAGCACCTGCTGCAGACGGCCGGGACCTGCGGGGTCAGCGACGACAGCCTGGGCAGCCTCCTGGGGCCCCGGACGGCAGCTGTCTTCAGGCCTCGGCCCGGGGTGAGCACCCTCGTCTCCCGTGTTTGGCTGGTCCTGCCGGTGTCCGCTTGCCTGGCCTGTGAGTCCTCCTGGCTCCCCATGCACTGGGTGCTGCCCATCGTCTGCAGCCTGGAGCAGGCCTGGCCACGCTCCCCCAGCACTGGACAGGGGCTGGACAGTGGCTCCAGGTCCCTGAGGGAGGGTCCAGGCCCTGGGGCTGGGAAGGCTGACTGGCTTCTTGTGGCTGTTCTGTTCCCCAGGGCTCTGTGCCATCCCGAGAGACCCGCTACGTGGAGCTGTATGTGGTCGTGGACAATGCAGAGGTGCGCTGGGGGCGGGGAAGGTGGGAGAGCAGCCGGCGGGGGGGCATGGGGGGTGTGTGGGCTCCAGCCTGAGGGTCTCGTGTCCCCAGTTCCAGATGCTGGGGAGCGAAGCAGCCGTGCGCCATCGGGTGCTGGAGGTGGTGAACCACGTGGACAAGGTGGGCAGCAGTCCTGGCTGCAGAGGTGCTGGAGCCCCTGGCGGGAGGTGGGGGGGTGTTGCCACGGGGTTCATTCCACCTGCTCCAGCTCTGCCTGGCACCTGTGCCTGGCCCCACCTCGCAGTGGGACAGGTGCATCCTCCGCCACCCACCCTCCCTGCTGCACCTTCCGCTACCCTGCCTGACCCCCAGGACTCCACCACCTCTCCAGCTATATCAGAAACTCAACTTCCGTGTGGTCCTGGTGGGCCTGGAGATTTGGAATAGTCAGGACAGGTTCCACGTCAGCCCCAACCCCAATGACACACTGGAGAACCTCCTGGCCTGGCAGGCGCGGCAACTGACACGGCGGCACCTGCATGACAATGTGCAGTTCATCACGTGAGCTGGCAGAGCGGGCAGGGTGGGGAGGGCTGGGGGGGAGGGTGGGCAGGGTGGGGAGGGCTGGGGAGGGAGGGCGGGCAGGGCTGGGGTGGAAGGGAGAGCAGGGCTGGGGTGGGAGGGAAGTGGGGAGGGAGCCACGTCCAGGGCATCTGTGTCACTCCCACTTCCAGGGGCGTCGACTTCACCGGGACCACCGTGGGGTTTGCCAGAGTGTCTGCCATGTGCTCCCACAGCTCAGGGGCTGTGAACCAGGTGAGGGGGCTCCTGCTCGGCTTTGCCAGGCCGAGGCCAGAGCTGGATAGGGGAGGGGAAGCCTGGGTCTAGGATTCTGGAGCGGGCCACCTCCCCTCAGGCCAGGTTTAATGCCTGATTTTATGTTTTAAGGTGGTGGTGGCGGGAAGCTGTGCCAAGTCCTGGGCCCTGGGGGGGTGAGGGTGGCAGGCGTGGGGAGTTGGCCACATGGTTCCTGAGAGCACAGACCCTCCTGCAGGACCACAGCAGGAACCCCGTGGGTGTGGCCTGCACCATGGCCCATGAGATGGGCCACAACCTGGGCATGGACCACGATGAGAACGTCCAGGGCTGCCGCTGCCGGGAACACTCCGAGGCCGGCCGCTGCATCATGGCAGGCAGCATTGGGTGAGGCGGCCAGGCCCTGCAGAGCCAGCGTATGCTGGAGGTGCGAGGTGGGTGGGGAAGGGGCTGGGCTGCCTCCCCCAGTGCTACCCCGTCTCCCCAGCTCCAGTTTCCCCAGGATGTTCAGTGACTGCAGCCAGGCCTACCTGGAGAGCTTTTTGGAGCGGCCGCAGTCAGCCTGCCTCGCCAACGCCCCTGACCTCAGCCACCTGGTGGGCGGCCCTGTGTGCGGGAACCTGTTTGTGGAGCGTGGGGAGCAGTGCGACTGCGGCCCCCCCGAGGTGCGTCCATGCCCCACACCTGCTCCCGTCAGCATGGGGTGCCACAACTTCTGTCCCTTCAGGTCAGGATGACCACTGCACAGCCACACGTGGAACTTGGGGCTCCATTGGTGTCCAAAGTGGTCACAGGGAGGGAGTGGCTGCAGGGCACCCCAGTGGTCGGGGGGCACCCCAGTGGTCGGGAGGCAGCCAGGTCCGCCCTGGAGCCTGGCCCGTCCCCAGTGCAGCCTGCCAAGGCCTTTGCCGTCGCCCCAGGACTGCCGGAACCGCTGCTGCAACTCCACCACCTGCCAGCTGGCTGAGGGGGCCCAGTGTGCACACGGTACCTGCTGCCAGGAGTGCAGGGTGAGTGTAGCCTCCCACCAGGGACCTCCAGAGCCCATGGCTGGCAGGTGGGAAGGGACCCTGGGGCGCCAGGGACCAGGCAGCTTGCGTGGACCTGTCCCCATGGTGAGCTGTTCTCTGCTGGGCCAGGTGAAGCCAGCTGGTGAGCCGTGCCGTCCCAAGAAGGATACGTGTGACCTCGAGGAGTTCTGTGACGGCCGGCACCCTGAGTGCCCCGAAGACGCCTTCCAGGAGAACGGCACGCCCTGCTTCGGGGGCTACTGCTACAACGGGACCTGCCCCACGCTGGCCCAGCAGTGCCAGGCCTTCTGGGGGCCAGGTGAAGTGGGCACAGAGCTGGCCCGGCAGGGTGGCTGCAGGCCTTGCCAGGGCTAACCTGCTCCTGGTCCTGCAGGTGGGCAAGCTGCCGAGGAGTCCTGCTTCTCCTACGACATCCTACCAGGCTGCAAGACCAGCCGGTACAGGTGAGCTTCTGAGACCAGATTCCCCTGGGCCCAGGACATGTGATGTTCCCACAGCAGGTCAGCCCCAGAAGGGCCTCCACAAAGGAGTTCTGCTCCCATGAGGGTCTGCCCTGGACCCGTGGACCCCAGGCTCAAGCGCACCGTGTTGTGGGAGGGGGGTGGGTCACTGTGGCCCCAGCCTACTGGGCCCCCCAGCATGTGCCTGGGCAAGCTGGCCCACGACTTGCCCTCCGTCCACAGGGCTGACATGTGTGGCGTTCTGCAGTGCAAGGGCGGGCAGCAGCCCCTGGGGCGTGGCACCTGCACCCTGAACTTCGTGTGCCATGCGCTCACCACAGAGGATGGCACTGCCTATGAACCAGTGCCCGAGGGCACCCAGTGCGGACCAGAGAAGGTGATTCATGCCCCTGGCTCAGAGGCCGTGCCACCCCCCAGGCATCCCGGGCATGTGCCCCACATGGGTGCAGATGCGTTTCTGAGCTTGGCAGCTGCTTGAGGCTGTGGGAACAGAGTTCTCTCTGCGCTTCTAGTAGAGACTGAAAGGTTGCCGGGGGGTGGGGAGAGACATGGTTCTCAGTTCATCTGATGGCCATCGCCGGCTGCCACATGCCCCAGGAGGGCCACTTCCCAGGGGCTCTGGGGGTAGGCAGCCGGCAGATGGGCTGAAGCACAGCCACCCTGGATGTGGTGACCACAGCCCACCCCCAGCTTACCCCGCAGTTTCAAGGGTCCCCCCAGCTTACCCTGCAGTTTCAAGGGTCCCCCCCAGCTTACCCCGCAGTTTCAAGGGTTCCCCCCAGCTTACCCCGCAGTTTCAAGGGTCCCCCCAGCCTACCCAGCAGTTTCAAGGGTCCCCGCCAGCTTACCCCGTGGTTTCAAGGGTCCCCCCCAGCTTACCCCGTGGTTTCAAGGGTCCCCGCCAGCTTACCCTGTGGTTCCAAGGGTCCCCGCCAGCTTACCCCGTGGTTTCAAGGGACACTGGCAGGGCAGGGGTCCAGAGTGGCTGCCTGAGAGACGCCTCCTACCCCCAGATTTGCTGGAAAGGATGTTGCCAGGACTTACACGTTTACAGATCCAGAAACTGCTCTGCCCAGTGCCACAACCACGGGGTATGTGTGGCCTCTTGGGACAGGGCCGCTGCACAGAGGCTGCCGCTCTGAGGGAGCCGGTGCCGCTCTGGACACAGGAGCCTGAGGCTGGGGGAGCCCAGCGTGTCCTGTCCGTGGGGGTCTCTGTGGAGCCCCTGTCGGCTGAGGCCCGGCTTGGGCGGCCTCCGTGGATGGAACCTGCGTGGTCACCGGGCAGTGGGCAGGGGCTACATGGAGAGGCCTCGCCGTCGGTGCACGTGGGTGGGGACCAAGGGGCCCTCCGGGGTGGGGCTGGCCCGGGGCCCTCATGCTGGAGGCACGGCCCCAACGGCACCTTGGGATCCACGCCAGGATTGGCCCTGAGCCCAGCCGTCCCCGCAGGTGTGCAACCACAAGCAGGAGTGCCACTGCCACGCGGGCTGGGCCCCACCCCACTGCGCGAAGCTGCTGATGGAGGTGCACGCAGGTAGGCCTCCCTGGCCAGCGCGGGTGGGGCTGAGGTCCAAGCTCAGAGGGCCCAAACAGAACCCAGGCAGAAGCCGCGGGCCCGGGAAGCTGGTGGTGTTCACGGTGCCAGTTTGCTACCACAGGTGTCGACACACAGGTGTGAGACAGGCAGAGCCTGTCTGCCCTCAGGCTGATGTGAGGAGGGGAGAGCCCTGTCCCAGAGGGAGGCAGTGGCCGAGGGCAGGGCACGGCGATGAGCTGAGACTCCAGTGTCCTCAGCCTGTGTCTTCCAGCCCCTCCTCGGCCCGGGGCCCTGAGGCCACCCAGCATTTCCTCCCTGGCGGCCACTGAGCACATGGTCGTCCAGAGCATCAGGCCTCAAAGGCACAGCCGTGCCCATAGCACTGTGGCCCAGGGCCACCCTGCCAAGCTCTCCAACCTGTCACTGGTGAGCTGGGAGTGCCGGTGTAAGGTACCGGGTCCTCCCTGAGGGGTCCACAGGGCACGGCCTGGGGGTGCTGAGAAAGGCTGTGTCTGGGAACCTCCCTGGCTCCTGCCTGAGGTCGCGGCCTGCCTGCCTGATGTGGGGCCGTGTGTCCCACAGCGTCCGGGAGCCTCCCCGTCTTCGTGGTGGTGGTTCTGGTGCTCCTGGCAGTTGTGCTGGTCACCCTGGCAGGCATCATCGTCTACCGCAAAGCCGGGAGCCGCATCCTGAGCAGGTGAGGGTGGCGGGGGCTGTGACGGAGGGTGGCGGGGGCTGTGACGGAGGGTGGCGGGGGCTGTGACGGAGGACGGTGAGTGCTTCCCATGCTCAGCTGCCGGAGGAAGGAGCACGGTGGACGGCACGGACACCCAGGCTCCTCTGTGCCCCGATGTCGTGACGCCCCCCAGCTTGGGCTGAGTTTGAAGGGCCTTCCTGGCTCCACTCGGTCGGTGCCACTCTGGACTCCGCCTTCCCCCGGGCATGGTTTTGGTGGCAGGTTGGGCTTGGAGCAAATCCAGAGAGGCCCGGTGCGGTTCCCCATATCCTGACCCAGCCCCGTGAGCACCCGCCAGTTTCTTGCTGAGCCCTGCTCTAGGGACCTGGACCCCCACACAGCAGGAGACCCCCACGCAGCAGGACACACTGGCCCTACAGCCTCCAAGCATCTCCTGCCCACCTGACTGGGGCCCCCAGGACATGGAGGGTATCCCTGCCTCTTCAGGGTCCGCCCCGTCTCCTGGTCCTGTCTGTCTCTCATGGCCGCGTCCTCTCACCCTGAAGCCTCTCGGGTCGGCTGGAGCTGAGAGGGACAGACTCAGGGTATGGTGCTGGAGCCCCATGGCCGGACACTGACCACGCGTCCTGTGCTTCCTCCCCAGGAACGTGGCTCCCAAGACCACCATGGGGCGTTCCAACCCCCTGTTCCACCAGGCTGCCAGCCGCATGCCGGCCAAGGGCGGGGCTCCGGCCCCATCCAGGGGCCCCCAAGAGCTGGTCCCCACCATCCACCCGGGCCAGCCCGCCGGACACCCGGCCTCGGTGGCTCTGAAGAGGCCGCCCCCTGCTGTAAGCACCACCCCTGCCAGGTTCATGAGGCTGAAAGCAGTGCCCAGCCCCCATCCTGCGACCCCAAGTGCAGCCCAAGGCCAGCAGAGCCCTTTCATTAAATTCACGCATGAGCCGGCGGTGGCCCCGAGCCCAGAGCAGCTGCCGTGGTCACCCTGCTGGGAACACCGAGGCTTTGGGAGTGAGCACTTCCCAGACCCTTTTGAGCCATGACAGAATCTGAGCTTGAACTTAAACTTGGGGCTCCGAGGCCAGGGAAGCTTCCTGGCCTCAACAGAGCCCATCTGAGGACAGTGTCGAGACGCAAATGCTCTCTGGCCCCCAGCTGGGGATCACACGGCTGAGGGGAGGAATGGGGTGGGGCCTCTCATCTGGGGTGGGGCCCTATGGGCCGCGCAGACCCCTCCAGCACACACAGGAGGCAGGAACCTCAGATCCTGGAGCTGGGGGTGCTGGAGGGGCACGGGGTGCTGGAGGGGCACGGGGTGCGGTCCCAGCTGTGACCCAGGCTCTCGGCCCTGTCTCTTCCAGCCTCCGGTCACTGTGTCCAGCCCACCCTTCCCAGTTCCTGTCTACACCCGGCAGGCACCAAAGCAGGTAAGCGGTGGTGATTGGGCAGACAAGCCGTCTGAGGGTGTCCAGGCCTTCCCGATGGGATTGGGGTCTGTGCACTGCACTGGGGGCCAGGGATCCCCAGGTGGCCCCCGCTATACACAGATGGCTGGTTAGCCCAGCCTTGTGAGGACATCAGAGCAAAAGGCAGGTCAGCAAGGCCACGGGAAGGCAGGAGCTCAGTTCTGCCCTGCGTTGGAGCTGGTTTGGGGGCCCTGGCTCCTTCTCCTTCCACTCAGACCGGCTCCACCCACCAAGCCCCTCCCAGAGCTGAAGCTGTGGCAGAGAAGAGGACTCCCTGGGGCCCTGCAGGACAGATGGCTGGCGGGGCTCAGGGCAGGGACACGTTCTGCCCTTCCCTTGGGTTTGGGGGCTTTGGGGGTTTCAAAAAGATCTCTGAAAACCCGAATCACTGGAGCCCTGGCATGCTGAGGGTTAACTCCCAGGCCTCTGTGTCCCCCCAGGGTTGGGGTCCTGTCCCTGCACCCTGGCTCCCACCTCTGGGCTAACCTTGGAGCCCTTTTTGGACCCCGTGGGGGCAGCTCATTGGCCTCAGCCCTGGGGAACCACTCTGGCGGTGGGTGGAGAAGGAACCTTGAGCTCCCTTCCTGGGGCCACTGACTCAGCTGGACATTGTGAGCAGCCTCTGTCCTCAGAGAGGGCAGGACGGTGGTGGGCAGGCTGGGGCTGGGGAGGGCAGGACGGTGGTGGGCAGGCTGGGGCTGGGGAGGGCAGGACGGTGGTGGGCAGGCTGGGCCTGGGGAGGTGCCTGTGTGAAGAGGTCCCATGGTGCATCTCCGGGGACCCCTCCACAGAGGTTCCTGGTCAGCCCTAGGACTAGGACTGGGCTGTGCAGGGAAGACCTGGGGCAGGAGAGCCCCTGCCCTCTGGGTAGAGGCTTTTTTTGTTAACATTAACAAATTTTAGACTTACAGAAAAGTTGCAAAAATAGCCTAGAGAATCCTGCATGCCCTTCGCCCGGCCTGCTCCCATGTGGCCAGAGTGTGGGCGCACAGCTGAGGCGCCACGTATGGCCACGGTGTGGATGTGCAGCCGAGGTGCCACGTATGGCCACGGTGTGGGTGCACAGCCGAGGTGCCACATCACCGGTGCAACCCAGTCAGTACCACCCGCTCCCTCTGGATGCCCTTCTCCGGCCATGGTCCCCCCAGTCACTCAGCCCCCGGCCCCTCTGCCTTGCCTCAGCTTGCACTTTGGAAGTGTGGCCAGCAGTGTTTTCAGAGTCCCTCAGCCTGGGTTTGTCCCATCTTTCCTCGTGTGGATGAGCGCCGTGCACTGCTGGCGGGGGCAGCACTGGACACATCCTTCCCGGGGCACAGCCCAGGCCTGGCGCACATGCAGCTTTGGTCATGGGTGATGTTGACACAGTGCCTAGCTGGAGCAGCGTCCACAGATTTTCCCTTAGAAAGCCCCATCTTCTTTTTATAGTTAGCAGATGCCTTGGGGAGATACCTTGAGACTCTTTGAACCTTAAGCTTGGACCCACTGGTTTTGGCATCCATTGGTGAATATTGGCAGCAACAGTTGTTCTGTGCTGTTTGCCTAATAGTGATTTTCTCTCTCTCTTTTTTTTTGAGATGGAGTCTTGCTCTGTCGCCCAGGCTGGAGTGCAGTGGCGCAATCTCAGCTTACTGCAAGCTCCGCCTCTCAGGTTCACGCCATTCTCCTGCCTCAGCCTCCCAATGTAGCTGAGACCACAGGCGCCCGCCACCACACCTGGCTAAATTTTTGTATTTTTTTTTTGTAGAGACAGGGTTTCACTGTGTTAGCCAAGATGGTCTTGATCTCTTGACCTCGTAATCTGCCCGCCTTGGCCTCCCAAAGTGCTGGGATTACAGACGTGAGCCACCGCGCCTGGTCCTAATAGTGATTGTCTATTTCTCTCTTTCCTTTTTAAGTTTTTATTTGAACTAACTTCAGACTTGTACATGAGTTGCAGAAATAGTCCTAGAAGGGGTCTGGACAGGCAAAACGGGCCTGGAGGGGGCAGAGAGGTTTCTGGCCAAGGAAGTGATGGTCACCAGGCATGGCGGTAGATGGGGCAGAGGCTGCAGCAGGAACAGGCGTGGCGGTAGATGGGGCAGAGGCTGCAGCAGGAACAGGCGTGGCGGTAGATGGGGCAGAGGCTGCAGCAGGAACAGCAGGAGCCGGGCATGGCAGTAGATGGGGCAAAGGCTGCGGCAGGACTGTGCAGGAGGGAAGTCACGCACTCTTCACTCTCACGGGCCTCCCCTGGCTGCTCAGTAGCGTCCTTTGGAAGCTGCTGAAAACTGCAAATGCTCAGCCCACCCAGGCTCTGTGTGACACAGCCAGGAGTGAGCTCCACGGCTCTGTGTGGTAGACATCTAGCCTCCCTACCCTGGGAAAGCTGAAATGCAAAGAAACAGGTGTTTTAGTAGCTAATTATTGGCCTTTGAGCTTCCAAAACCCCACATTCCATCAGTTTATAGAGCTCTTCAGGCCGGGCGCAGTGGCTCATGCCTGTAATCCCAGCACTTTGGGAGGCTGGAGCGGGAGGATCACTTGAGCCCAGGAGTTCAAGACCAGCCTGGGCAACATAGGGAGACCCTGTCTCTACAAAAAATAAAAAACTAGCTGGGTGTGGTGGCTCGTGCCTGTTGTCCCAGCTACTCAGGAGGCTGAGGCAGGAGGATCACTTGAACCCAGGAAGAGGAAGCTGCAATGAGCCAACATCATGCCACTGCACTCCAGCTTGGGCGACAGAGGGAGACCCTGACTCAAAAAAAAAGAAAAGGAAAAAAGCTCTTCGAGGGTAATATGGGGGTTGGTTAGGGGATGTGGAAGGTGTGGCCGGAGCTGGACTGGGCAGGTGGGCCTAGGATGGCATTCTGCCACTGATGGGCTTTATTCTGTGGGCAGTGGCAGCCAGGAGGGTTTTTCTGTAGCAAGCTCAGTGGGGGCGGAGCCTGCAGGCCCCCTGGGGGTCAGAGCAAGTCCTGTGGGGAGCTTCGTTCCAGGTCCAGGGAAGGTGATGTCCAGGCTAGGGCCGGGACTGCCTGGGGGACCCACGTCAGCTGTGTCTGTTTCCCTCCCAGGTCATCAAGCCGACGTTCGCGCCCCCAGTGCCCCCAGTCAAACCGGGGGCTGGTGCGGCCAACCCTGGTCCAGCTGAGGTGAGGCCCCAGCACACACCAGTCGGAGTCCACTGTGCAACGGACAGCACAGCCTCCCCACGGGGCTGATGGTGCCACGGCCTCCCCACCAGGCTGACGGTGGCACTGCCCTGGAGGGCGGGGTTTTTTTCTGATTATCTGTGGATAAACTTGGGTGACTGTTTGAAAGAAAAGGGAAAGGCATTGGCAGTTGGGTATACTGTGGCATCTGTGCTGTGATCAAGGGACTTCTCAGCAGACGCTGACCCCGGCTGTCAGTGGTGCCTGACTTTCCCCCAGCAACCGCAGGGAGGAGAGTCTGTCCTCTGTCAGCCATATATACTGCTACTGCCACACGTGCCATTGTGTGGATGAGCCGCGTTGTTGGTGGATGAACCAAGAATCCACATTTTAAGAAATGTTAAAGGATGTAAAATTTAGTTGTACCCTTTATATGCCTTTTACAGCAGGTAGTTTTTCAACATCAGTTATCTTTTCCTCCTCCCAGGGTGCTGTTGGCCCAAAAGTTGCCCTGAAGCCCCCCATCCAGAGGAAGCAAGGGGCCGGAGCTCCCACAGCACCCTAGGGGGGTACCTGTGCCTGTGTGGAAATTTGGAGAAGTTGCAGCGGAGAAGCCATGCCTTCCAGCATTCCAGGGTCCAGCTAGCACCGCTCAGCCCTGGACCCTGACTTTACAGGCTCAGCTGCTGTTGTGACCTCAGGAATGCCTCTACCTGAGAGGCGCCTGCTGTCCATGCCCTCAGCCACTTCCTTCTCCCCGCCTTGGCCACGCGTAGCCCCAGCTGTCTGCAGGCACAAGGCTGGGATGAGCTGTGTGCCTGTGGGTGCATGTGTGTGTACGTGTCTCCAGGTGGCCACTGGTCTCCCCCATGTTCAGGAGGCCACATACACAGCCCCTCCCGGCCACACCTGCCCCTGCTCTGGGGCCTGCTGAGCCGGCTGCCCTGGGCACCCGGTTCCAGGCAGTGCAGACGTGGGGCATCCCCAGAAAGACTCCATCCCAGGACCAGGTTCCCCTGCGTGCTCTTCGAGAGGGTGTCAGTGAGCGGACTGCACCCCAGGCTCCCGACTCCAGGTCCCCTGATCTTGCAGCTTGTTTCCCATGGGATTCAAGCGGGACAGCCCCCCAGCTTTGTGTGTGTTTAAGCTTAGGAACCGCCTTTATGGAAAGGGTTACGTGGGAGAGTCAGCTGTCTTGTCTGGTTTTCTTGAGACCTCAGATGTGTATTCAGCAGGGCTGAAAGCTTTTATTCTTTAATAATGAGAAATGTATATTTTACTAATAAATTATTGACCGAGTTCTGTAGATTCTTGTTAGATCAACGGGGAAGGGTGGCGGGTTTCAGTTCACGAGATACAAGGGTCGGCGCTTGGTAAAATGCAGACTGCGAATAGATGAGGTCAAGCCACCTTCCTTTCTCCCTGGATTTCTCAGGCCCTCCCCAGCATAACTGCAGTCCCGCCCCTCCCGCGGGCAGACGGTCCGATCCAGGAACCCACGCCCAAGGCCCCAAGGCGACTCGCCACCGCCACCCCCGCCCCGCCCCGCCCCGCCCCGCCCCGCCCCGCCCCGCCCCGCCCCGTCTCGCCCCGCCCCGTCTCGCCCCGCCCCGTCTCCCGGCAACGGCCCCGCCGTTGCCCCGCCCATTCCGTCTCGTTTCCCGGCAACGGCCCCGCCTCTTCCGGCCCCATCCCCCTGTCCGGGCCACGGCCCCGCACGCCCCCTGCCATGACGGGCTCGCCCCCGGCCCTGCGCGGCCTCCACGCCTGGCTGGACGCGCTCCCGCTCAGCCACCCACGCGCTGCCTGGCCCGGGACCTCAGCGACCGCGGTGGGCGCGTGAGCGAAGTCGTGGAGTCCGAGGGGCCCCCGCGGCCGGGGCCTGCGCCCTCGGCCCAAGAGAAGCGGCGAATGGCCCGCGGCGCCCCTCCCGGCTGCTCGCTGACCCCCGCCAGAGTCTGGGGCTGCGAACCCCGCTTCGCCTTTGCTGCATCCGACTCAGCCTTTAAGATCTGCAGTGTCGGACTCCAGTGTCCGACCACAGGGCAGGGCTCACGGCCCACACGCACCGCAGTACCCAGCCCGATGCGCACGTTCCCTGTGGGCACCTCCTGGGAGCGTCCCCGTGGTGCCAGGCTGGCGCGCTGGCCTCTGAGGAGGTGGCTTCTGCTCTAGGCACCTGGGCAGCAACTCTGAGTGGGCGCCCACGGGGCGGAGGCTGTTAGACGCATCTGGTGCTGCACCGAGGAGGCCTGACATTGGCCATCTGCGTCCCCGGGGCCAAGCCCCCACACCCATGGGTGCTGCCTCCGGGTGGCTCCTCCGAGGCAGAGCCCTGAGCTGATAGCGCCCATTCGTCTCGCAGGCCTGCCACGCCCCCAGCTCCTTTCAGCACGAAGAATGAGAGCGTTCCTGAGGGGACAGGCCACTGCACTTGCAGAGGGTGGGTTCCTGTCTCTCAAGCCCTCCAACCGCCCATACCTCCCTCCCTCCCGGTCTCCCCAGCCTCGGCCGCCCACCCCATTTCCTTGACAGTTGGATTTAAGGCTGGTGTTTGCCTTGTAGTGGGGACCCAGCTGCCGGGCGCCAGAGCACCCAGACCCCGGAGTCCAGCAGCTACTGGAGAACAAGGCGCAGGCGCTGTCCCTTCCGCAGGAGACAGGGTGCAGGCGACCTGGCACCCTTGTTGCCTGGACACCCTGTGGCTGAAGGACTGGGAAACAGGGCCTGTGCCAAGCCTTGCAGAGAGGGCATGGCCTTCGTTTTCTCCAGCCCTCCCCAAAATGCAGACATTTGCTGAGTACCTGTGGGCATCAGCTCTTATCACCTTGGGGTGCTGGCTGGCAAGTCTGCCTGGCTGCCCTCCAGCCACAGCCGAGCCCCTTCTCCCATCCCCAAATGCACAGAAAACAGCCAGAGAGCCAGGGTCCTGGGCAGCACCTGCCCAGCCCAAGACTCCACCTGAGCACTTAGATATGCAGTGCACACCTGGCTCTCTGCACACACCTGGTTCTCAACAGACACCTGGCTCAGTGCACACGCAGCTCTGCAGTGTACATCTGGCTCTCTGCACACCTGGTTCTCGGTGCACACCTGGCTCTCCGTGCACACCTGGTTCTCAGCGCACACCCGGCTCTGTGGTGTAAACCAGGCTTGACAGTCTCTGTGGGCCCAGGCCTGGCTCTGCAGGTGCACATCTGGCTCTTTCACCAGGGGTCTCCAGTTTTCCTGCATGCAGGAAGCCCCTCGCCATACCTGCCTCCCCCAGCTCCAGCCATCAGGACCCTTAAGGGATGCTGGACGGGAGCCCTGGCCCCACATAGACATTCACTCCAGGCCTGCTGGGCAGTGCACGGCCGCATCCGGAAGAATCCCTCTCACCCCAGGCACCTGCCTCAGGCACAGTGGCGATAGGTCTGCTGACTGCCTCCTAAACCTTCCTATACTGGAAGCACAGACCCAGCCAGTCTCCAGCAGCAAACAGCGTGATTTCCACCGGGGAAAAGCTGAGCTGCCTCAAACGACGTTTCCCAGGTGAAGTCCAGGAGTGACGGCCACATATGGGCAGAGCTAGGTGGCAAGGGGCAGGCCTGTGCTCAGCAGACTCAGCCGGACCAGGGCCCCCATGTGGACCCAACGCCACTCGCCGGTCATTCCAACAGTGTCCCTGCTCAGAGCAAACTCCAAAGGGCAGGGTGGCCTCGGCCTGCACGTGAGGAGCACGGTCCAGGGTGCTGGGCCCCTGCAAGAGGACACAGGAGGTGCCTGCTCTTCATGGCCCAGGCCACTCGCTGCCCCTGCTGGGGAGTCTCTGCTGACTCCTCCAGTGCATCCATCTGACCCCATGCTGTGCAACAACTAAGCCAGGGCACTCCGTGGAGTCGCCTTAAACTGCCGCTTGAGCTGCTTTCCCTCTGGGCGTCATAATGCGGCTGTGATTCACGCTGCCACACGTGGACCATGGAGGCCGTGGCCGGGAAGCCAGCAGCTTCACTTCCTGCCACCACTTCCTCTCTGCCAGGCTGCGGTCAGTCTGAAGCCACAAAATGACGTCACTTTCCTGCTTTCTCCAGAAAACAGCTCATCCAGATCTAGGCACCGCTCAGGAGCTGTGATGTCGACATCATTTCCGAGAGCCCCTTGACCCCGAGGCCCCTTGGGCACAGCCTGCACACCTGCCCCACACACTGTCCTGCGTCCTGGGCCCCTGTCTTGAGGTTCTGCCCTCCCCGGTGCCCTTGGGCCAAGGGCTTGGTCCCCTGCGGGGTCTCAGGAAGGAACTTCAGGGCCACAAACCTCAGGAGGGTTTCAAAGCCGCCTCCAGAGGCGAGGCGAAGGCAGCTGAAAGCAGCCGCTTCCTCCCTGAGCCAGAAGGCAAGGCCCCCTCCCCCTGCACGGCCGGCTGCTGCACGGCCCTGCAGGGCGACTGAGGCACAGCCCTCTCCATCCAGTGTCCCTGCAGCGCATAGGCTGAGAGGGTGGCTTCCCAAAGACTGGCCTGGTCAGGTGTGGTCAGCTACCCGGGGCCGCCTGTTCCCAGAGCCCTTCTCGAAGCCAGGCCAGGGCTGCCTCTAGGAAGGGGCCATTCCCAGGGGAGCAGCCCCTCAGTGCCACAGTGGGCTGGGGAGGGCCACGGCAGGTACCAGCCCCCAGGGTCCGCCGCTTCCCCGCTGTCCCGGGGACTCTCGGTCCTGGCTCAGGAGTCCGGGCCATGCTGGGTCATGAACGTGGCAGGCTGCGAGCGGTGCTCCTGGAATCAGGAGCTGGAGACTCAGGTTTTCCTGAGTCACTGCAGTGACCCCTCAGAGACAGGGCTCCCACAGCACAGATTTCAGCAGGCCCTGCAGCTGGGGCTGGGCAGGAAGTGCTGGGGAAGGGCCTGGCCGAGAAGCCCGAGAGCCAACCCAGGCCCAGGCAGCTTCCGTCAGGAGCTGTGGCAGCGCCAGACCCTGCCCTGCCACCCCGGGTGGTGACAGCACAGGCCACCGCTCAGCTCCAGGTGCCCCCACACGCTCATGCACACACAAACAGGGCTGCCTGCCACTTGCGAGGAACCTGCTCTCTCCAGGGACTCAGAAGCAGGCGCCAGGCCAGAGACACCAGAGCCAGAAAGGCAGGTATCAGGAGCCAGAAAGGCAGGTATCAGGAGCCAGCGGGTGCTTGGTGCCCGGAGGCCACACCCCAGACACCCACAGGCAGGGCTGGCTCACCCGCCGGAAGACAGGCCCCGGAGGCCCTCTGCAGGGTCCCCAAGATGACCAGGGCCCTGGCGGCGTGAGGTTGGTGGAGGGTGTTGAAGCCAGGAACCCTGTTGATGGAGTGTGGACCCCATCCTGGCTGGAGGAGACGTTGTCAGGGTGGGGCTGGCCCTTGGGAGGCACCACAACCCCTGTGCATGGTACCCAACTGGGGAGAAGCCACCAGGCAATGCTGGAGTGGGAGCCAGGACCTCAGCGCCAGGTCCCTGCAGCGTCTGCCGTGCCCACCCCAGAGGGTGCTAAATCCTGGCCCCTCCCAGCTCTGGGTGTGTGGTGGGGAGGAGCTGCTTCTCTCCCTCCTCACCCGGCCTTGCCCTCGGCCAGCAAAGACCCCAGAGGAGAATGAGACCCGTGGGAGCTCCCTGGGCTCAGGGGTTCTGAGCGCCCGTGCTGGGACCTTGGACGGCCAAGATGCCGCTTGACTTCTACGTCCTGTCCTCCGGCGCCCGCCTGCACCTGGTCCTCTCCCTGCCCACGCGGCCAGCTAGAAAGCGCGCGCCCTCCAGTGGGAAGGAGAGCAAGGAGTAAAATGTCCTGCCAGGGAGTGGGGAGTGTCAGGAAATTAGGAGGAACTGTCGGGGCTGCGGCACAGGCCCCAGGGCAGAGGAGGGGCGGGGGGAGCCGTGAGAGGCCCGGAGGGAGCAGGGGAGGTGGAGAGGAGCTTTCCCAGGTGGAGCTGGCAGGAAGAGTCCCAGGCCTCCCGGAAGGAGCGCATTTTAGAATTCCAGGACTCGGGAGGAACCCGCAGGATGAGGGCTCCCCTTGGGGGCGGCCAGCACGTTTCTCAGCGGGAAGGTGGATTGGGTGCCCCTCACATCACCTGGCGTTTATTTTTGCATGTGTGAAATATAACAACAATTTTAAGGGGAAAACACCCTAGGGTGCACAAAAGTTGTAAAAATGGGAACAGATGGTCCGAAACTCACTGCTGAATGATGTGCTGTCATGAAATTTACTTCAAAAACCCACCACACAAAGTACGATCTTGGGTAGATGAAGGAGAAAAAAAGTAAAAATGAATTTAAAAATCTCTTAAAGCTTCTGTTTTTTGTTTTTTATTTTTGAGACAGATCTGGCTCTGTTGCCCAGGCTGGAGAGCAGCTCATTGCAGCTGGAGCCATTCTCCCATCTCAGCCTCCGGAGCAGCTGGGGCCACCGGCACGTGCCACCACGCCCAGCTAATTTTTGTATTTTAGTAGAGACGGGGTTTCACCATATTGGCCAGGCTGCTCTCAAACTCCTGACCTCAGGTGATTCGCCCACCTTAGCCTCCCAAAGTGTTGGGATTACAGGCGTCAGCCACTGCGCCTTGCGTAATTCTTTTCATTTTTTGTAGCAATGGCGTCTCACTGTGTTGCCCAGGCTGGTCTTGAACTTCTGGGCTCAAGCGATCCTCCTGCTTCTGCCTCCCACAGTGCTGGGATTACAGGTGTGAGCCACAGTGCCTGGCCAGCTTCTTTAGATCAAGCTGTAAAATAACTTCAAATAGTAAATTAGCAGAGCAGACACAACTGACTGAAATTATTAGCAATGAAAGCACAAAGGAGTAAGCAGGGCAGAGGCCACCCTGAGCACGTCTGGACGAGGAGCTCGCATGGGGAGTCCAGGCTCAGAGCACCCCACAGGTGTGCAGGAACCGGGCTGGACAGGAACTGGCATGATCCACAGTGATTGCCTTTGGTGGCAAAACTTATTTCTTTTCTGCAGTGCTCACATTTCTCCATCATAACAATGTATCGTTTTACAAGCAGGAATAAATGAAAACGATGGCTGTTCAAAGCTTGCTGGAGAGAGGCGGCTGCAAAGCCCTGCTGCTCCCCGTGTTTCTGGAATCTGTTTACAGTTGTATCCGCGCTTCTCACAGACTCTGAGAAGGACACATATGTTTAAAATACACATATAACTTCCTCAAAGAACCACTGAAGGCCAGGCGCGGTGGCTCACGCCTGTAAGCCCAGCACTTCGAGAGGCTGAGGCGGGCGGATCACCTGAGCTCAGGAGTTCAAGACCAGCCTGGGCAACACGGCAAAATCCCGTCTCTACAAAAAATACAAAACTTGGCCCGGCGTGGTGCCTGTAGTCCCCTCTACTTGGGAGGCTGAGGTGGGAGGATCGCTTGAGCCTGGGAGGTGGAGGCTGCAGTGAGTCGAGATTGTACCCCTGTACTCCAGCCTGGGCCACAGTGAGACCCTGAAATAAAGAAAAGCTGTGGGCCGGGCGCGGTGGCTCACGCTTGTAATCCCAGCACTTTGGGAGGCCGAGGCGGGCGGATCACAAGGTCAGGAGATCGAGACCACGGTGAAACCCCGTCTCTACTAAAAATACAAAAAAAAAAATTAGCCGGGCGTGATGGCGGGCGCCTGTAGTCCCAGCTACTCGGAGAGGCTGAGGCAGGAGAATGTCATGAACCCGGGAGGCGGAGCTTGCAGTGAGCCGAGACTGCGCCACTGCACTCCAGCCTGGGCGACAGAGCGAGACTCTGTCTCAAAAAAAAAAAAAAAAAAAAATAGCTGTGGATGTGGCTGAATCGTGTGCACCACTGAACCCCAGCGCGGGGGCCTCACCCACCATCCATGCGACGCCCTCGCCAGGAAAAACAGAGCCATGTGACCGGGGAGGGTTGATGGGGGTGTCCAGAAGCCAGAGTGCCCTGGCAGGGTGGTCCCCACCCCATCTGTCCCTGGGGGTCTTCGTCTCCTTCTGTGCTGAACTCCACCCTCCGACAGCTCCCCATGGCTGCCCAAGGAGGGGTGGCGGGGTGTCAAGGAGGGTGGGCGGCGGGACCACGGGACAGAGGGGCTGTGCATCCTGGGTAATCCCACCCTCGCCCTGGGTGGCCACCAAGTGGTGCCGGCAGCTGGACCTGGGTGTGGAGTGTGGAGCCGAGTTCACCTGCCTTTTTGTGGCTCCCAGAGGAACACACAGAGACCCAACTGAGGCCAGCCTAACTGGGGCTGCTGAGGGTCAGCCCCAGCATCGGCTCAGGGCACCAAGGACCCAAGGAGATTGAGCAGGGGCTGCAGCCGCTAAGCGGGGGTTGGAGGTGGCAGAGCCCTCCTCAGCCTGGGGGAGCTCAGCCCTGTCCTCAGTGAGAAAGACCCCCGGCCCCCGGGAGTGGACAGCAGTGACCGCACAGGGGCCTGAGACCCGGGGCTGGGACCTGGGCTGAGTGTGGGGTCCAGACCCAGGTGGTAGAGAAAGGGGTGGGCTCTGCAAGTGAGTGTGTGTGCATGTGAGTGTGTGTGCAAGTGAGTGTGTAGTGCTGTACGCATCATGTGACGTGTGTATGTGTGTGGTGTGTGTCTACATGTGGTGTGGTGTGTGGGGTATGTATATATGTCGTGTGTACATGTGTGGTGTGTGGGGTGTGTATATATATGTGGTGTGTACCTGTGGGGTGAGGGGTGTGTATATATGTGTAGTGTGTACATGTGTGGTGTGTGTGTTGGGTGGCATGTGTGCACGTGAGACATAGGGGGTCCAGCCCGGTGGCCCCAGCTCCTGGCCAGGCGCTCCCAGGGGACAAAGGCTCCTGAACAAAGTGGCTTTGGCCCTTTCCGCCCGCCGTGACCTTGGAGGGCAGAAGAAAGTTCTCATGGCCCAGCGAGTGCTCCTGATATGTGGGTGTGCACAGGAGAAGAGAAAGAAAATATCAAGAAGCCGTGATTATCTCCTCTGAGGGAGTCACAGACACGCATCCTTGAAACGCCGGCCCTGAGCTTGGGGCAGGGCTCTCCCAGGGCCGGGGATTAACTCTTTGCCTCCCTCTCCCACCGGGGCTGGGGGCTGCCTACGGTGGCTCAGCTGAGCCCCTGGCCCACCAGCCCCCTGAGACCATCCCAGACCCTGCCAGGGGCCAGACAGTGATCAGCCTCTGGGCGCAGGCCCAGCCCTCCGTCTCCCCTACAGCCGGCCTGGAACACAGACTCCAGGGCCTGGCCTGCAAGGGGACATTCCATGGGGGCCCAGGGCCTCAGAAGCCTCAGGGCCTGGTCACCAGCTGCACTGCCCTCCACACATGATCTGGAGCAGCCCCAACACGCCTCAGGTCCTCAGTCTGACCTGGATCCCGGGAGCCCCCAAAGACAGACGAACTGACCTGGGTCCTGGTCATTGCTCCAAGCTCACGTCCTCTCCATAAACTTGGTGTGGGGCCACCAGATGTAGCAAGTAAAAATTCAGGACACACAGTTAATTCAAATTTCAGCAAAACAATGAAAACTTAGTGTGAATGCGTCCTAAATATTTCATGGGACATATTTATCCTAAGAAATGGTCAGTGTTCTTCTGAGACGCAGATCTGACCCTGTGCCCCGTGTTATTCTGACCAGGGCATCCTGGGGTCAGCTGACCACTACAGAGCGGGCACCCCCACGGCTCCGCCGCACAGCCCCAAGTTTTATTTCTATTTTATTTATTTTTTGTGGAATGAACAGTCTCAAGCGTACAAGCCCAGGGTTCTAGCAAATGCGCCCAGCGTGTAACCACCTGCTCCTCAGGCCACGGAACATTCTACCGGGGGCCCTGTCACCCCATGTGGTTTGACCTGCTCTGGGGAGGCCCGAGAACCTGTGTATCTGCTTCTTTTTTGTACAGTCGTCACGATTTTTTATCCATTTCTCTGTGGATGAAGGGGACTTGGGGACTTGGAGTGGTTCCTGTTTGAAGACCTTCTCCTTCTCCTTCTCCTTCTCTTTCTCTTCTTTTTCTTCTTTTTTTTTTTTTTTTTATATGGAGTTTCACTCTTGTTGCCCAGACTGGAGTGCAATGGCACAATCCCGGCTCACCGCAACCTCTGTCTCCCGGTTTCAAGCGAATCTCCTGCCCCAGCCTCCTGAGTAGCTGGGATTACAGATGCCAACTACCACGCCTGGCTAATTTTGTATTTTTAGTAGAGACAGGGTTTCTCTATGTTGGTCAGGCTGTCAGGCTGGTCTCGAACTCCCGACCTCAGGTGATCTGCCCGCCTCAGCCTCCCAAAGTGCTGGGATTACAGGCGTGAGACACCATGCCCAGCCTTCTTTTTTTTTTTTTTTTTGAGACAGGGTCTCGCTCTGTCACCCAGGCTGGAGTGCAGTGGCACCATCGCAGCTCACTGCAGCCTCGAACTCCTGGGTCAGGTGATCCTCCCGCCTCAGCGTCTCGAGTAGCTGGGACCACAGGTGCATCCACCACACATACCTAGTTTATTTTTTAATTTTTTATAGAGACAAGGTCTCACCATGTTTCCCAGGCTGGTCTCAAACTCTTGGGCTCAATCCTGCCTCAGGCTCCCAAAGTGTTGGGATTACAGGCGTGAGCCACCCACCACACCCGGCCCACAACATTCTTATTGAAGTCTTTCTGGGGACGGATGATTTCATTCCTCTTTGCAAATGCTTAGGAGTTGCCAGGTCACACGGTGGACACAGGTTTCATTTGTAAGACTCTGCCCATCTCCGAGGGAACTCTATTTCCAGCACCTCCTTTGACAGGTGGGGAAACTGAGGCCAGGAGCAGTCAGCTTTGCTCTAGGCCTTGGCTGCTTCTCTGGGGTAGCCACTGACATTGCCCGGCCTGCAACTCAGGTGTTGGTGGGGCCAGCATATAACCTGAGGGAAGTGCTGACTCCCGGGACACTGGCCCTACAGGGTGGGGGCTGCAGGGCAGGGTCAGGAGCAGAGAGGGACAGGGTGCAGGGCAGGACGAGGTGCAGGGAGGGATGGGGTGCAGGGCAGGATGGGGTGCAGGGTGGGGCAGGGTCAGGGCAGGCTGGGGTGCAGGGAGGGATGGGGTGCAAGGAGGGATGGGGTGCAGGGCGGACTGGGGTGCAGGGAGGGATGGGGTGCAGGGAGGGATGGGGTGCAGGGCGGGCTGGGGTGCAAGGAGGGATGGGGTGCAGGGAGGGATGGGGTGCAGGGAGGGATGGGGTGCAGGGCAGGACAGGGTGCAGGGTGGGGCGGGGTGCAGGGCAGGCTGGGGTGCAGGGTGGGCTGGGGTGCAGGGAGGGATGGGGGGCAGGGCAGGCCGGGCTACAGAGCGGGGCATGGTGGGGTGCAGGGCGAGATAGGGCAGGATGGGCTGCGGGGCAGGGTTGGGCCCAGCCTCAGGTTGTGGCTGAGGTCTCCATGTGCGATGAAGGAGGAGCAGGCCACCCTCTTCGCAAACTTCAGCAGGGAGAGTCCACCAAGGGTTAACCGTGGGCTGCCTTTGGCCAGAGACAGCTGCAGGGATACCCCCGCCACCCGCCCTCCACCAGGCCGCACAAGGAATGGAATAGAGGGAGTGGAGCTGCCTGAAGGCCATGCGTTATCACCGCCAGCTCCGTGCCAAGCACGTCTGCCAGACCCACAGAGATCCTTTCTGTCTCTGGTGGAGGGAGGGAGGGTGGCCGGTGTGTTTGGTGTGGAGGGGCTGCTGTTGGGGTCCGAGGTGCCCAGGGAGTGTCTGGACCCGCAGCGGGGCCCCTGCCCAGGTGGCCATCCTGACCCCTGCTGATGGGGGAAGGACCAGGACACAGTTCCCGGCTGGTGCTGGCTGGACTGCTGAGGCCTTCTTGGGGTGGGCGGTGCAGCAGGAGGCCCTGGGATGGTGGGAAGGATGCCCAGGGTGGGGGTCCTCTGCTTTCAGGCCCTTCCACTCCTGCTCTGCAAATCTCCGGCAGGAGGTCCCCAGGATGGGTGGGAGCCAGGCTGTGCGGCCTCCAGTGGGTGAGGTGGGGCTGCCCCCATGGGCCCTGTGCTGCTGCTCACAGGCTGGGTTTCATTCAAAGCACTGGCGAGCCACAGGGAGTTCGGGACGGGGCAGGTGTGTGGGGTGCGCCTGTCGGGAAGCCTGGGGTCCACCTGGGGGGGTCCTCGGCCCTCAGGGGCTGGGGTTTGCTCTGAGTCCCTCCCTTCACCTCACAGAATCCCCTGAGGGGTCTCAGGACCTCTAGGACTCGTAGCCGGGATGGCCAGGTGACACTGACACCTGGTCCCTCGGCCGCCTGCCCCTCTGACCAGTTCCACCCGGCAGCCCGAGCCCAAGACAGCACAAGACAGAGAGACAGAGACAGCAGGGAGGACCTGGGCAATTCTAGGCATCACCCAGTTCCTCACTTTGTTTTCCTACTTTTTTCTGGATTATAAACCCACACCTGCTGATCAGGAAGCACTTTAATCATCCACACGGGTTTAAAGCGGCATCCAGGGACCGGAGGGTTGGGCTGCACACAGGTGTGAGGACAGCCGCCCTCTGCCCACTGCCTGGCCCACTGCCTTCCGTGGCTCCTTGCCGCCTAGCGGGAAACAGAGCGGGGGTCTGGGCCCCCACTCAGTTGTCACCCCAGCTCCCAGGCTCCAGCCGACGGGGCCAGCAGGAAGACAGGCCCTGGGCTCCTCCACCCGCAGAGGCGGCAGAGGGCGGCCGTCCTCACACCTGTGTGCAGCCCGACCCTCCGGTCCCTGGATGCCACTTTAAACCCGTGTGGATGATTAAAGGGCTTCCTGATCAGCAGGTGTGGGTTTATAATCCAGAAAAAAGTTAGGGAAACAAAGTGAGGAACTGGGTGATGCCTAGAATAGCCCAAGGCCTCCCTGCTGTCTCTGTCTCTGTGTGTCTCTCTGTCTCTGTCTCCCTGCTTCCCCGCTGTCTCTGCCTCCCTGTATGTGTCTCTCTGTGTGTGTCTCTGTCTCTGCCTATCTGTCTCCCCACTGTCTCTGTGTCTCTGTGTCTGTCTCTTTGTGTGTCTCTCTGTCTCTGTGTCTTTGTCTCTCGGTCTCACTGTGTCTCTCTGTCTCTGTCCGTGTCTCTCTCTTTGTCTCTCTGTGTCTGTTGGTCTCTCTCTGTCTCCCCACTGTCTCTGTCTCTTGGTCTCTGTTTCCCCACTGTCTCTGTCTCTGTCCCTCTGTCTCTGTTTCTCTCTGTGTCTGTCTGTCCCTCTATGTCTGTGTTTCTCTCTGTGTCTGTCTGTCTCTCTCTGTCTCTGTTTCTCTCTGTGTCTGTCTCTCTCTGTCTCTGTCTGTGTCTCTCTCTGTGTCTGTTGGTCTCTCCATCTCTGTCTCTCTGACCCTCTGCCTCTCTCCTCCTTCCCTCTTGCAGAACCGAGGTCAGGAGCCCAAGGTCAGGGTCTGCACCGTGTATTTCCCAGAAGCCTCGCCGGGCAGCTGTAAACGGGGAGAAACGGGGAGAAATGGGGAGAAACGGGGAGGGCTAATGCCGGGTGGAGGCTCAGGATGGGGGGCTCTGCAGGGGCCTTTTGGGCCCAGGCCCCCGAAGTGTGATGCTGGGGCTCTCTGTGTTAGGTGTCTGGAGGAGTGGGACCCCCTCCCCTGCTAGCCCCCCAAGGACCCTTCCTTGGATCCGCGGACCTCATGGAGGTGAGGGACCATGGGCGTGTGTGAGTGAGGGTGAGCGTAAGTGTGTGAATTGTGCATGCGTGTGTGTGTGGATGTGCGTGTGCCTGCAGGAGTGAGCGTGAGCCTGAGTGTGTGAATTATGCGTGTGTCTGAGCTCCACGTTCCCTCCTCCCCCAGAAGGCAACCCTCAGCCTGCCAGCAGGTGGATGGAGCCCGGCAGCCCCCCTGTGCCCACTCTGGGCCTCATTGTGGGGGCCCAGCCCTGAGCAGGGCCTGTCCCCAGCCCCGTGTCCCCACCAGGAGGGCTTGTGACCGACTGATGTGCTCACCCCCACCCCTCTGTGGCCATCACTGGTCGTGACGATCACCTGCTTGGCCTGGCGTGCAGATCAACGGTTTGCACAAGGCGGGGGCAGAGGCTGCTCCCGTGGGGGGTCTGCAGAGCGGCCTGGCAGAAGGCTGGGTCATCGTCCGTCATCCCTATGGACCCTATGGCTCCTCCTGCCCAGCAGGGCCCACTCGTCCTTCCCCAGACGCGGGTCCTGGCCACCTCAGGGGCCATCAGGAGGGCGCTGGACGGTCTTGCAGCCCCACCTGGCCCCTCATGCCCCCCTGTGCCCCTCCCCACTCAGGGGACAGGAGACTCTCGAGTACAACCCCTAAGGCCCACCGCACCTGGGGGGTGTGTGGGCCCATTGCGTGCATGTCTGTGTCTGTGTGTGTGCCTCTGTGTACGTCTGTGTCTCTGTGTGTCTACATGTCTGAGTGTGTCTCCGTCTATATGTCTGTGTCTCTGTGTGTGTCTGTGTGTGTCTCTGTGTGTGTCTATGTGAGTCTGTGGGTGTCTACGTGTGTCTGTGGGGGTCTCTGTGTGTCCCTGCTGCATGTGGGTGCTGTGTCGGGTCAGTTCTGAGACTCTGGCCCTACAGATCACAGGTGCTGGAGCCAGGCGCCCGCACAGGCCTGCCTAGCAACGTTGAGTCTCCCTGAGGACGTGGTCACCGCAGAGGTCTCCGAGGCCTCAGCCTTGTTCCTTCGCCAGCATCCACTTGCCAACGTCCTGCGGAGAGGCCACTGGCTGGGGTTCAGAAGCCCTGTCCCCTGGCCACCTGTGGAAGCCCCGTCCCCTGGCCTCCTCTGGGCCTCTTCCTTGTGTCCTGAGCCTGGGACACAGGGGCAGCCCCAGACCTGCAGGAGTTCTGCTGCCTGCCTGGGGCCCTCTGCCAGGGGCTCCCTGGCCCTAAGAGAGGGTGTCTGCCTGCCTGTGTGGTCTCGCTCTGTGTGGGCAGCTGTGGGTCTGGCCAGCTGTCCCTGAGGGGCCCTCTCCCTCTGACCCTGCACTCTTGCCCCCAAGGCTGCAGAGCCTGGCCCCCCTCCACATGCTCGCGGGCTCTGTGGCCCGGGGAAGGCTCTGGGCCTCACTGGACCAGTGTCTACCTGATGCCGTGAATCCTTAGGGAGCCCCAGCTGTGGAGGCCGCCCCAGGTCAAGCAGGGCCACCTGCCCTGGGGGTGGGTCTGGTTCCCAGTGGCCGGGACAGTGTTGACACGCTGGCTGGGGGTTCTGAGAGCCCCTGTGAGCCAGGAGGCTGCAGGTGCAGCCCAAGGTACTGCTTATTGCTGAGCTGGGCAGGCCGAGGGAGGAGAGATGGCTCCTTCCCTGGACAAGCGATTCTTGCTCACGTGCGCTTTCTGGGCCCCTGACGCAAGCAGAAGCGCGTGGGGAGATAAGGGCTGGAGGAGGCGGGGGGACAGGCTGGCCCCGTCCCAGCTCCCGGCCAGCAGCCCCTGGCCCACAGCCCTCGCCCCCCACCCGCCCGCCCACCGGGCCCTGGCTCAGCACTCTTCTCAGAGCAGGTCTTTGTGCCCCAATCTGGCAGGTGCGGGGGTGGGACGGGGTCCTTGGCACGGAGCAGCCCTCTGGCTGCATGTGACAGCGGCGGCCAAGGTCTCCCCTGCGCATAAATGTGGAGCTCGCTCGGCAGCAGCAGAACTCCCGGCTCAGAGTTCTCCACCGCTCCTCCCAGGCTCACGAGGCTCATGGGCTACCCAGCACCAGCCGCCCAGGAGGCTGGACCACAGGTAAGACGAGGCCCAAGGCCTGCCTCTGGGAACTCGGCCCTGGCTTGGCTCTGCCCTCCTCACTCCCACAGGATCTCGGCGCCCACCAGGCCTCAGTCCCGACTTCTTCCTGCTGCCCGGCATGGGACCCTCCCCCAGGACAGCCACCTCCCGGTGCTGAAGAGCCGGCCCTCTGCAGAGCCGCCCGCCGTTCCTTTTTCCTATGCATATACTTCTTTGAGGATCTGGCCTAAAGAGGTATAGGGCATGGGAAAACGGGGCGGTCGGGTCCTCCCCAGTGGCACCTGCACCAGCGCACCTGCACCTGCCCCAGCAGCACCTGCCTCTTGACTTGGGACTCCGCCTGCTTCCTCTCTCCTTGGCCCGGGAGACCTGGGGCTTTGATCCCCGTGTCCTTGGGGCAGAAAGGGGCCAAATATTCTAGAACAAGGAAAACATGGATGTGTGCTTTTGTGTGGGTTCTGGAAGTGTCTGAGGAGGACGTGGTCCAGGCCTCTGCCCTGGGTTGATCTCTGCAGCCCCGGAGCTGGGACCCAGGATGCAGAGAGGAGGGCTGGAGCTGGGCGGTGCTGTGACCAGTCTGACCGGAGATGGGGTGGATGCATTACAGGAGGCGGCGGGAGGGACAGGCCTGGGCTCTGGAGCCGCCTGGTGGTCGGGGGAAGTGGGGCGGGGTGCCTGGGATCTTTGCTCTGGCTGGGAGGATCCACAACTCATTCTTTGGACATTTTCTTTGCAGACTACGAAGCTGCACCGTGTGGGGCCCACTTTTTACACAAGTGGGTGGCGGTGGATCCAGGCGCACAGACGGGAGGCGTGGCGGAGACGCGTGCACGCTGGGTCTGTGCGCTTTTGCTGCTTTTTTTTTTGAGATGGAGTCTCGCTCTGTCACCCAGGCTGGAGTGCAGTGGCATGATCTCTGCTCACTACAACCTCCATCTCCCGGGTTTAAGCGACTTTCCTGTCTCAGCCTCCCAAGTAGCTGAGACAACGGGCGCCCGCCACCGCACCCGGCTAATTTTTGTATTTTTAGTAGAGATAGGGTTTCACCTTGTTAGTCAGGCTGGTCTTGAACTCCTGACCTCATGATCCACCTCCCTCGGCCTCCCAAAGTGCTGGGATTACAGGCGTGAGCCACGCGTCCGGCCGGCAGTTACTTCTTAACAACTTTATTACTTTTGTAATCATGGGTATGAGTTGATTTTCTGGTCAGAAATTTCAGTAGAGCTAATTTCATTTAAATGTGTTAGATGTGGTAAAGTTTTGACAATAAATACAAATTTTGACAAAGCAGCTCTGTCGTGCTGGTCTCCTCTCGTTCGCGGTGGTTGGACATCACATTAGTCAAGTGTGGGAACTTAGTTAAAAATGCATAAACATAAAGGGGATGAAACGGCTCCTGGGGCCTTGGTTGGGGGCCTGGGCTGGGCACTGGTCTGGGGCCACCCGTCTGGTGACCAGGGTCGCCGGAACAAGTCCAGAGCCTGGGACCGGCCGGCAGTGTTGGGAGAGCTCAGAGGGATGGCTTGTGAGGGCGGGGGCCCCGCGACTTCCAGGCCTCCACAATGGCCAGGGTGGGACTGTGGTCTTGACTTCCCACTGAAGAAAAATGAACAGGGCGTCCCTCATCAGCCTGGTTTAAAGAATGACAGTCGGCTGCTGTCTTAAAAGGAGGCCTGAACGGGAGTCAGGAAGGCCCCACCCTTCAGCCAGAGTCCTCGTCAGCCGGCAGGGCCACGCCCAGGTCTTCGAAGGCCGCAGCCATAATCACCAATGAGCCTAGCAAATGGAGCAATGCGCTGGCTGACAGGCCCCCAGGCCCGTTATCAGGGGCTGCCTCCCCAGGCTGTGCCTCCTCTCCAAGCCTAGCCCTGATCTCATCTGATAGTCACCTCCCACCTCCCTCACAGCCTGCAGCCTGGGTGTCGGAGGGGAAAGATCAGGCAGCAGGCAGAGGGGTGGAGTGCTTCCAGCTGGGAGGGCCGCAGGCCACACGTGGAAGGGCAGCCACGCCCCCTAGCCCAACGAGCTCGGCTGCTCCCCCCGCCCCCAGGGAACGGTGGAGGTCGGCCCTGCTGCGGAGTCTCTTCCAGGCCTTTGAGTCACTCTTCCCAGGACACCTAAACATAGGATTTTAAATCTGCACAGACCAAAGCAGGTATCACCTCGCTGTGCTGTGTGGACATGCAGCAGCATGCTGTTACTCACAGACAGCGTCGGCAGAATAGCGGATGCAGGCGCGGCTGGATCCAGGGAGCCAAAGGCTCCGCCTCACTCTGTGCTCGTGCCCCGCCCGGCTGAGACCCTGCCTTGGGGAGTACCCAGGAGCCCCCTGAGAAGCTGACCGCCACTCCGGGGCACGAACGGAACCTTTCCGAGGTGGGGGTGGCAGAACCTCCCAGCCAGGCTGCAGAGGCAATGGGAGGAGGCCAGCTTTTCTGGTACTTACCTTTTTTTTTTTTTTTTTTGAGCTGTCTTGCTCTGTTGCACAGACTGGAGTGCACTGGCGCAATCTTGGCCCCCTGCACCCTCTGCCTCCTGGGTTCAAGTGATTCTCCTGCTTCAGCCTCCTGAGTAGCTGGGACTACAAGTGCCCGCCACTGTGCCTGGTTAATTTTTGTATTTTTAGTAGAGACGGTTTTCACCATCTTGGCCAGGCTGGTCTCAAACTCACCTCGTGATCTACCTGACTTGGCCTCCCAAAGGGCTGGGATTACAGGCGTGAGCCACCGCGCCAGCCCAGGTGATTTCTCTTTGACTGGGGGCTGTGCAGGGCCCCACCAAACACCCCTAAAGGGGGCCGAGGCCTGCTTCTGTTCAATGAGCCCACTTTGCTCCAGGGGTCCTGGTGTGGCCTAGGAGGTCCTCTACCACTTCCTCACGGCCTGGAAGCCGCTCAGAATGGGAGCGAATGCTGGGCCTCGGAACAGACGCGGGGCCAGCTAGGGGCCGGGTCCAAGCAGTTTCCTGGATAGTCTCAGGTGCACAATCCAAAAAAAGAAGTGCACGAGCCCCGTGGACTCCCGGCAGAGAGGGGAGTGGATATTCTGGCATATTTATGTCATGCTATACCTTGAACCCTCTGAATGTCAGTTTCAGAACTGAGGCCCTGAGCGCTGCCTCCGGAGACAGGGTGTTCCCCACACCTGAGGACACGGACCACTCCCCAGCACCGCCCCCAGCCCCTCGGAATCATCCCCACCAGCTGTGCAGGGCTGCGCTTTCCCACACTTCTTCGTCACGGCTCATGTGTGCACCTGCGGCTGCGGCTGCGTCTCCCCGGCTTCTGCACCAAGGGCACCCCACCCTCTCTCCCAGAGGCTTCTGCAGGAGCCCAGCTGAAGGCCCTGGGAGCCCCCGAGGGTTCCTGTCCACTGGAAGTTAGATGTGCAGGTTCCCGGAGATTCTTGGCAGGATATTTTGTAGTGACTCCACCTCCCACTCCATCCCACGGGGAAGAAGCCGGCATAGCCCTCGGCCCCACATGGCTGAGCAGCTCAGAGGGAAAGGAGGTGAGCAGGAAGCCTGGTGGCATCCAGCAGGCCCTGGGCCCATCAGCAGCCAGAACCCCCCAGCGTCCACACCTGGCCCCACAGCCTCCCTGTCCTGACAGCCACTTGGGTTACAGAGAGGACAAGGCAGAGGTGACAAAGGGTGTCCGGGGCTTGGGGGAGACACACGACATATACACAGTACACAAGTTCACTACCCACCCACACACAGTACATGTGTTCACTACACACATGCACAGCACACACGTTCACTACACAAGCAGACACGACACACGTGGTACATACAACACACATACACAGTACACACATTCACCACATGCACACAGGACATGCACACGCTACACACATGACAGCACACATTACACACACAGCATACACACGATACAGGAACACCACATGTGCATACACATTACACATGTACAGCATACACGATACAGTAACACACGTGCATACACTACACACGCACACACAACACATATACACCCCACATCCAGAGCACAACATGGAATTCTCACATCCATGACATGTACGTCTACTCACACCACACACATTACATGTGACACACCCACAAGTGACTCAGCTTCAGCAGGAATCATTGTGGACCTCAGGAGTTCTGGAGGGGCGTCTACAGACAGTTGTTTTCTGATGCATCTTGGCTGGACCCCAAGACTTTGTCTCTCAGAGAGCTGGACCCTGAGGGCCCCTGTCCTACCCCCCGACCCCTGCCCTCCGGCTCGTCCAGGCCGCACCCCTCGTGCCCAGCTCTGCTGAGATCTCCTCACAGATGCAGCTTCTGACCAACTTCCTCTGCCTGGGATGTGTGGGTGTCTCTGCTCCGCCGCCCTGCGTCCCCAGTCAGGTCAGGACCCCCAGTGCTTGTAAGATGTCCACATGGGGATGTTGAGTGGGGTGGGGCCGAGAGCACCTGGGGCACTGTGCTTGTGGGGGCAGCTGGGGGCATCCAGGAGCAGAGGACTTGCCGAACTCTGGGCCTGACGTCCAGCGGTCAGCCAGAGGACCCCAGGGGAGAGCGGAAACAGGCTGCGGCCAGCGGAGTGGTCACTGCATCCCGGCCAGCTGTGACGCAGCAGGTGGGTGGAGTAGGGCTCAGGGGCATCTTGGTCTTCAAGGTCCACCCAGATGCCAGCAGCCCATGGGGCCTCGGCCAACTCACTCTGCAGCCCCGGATGGGGGACAGGGAGAGAAGTTTGGAAGTCACAGGTGGCAGAGCCTTCCCTGGGCCTGAGGGCCTTGTGGATCCCCCAGAACTCAGGGTCCAGGTCCCTGCTGGACACTTGGAGCCCGCCCCACTCGTCAGCCTGCGGGACTTTGCCCTTTTCCAGGGCTCCTCATCTGTAGGATGGAGCCAGGGCCCTAAGAAGGCCCAGGTGTGCCTCCGAACAGGCCCAGCTCAGCCCCAAGGGGCTGCCCGTCTTGTAGGGCCCAGTGTGCTGGCAGGACCTCAAGACACCACCAGGCCAGGGCCCTTACTCACCGGCGGACCCGAAAGCAATAGGCAAGGGCGGTGAGGGGCACTTGTACTTTTATCATGGACAACGTGCCCCCATCCACATCCACAAATCAGTGCTGTCCAGGCCAAAGCCAGTAGCCCCTGTCCAGCCACTGCCCTCTGAGGGCCTCGCCCAGGCTTCTGTCACATCGTCACTCGCCAGGACGATGCACAGCAGCTGTTCCCCTCTTACCTGACGTTGTATTGCAAAAGCACATGCCGGTTGTAAACACTTCCAACAAGGGAGAAACGAGCAAGGGTAAAGTGGAACTCGCTGTGGACGCGGCCGAAGGACCACGCTTCTGCTTCTGTTGGGGTGCCCGGGTGGGTTTCACAGGTCGCCTCCAGTTCTGCAGGCTGAACCCGTCTGCCTGGGCGCCCCGCGCTGCCTGCCTCCTGGGCACTCTGGGACGACGTGGATGGATGTGCACTTGCCTCAGTTTCCACGCATGCAGTCAGGAGTCTGCACCAAGAACGGTCCATCAACGCGGGAGTCCTCCCCGGGAGGGGCTTCCGTGCCTCCCATTCTGGGCACTTCCAGACCTTCAGCGGGAAGTGCTGTCCTTGAGTCATTCTGTTTTGTCCCGAGGCTGCTGCGAGGAGGGGGACAGGTGAGCACGTGTTGGAGGGTGGGGACCTGCGGGACGGTTCAGTCGAGGCACAGCCGCAGGTCCCCGCTTTCCCTGGCCCGAGAAGAGCAGCTCTCAGCAAGCTGTGGGTACAGTCCCGGCTCACGCACGGCCTAGAGCACACTGCAGGGCCCCAGCATCCCCGCCTTCATTTTCACCTTTGTTCCCTCCTGCTTTCCAGCTTTGGAGTTCTTGTTAAGAGGGACTTGAACCACAAGGCTATAAACACGACACCTGCATTCCCTGTTTTCTTTTTTACAAAGCTTACAACCTTTACTGTTTCCAGCTGGAAAACCAGTTTTTCCAATCCTTTTTTAAAAACAAATGATCCTTTTATCATACGCTGAAAGCCCCACCCATGACAAGCCCACTTCTGCGTTTGACTCTGTTCACTGACCCTTCGTTTCCTTCCTAAACCGACTTGGTAACTTTCAGTGAAGAGGTGGCTTTAATAAATACATTCTCAGGGCCAGGTACAGTGGCTCACGCCTGTAATCCCAGCACTTTGGGAGGGCGAGGCGGGTAGATCACAAGGTCAGGAGTTCGAGACCAGCCTGGCTAACATGGTGAAACCCCATTTCTACTAAAAATAGAAAAAATTAGCCGGGCGTGGTGGCGGATGTCTGTAATTCCACCTACTCGGGAGGCTGAGGCTGGAGAATGGCTTGAAGCTGGGAGGCGGAGGTTGCAGTGAGCCAAGATTGTGCCACTGCACTCCAGCCTGGGCGACAGACAACACTCCGTCTCAAAAAAAATACATATATGTATATGTGTATATATATATGTGTATATATATATATGTGTGTATATATATATATATATATATATATATTCTCCAGAACCTTTGTGTGGGTCAGGGTGAGAGGTGCCACTACGATGTGAACAGAACAGCTGAGTCCTCCAGGTAGGAGCCAGGTGCGATCAGCAAGACCGCGAGTGTGGGAGTCAGAGGCGCCTCCTCAAAATGCATCCCCTGTCTGTGGCAGAGCACACAGGCCCTGGGGCCCCGTGGACAGGGCTGGTCCCAGCGTAGGCAGGCCACTTCCTGGGGTAGGGGGGTGGGACGCCAGAGGCTGCCCGCAGCAGGAAGCCCCCGCAGAGGCCAGGCCCTCTTGTTCCACTTGGCAGAGACCCCAGAAGGAGCCAGGGGGCAGCATCAGAGCCTGGGGCCCGGGCAGGGGTGCCCAAGGGCATAGCAGCTGCAGGCCATTGGCAAGGCCAGAAGACGGTGAGTGGAAAGCTGGGGGCGTGTGGAGAGATCCCGAGAAGGGGCTGTGCAGCTGGGGGTCCTGCATTTGCCGTTTGTGTTTCATCCGGCGATTCTGAAACCAGGTTTTTATCTGCAGGAAAAGCAAGATCAGGGCAGGGGTGAGACTAGGCCACTGGCCCACCCTTGCCCACCCCAGCCTGCCCGGCCCACCTCACCTGGACCTCTGAGAGCTGCATCTTCCTGGCCAGCCTCTTCCGCTCCAGAGGGCTCAGGTACTGGTGGTGCTGGAAGACGCCCTCCAAGGTGCGGACCTGCTCCGTGGTGAAGGCCGTGCGGACACGGGGGGCCCGCAAGTTATTTGGCTTCTTACTCAACCCTGACATAGAGGGTAAAGGCATTTGGCTCAACATGCCACCCCACGGGGCAAGCTCACGCCCACGGGTAACAGGTGAAGACAGCCATGCTGGGGGCTGGGCAGGGCAGATCTTCTCACCTGACAGTGACCAGCAGCAGCACCCCCGCCGCCTCCCAGGTCACGCCTCCCAGGTCACGTGCGTGCGGAAAGGGGGCTCAGAGAGGGGGCTCAAGGGAGGAGGGAATGTTAACAGCAGCTGGGGCCTGCCCTCCGCTCAGTTCTCTCAGTTCTGCCCCATCCCACACTTCCCTTCCAGAAGCCGGTTCCCAGGATGCCCTTCCTGCAGCCTTCCAGGCAGGTAAGGTAGAGTCCACTGTATGCAAAGGCCTGGCGAACCACCCAGGGGGACCCGTCCCTGTCCCAGCTCCTCAGCCAGCGGAGGCCAGCTCAGTTCATCCCCAGGCCCATCGTGGTCAAGTCTGTTTCCTAATTTCTAAGTTAAGGAATGGGGGCTGGCACTAAACAGCCCCACAAGGTGGTCTGTGGAGCTGGGTCTGGGTCCCAGGAAGGAGGCCAACGTGGCCAATCGAGCTCAATATGAAATGCAAGTGTGACCAAAACGCTCACTGGAGTTTCTGCGGAAGGAAGCATATTTTACCGAGTCTCTTAACGTTAGCCTGAAAGCACCTGGTAGACCCAAAAAGCAAATGCCTTGTGGCAGGGAGGGCTGTAGGACTGGCATCAGGAAGGGGGTTGCGGGACAGGGATGGCTGGCTTTTAAGGGGTGGGGCAGGAAAGCTAGCTGGGGAGAATACATTTAAATTTTCATTTCCCTGGAGTACAGTCACTCCATAAGGATCAGTCAAATTTTTAAAAATGAAAACTTGGCCGGGCGCGGTGGCTCATCACGCCTGTAATCCCAGCACTTTGGGAGGCTGAGGCGGGCGGATCACAAGGTCAGGAGATCGAGACCATTGTGAAACCCCGTCTCTACTAAAAATGCAAAAAATTAGCCGGGCGTGGTGGCGGGCGCCTGTAGTCCCAGCTACTCGGGAGGCTGAGGCAGGAGAATGGCGTGAACCCGGGAGGCGGAGCTTGCAGTAAGCCGAGATTGCGCCACTGCACTCCAGCCTGGGCAACAGAGTGAGACTCTGTCTCAAAAAAAAAAAAAAAAAAAAAAAAAAAAGAAAACTTGTAGATGATGTCAACCCCACTTTTGACCAAGTACTACCTTATAAACCTAAAAGTGGTGATGACATCACAAAGACTAAAACACAAACGCAGAGAACCTTTGTTCTCAGCAGACAACAGAGCATCTGGGCGGCCACAGAGGGAACTTCAGAGTTTCTGCAGGCATCGGGGTCACCGCCACCCTACAGCGAACCTGCAGGCTCTTTAAAGACAGCTATGCTCCAGGTGGCCTGGAACGGGCTTGAGCCTAGATGCTGAGCAGGCACCGGCTTTGCTGGGGGGCGGGGCTTGGCAAATCATCCAGACCCCCGGAACTGGGTCCCGATGGTTGCGGGGCTGGAACACCAAGGGCACAGGTGCCCACGCCCGCGCTGTGTTTCAGGGAGCGCCCAGAATCAGGGCAAGGAGGTGCGGGCAGGGACCCCTTGGACGGTCCCTCGGCACCAGGCCAGGGTGGGGGACGGGGACACAGCTGAGGAACGGGGTGACAAGGGAGGCAGAGGAGTCCACGGGGGGCTCAAGGAGAGAAAATCCAGGTCAAGGCTTTGGTTCCGAGGGAAGCTGCGCTCCAGTGAGGGCGCAGGTAAGGCCTCCGCCAGCCCTCATGGAAACGCCCCCGCCCCTGACCTAGTCCGCAGGGCACCGCGGGGAGTGCAGCTGCCGGGCTCCTGGCCTCTCCCCAACTCCCATCTCCACCTGGGAAGGAAGGGACCCCCCACCCGGACCTACCGGCCACGCTCCTCTCCGGCGCAGGCAAATTTGAGGACCTGCCGGCCTCCTTGATGCTGACGGCCTGAGGGGGCTCCCGGGAGCCGGATGTCTGGCCCGGGCCAGGGAGGCTCCCCGGGGAGACGTCGGCAGGCCTGGGGGTGTGGGTTGGCCCTGAGCAGCTGCTCTGGGAGAGCCAGTCCACGGAGCCAAAGCTGGAAGGCTGCTGCCGGCCACGAGGTGGGGAGGAGGAGAGGCGCATGGCGGCCAGGTGGGCCGGAGGGAAGGCCAGGCGGGGCTGGGCAGGCGCAGGATCCACCTCGGGCCTCGCCAGGCGGCGGCGTTTATAAGCCCAGGAGGAGGGGGCGGGAGCCCGGTTTGCATACACGGCTAATGCCCAGATAAGCAGCGCCTAATTGCCTTCGATTCAGAGGCACAAAGGAGGCCGTTCACACCTCCCCGGCTCCTCGCTGTCTCGGGGAGGGGCGGGGCTGCGGGCCCTGGTTAATGGAGAGGTGATGGTTCGGGATCGGTCACCTCCTTTCATCTCTCCCAACCCCCACCCCGCGGGCCGAGGCAGCAGGAAGGTAGGAGGGTCCCACTCCCACTTGGGCCTGTCCTGAGAGGTGCGGGGCGACCTCTTCTCTCCAGGGGGATGCTGGCGCCTGTGTCCAGCCCGGACACCCGAGGGCGAGCAGGCTTCAGGCTGGGAGAGTCAGGGCGGACTTACGCTGGGAGGAGGCTTCAGGCTGGGAGAGTCAGGGCGGACTTGGGTTGGGAGGAGGCTTCAGGCTGGGAGAGTCAGGCCGGTGCCCGCGTGCGCTGCGTCCAGGCTGTGCGGCCGCGCAGGAACCGAGGAAGGCTTTCCCGGGAAGAGACGCGGGGGGCCCGGGGAGCGGCGCGCGGGGGCGGGAATGTCGGGAGGGGCCTCTCGGGGGACTCGGCCGCCTCCAGCCCTCATCTGGCTCCTCTGGGGGACTCACTCCCGGGGCCATCGCAGGAGCCTCCGCATTCGGGCGCGGACGGCTCCCTGACTCCATCCCGAGCTGGAAGGGCCGGAGCCACTGACTCGCACGGCCGAGTAGGAACTCCGCGTCGGCTGCGGGACTGGCGCGTCCCCGCCAAGCCAGGCTGTCCCCACTGTGGCCAGGGCGGGGGCAGAGCCGCCGGTGACTGTGGAGCCCAAACCTCACAGGGACGCCCTGAGCACGGGCCCCCGGGACGGTCATAGCGACGCGCGGCCGCTGCTCCCACGAACCTGAGTCCCGAGCTGTCTGCGTCTCCGCGTCCTGGGCGTCCCCGGGTCGCCTGCGCGTCGGCGTGGGGCGCGGGGACCGACGTGACCGGGCGGGAGGCAGCCACGCCGAGAGCGTTCGCTCCGGCCTCGGACCAGCTCCGCGCGCGCCGGGACACACGGACTCGCGCTGCGCCCACGCCGAGGGTAGGACGGTGTCTCCCGCGCACTGGCTTGGGGTCCGCAACGGCGTCTCCGGAGGCCGGAGTTAGGCGCGGGCGCAGGTCCGGCCCCCGAAGCCATGCGGGGTTTCGGCGCAGACGGGGTCCACGGAGCAGCCCCGACTCCCGGCCAGGTCCTGACCGCGGCTGCCTCAGCGCCCACCCCGCCCGCGGAAATCAGAAAGACCGGCGGGCCTCGCCCCACGGTTACGCCCACCCCAGCCAGCCGAGCCTCCCGGGCTGAGCAAAGAGGGAGGAGCCCGGGAGGCGGGCGCTGGGGCGGGACCTCAGCCGGGAACCGATCGGCGGCCGACCTGGGGTCACAGGTGAGGGGTCGGGGAACGGACCGTGCCGCAGCTGACCCTGGTCTAACTCGGACCCTGCCGGCCCAGTTAGGTCACTGGGCCCTCAAGGGGGAGGCTGGCGGGGGTGGGGCGCTGGGGGCTTTGGACGTGGCCTCGGGGGTAAAGCCAGGAGCGGTCGGGGGCCAGGAAGCCGGCCTAGACCCCCTCCCCACTTCATCTCCGGAGAGACCGGGTCACTAGAGGGGCTTTGAGCCACTGCACAGGACCGGCAGAGTGTCCCGGCCAGGGGCAGCGAGGGCCCAGATGCCTGCGGCCACAGGGCTGGCCCCCAGGATGCCCCATGGGGCAGGTCCCCAGCACTCCCGCAGTGGGGGCGGCCCTGCCACTTGGGAGCAGAGGCCGTGGGGGTGGGGGCTGCGGCGGGGCAGTGCCTCAAAGTGGAGCAAGACAGCACACCCTCACACCCCCGCCCCGCCAAAACATACAGAACGTTCCACAGGCAGGGAAAAGGCCCAGAAGCATCCCTTACATAAAGAGGAACACCCCGAACATGGATTTGCGAAACGCCAGCACCCAGCCTTCCATTTCTCCATTTCTAATTTCTGGGGGCCCGGGCCGCGGTGTCTCAGCCCCTTTCTGTACGTGGTTCAGCCCCCCCACCCCCAGCTCTACATAGAGCCCCTCCTGCCAGTTTCCCAGCTCCACCCCCCACCTCCACCTGAACCGCCCCCTCCGACCCCCCCAAGTCCGAAGACAACCTCACCTTCACACAGCAGGGTCAGACAGCCCCTCTCTTCTGGGCCCCCACCCCAGCCCCTTGCTGCAGCCGGGGTGGCCTCTCTCTCCTGCCCAGCGGCCCCGCCGCTGTGGCTCAGGCCTCCCCGCCTCCTGCAGCCCCGGCCCCTCCCTCCACCCTCCCTCTAGGGCCCGCCGAGGCTGCTCTAGCCCAGGCCTGGGGGTCCCCAAAGCCTGCGCCTCCAAGCCTCCGTCCGCCCCCTGATGCGCTGCCATGGGTAGGAGACTTAGGCGCCCCCACCCCCCGCCTCCTTCCTCCCAGCCCCTGGGGCAGTCCAGCCCTGAGAATTGCACCTCGCACGCCCCAGAGCGTGGTCTCCGCGGGCGTCGCCCCGTCCCCCACCCTCGGGGGCCAGGCCGGGTTGCGCTGGGCAGCGAAGTTCCGCGTCACTCCCAGGCCGGCAGCCCCGCCCCCGCGCACAGCCCAGAGCCCAACTAGTCCCCGAAACGCGCTACCCCCGAGTCCACGGCCTGAGGACAGGCACCGGGCCCAGCGCCTGCTGCGGGCCCCGTCGCGACTCGCCCGAGCCTCCTCCGAGCACTCTGGGACCACCTGATGCGGAGGCCCCAACACCGACCCCCGTGGCCTCGGCCTCCCTGACACCCCACGTGTCCCCTTCCCCGACGCCCCACGATCCCCTCTCCCCAACACCTCCACGCCCCCCTCCCCGACACCTCCATGCCCCCCTCCCCGACACCCCCACGAGCCCCACTCTTCGACACCCCCACACCCCCTTTCCGTGACACCCCCATGCTTCCCTCCCGGACTCCCCCACCCGACCCTCCCCGACACCCCCACACTCCTTCCTCCCTACACATCCACGCCCCCTTCCCACACTCCCCCGTCCCCGACTCCTCCACGCCCCCCTCCCTGACACCCCCACACCCCTCCCCTACACCCCCACGCCCCCCTCCCTGACTCCCCCACGCCCCCCTCCCTGACTCCCCCACGCCCCCCTCCCCGACACCCCCATGCCCCCTTCCCCAACACCCCCACCCCCCTCCACTACACATCCACGTGCCACACTCCTCGACACCCCCAGGCCTCCCTCCCCGACACCCCCACGCCCCCTCCCCGACACCCCCACGCTCCCCTCCCCGACTCCCCCCCACTGCCCGCTCCCCGACACTTGTCTACTAGGAAGTGGGGCTGGTCTGGTGCATGGCCGCTAAAGAAACGCTAAGCCGGCCAGATGCGATAGCTCACGCATGCAATCCCAGCACTTCGGGAGGCCAAGGTGGTTGGGTCACCTGAGGTTGGGAGTTCGAGACCAGCCTGACCAGCATGGTGAAACCCTGTCTCTACTAAAAATACAGAATTAGCCAGGCGTGGTGATACACGCCTGTAATCCCAGCTACTCGGGAGGCTGAGATAGGAGAATCGCTTGAACCTGGGAGGTGGAGGTTGTGGTGAGCCAAGATCGCATCATTGCATTCCAGCCTGGGCAACAAGAGCGAGACTCCATCTAAAAAAAAAAAAAAAAAAAAAAGGCAACGCTAAACCAACTGTGCTCAGACACTGGCCCCATAAAACAGCACACAGGAGGCGAATCCTGCCATGCCTACAGAGTACCTTACTTATTTTGGAGGCAGGCTTTCACTGTTTCCCAGGCTGGAGCGCCTCATGTGATCACAGCTCACTGCAGCCTTGACCTCTGGGGCCCAAGCGATCCTCCTGCCTGAGCCTCCAGTGAAGCTGGGACTGCAGGTGCGTGCCACCATGTCCAGTTAATTTTTGTGTATTTGGTAGAGATGGGATTTTATCATGTTGCCCAGGCTGGTCTCAAACTCCTGAGCCCAAGTAATTCTCCGCCTCAGCCTCCCGAAGTGCTGGTATTACAGGCATGAGCCACCGCATTTGGCCCCTAGATTGATTTAAACAGCCAAAATATACTCCCTGCACCAGATTAGAAAGCATTAGAGGTCCGGGCCCCGTGTATTCAGATTCATGATTCTGATACCGGGCTCAGGAGGATCACAGCATGTGGCCCCCGCCCCACTACCTGAGCGGGAAGGCAGATGAATTCTGCTTGGTGCCCCTAAATGGCTCCAGCCCAGGGATGGGTCCTCCCGAGTGATAGAGTGGCACAGCCCCCACCCTTAGGGTGTTGGTGTGTTTGCTGGGATGTGGCTGTCTGGACCTGGGCTTGCTGTCAGGCATAACCTTCTAGAGCAACAGGGTCATGTAGGGTGCACCTAAGCTCTGTTTCAGACCCCACTGTGGCCCCAGCCTGTGACTCTGACCTTTGGGGGCTGTGTATGTGAGGGGGAATGTTTGCAAGCTTGGCTCATCCAACAGGCTTTTAGCAGCTTGGAGATTCTCAGGAAACACAGCAGGGTGGAGCTGATGTGAGACAGGGTCTCACTCTGTCACCCAGGCTAGACTGCAGGAACAAAATCAGGGCTCACTGCAGCATTGACCTCTTGTGCTGAAGCAACCCTCCCACCTGTTTCCCTGAAGAGTTGAGACTACAGGTGCATGACACCACGCCCCGCTATTTTTTTGATCCTGAGCTCAAAGTGATCCTTCCACCCAGGCCTCCCAAAGTTTTGGTATTATAGGCGTGAGCCACCGAGCCTGGCCTAGAGTGTTTTTTTTTTTTTTGAGATGGAGTCTCGCTCTGTCACCCAGGCTAGAGTGCAGTGCAACCTCCACTTCCCAGGTTCAAGCGATTTTCCTGCCTCAGCCTCCCGAGTAGCTGGGATTACAGGCTCACACCACCATGCCTGACTAATTTTTGCATTTTTAGTAGAGATGGGGTTTCAACATATTGGTTAGGCTGGTCTCAAACTCCTGACCTCGTTCGTGATCTGCCTGCCTCTGGCCTCGCAAAGACCTAGGATTACAGGCGTGAGCCACCGCGTCTGCTCTCAAGAGTGTTTTTTTGAGACAGTCTCTGTTGCCCAGGCTGGAGTTCAGTGGCGCAATCTCGGCTCACTGCAACCTCTGCCTCCTGGGTTCAAGCAATTCTCCTGCCTCAGCCTCCCGAGTAGCTGGGACTACAGGCACGTGTCACCACACCCGGCTAATTTTTGTATTTTTAGTAGAGATGGGGTTTCGCCATGTTGCCCAGGCTGGTCTCGAACTCCTGAGCTCAGGCAACCCACCCACCTCAGCCTCCCAAAGTGTTAGGATTACAGGAGTGAGCCACAGCATCCGGCGCCTCAGTGTCTTAAATGAGGTGAGGCTTGGAGTCAGTTCTTGCAGGCATATGGTCTCACAGGCCTCCCCCCTCAGACCTGGGCAAGCCGTTCATTTCCCCAGGAGCTGCCATTAGCACTAGCCGGAACTATTCTTCCGGATCCCCAGAAAAGCATGTGCAGGAGGGGCTGCAACCCTACCACCCACAGGGCACCCCTCAGGACTGCTGGGTGTTGGGCCAGCGTGGACCCCCCCAGCCCCATTTAGCTGCACGGCCCTGGGCAAACCACTTGTCTTTCTGGATGGGCCCGCTAATTTGCAGGCATTGTTATGCTAGCGGAACTCCTCCAGGCTACGTTTCTATCTCCGGCTCCACCCAATCCCCTTCTGACTCAGGGGTCCAGGGTGGGGCTTTCTATTGCTACTTGGAAAATGCTTCCTGGGCAGGTTTGCTTCGGTTTTTTCAAAATTGCAAGGACCCTGCCCTCAGCCTCTGCCCAAGGATCACACCCCAGCCGCTCTGCGCCTCCCTAGGTCCACTCAGAGCAGAGCCACCTCCCTGGAGACAAAACCAGCATACTCCCTGGAGCTGTGTGGCTCCTCTTCCCCTTTTGTTTCCCAGGACCTGGGAGAATTCAGCCGGGTGGTTCAAGACTGCCCGAGGCCATGGGAGGACCTTCGGAAGCCCCCATGCTACTCCTGGGTCAAAGGGGGTTCTCTGCTGGGCAGTGTGGAGGCGACCACTCTAACCCCTACCCCTGCATTGAGTGAAGAGGTGGGGTCAGCCTCATTTTCTCTCTGGACCCCCAGCGGAGCCCACCCGTCCCCTTCGTTTTACTCAGTGGGGCTCCCCAGGAGGAGCAGGGAGAGTCTGGTGTGGCCTTGAGAACCGGGTGTGTGACCAGGACCCGGCAGCAGGCACCACGCCCACGACCCTCGGGCCTGGCCTCCTGGGCCTACATTTGGGTGCGCCCCACGGGGCTCTGCCTACACCTTAGGAGCAAGTGGGAGCCCCTCTTTGCGATGAGAGCATTGCAGCCCTGCCCTGCCCCTTGCAGCCCCAGCACTGCAGGGCGCCACTCCCTCCCGGCCTCCAGACCGGCAACTCCTACACAGGTCGGACTCTAGGAAAACAATCCTTTTATTGAACGTACCCAAGAACGGGGGTGGGAAGGCAGCAGGAAGGGTCAGGGCGGAGGGGCTTCGGCCTGGAGAGGGGAGGCTGGCCGCAGCCGGGACTCACTGGCACGGGTCCCTGAGGACCCCTCGCTCGGCGGCCGCGCTGCCCAGAATGAAGCCCACGGCCAGGGACACTGTCTGGTCGAAGGCGCCGCGCAGCTGCTCCACGTGCTGGTTCAAGGTCAGCAGCTGGTCGCGCAGCGGGCCCAGGATGTTGGCGATGTCGCCCAGGTGCCCCAGGGTCTGCAGCAGGGCGGTGTTCAGCGACGGGGGCGCGGCCGGAGGGGGCGCGCGGTCCTCGGGGCGGCCGGGCGGCGACTCGGGGTCTTCGCGGGCCGGGGGTGGCGGCGGGGACCCGGGGCCGCGGACGGGCGCGCGGTCCTCGGGGATGCAGGTGGCGAGGGCGGTCGGAGCGGGGGTTGGCGGGGAGCCGGGGGCGCGGGAGGCGTCCGCAGACTTCGGCGGGGACGGGCTGAAGCGGAGCGTCCAGGCGGGGTCCGCGTCGGGGTCGCGGGCGGTGGGCAGCGGGGTGGCGTCTGGGAACGCGGAGCGGGCGGATTTTCGGGGGGCGTGCCCGCCCCTCCCCCGCAGCCCTCGGCCGCCCCCGGTCCCTCCGCAGCCCTCGGCCCTACCTGGCCCCCCAGTCCCCCGGTTACCTGGTTCGCTGGGAGCCGGCGCGTGCGCGTTGGGGACCGGGCGGCGGCCGCGCTGGGGGCGCCCGGACCCCGGGGAGCGGCGGCGAGGCCGTTTGCGCCCGTTGTCGCCCAGCAGCCCCATGAGCTTCCGGATCTGCTCGTCGAAGGGCCCGGGCGGCTGGCCGTGCGCCTCGCGAAACTTGTCTTTAAGGAACTTGTAGCGGCGGCGGCACTGCGCGGGGGTGCGGCGCACCTGCTGCTGGGCCAGCGCGGCCGACACGCGGCGGTAGGTGGGCAGGGCCTGGCGGCGGTCCAGGAGCAGCGCGCGCCACACGGCCGGTTGCAGCAGCGTCCCCAGCAGCAGCTCCGTCTCCTGGGCGCTCCAGGGCGTGCGCTGCGCCGAGCCCGGGGACACCGGCAACCCGAGTTCCCCCAGCGCGCTGGGCGAGGCGGGAATCTGGGGCGGGGTCCCCGGGGCGTCTCCGGGCGTCCGCGGCTCGGGGTCGGGGCTGGCGGGCGAGGGCGGCGCGAGCGGGGGCGGCCTGCGGGGCCGGAGTAGCATCCCGGGGCTGGGGCGTGGCGCGCGAGGATGGGGAGAGGATCGGACACCGCCCGGGCCGCCCACACGCGTTCTGAGCATCCCGCGCCGCCGTCCCTCAGTCCCAGTCGGGTCTACGCGACCCTCCCACCATCCCCGCCCCGCCCCGCGCGCCCCGCCCCGCCCGCCCGCCCGCGGGGTCCTAAGGGGTCAGTGTTGGCGCTGCGGCCGGGGAGAGGCAGAGCAAAGCCTGGCTTCGGTCGGAAACGGAGAGTCCTCAGTGGTTCTGTTCTTAAAGCCGTTTAACGGAGATGCCGCGATGCCTAAGCCCCGGCGGCTCGGTTCGTTTTTAGCCTGTGCCGAGCCTACCCCCGCCCCCGTCGAGGTGTGTGCGGAGCCCCTCCCGCTCCGGAAGGCGCTGGCGCCCCCTTGTCCGGCCCCCAGTGCTGCCCCCGCCCCCGCCGCCCCCGCCCGGGCTCAGCACCTGTACTCGAGGGGTCCCGAGGACCGACCCGGGTCCCAGTGGGAGTCGCCAGGCCAGGGGATGGGTCGGAGGAGAAGCCACGCCAGCCGCGGGAATGGGTGTCGGAATTCACGCGCTCGCAGAAGTAACTTTTTAAATCTGAACTTCTTCCATCTGCAGCGCGTCTGCAGCCAGCATCCCTGGGAGGAGAAAATTCTCTTCCTATTAAATGCTCTTCCTCTAGCCGGGCGCAGTGGCTCACGCCTGTAATCCCAGCACTTTGGGAGACCGAGGCGGGCGGATCACAGGGTCAGGAGATCGAGACCATCCTGGCTAACATGGTGAAACCCCGTCTCTACTAAAAATACAAAAAATTAGCCGGGCGTGGTGGCGGGCGCCTGTGGTCCCAGCTACTCGGGAGGCTGAGGCAGGAGAATGGCGTGAACCCGGGAGGCGGAGCTTGCAGTGAGTCGAGATCGCGCCACTGCACTCCAGCCTGGGCGACAGCGAGACTCCGTCTCAAAAAAAAAAAAAAAAAAAAATGCTGTTTCCTCTCGCCGCGCGGCGCCGAGTCCTTCTGTCTCCTGGGTCTCCTCTGGGCCGTGGCAGCTTCTCGCGTCCTTGACATCGTTGAGGACGGGCCAGGTGTTTTGTTGAATGTTCCTCGACTTGGGTTTGCCTGGTGTCTTCCTGTGATCGGACTGGGGTGGTGGGTTTTTGGAAGGAAGGCGCAGGGGTGGAGTCGCCCCTCCTGTCTTGTGGCTCAGCACCGGAGAGGTCCGCTCCGTGCTGGGGTGCGGACTGTCTGCCACTCTTGCAGTCTTCAGGTATCGCCTTTCCATCCCTGCTCTGGTCACTGGAATCCGGCCCCTCAGCCCATCCCCAACTCATGGGGAGAGTAATTAGGCCCCACCTCCTGGAGGGGCGTCTGTATTTTCTGGGATTCTTCCGTAAGGAGGTTTGTCTCTCTGCCTGTCGATTTATCTACTCAGTCATTTATTTCTACAGTGTGGGCTCGTGTATATTTATTTTATCCTTTAGGTCATAACCCGATGCTGTTATTATTCATTTATTTTAAAAGTTCTGTTTGTTTTTATTATTTTTTACAAATGGGGTTTCTTTCTGTCACTCAGGCTGGAGTGCAGTGGCCCGATCACAGCTCACTGTAGCCTTGAACTCTTGGGCCGAAGTGATCCTCCAGTCTCAGCTTCCTTGGTAGCTGGGACTACATGTGTGCACCCCCACACCCAGCTAGTTTTTTTTTTTTCTTTACTTTTTGTAGGGACAGGGTCTTGCTATGTTGCCCAGGCTTGTCTTGAACTCCTGGGCTCAAACGATCCTCCTGCCTGGGCCTCCCAACATGCTGACATTACAGGCGTGAGCCCTTGTGCCCAGCTTTTATTTATATTTTTGCTCATATTGTTCCTGCTTTGGCCATTGAAAGTCTTCTCACCTCTTCCTCTCTTCCTGTGTCCTTTTGAAGCCCCCTCCCAGCTCCTTGGCACTACAGGATGCTCCCACCTCATCTGGTCCTTTGCTGACCCTGGCCCTAGAATCAGCTTTTCAGACATTTCTCAAGAAATCTGTGGTTCCTGGCCAGGCACTCATACACGTGGCTCACACCTGTATTCCTAGCACTTTGGGAGGCTGAGGTGGGCAGATCTCCTGAGGCCAGGAGTTTGAGACTGACCTGGGCAATATAGTGAGACCCCCATCTCTGCAAAAAAAATTAAAAATAGCCGAGTGTAGTAGCAGGTTCCTGTAGTTCCAGCTACTTGGGAGGCTGAGGCGGGAGGATGTCCTTTTGCTCAGGAGGTTAAGCCTGCAGTGTACCGTGATCACCTGACTGCACTCCAGCCTGGGTGACAGGGCAAGACTCTGTCTTAAAAAACAAAAAGAAAAAGGGGGGGCATGCAGGTGTGGTGGCTGTAATCCCAGCACTTTGGGAGGCCGGGAGGATCACCTGAGGTCAGGAGTCTGAGACCAGCCTGGCCAACATGGTGAAACCCCGTCTCTACTAAAAATACAAAAATTAGCGAGGCGTTGGGTGTGCACCTGTAATCCCAGCTTCTAGGGAGGCTGAGGCAGGAGAATTGCTTGAACCTGGGAGGTGGATCTCAAAAAAAAAAAAAAAAAGTCCGGGTGCAGTGGCTCAAGGCTGTTGACACCCAGCACTTTGGGGGTGTGAGGCGGGTGGATCACGAGGTCAGGAGATCGAGACCATTCTGGCTAACACGGTGAAACCCGTCTCTACTAAAAATACAAAAAATTAGCCAGGTGTTGTGGCATGTGCCTGTAATCCCAGCTACTCAGGAGGCTGAGGCAGGAGAATCACTTGAACCCAGGAGGTGGAGGTTGCAGTGAGCCAAGATCGCACCACTGCACTCCAGCCTAGGTGATGGAGCGAGACTCCGTCTCAAAAAAAAAAACAAAACGAAAAGCCTAGATTTTTAATAACTGAGGGTTGGGGGTGCTGGGGGCATCTGATGGGTGGAGATCAGAGATGATGGTGCATGGGACGCCAGCGCAGACTGTGCAGCCCACAGTGGCACTGCAGTGCACAGCACAGCCCGCCTCGAACCCATCTGGGACAGAGCCGGGAAGTGGATGGGGGCGTGGGGGACAGAGCCGGGAAGTGGATGGCGGCGAGGAGCGAGGCTCATGGGGTTGCTGGCTGTCAGCTCTCCAAGAGAAAAGTCCTGTGCTCAGCGGAGCTGAGTTTACTGGAGCCACTGCAGTGAGGGGTCCGGCCTGCACGGCGTCGGGGGTGAGGACGCACACATGACCAGGACCAGGACCAGGGTCCCCCGTCTGGGGCAGCTCCTCTCCAGCACAATTGGACTCCACCATCTTGTCTTCTCGGCTTTTCCTGGGCCTCCCTCCAGGCGAATAACTGCACCGTTCATCACAGGAACTTCCCGAAAGACCCATCAGCTCTTTTCCCAAAAGCATCCACAGTTTACAACCCCAAAACCATCGGAAGCCCTGGCCGTGAGCCCCTCCCTGAGTGGTGTCCACCAGTCTTACCCTGTGACAGCCGTGAGAGTGTCCTTTCCCAGGCCACAAGCCCCACCTGCAGGAGCTTCCCCTCCTGGCCTCCCTCTCCACTGTGGTCAGAGCTACGGCGAGCTTGCACCGTGATGATGGGGGACCCAGCTCTGTCTTGCCCACAGGGCTGCCAGGTGGGAACTGGCTGGGTTGGGCAGAGTTTAGGGCAGATTGACCGAAGAACAGCCGTGGGTCTGTGCAAATAGCCTGTAAGAACTGACGGACAGACACCTGTCCTGATCCTGGATGAAGACACTGCACGTCCAGCATGAGGGACGTCCTTTTTGTCAATGGAGGGGCGAGCCTGGACGTACGCACACATGAGTGTGGTTTCGGAAGTCTGTTCTTTTAGGCTATTTGCAGTCACAACTAGAAGCGTTTCCTGCCCCAGCAGGTACGTTTGCTTGTTCCCACGGCCTGGGAGTTTTGGCAGCTTTTCTCCTGGCAGGGCTTGAGTTGCGACACACGTCTGGCAGACCCAGGCCTTTCTCTGCGGCATCAGAGGGTGTCGCTGTGGACCGGCAGGTTGGTTTTCAGTCCTGGGTTGAGCACAGCTCGCACCTGGAGTCTTTCTGAGCACCTGTAAGGGGCCTTCGTGCGGCCATGAAGGAAACCATCTCGACCTGCAGAGGTCACCTTGGGGACCCACAGAGTGACCACACGGCAGCAGCTGGTAGAAAGGACTTTATTCAGAAATTGGTGCCAGGACAGGAGGGAGCCATGCGGACAGTCGTGCTGAAGCCTGAGCCCAGTGCTCCCCTGGGGTCAGTCCTGACCGCTGGAATGTTGATTTGCACTGGGCACCGTCTTTGTTAAATACAAAATCTGAAAATGCGGGCATGGGTCAGCAGAACATAATCCATAAAAAAGCCTAAAAAAAAGTGAACTGCATTTCATGGCCAGGACGCCGACTTCCTCTCATGTTACATTGAAGCAGGGCCCAGATGTCTCTGGTGAATTTATGTGGGAAAACACGTCTTGACATTAAAAACGCAGCGATTTGTCACAGGTCACAGTTTTCCTAGAAATGCCACTAGCTGGCTGCTCTAAAGAATGACTAATGCTAAAACTCAAAAGCACAACCCTGGGTCTTGTGATTGGCACTGTGAGAGCCACACGGAGCTGGGGCTGTGCCCGGGGCTCTGGCCACCCAGCTGCAGAGGCCAGTGTGGATCTGACTGCGTGGGTCTCCCGTGGCCCTGGCCAAGGGGCTCCACACCAGCTGCCTGAGCGCACTTCCTGTCTCTGGCGAAGCGTGAGTGCATGGCGAGCTGTGGAGACAGGGCTGCGGGCACACATGCATGGCCACTGGGGGTGGTGGGCAGCGGTGGCCCCTGGGGCATGAGATGGGTGGGGGCACTCTCAGGGACCCCCGCCGCTGAGCCTCTGTCTTGGAGCTGCTCTGATCGTCCTTTCCAGGAAGCAGAGCCTTTGCCTGGGCATGGCTGCCTCACCAAGGGCTGTTCTAAGCTGGGGGATCTGGGCCCTGGGCCCTGGGGGAGCAGGCCTAGGGCACCTGGGGGTGTGGGCTGCGGAGGAGGGGCACCGGGCAGGGGAGGGGAGGGGGTTCTGGGTCTGGGTTGTGGGGGTGAACCCAGGCAGGGTCTCGGACGGGAGGTCTTGGAGCCCCTGGGAGCTGCAGTTGCCGCTCAGAGGTCAGCTTTGGTGCTTTGTTGCTCAGCCGACCGAGGCTGGCTCAGAAACCTGCTCAGGCAGGAGCTGCTCTGGTCTGTTGAGTCGGCGGTGGAGGCGGTTGCTGTTTTGTGGGGGAGTCACTGAGAGCTGGGTAAGAGCCACTTATCTGTGTGTGAGAGGCGCAGACAGGCACAAAACTCCTGGGAAGCTGTCTTTCATTTTCATTTTTAAATTTGACTTTTTAATTCTAGCAGAAACACGCAAACCTCCAAGACTCTTGTGCCCGTCCTGGCTCTGTCTGCTGAGAGGAGACCAACTCTGCCTGTCCCCGTGGGGTCCCCTGAGCCTCCACCTCCTGGTCCAGCTCCCCAGGGCTCGGGGGCGGAGGGGCCTCGATAACGGCCGGGCCTGAGACGCGGCTCCCACCTCCCGGCCCGCCCCCCGCAGTCGTGTTCGGATCTGGAATTCCACACCAGGCCCGAGCTCGGCTACTGGAATGTGGCCTTCATCCTCCGTAGCTTGTCCTGAATCTTCCGCGAGTGCTTCTCGCTGGAGACCTGGTGGAAGTTGGCCCTGCTGTCTGCGGCGAGCGTGGAAATGTCGGCACCGCTGAAGTGCGCAATCCTCTGCTTCAGGTACGACTGGAGCTTGGGGTCGGGGCTGAAGGTGTAGGGGTTCTCCTGGAACGCGTGCACCTGGCTCACCACCTTCGCGATGGTCCTTCCGTTGGGGAAATAAGAGACGTTAGCACAGGGCAGGGGCGCGGCTTCTGTGGGGAGGGAGTCCCCCTGTGTTCTTAGGAATCATTTGGACTAAACCTTTTCACCGTGTAAATTCTGAAGGGTGGGTTTTCTGTATTTATTGGCGAGGTGAACCCCACGTCACTACTCAGACCTTTCCGTCTATCTGTCCATCCATCCACGTTTCCGTCCACACACGCTTATGGAAACCCTGCAGGGCCAGGCTTGTCTGTGCTGAGCGTCCCAAGGAGAGTCAAGCCCAGTCGGCCGCAGGGGCTGCAGCTGAGAGGACGAGGCAGGCAAGGGACTCTGCTGCCGTGCAGAGCGTCACATTCACGTCTGAGAATCGCCACAGCCGGGGCCCAGGGCCGGATTCCCGGGACAGCTGGTTGTTGACAGTGACCAGCACACCACAGAATATAACGGCCAGTCAGGAGCAGGCGCCCTCAGCTGGGCCTGGGGACACTGATGCCACAGACAGACGCCCTGTCCTGATTTTGGATGGAAACACCACATGCCCAGTGTGAGAGACAAAGAAAGGGACACCCATTACAGCAAAGAAAGGGCAAGCCTAGATGTGCGTGCGCGCACACACACACACACACACGCCGGGAAGAGCATGCATGGATGGGCGCACACACACACACACACACGCCGGAAAGAGCATGCATGGATGGGCACACACACACACACACACACCGGGAAGAGCATGCATGGATGGGCACACACACACACACACACCGGGAAGAGCATGCATGGATGGGCACACACACACACACACACCGGGAAGAGCATGCATGGATGGGCACACACACACACACGCCGGGAAGAGCATGCATGGATGGGCGCGCACACACACACGCCGGGAAGAGCATGCATGGATGGGCGCGCACACACACACACACACACGCCGGGAAGAGCATGCATGGATGGGCGCACACACACACACACACACACACACGCCGGGAAGAGCATGCATGGATGGGCGCACACACACACACACACACACGCCGGGAAGAGCATGCATGGATGGGCACACACACACACACACACACACGCCGGGAAGAGCATGCATGGATGGGCGCACACACACACACACACGCCGGGAAGAGCATGCATGGATGGGCGCACACACACACACGCCGGGAAGAGCATGCATGGATGGGCACGCACACACACACACCGGGAAGAGCATGCATGGATGGGCGCACACACACACACGCCGGGAAGAGCATGCATGGATGGGCACACACACACACACGCCGGGAAGAGCATGCATGGATGGATGGGCACACACACACACACACACACGCCGGGAAGAGCATGCATGGATGGGCTCACACACACACACGGGGATGCCAGGAAGGGCAGATCTGGAGGTGGTCACATACGCATGCGGACGCCGTGGAGAGCAAGCGCCACTCTTGGCTTGTTTTCTTTCCTGATTGCGCATCACCTTAAGTTTTTTTTGTTTTTTTTTTGAGACGGAGTCTTGCTCTGTTGCCCAGACCAGACTGCAGTGGCGCTATCTTGGCTCACTGCAAGCTCTGCCTCGCGGGTTCACGCCATTCTCCTGCCTCAGCCTCCAGAGTAGCTGGGACTACAGGTGCCCACTGCCACGCCTGGCTAATTTTTTATATTTTTAGTAGACGGGGTTTCACTGTGTTAGCCAGGATGATCTCGATCTCCTGACCTTGTGATCCGCCCGCCTCGGCCTCCCAAAGTGCTGGGATTACAGGCGTGAACCACCGCGCCCAGACTTTTTTTTTAAGACACTGTTTCACTCTCATCACCCAGGCTGGAGTGCAGTGGTGTGATCTCGGCTCACTGCAGCCTCCGCCTCCCGGGTTCAAGCGATTCTCCTGCCTCAGCCTCTTGAGTAGCTGGGATTGCAGGCGCCAGCTACCAAACCTAGCTAATTTTTTGTATTTTTAGTAGAGATGGGGTTTCACCATGTTGGTCAGGCTGGTCTTGAACTCCTGACCTCAGGTGATCTGTCTCGGCCTCCCAAAGTGTTAGGGTTACTGGCGTGAGCCGCTGCTTCCAGCCTACCTAGGGTTACAGGCGTGAGCCACCGCGCCCGGCCTACCTAGGGTTACAGGCGTGAGCCACCGTGCCTGGCCTACCTAGGGTTACAGGCGTGAGCCACCGCGCCTGGCCTACCTTAAGTTTTTAGCTTCTCTTTTGCTGACATGGGTTTTCTGATCTCTTACAATGAGCATACATTTATGGCATGTTATAATTATTGTTTTTAAATTGGTGCCTAAGAAGGGGACCTTCACCTATCAGGCTGAGGATCCATGGGCACCTGGTCCACTGGGCACTGCTCCCCAAGCGGGGCCATCCACCGTGGGGGAGGGTGGAGCCGCCGTGGCCTGGGCAGCCTCCACCTGACCGTGTGTAGACAACGGCGTGCGATGAGATGACACGGGAGGGTGGGAGATTGTGTCTTGAGGGAGAGTGAGGCTGAGCTTGGGGCTGTGGGCACCTGAGGGTCATCGGACACAGGCCTGGGGCTCTGAGGAGAGGTTGGCCCATGTGCCTTACCAGGTGGAAGAGCCTGTGTGGCCTGGGGTGTGAGCCCTGTGGGTGGTGGTGGGTTTACAGCCAGCCCCAGTCTGCGCCTCCCGGCTGGTGTGCAAGGGAGTTGGTCCCAGGTGCTGGGCAGGTGGACAGCAGGACCACAGGAGCAGGCTGATCCTGGGTCCCATGTGGACGTCTCTAGGGAGAGGGGTCTGAGGGGGAGCAGGGACACTGTGGCACCCAGGGGTCAGGGCAGGTTGCTGCCGGGCAGCCTCTGTGCTGCAGAGACCCTCAGGGTGGGGTGGAAAGTGTGCCTGGATTCGCAACACAGGGATCCCTAGAGACCACGGGGAGTGTTTTGGGACCGTGGACAGCAGAAGTGCAGGAAATGCTCCAGATTTGCAGAGAAGGAGGTGACTGGAGGTTATCCTGGGTAGAGGAAGGTCTGAGGCTGTGAGTGCCAAGTGAGGGGCGAGGTACCCAGACCTCTGAAAAGCAGGGACAGGAGGAGAGGTGCCACCTGAGCCTGCCCCACCTGGGCGCGCCGCCACCTGAGCCCCTCCTGACCTGGGCGCGCGGCCGCCTGAGCCCCTCCTCACCTGAGCTTGCTCCACCTGTGGGCCCCGTTGGTCATGGTGAAGCCACCTGTCTCCAGCTGCTGGATGTGCATGGCCAGGAGGTGGGCCGAGGGCAGGGTGGGCTGCGCCCGGAAGCGCCGCCCTTCCATCAGACACAGGCTGTCGCTCTTCAGAAAGACCTGGTGGTCCAGCCGGGGCGTGGGCCGGGGAGAGACAGGAGGTGGTCAGTGCAGGAGCCTCAGCCGGGGCCAGCGCAGCCCAACCAGTCCCAGCTGGTCCTGCGTTCTCCACGCACGGGGTCTACCCGGCTCTCTGAATTAACTTCCAGTCCCCAATGTGCCTGCATGGTTGGACTTGGCTCACATCTGCAGGGTCTTAAGCTTTCACGGCACTGACAGCCGCTGGCAGGTTTTGTGCCTCCTGCTACTGAAATGCTGAGTCCCTTTCCTTGCTCTCTGCTGGACTCCGGGAAAGTGCCAGGTGACCCAGCTTCCCCTAAATGAGACCCCGGCTGACCAGTGCAGGGCCCCGCTTCTGCGTGTCCAGCAAAGACACGCAGGAGCCCTCCCACCCGTGGACAGCTGGGGCCTGAGGCCGAGCTCTGAGACCCAGGACGGGGACAGGCTCTGGCTGCTCTGGGGCTCATCTGTGTCATTTTTGGGGATGCCCAGTCACTTCCAGCAGTGCTTCCTTGTTCGTTCTTATGAGGCCACCCCTGCCGTCCTGGAGGAGGTCCAGGTTGGTCAAGCTCAGGCCCCAGCCACAGACCTCGGTGCTGTCCTCTGGGCACCTGTGCTCTGTGTGAGGAACTCAGACCAGCACGGCCCCGTGACCGAGCAGGTGGGACACCTTTGCACAGGTGGCAGCAGAGGCCCTGCCTCGGTGAGGCCACCTGCACACTCTGTGGCGCCTGCGTCTGGGTGCAGCAGGCTCTGCACAGCAGGTCGTTTAGGAGAGGGCCTCAGTGGACGAAAGCCGCCAGGCCACGTAAAGTGCTGGTACCTCCACGGCTTTCAGCTCCTCCATGACCTCTGCTATCTTTGCAGGCAGAATTCTCCAGGCCTGAAATGAAAGCACAGGTGAGACTCCTGCGGCCGTGTGGGTGCCCACCCCCGCCTCGGGGCCTGAGGGGGACGCACAGGGGACTGCCTCACGGCCACATGCTCCAGCCCGCTCAGGATCTGCATGGCTGTTGCGAAGTTTCTCTGCTCATAGCAAGATTTTGCGATCAGCAAAAATTTGGACAGCAAATTCACCTGCAGCTGCAATGAGAAAATGACACATTCAGTGTCTTCTGGTTTAAGATGAACAAAGGGAATATTTGAGAACCTGTTAAAATCACCCAGCTCCAAGACACAAGAGTGTGTGCTGCATCACGTGTGTGGAAAGGAAGCGGCTGTGTGGATGCAGGTGAGCCGTGGCTGTGGCCGTGGAGGGGCTGGGCTGGGGGGATGGGGTGGGCATGAGACGCAGGTGAGCCGTGGCTGTGGCCGTGGAGGGGCTGGGCTGGCGGGATGGGGTGGGCATGAGACGCAGGTGAGCCGTGGCTGTGGCCCTGGAGGGGCTGGGCTGGCGGGATGGGGTGGGCATGAGACGCAGGTGAGCCGTGGCTGTGGCCGTGGAGGGGCTGGGCTGGTGGGATGGGGTGGGCATGACTTGAAACAAAATAAAAGCAAAGCCTGATACGGGGAAAGATTTGAAAAGAAGTCCACCCTCACTTCTCAAAAGCAAGATTGTGCCAGGACGCACCTCCCCAGGCAGCTTCAGGATGGGGAAAGGTGTCCCCACCCAGGGAGAGGCCGCTGTTGCGTCCACAGGCGGCTCCTTGCCCACCCCCCAACCCGCCGCGCCGAGCCTGTGGCAGGAGTGTTTGTTTGGGTGCAGTCCGGGGTGGGCGCCGGAGTACCGCCCCCTCCTCCGGGGCTCTGTGGCTGGCAGTGACGACCTTGCTGGCTTTGGTTGGAACACCCCATGGGTGGTGAATGCCTCACCCAGCAGGTTTCGTATTCTGAGCCGTCCTGAAGGGCTGCGTTCTTGGATCCACTTCCAGGGCTTCAGGAAGATTCTGGAGAACTCAGCTGACCCCTCCTGTTGAAGCTGCCTGTCCCTGAGGAATCACCTTGGCCTGGGCCATCCTTTGGTGGAAACCAAGGCTGCAGAGTCCAGCTGGACGCCGTCCCCCAGATCAACTCCTTTTTTTTTTTTTCAAGATGGAGTCTTGCTCTGTGGCCCAGGCTGGAGTGCAGTGGTGTGATCTCGGCTCAATGCAGCCTCCGCCTCCCAGGTTCAAGTGATTCTCCTGCCTCAGCCTCCCAAGAAGCTGGGACTACAGGCGCCTGCCACACCTGGCTAATTTTTGTATTTTTAGTAGAGACGGGTTTTCCTCATGTTGGTCAGGCTGGTCTCGAACTCTTGACCTCGTGATCTGCCTGCCTCAGCCTCCCAAAGTGCTGGGATTACAGGCGTGATAATTTTTGTATTTTTAGTGGAGATGGGGTTTCACCATGTTGGCCAGACTGATCTCAAACTCCTGACGTCATGATCCGCCCGCCTCGGCCTCCCAAAGTGCTGGGATTAGAGGCGTGAGCCACCGTGCCTGCCCCCGGGCTCGATGGTTGTCTGCAGGGACCCTGTGCAGCTGAAGGCGCCTCACATGATCCTGGGCTCACTCCGACTGCGGCCCCAGCTCTCCTGCCTGAGCGCCTTGAGAGGAGGTTGAGAAGTGTTTACCGGATACACTTTCTATGCTGACGTCTCAGTCTATTTCTTCATCGGTTTAAGTAGATGCAAAGTATGTAATTTTGAGATAAAACTGTTTCACCACACTTTTTCATTGTTGTTTTAACCTTTTGATTTTTTTTTTTTTTTTTTTTTGAGACGGAGTCTCGCTCTGTCGCCCAGGCTGGGGTGCAGTGGCGCGATCTCGGCTCACTGCAAGCTCCGCCTCCCGGGTTCACGCCATTCTCCTGCCTCAGCCTCTCCGAGTAGCTGGGACTACAGGCGCCCGCCACCACGCCCGGCTAATTTTTTGTATTTTTAGTAGAGACGGGGTTTCACCATGGTCTCGATCTCCTGACCTCATGATCCGCCCGCCTCGGCCTCCCAAAGTGCTGGGATTACAAGCGTGAGCCACCGCGCCCAGCCTAACCTTTTGATTTTTAATTGTAAAAAGTATGTAATAGAGGATTTACCTTTGTAGCCTTTTCTGAGTGCACGGTTCAGCCGTGTTAACTACATCCACATTGTGCAACAGACCTCTGCGACTCTCCATCTTCCCAAACTGAAACTCGGTCCCCGTTCAACATGAGCTCTCCGCGCCCCACTCCCAGCCCCCGGCGCCCACCCTGCTACTTTGTCTCCGTGAATCCGGCGCCTCCAGGCACCTCGTGTACGTGGAGCCGTCCAGTGTCCGTGCTTCGTGACTGGCTCGTTTCCCTGAGCCTGAGTCCCTCGAGGCGTCGTGTACGTGGAACCCTACGGTGTCCGTGCTTCGTGACTGGCTCGTTTCCCTGAGCCTGAGTCCCTCGAGGCGTCGTGTACGTGGAGCCCTACGGTGTCTGTGCTTCGTGACTGGCTGGTTTCCCTGAGCCTGAGTCCCTCGAGGCGTCGTGTACGTGGAGCCCTACGGTGTCCGTGCTTCGTGACTGGCTCGTTTCCCTCGGGGTTCCTCATGCTGCCGCAGGTGTCAGAATTTCCTTCCTGTTAAGGCCGAGTAACTTCTCAAGGTATGAAGAGGCCACATTTTCTTTATCTGTTCTTCCCTCCATGGACATTTAGGTGCCTCCACCTCTTGGCTATGGTGTTCCATACTTTTAAACAAATCTAAAGAAACCAAAGCCCTATTCTGCTTTCAAACTCCCCATTTTTATTTTTTATTTTTTTGAGATAGGGTCTCGCACTGTCATCTAGGCTGCCGTGGTGCGACCTCAGCTCACTGCAGCCTCCACCTCCTGGGCGTCAGGATCCTCCCGCCTCAGCCGCCTGAGGAGCTGGGACTCCAGGTGTGCGCCACCAGCCTGGATAATTTTTTATGTTTTCGGTAGAGATGGGGTTTCAATATGTTGTCCAGGCTGGTCTCAACTCCCGGGCTCAAGCGATCTGCCCTCGGCCTCCCAAAGGGCTGGGGTTACAGGCATCAGCCACCGTGACCGGCCTGCATTTTCTTAAGGTGAGAAATTTTACGCCGTTTCTTCCTGCCCTTGTGTCTCCACCTTGCCTCACTCCAGGCATCATCGGAACGGAGCCACTGACCCCCGAGCACTTTTTGATCACTGCTGCCCTCCGTGCTCAAATTTTGTATTTTAACGATTTTCTGGGGTCCTGAATTTACAAATGTGAAACTCAGTGTCCTGGATCGTTCTGACATCACAGCCATTGACACACAATATGTCAGGACATCGTGGATCTAACACTTGTTAGATGGACGAGTGTGGTGCTTTTAAAAGTGGGTCTCCGGCGAGGTCCGTCCGCTCCCGTGAGGAGGTGAGGGGCCTGTGGTCTCCGGCGAGGTCCGTCCGCTCCTGTGTGGAGGTGAGTGATCCGCGGCTCCCTTTTGGTAACGGGGATGTGGCAGCAGTGCCAAGCTCTGTCCCAGCCACGCTGGGTGCTGGCAGCCCTGGGTGTGAGCCTGCACGACTCTTGCCCACCCCCGCAGACCTGGACACGGGCGCGTGACCAGGACGAGCGGCCATCCTGGGGACCCTCAGGCAGGGCCGCCGCAGGCTTGAGGTGGGTCTCAGGCTGGGAGGGGCGTGACGGCTCGGGGTGAGGGTGCACCCAGGACGCTGCAGGTTGGCCAGGTGACGGCCAGCTGTCCTTGTGCTCATCCTCAGGAAACCTGGCCACACGGGCCGTGCATGAAGGCTCTGGTTTAGGGAAATCACATTTTCATGTCCTTCATGATACTGTGAAAACCACGGATCCGAGCAAACAGGCAGCCAGGCTCCCTGTTCCCACGTCCCGTGCTGGTGTGCCCTGGCAACAAATCCCCAAAGTTGGAAAATTCTCCCCAAGGGAGGAGAGAAGGCGGCGCCTCTGCCTTCGTTTATGGCCCGGGGCTGCCTGTGGGGTTGGAGGGGTGTGAAGGAATAATAGGAAGGGAAGCTCTGTCCACCGTGGAGGTGGCTTTGCCGCCTGGCAGGGAGGTACTGCATGCACCTTGGTGGACTGCGAGCAGCTCCTGGTTCCCCCAGAGCCTTCGGCCCGCGCTGGGACAGCAGCAGGGACGGCAGTGATGGGGTTCACGGCCGGGAGTCCTGTTCCTGGGGCTTGAGTTTGCTTTCAGAGAGCTCCGGCGCAGGACGGGGTGGGTGTCCCCCTCCCTGCTGTGGGGGAAGGGGCCCTGTAATCCTGAGTCTTACATGGAGCGGGACTTGGTGACCCCAGCCCACGACAGCCAAGCCCCAGCTGAGCTCAGGTGTGAGGAGATCAGAGAACTCTGTAATAGGGTGTCCGTCCGCTGGGTGACGGCATCCACTGGGTGAAGGTGCAGACCCCTAGGGCTGGGGGACTGTGGCCTCCGGAGAAGCTGTGGACCCTGACGCCTCCTGGGCAGGTGGGCCCCGTGAAGGATGAGCTGTTCGAGGCAGGTGACTCTCGGGGCTGCACAGCGCCCTGCCTGACAGCAGGTGGGGCGGGTCAGGTGAGGAGCCCCCAGTCCAGCCCAAGGCCCACAGGACCTAGAAGAGGCTGAGACTGGGCCCCGGCGCTGGAGCTTGACCTTGACCTTGGTCAGACCACGGAGCCGATTCGTTCCACAGGCTGAGTGAGAACCCACAATGAGCATTCGGCCAGGAGGAACCCAGGGTGGGACGGTGGGCGTCACAAACCCCAGCCCAGGGGCCAGGCTCAGGCACAGGGGGGAAGGGGCCTGGGGTGGGGTGGGGTGTGTGGCGGAGCCCAGTGCTGGGGTGGTAGCAGTGGTGGGTGCAGCTTGTCCTGGGTCTCCAGGCGGCCCACAGCCAAGGATCACCCACCACTGAGGGGAGCCATCTCTGGCTGCAGATGTGGACGTGGCTGGGGATGTGGCTGGGCATGTGGAGATGTGGCTGTGGACATGGCTGGGCACACGGAGATGTGGCTGTGGATGTGGCCGTGGATGTGGCAGGCAGGGCTGGGGAAGAGCTGGGAGGGCGGCTGACCTCCCTCCTCCTGATGTAGTGAAGCCTGTGCCCTGCTCCCCTCAGCCCTGGGTTGGGTGTGGCTCCAAGGGACATGGAGTTGGGTTTACTGCATTGGGGGAGGGTTCAGGCCACGGCCTTACAGGAGGCGCTGCCACCCCTGGGTAGGCAGGCCCCAGGCCCTATGTTGGCCTTGGAACTGTAGGGTGCCCACCTTGGAGGTGTGGCTGGTCACAATCTCTGCAGCCACCCAGGTGCTGACGTCATCCGCATTTCTTAAAAGCTGTAACAGATACTTGTCCTGAACGTAATTGGGCAGAAATAAGCTGCAGGTTTTGGCTGAAAGAGACTCAGAAGAGCTGGCTCTGGAAGAGAAACATGGCCCCTGTCACCCCAGAACTTGTGCAGGTGGCCCTGCCCGGCCCCGGGCTGCTGGTGCAGAGAGGACTGGGGTCGGGCCACAAGGTCGCTCTGACTGGCAGACACCACTCTCTCGTGTCTCTGGAGACACAGGCATCTCCTGCTGGTCAGCAGCGTCCACGAGACTCTTACGAGAAGCCCCCGAGACCCTCCACCACCGCTCCCAGCCGAGGGCCCCAGACGCTCACCTGGGGATGGCGGTGCTCTTGTCCATGACGCCCAGGGCCCGTGAGTTCAGGAAGTGGACCGGGTGGCACTTTTGAAACAACTCCTGCCCAGAACATGGAAACGAGGTTCAGGCTTCCATCCCTTAGGGCCTTGTGTCCAAGGCAGGGTCCCAGGGAGGGTGGGGGTTTTCTGGGGGCCATCTCTGCAATCCCAGGTTCAATACCCACCCAACAGTCCACAGGGGTCGGCCGCAGGGCTCCCCGTGTGCTTGGCCCCCAGGGGCTCATGGCATCCAGGGCAGCCCTCGTGACAGCAGGTGGATCACTAGGTTGGCATCACTGCTGTCACCTGCTACGTGATGTGGGCTCCCAGGATGGCAGGGACCTGGGAAGAGGCCACCTGAGGGCTGGCTGTGGTGGCGGCAGAAGTTGGGCAGGGCCCTGGCAGCTGGGTGGGGGCATAAGGAACCGGGTTGGCCCAGCTCCGGTGGAGGGGCTGGGGGGAGAGACTCAGCGCCCCATGCGGCCCTCAGGGCGTCCTCTAGTGCCTGTGAGGCCAGAGTGCTGGGCAGAGGCAGGGCCAGGCCCAGCGGGCAGTGGTCTGGAGAGGAGGACTCAGCTTTGCTGGGGCCCAAGCCCCTGCTGGGGCCTCCCATTGAGGCAGCAGCCACCTGGACCTGTGCATCTGGCAGCCACCCCCAACCTGTGCACCTGGCAGCTGGCCCCTTCTCTGCTCGTCTGTTTTCTGGGAAGCAGCTGCTGAGGGCCCTGTGGGCACAGAGTTTCTGGGGTGACCGGGGCGTGGATCCTCGCCCTCCTCACCTGCTGTAGCAGCGTGAGCTGGCTGAAGAGCTGGTGAGTGCTGTACTCCGTCAGGAAGTAGGGCCCCTTCTCGCTGGTCTTGGCACAGGGGCCGTAGAAGTCGTCGAGGAAGCAGGGCTTGGGCAGGGCTGCGGCAATGGTGTAGGGGCGCTCCTTGTGTGGCGGCAGCACCAGCCCGTTGCCTCGGGGCAGCCTCCAGGGGAAGCTCTGCAGGGCAGGCCGGGCACTGAGGGGCCCAACCTCCGTGTCCCCTCCGGGTCAGGGGTCCAGGGAGGCGGGGGGTGCGGTGAGGACCAGGCCAGGTCCAAGCCCATACTCCTCAGACTGGCCCAGCCAGAGCCAGAGAGCAGCCTGCCTACCCACAGCTGTGCTGGCACAAGGATGCCTGTCCTCGTCATTTCAGCAGGTCCCCCATGGGCAGGACGCTGAGGTTTAATGGAAAGGGCATTTCTCTCCCCACACTGGCTTCTTCCACCTTAGTCTCATGGGTCAGTGAGTCACAGCAGGACCCTCCTCCCCTGAGCACCCGGGACAGTGCAGGAGGTGCCAACCCAGCAGGGCTGCCTGGGACTGGGAACATGGAGGGGGTATGTGAGTGTGCACGTGTGGATGCGAGGGTGCATGCGTGTGTGTGGATGTGAGGCTGCATGTGTGTATGTGTGTGTGGGTGCACATGTGTGCATGTGTGGATTGCGTGATGGTGCACACGTGTATGTGTGGCTATGTGTGAGAGCACATGTGTGGATGTGTGAATGTGAGGGTGCACACGTGTGCATGTGTGGATGTGTGAAGGTGCACGTGCATGTGCACGTGTGGCTGTGTGAGGGTGCATGCATATGTGCACGTGTGGATGCGATGTGCACAGGTATGTATGTGCACACAAGTGTATGTGCACACGTCTATGTGTATGCATGTATACGGATGTGCCCATTTGCATTTGTGTGTATGTGTGTGCATGCACCAGTTGTGTCTTTGAGGCTGGGCTCAGGGACCCACATCCACCTGTCCAGGGAGGCCCTCCCCTGAGAAAGGACCCCACCTTCCTGGAGATGCCGTCCTCTGAGAGCCTCTTACAGAGGGCGTTGAAGGGTCTGGCATCCTCCTCGGCCTCCCTGGGGTTCTCCAGGTCTGTGCCGCGAGGGCTGCCCTCGGCCCGCCGGTCCATGCCCACCTCCAGGAGGCCCAGCAGGTGCTTGGCAGAGCCATCCAGGGGTAGGATCTAGGCAGAAGCACGGTGGTGGGGGGTCACTGCCACCTTCTGGAGGACGGCGGCACCTCCCGCTGTGGGAGCCCCGGGTGTGGCCGCCCAGCTCGGCGCCACCGTCACCTTGGAGGAGATGAAGTCCTCCAGCTTCCCCAGCAGCCCACTGTTCCGAGGGAAGTCCACGGCGTAGCAGTCCTCCACCCAGGCCTGCAGGACGCAGAGGCTCCGCCTGTAGATCTTGGTGAAGGTCGAGGTGGGGTCCTGGTGGGCCCTGGAGATGCAGGGGAGCTGCTGAGCTGCCAGGATGTGGGAGTCGGCGGCAGAGGCCCAGGGGCTGCCTGCCCTGTGGCTGTCCCGGAGAGGCAGGGTGGGACCAGGCTCCACCTGTGCAGGGGGCTTAGAGGGCTGGGGGTCTTCCGTGGGTCCCTCCCCCAAGGCAGGAGCTGGCTGGCTGATGGCCTGAGGTGCCCAGCCTGGGCGTGTGGGGGCAAGGGGGTGCATGGCATGTCCTGGGGGGGGCAGCAGGTCAGCCCAGAGAGAGGCAGAGCCCCTCCCCCCTCAGCCCACCACCCGTCTCCTGACCCCAGGTGCTGGCCATGGGTAGCGAGGGAGGCTGGGGCCTGGCAGGACCCTCCTCTTGGTGCTCCCCCTTCCCCCAGCTGACCTTCTGGCTCTCACTGCCTGCCCACCTGCCCTCCGCTTTCCTCCCAGGTCAGCAGGAAGAGACCCCGACTCCCCCAGGTCCCCTCCCAGAGCTCCCAGGTGCTCAGGCCACCGCCCTCCTGCCCCAGCTGCTTTCTCCCCATCCCTGTGTCCCCCACCTCCAGCCAGGCTTCCCTGGCCCCTCATCCCCTTTGGTGGCCAGGGACCACCTCGTTCTTCATCGTAGCTAAACCAGGCCCATGGGCGCCCACCCTGCCCCAGGGGGAAGCTCTGGCGGGCATGGAGCTGTGGAGCGTGGTACCTGGTCAGCGTGCTGTTGATGCGGTCGAGGAGGAAGTGCAGGAAGTCGTGGGGTGTGCAGAAGTAGCGGAAAGTGTAGAGGAATTGCTGCACGTAGCCCTCCAGGAAGGCGTCGCTGTGGGGCGGGGCGGGGTGGGCGGCGGTGAGGTGGCAGGGTGGCCTCACCCCAGGGCTCGGCTAGTGTTTGGTGGGGGGGGGGTGTGACTGTGTGTGTGCGTGTTTTCTTTGTGTATCACTGTCAGGAGAATCCCCGGAGAAATTAAAGGGGGGACATTGATAACCCTCAAATTTCAAATTTCATGTGAAATTCCCAACTACTTCCAGCCTTCCAGCACTAGGGCCTTTTTTTTTTTTTTTTTTGGCAGAGTTTCGCTCTTGTCGCCCAGGCTGGAGTGCAATGGTGCGATCTCCGCCTCCCGGGTTCAAACAATTCTCCTGCCTCAGCCTCCCGAGTAGCTGGGACTACAGGCGCCCACCACGCCCGGCTAATTTTTGTACTTTAGTAGAGACGGGGTTTCACCATGTTTCCCAGGCTGGTCTCGAACTCCTGACCTCAGGTGATCTGTCTGCCTCGGCCTCCCAAAGTGCTGGGATGACAGGCGTGAGCCGCCGCGCCCAGCTGAACAGCAGGGCCTTTCTGAACGCAGCTCCGTGCAGGAGTTCGTGGCATCTCCACTCGCAGCACCCGTTAGCTCGGGACGCTGAGGGAGCTGGTGCCTCGGGACCAGGCGCAATGCTGTGCTCAAAGGTGCTGGGTCTTCACTGGGTGAAACGGGGCCACCCTCAGGAGATACTGACCAGGGCCCCGCCTGCGGGTCTGGGACTGTCCTGGGAGCCTGACAGCCACGGTCAGGAAGCGGAGGCCCGGCAAGGCCCCCTCCCACCCTGGAGGAGTCTCAGGCAGCAGATGGCGTGGCCCTGGAACAAGGGGCCTGGTCACCTGCTTACCTGGGGGCCGAGGACACAGGTGGCCACAGCTCAGGCCAGACCCTACACAGCCCCAGCCCCAGGCTGCCCTGCAAAGGTGATGCCCACCAGGTCCACAGAGCGGGGAAGCCCCTCGTGACCACATCACGGCCAGGAGACGCTCCTTCCATGGAAGCACAGTGCTCACACTCACGCCATGCAAGCTGCAAACTCTACAACCACAGACACGCACGCCACACACGTGCACAAAGCCACACAGAACTCCACAACCAGACGTGCACACCACACACGTGCACACAAGCCACACTATACCCCACACCACACATACATGCACACACACATACCCGCCACACACACTACCCCACACCACAGATCACACACATGCACACATGCCACACTATACCTCATGCCACATGGGCACACTATACCTCACACCGCATGCCACACATGTGCACACACACACTATACCCCACGCCACACACCACACGTGTGCTCACATGCCAGACGATATCCCATCAGCACATACACCATACACATCACACACTCCATACAAGCCTAAATACACATCACATTTGTGTACTACACATGCACAATAAAGCACATTGCACATTAGCCGGACACACCACACATGCACACACACCGAGAACGCACCGCACTGCACACGTGCACAGTCACGCACACGGACGTCTCCCGCAACAGCGCAGAGACCCTACGGTGGGCGTGGGCCGTGCCTGTCTTGCAGATTAGGAGGCTGAGAACTGGGTCCGAGGGTCGGCCTGGAGCCCTGGCTAGTAGATGGCCCCATGTGACTAGGGGCAGCTCACCTTGGGAGAACGGGGTTGGGGGCTGCCGTCCCTCTCTAGAGGGTCTTTTGGGTAACGGGGTTGGGGGGAGGGGGCCACGCCCCTCTCTAGAGGGTCCTTGGGGCAACGGGGTTGGGGGGGCCGCCATCCCTCTCTGGGGGCCTCCCTGTCCTCACTGGCTGCCGAGAGCCCTGACTCCCTGCTGTCCTCCTTGCTGTCCTTTGCTGGGCCCCATGGCCTCTGCTCAGAGAGGACCCCTGGGGCTCCAAGGTGGTGTCATGAGGGTCCCATAAGCCAACATGGGGTTGGCCCCAGTCACTGGGAGGGTGGCCTCTCTGGGAGCTGGTCAGACCAGTGGGTCCAGAGCCTGCTGCAGCTCCCGGTGCCTGAGAACAGGGTGCAGCCCAGGGGCCCATGCAGGCCAGAGCGGGTGAAGGGCCAAGGGGGCTGGTGGGGCTGCCGGGGGTCTGGCCCTGTGGCCCTGGTGGAGGTGAGTGGACTGGTGGCTCCTCCCTGCTGCAGGCGTACGTACGACACCAGCGTTTACGGAGCAGGGGTCTCCTGAGCCAGTGTGCACACGGAGCGGGTGGGGGCTGCAGAAACATCCCAGCCTCATGCGTCCCTGGAGCTAATTACCCCGGGTGTTCTGACTCGGTGAGGTGGATGGAGTCCAGGCCACACTGCCGAGCTGCCCGTGCGTTATTTTTGGAAGCCATTCCGTGTGTTAATTATGTAGGGCGGGTTCTGCAGCCCCTCCAGGGACCACCAGGTGCAACCTGAGACCCAGTGCCCAGGCCCACAGGCGGCGGAGGCCACTCTGGCCAGGGGCTCTGCAAAGCTGCCGGCGGCACCTAGTGCACATCGGCCTCAACCCCGATTAAACACTTTTCTAAACGAAAAAGTGCAAATCCAGCCTAGCTGAGCAGCGAGAGCGCATTCCCCACCTCTTCCCAGCACCCAGGGCTACGTCTCCTTTTCCGGGTGAGGTTTCTCCGGACGCACCTGGAGTACAGGTAGGCCATGAGCCCCAGCGGCGTGCCGGCCTGCAGGATTCGGGCCTTCTGCCGGCCGCCCGGGTGCTTGTTGACGTTGTAGAAGATGAGTGAGGACGACTCGTCCAGGGGGCTGAAGTCCAGCGTGTCGCAGGGTGCGGCCGCGATGTTCACAATCACCGGGAGGGCGCAGGGCTCCAGGCCCCAGCGTTCCGCGTACATGACCTGCCGGAGCGGGACGCGGGCGCTTGGTCACTCTGCCCCTCGCCCCGGGGCTTCCTGGCGTTGGACCCTCAAATCAGGGCCCCTTTTGTAACTCAGCACGGATTTACGGCATCCAACAGTGGGAGGCCCGTCTGAAGCTACTGCCTCATGGGGCAGAGCGGGGCCCGGCGCCCACTTGCCTGCAGATACTTCTTGACCAAGCTGAGGAACTGCACCCTGGATTTCATTTCTTCCAGCTGCCCTTTCAGCTTGGACAGCATGGTCTTGACGTCAGAACCTGTGGGTGGAGCAGAGTGGGCGGGGGCCGGGCTGCCTGCGGCCGGGGTCGCAGACCTGTGCCCACGCGGGCCTTACCTTTGTTCCTCTTTTCCTTCTGTAGGAGTTTCTGGTAGAACTTCAGGGTTTTGCGGTAGTTTCTTTTCTCCATCATGAGCTGCTGTTCCAGCTCCTGGGGACGAAACACAGCACCTTAGCCCCAGGCAGCTCCAACACACGTCAGCCACATCCGGGGCCAGGCCCCACCCCACTGGGGCCTCCTTGGCCTTGGAGATCAGCTGCAGGGCAGGGTCCCATGGAGACAGAGGCCCGCTGAGCCAGCGAGGCCAGCCCCGGCCTGGGCAGTGTGGTCTGGGGGACCCTGGGCTGCCGCCAGGCTCACAGGGCAGTGCCCAGCTTGGGGCCGACTGCCCCCTGCGCCCCTCACCCACAGTCAGGCCCTTGTGGGGCATGCTCAGGGGACTGCTGTGACCACCACCTTGGGCCCTCAGGGAAACTAGACCCTCCCCAAGTCAGCACCAGGCCCTCTTGCCCAAGCAGGCAGGGCTGTGCCACCTCTGGGCCCCCAAGTGTACATTGTGGGCAGGGGTGGGAGCAGGGGGTGGCAGTGTGACCTCCCCAACGTGCATCCCGTGTGTCTTCAGGTGTCTGCCTTTTTTTTATTTTTTAATTTCGTTATTATTTTTGAGATGGGGTTTTTCTCTTGTTGCCCAGGCTGGAGTGCAATGGCGTGATCTCAGCTCACCACAACCTCTGCCTCCCAGGTTCAAGCGATTCTCCTGCCTCAGCCTCCTGAGTAGCTGGGATTACAGGCACGCACCACCATGCCCGGCTAATTTTGTATTTTTAGTAGAGACGGAGTTTCTCCATGTCGGTCAGGCTGGTCTCGAACTCCCGACTTCAGGTGATCTGCCCACCTCGGCCTCCCAGAGTGCTGGGATTACAGGTGTAAGCCACCACGCCCTGCCATTTTTCATTTTTATTGACTTTTTAATTTTTTTATTTTTTGAGATGAGGTCTCGCTCTGTCACTCAGGCTGGAGTGCGGTGGCCCGATTCGCTCTGCTGCCCAGGTGGGAGCGCAGTGGCACGATCACAACTCACTGCAACCTCCAACTCCCTGGGTTCAAGCAGTTCTCCCATCTCAGTCTCCCAAAGTGCTGGGATTACAGGCATGAGCCACTGCACCAGCCTTGCCTTTCTTTTAAACTTAAGCCCAATGATGCGGATTCCAGCTGGCCTGTGCAGACGAGCCCCTCAAAAACCCTCCTCCCGGGAACCTACTGGCTGGACCATTGCGGTTTGCTGGGCAGCGGCTGCAGGGTTTGCCCCAGCCCTTGGCTGCTCCGTGGAGTGTGAGCATGAGTGTGAATGTGAGTGCACGCCGGGTGTGATTCTCCAGAACCTGCCCAGAGTCTGAGTTCCTGCCTGCAAGATGGAGCCGGGGACCCCTCAACCCCAGGGCTGCCTCCATGAGGGAAGCAGGACTGAGGCCAGATGGGCAGGTCCTGACCACAGGAGCCAGGAGCGAGGCCCGCCGGGCTCTGTCCCTGCACTGCAGGAGCCGGGGGCGAGGGCTGCTGGGCTCTGTTTCATGCACAGACACCAGCTGGGGCTGAGCGCCTCCCTGGACAGGACTACATTGAGGGAGAGGGCACCGCGTTGTCCCAGGACGCCTCCCACGCCTGGCCGGGCAGCCCCTCGTCTGAGCACTCCTTCTGTCCTGCGGGACAGGCACACGGGCGTAGAGGCTGGAGGGGCACCCTGAGGATGGGCTGCCAGGGCAGTGACCCCAGAGACCGCCCTTCCCTCCAGGGGTACAGGGGCAGATACAGCCGCCTCCTGCACGCATGGGGCTTGGCCCAGTACCGAGGAGGGTGGTGATTCTGGGGTGAGGGGCCTGGGAAGCCTTGGGGGTCCATGGGAGCTGGGCCTTGAGCAGCAGGTCTTCAGGGGCACTGTGAGGTGCCACGGGGCAGGGGCACCTGGCTGGGGGCAGAGGCGAGAGGCGCGGCAGCCCTCGGCCCACAGCCTCCTGTGAGGGGTTCACGTGCCCAGGGCCCGAAGCGACCGCCCCGAGGGTCTCATCCGCGATCCCGTCCACCAGGCTTCCTTTTGTGAAGTGCAGTTGGCTCAGATCCACACAGCCACCCCCTCGCCTTGTCAGCCGCCAGTGACTCCGCTGTTGACAGTGTTTATTTTTGAATGTTTTTTGCAAAATAAAAAATGCAGGCGACATTTCTATTTAACTACTTGAATCTGCTCTATCTGGTGGTTCCATGGAGACGGGGTCCCTGTGCTGTCTTCTCCCACACACGGGTTCAGCAGCGGCAGTGGCGGTGCCACGGAGGGCCAGGCTCCTGGCTACAGCAGTGTGAGCAGTGGTCCCAACTGTGTAAAGACCAGCCCCTCTGCAGAACCTTGGCCACTAAGCCAGGTTCCCCAAGCCCTCCGGATCCCGCTGCCACCCAGCCAAGTGCGACCCCGCCTCCCACACTGAGCTGCAGGCTGCCTGTGGCTGCCTAAAGTGCAGTGAAATTAAAACGTCAGGTTCTCAGTCACGTGGGCCATGTTTCCAGAGCTCAGTAGCCACACGTGGCTGTTGGCTACCCCGTAGACGGCGTCTAGAACATTCCATCATCAAGGAAGGACCTACCGGGCTGGGCAGGTCGAGGTTGGTAAACGCGGGTGTCCCCATGGAGCTGTGTTCTGCTGCCGAGGCACCTGGTCCTGGTTTCTGAGGACGGTGGTCGCCACGTTCCCCCATGGCCTGCACCATGGGGCCCTCGTCCGGCCCCCGGAGGTCACCCGCGCCAGTCTCCATCCAGCCCTCTCACCTGCATCCATTTGCAGAGGTGCTGATGTTGAGAAAATCTCCTGGGAAAAGTCTGTGTGCCCCGAGGCATCCGGGAACCTGGAGGCGGGTGCCTGCGAGCCCGATGCCCGCCTGGCTGGAGTGCAGCTCACGCACTCATCTTGGGCCGGCACCTCCGCGGCCTCCGTTCACAGTCAGACTTGGTGTCCGTCAGGGGCGCTCTTCACGCGGGAACCACAGGCAGACTCCTTGAGAAGGACGGTCTTGACTGATTTTAATAAATCCACGGGAACTAAAATCCACACCACACACAGGGCAGTGAGGAGGGAAACACGAGGCCAGGCTTCACCAGAGCAGACAGACGGAGGAGGAACCCACACCAGTGCTGTCCACCCTGACTCTGGGAGCCACGCTTGTTTTTTTTTTTTTTTTTTGAGACGGAGTCTGCTCTGTCACCCAGGCTGGAGTGCAGTGGTGCGATCTCGGCTCACTGCAAGCTCCGCCTCCCAGGTTCACGCCATTCTCCTGCCTCAGCCTCTCGAGCAGCTGGGACTACAGGTGCCCGCCACCACGCCCGGCTAATTTTTTGCATTTTTAGTAGAGACGGGTTTCACTGTGTTGCCCAGGATGGTCTTGATCTCCTGACCTCGTGATCCGCCTGCCTCAGCCTCCCAAAGTGCTGGGATTACAGGCGTGAGCCACCGCGCCTGGCCTGCCACGCTTGTTTTAACAGCAGGAGACGCGGATGCCAGCTCCACAGCCCCAGGGCACCCGCAGTGCTGAGCCCAGCACACACGGTAGGTGGGGTCAGCGCTGGAGGGAGGGAATGCCCACCGGTTGCCCCGGCCCCCAGAGAATGGCCCTGGCTGCACTGTATGTGTTTGGGGCTGCAGATGTCAAAATGCCCTTGCCGTGTTTCTGAGCCTCCTGTTTTGAAACAGACGCAGTAGTTCCTCCAAGAGAAACGCGAGGCTGTGGCCATGGGCCAGACGCTGTGCATTTGGGGGCCGAGTGCTCCCTGCTGGACTCTGCGCATTTGGGGGCCGAGTGCTCCCTGCTGGACTCCGTGAGTTTGGGGGCCGAGTGCTCCCTGGGCGATGCCGTGCGTTTGGGGGCCGGGTCGTTTGGTGTCTGCTGTGCCAGCCGCCCTTTTCTCTCCCCAGCCCCAGGGAAGGCCTGCGTCCTCGAAGCCCCCTCAGGCCCTGTGTGGGGTGTCCGAGATGCAGATGCAGAGGCTGTAGCACCCTGCGGGTCTTTCACGTGGCCCAGAAGCTGAAATGAAGTGAAGGCTTCACAGAGCTTAACCCGTCTCCTCACCTGCCCTGAAGAGACTCCGGGTCATGTTCTGGACCGATTTATAAAGTGCAGGCCGGGAGGCGGCAGTAGATGAGCGAGGAGGAGCCCCAGGAAGGGCTCCGATGCCCAGAGGCTGGGGGAGGCTTCCCCCTGCGGCTCAGCTTGAGGCAGATGGTGGTGGGAGAGGTTCCCGGAGCTGATGCCACTGGGCCCCTCCTGTCATCCACCCTGGAGTCCTGGGGCTCTCGAGGCTGCAGCCCAGGTCGGGGCTGTGGGTCGCCGGCCCCACCTTGTGTCCAGAGCTCTGCAGGCCTCTCCTGCACCCAGGACTCCCCAGTCTAAGACCTCCTCTCCCTGCTGGCCAGGGAGGAGTTGCAGCTGCTCCTGACCCAGGATGGCACCGCTGGCCAGAAAGCCCGGACCAGGCTGCAGCGACCAGGCCCAGCCTGGACTTGCTGGGCAGGCATTTCTGGTGTTTTCTTTCACCGCAGAGCGAGGCTGCCCAAGGGCCCGGAGGCTGCGCCTGCCCCACGGGAGACACGGCCGAACGCAACCTGGTCACGATCATGGAGGGGCCTCCTGTGAACCCATCACCCTGGCGTCCATGAGAAAAAAGCCCTTTCCTGTCCCCAGACATGGAGCCACCAGGGGCACCAGTGCAGACGAGCCTGTCCCCAGACATGGAGCTCAGCCCGGGGAGGGGGCCCTGACCATCTTGACGGCCATGGGGTGGGGGCACCAGGACCAGCATCACCCTGGTGGGGGCTCTGGGTACATGGTGCCATCTGTCACCTGCAGTGACCAGGAAGCTCTGCTGGAAGGAGACCCCCTGCCCCACCCTGCAGTGCCGCGGCCTGGGACTCACCGGGCTCTGGGCGTCGGGCAGGGCCCCGTCCGCCTGCTGCCGCCCCAGGTCCTTCACGTAGTTGTGGACGTCGGCCCCAAAGCAGTCGGCCTCGTAGAAGGCGCTGCACCAGCCGGGGCTGCAGCTCTGGAATCCGGCTGGGCCGGGAGACACGGCCGGGCCGACCCCCTTGGACCTGGCCAGTCGGGTTACTGCCTCTGCGTCTGAGGCCCCACCAGCTGGCCGTCTGTCCTCGCCAGCCTCAGGCTGCTGTGCTCTCTCGGCTTTTACGGACCTCTGAGGCCGAAACCCCACCTCAAAGTTTCCCCGTGAGAGTGCCTCCGAGTCCACATCCGACACTGAGGTGGGTGAGCAGGAGGCCCTGCTGCTGGTCCTGGCCACGGCTGGCTTCTCTTTTCCTTGAAAGAAAGAGACGCGGGTTACGTGGACAGCAGCTCCGGTGGGCGGAGGCCGGGCAGGCTGTTAACGGGAGGCCGGTGGTGCTTGCACGCGTGACGCCCTTCTCTCTTGCACCCACCATGGGCGCCCCCTGGGCATGGCTGCCGCCTCCCAGTGCAGGGCAGATGCTGGGACCCTGAACTGCTGCACGGGGCTGGGTTATGGAGAGAGGCCTCTCCCCAGATGGAGCCCCACTCTGCGCCCTCACTGCTTCCAAACTCGTACTCGCCCTGGGGTGGGGCTGGGCCCTGTCGTCGCTGGCTCCGCTATCAGGACTGTGTCCCTCTGCCCCCTCACGCTCTCCTCTTTTCTTCTGGAATTTAAAAAGTGGTCCCCAGCTCTGTCCCTGCGGAAGCTTCCCCTGTGCAGGGCTTTCCTGCCATCCAGCAGTGCACAGGCCTCATGCCCCAGCCTGCCTGCCTGGCCTCTGACTTGCTGGAATAGGAACTGGGGCCATCACCAAGCCTGGCCACGACCACGGACAGCCTGAGGGTGACCACCACCACCACCTTGTCCCTAACATCTGCTGGCCGGACACTGGGACGTCCCCAGCCTGGCATTCATGTGCCCTGGGATCCCGGGGCTACCAAGCCAGGAGCCCAGCCCCAGGGTCTTTTGGCAGCAAGCCCGCTTCTGCCTTGTCACCAAAGCCCCGGCTCACAGGCCCCCCTCTGCTTGGAGAGCGGATCCCACCTGGCTCCCGGTGGCTCCCACTGTCCCAGTGGCGGGTGACAGAGGACCCCCCACCTCCAAGGCCCTGGGCTCCTGCCCCCAGGAGAGGACGGCCTTTGGCTGGGCACCCCCGGGGCAAAGGTAGCGCCGCTGGAGCAGTGCAGTCCGAGGCTGCCGGGACCCTGGGGCGCCCCCTGAATTGCACAGAGCACAGAGGAGCCGCCCTGCAGAGCTCCTGCCGTGGGGCCTGCCCAGCACTTACCCAGGTGGTGCAGGGAGGGCCTCTTGCTGGACGGGGAGTGGGGGCTCCGGCTGCCCTCAAGCTGTGACCCAGCCTCCTCGGCCGTGCTGACAACGAGAATGCAGGTCAGTCCCCACCTCTGCCCACTGGGAGGAGGCCTCAGTCTCCATAGGGCCAGGCCCACAGGTCTATGCGCAGCTCTCGCTGGAGGCGGCAGGAGCTCACTCCTCCCGGTCACTAAGGGGCACAGCAGCCGACGGGGTCCCTGGGTCATTCACTGCTTGGGGTCCCTGGGGGGACTCTGGAGCAGCCTCTCAGTGCTGTGGGGCCGAGGAGGCTGGGGCTGGGATGGGTGCACTTGTTCACAGCTGTGTTTACTCCACACACAGGCGGAGGAGCTGCCCGGGCTACTGGCACCGCGTGGAGCTGTGAGCAAGGCAATATGGGGTGGCCACTGCCCCACCCAACACAGCTCAGTGCTGGGCCCTGCGGGGCCTGGGGCCACCGTTTGGGGGTCTCTTCTCCTTGGGACCCTGACACTGGTCCCTCTGAGCAGGCAGCCCTGTGGCCACTAATGCCCAGGCCCCCTGCAGCCTCCCGGAGAGCCCCTGCCTCATATTCCCTACACGCCCTTTCTTCCTCCAGAAGAAACCCAGTCCCGATGGGAAAGCTGTGGGTAGGTGTCAGGCCCAAGGAGGGGCTGCTGGGACCCCCACCTGTCTCCACCAAGGGTGGCCCCTCTGGAGACGGCAGCGAGACGGAAGCCGAGGGTTGGGAGGGGAAGGCTGGGCCCGGGTCAGGGCAGCAGAGCCCAGGCACAGTGGGCGTCAGGGAGGGGCAAGGATGCAGGGTGGAGCTGGGCACCCACCTTGGGGAGGGCGACACCTGCCCATTGACCACCTTAAAGAGGTTCTGCAGCAACTTCTCATCCCAGTACAGGTCACAGAACTTCTCGGAAATGGCGCCGCAGAAAGTGGCAAAGGTGAGATCTTTCAAGGCGAAGATGTACTCCCCTGGTTTTGCAAAACGATGGAGACAAGTGAGACAGCGGCAGGGCCGCTCGTCTGGTTCCCTTGTGGCTGATGAAACGGACAAGGCTGATCTCGGCCGGGGGCTGGGGGACAGGCGCGGGGCGGCCCCGAGTCCCCTGTGGGGCTCTCCCTGGCCCAGGCCCCACGTACCCATGATCAGAGCCTCCAGCCCATTGTCCAGGTAGCCATCAAAGGCAAATTCCTCCTGGATGAGGCGCGTGGCCTCCTGCAGCGACGGGCAGGCCATCCTCCCTGGGAGTGGTGAGGCGTCCACGCAGGGCAGACAGAGCCTCCGGTCTGCATTCCGTGGCCTCTCTGGGACACTGTCTGGACTCTGGTCATCACGTTCCCCGGCAGGGGTGGCCCTGGGGCCCTCTGGCTCCTGGCTCGGGTGCTCGGTGGCCTTGCTTCGGGGGGGCTTGGGCGGGTGGCGTGGGCCGTGGTGGGCTGCGGTGGGCCTGAGGCCCCCAGAAGTGACTCCTGGTGGGATCTGCCCAGCTGGCCCTTGCTCTCCTGGCAGTGCAGATGCCTTCGTGGGCGGGGCGGGGACTGGAGAGCTGGGAGCTGCTGATGAGGCCCTCTCTGGCTGGTTTGCTGGGGCCCGGGGTGGAGGGCAGGGGCAGCCGTGGGCTGAGTCACGCTGCACTGACTCTCCAAGAGGCTCTGGGGCTGCTCCCTGTGGTCCCAGACCAGGCACCAGCCCGTCAGGCGTCTTCAGGCTGGGGGACCCAGCGTGGGCCTCCGGGGAGAGCTTCTCCTCACCTTCTCCCTCCCTCTGGCCGCCCGTCTCCTCGGACTCCTCCTGGGCCAAGGCAGGCTGGTCCCTAGGGAGGAGCAGAGCTCAGGAGGGGCTGCCTGCGCCCGGGACCCAGCAGCTCTGGGTGTGGGGACGATGCTCACCTGGCCACGCCTGCGTCCTGCGTGAGGACAATGGGCTTGAAGTGCGTGGCCTCGGAGATGAACGCTGCAGGCAGCTGGGTGGCTTCTTCACCGCAGGGGCACTGGCCGGGCACAGGCCCTGGCACAGCCACAAGCCCGGTGTCGCTGTTCACCAGCAGGAAGCCTGGGGACCCAGGGGGCTGAGGGTGCAGGCGGGCGGAGTGGCCCCAGCACGTGCCGCACCACCGGCTCATCCCACCCAGTGCGTGGCACCGTGTCCCCTCCCACATGGCCCTGGGGGCCTCGGAACAGGAGGGTGGGTGTGACTGGTGCTCGGGGGAGGGCCAGCAGGCGGGGACAGGCCAGAAAGACCAGGCCCCACCAGAAGCCTTGGAGGGGCCTGCTGAGGAGGGCTCAGTACGGGGGTGGGGTGGGCTCTGTGTGGACTCGGGGGGGGGGTCTCCAGATGTGGGCTTGGGAGGGCCAGCTGCTGGGAGACGGGAGTGAGAACCTGGAGCTGGGGCCTGAGGGACCGGGAGTTTTGGGAGAGATGGGGGCTGGCAGGGCAGGCAGGCTGGGCTGCGTGGGCCATGTTGGCCGAGCTCTGGACTTGCTGCCCAGGTTTCCGGGAGGCACCCGGCTGTGTCTGTCCATGCAGGGGTGGGGGCAGCTGTGGTGTGGGGTGCAGGGGCTGGTGGGGCAGCAGGGGCTGGTCAGGGCCCCACCTGGGCTGGGCTCTGGGGCTGGTGCCACACTGGGCTTCAGTTCAACCACCGAGAAGGCGTTTTGGAGGCTGATGGTCTCTTCCTCCTGGTACACCTGGGGAGGAGGCGACAGCCCTGGGCCAGGTGACCACGGAGCTCCGCCAGCGCCGGCAACACCCACAGGGCGTCCCCCACCCACCCACCGGTGCCGTGGAGCTTCCTGCTGGGGAGGAGCCGGGCATGGCGGCCGCACGGCCTGAGCTCTGCGGCGGCTCTGCCTGGAGAGGGAGCCGTTGGGGCTCCTTTGCCTCCCAATCCAACCAGGTTTCCGTGGGTTCCGGGCAGTGGGCGATGCCGGCACCACCCGAGACTCAGGGCCTACACTCCCAAAGCTCTCTGCGCCCGGGGTGGATGCTGGGCCGCCATCCTTGGGGCCCTGCCCCGATCCTGATCTGGGTCCCTGGGGGCCACTGCGGGGCCTTCAGGAGATGGGACCCGAGTGTCCCCCTGCACCCCCAGACGCACCCACCCACAGCTCGGTGGTCAACAGAGACCCAGGTGTGGGGCTGCCAGGATTGGCCAGGCAAGGGCAAGCGTGTCCAGGTGGGAGGAAGCTAGGAGCAGCGGGGGAGGAGGCGGCCCGGCTGTTCTAGCCCCGCCCCACCTGGCAGATGGATGCTCTGAGGTGGGCAAGGATTTTCCGGCTGTCCATGCCTCGCTGCAGGAGGTAGCTGCCGCACACCTGGAGGGAGGAGACGTTCACACGTCCCGACAGGCCTCAGCCACGGCCGCACCGTCCCCATGTCACTGGATCCCCATCTGAAAAAGCTCAGGGCCGCCAGGAGGGGTTTCCTGTTTGTTCTCATCGACACCCAACTACAGGCCTCGGGAAAGCTTTTCTTAGAGCGTTTCCTGAAAAGGGCTCACAGTCGGCCACTGTCCCCCGGGCTCCCTGGGAGGGCAGAATCCCAAACCCAATGTCAGCCACAGACCCGGTGGCCTGGCCACTGGCAGCCCTTGGTCACGTTCGCCTGAGCCCTGCGTTCCCTGCCCCCGGCCACTCCTGTCCTTCCTTTATAAGCCCAGGCCTTGTGCACGTCGGAACTGAGCTCAGCTTCCCCAGCTGTCAGTAGGTACTGAATAAAATCTGCTTTCACTGCTTAGCAGACGTCCAACCATTTCTAGATCTGATCCTCCCACCGCAGAGGAGGCCTGAGAGGCCCAGAGGGTCCGAGCAACCCGCCCAAGGCCACAGAGCAGTCGGGCGGAGACGGCTGGGCCCAGCTCCCCAACCCCATGGCCGTCTCCGCTCCCCCAGACACGGCTCCTCCCAGGAGGTCCTCCTGATCACGACACATCAGGGTTTGGCTCCTGCCCCACCTGCTGGTCCACTCGCTGGTCCCCCTGCTGGGTGTGGGCGCAGGTCCCAGCAGGAGTACGTTAGAACCCAGCCCCAAAGCCTGAGTCCAACAGGGACACCAGGCAGGGAGGGGCGGGGCTGGTGGGATCCTCAGAGGAGGTGGGGGTTCGGGGTGGGGGGTGGGGTGCAGAGGCCTCTCTCTGCTCCCCTCCAGCAGGGCCTAAGAGCAGGGGTCTGCATGTGGCCACAGGACACCCCTTGCCCCCGCCCTGGACAAGCTGGAGAGAGCAGGCTCTGCAGGAGGAATGGCCGTGGTGGGGAGCGGCAGAGACCCCCATGCTGTCCACCCACATGGACGTGGCCACGACACAAAACCCACTCCCTTTCCTATGCGATGGCCGGGCTGACGTCTAGAAACAGGGACCTAGAAACAGAGCTGGTGGCCTCATCACCTGGACACTGGCAGCCCGTGCTCCTCCACCCCCAGTTCAGTGAGGGTGGCCACTGCCCACAGTCCTCGGACCCTGGGCTGGGGCCATGACCACGGTGTGGTTACCTTGATGGCCTCGGCCGCGGACGGCCGCTCCGGGGCGCTGCGCCTGGCCATGTCCAGGAGGAGGGTCTTGAGCCTGCGTGGCAGGGCCAGCTTGTGGTTGCGGGGGACGCTGAACTTGGCTGCGGTCCACAGGACGGCGGCCACACAGTACACAGAGGCCTGGGCAGGTGGGGAGAGAATAGTGGTGTCAACCGCAGGGCTGTGGACCACCGTGCCCAGCAGACCTGCCCACCTCAGGCACCCTGAGGGGCACCAGGCACTGCCCCCACAGAGGGGCTCTCCTCATGAACCCTCCTCAGCATCTGTTGGGCCCCACCCTGGACCCCTGCATCCGCCTCCAGGTCGTGGTCTAGGAACCTGCAGGTCAAACTCTCCCCCGTGGTTCTGTCCGCGTTTTAAACACCGAAGGGTTGGAAGCCTCAACTGGACTTTCCTGCCTTCCACTCTCCTCACGAAGGCAGCAGCTCGAGGGTTTGAGAACTGGCCAGCACAGCCCCCACCTCATGGACCCCACTCCTGGGAGCCCTCGACTAGTGCCGTGCTGCTATATGCCTAACAACAGGCTCTCCGAGCGAACGCGCCGCCTGCGTGCAAACTGAGTTCATCCGGCACGTTGCTATGTAAGGCATGCGCAGTGCACCATTTAATGCACGTTTTGTAAGTTCCACAGAGCCAGTCGATTCTCACTGAAGGCTTTGATTTTTACCCACGTTCATCCACAGTCCACTGCAATACACGAGTGCTTCTGACATGAGTGTTGGTTGATGTTTTCATTCATTTCAGTAAATGAGATGGAAGCAAAGCAGGACAGACCCATGCTGGAATTCAGGGCACCCCTCTGAGCGACGTCTTTGCTGAATCAAACGATCGTGGTTGATATCCTAAGACCATGTCCTCATCTCAATGGAGCAACTACAGACGTGACACATTTTTAAGTTTAATCACAGTATCCACGTGCTCTCCATCACTTCACTAAGTCCAGAGAGTCAACAGAACAAGACATTTGTAGCATTTGCTGCTTTCCCTGGTGTAAGTACTCCCACGTGGCTGACTTCCAGCTACCAATGCAGTGCCCTTGAGTGTGGAGCTGGGAAGAGGCAGCTCCCCTTTATAGAGTTTCCACCATCCAGGCACAGCAGATGCAGACAGCCCCATGAGCATAGTAACAGCCAACTAGAGTCAGATAAGTAGGAAATTACCCATTTTGAGCACTTGTTACACTTTTAAAAATTAACCTTTTATTTTGTGATAATTGTAGATGACATAGTTTTAATAAATAATATAGAGAGAGCTCATGTACTTTGTACCCAGTTTCCACAATGGTAGCAGCTTGCAAAACTATAGTCCAATATCTGAGCCAGCACATCGCCATTGGCACAAAAATCCTGGTTCACCATATGTTGCATTTTCATTTTCACTCAGTTCTATATGCTTTTAAAATTTCCTTGAAATTTTCTCTTTGACATATAGAGTATTTAGAATGTGTTGTTTCGTTTCCAAGTGTTTGGAAAATTTCCCTTTTATTTTTGTCACTGTGCTCAGAGAACACATTTGTATGACTTAAATTCTTTTAAATTTGTTGAGGTTTGTGTTATGGCTCAGGATTTCGTCTGCTTGGTGTATAGTCAGTGGGGCAATTGAGAAGAGTGTGGATTCTGCTGTTGTTGGGTGGAGTGTCCTTTCAATGTTGATCCAGCCCTGTTGATTGACAGTGTTGTTGAGTTTCTTCACATTTTTACTGGTTTACAGTCTGATTGTTCTGTATCAAGTGTTCAGAGAGGGAAACTGGCATCTCCAACTATAATTGTGGATTCATCTGTTTCTCTATTAATCCTATCAGTTTTGCTTCACATATTCTGCAGCTCTGTTATTTGGTGCATATACGTTTAGGATTGCTATGTCTTCTTGGTGGATTGACCCTTTATTGTTATAGAATGTCCCTCTTTGTCTCTGGTAATTTTCTTTGCTCTGAAGTACACTTGACCTGATATTAATGCAGTCACTTTTGCTTTCTTTTTATCATTTTCATAAGATATCTTTTTCAACTCTTTTAACTTTCAACCTACTTATATTGTTTTATTTGAAGTGAGTTTCTGGTAGACAATACATGGTTAGGTCATGTTTCTAAACATTACTCTGTCAATCTTCCTTTCTTCTTCTCTTTCTCCTCCTTCCTTCTCCTTTTTCCTTCTTCTTATTCTTCTTCCTTCCTTCTCTTCTTTCTTCCTTCTTCCCCCTTTATTTTTTTAAGAGACTGGGTCTCACTCTTGTCACCCTGGCTGGAGTGCAATGGCTGTATCTGGGCTCACTGCAGCCTCCGCCTCCCAGGTTCCAGTGATTCTCCTGCCTCAGCCTCCCAAGTAGCTGGGATTATAGGCACCCACCACCACGCCTGGCTAATTTTTGTATTTTTAGTAGAGACAGGGTTTTGCCATCTTGGCCCGGCTGGTCTCAAATTCCTGAGCTCAGGTGATCCACCTGCCTCAGCCTCCCAAAGTGTTGGGATTACAGGCCTGAGCCCACTGCGCCCAGCCTGTTTCCTTAATTTCTAAAGGATATTTTTGCTGGAAATAGGTTTCTGGGTTTAAAGTTCTTTCAGCACTTAAAAAAATGCTATGCACTTCCTCTACAGTTACTGATGAGAAATCTGATCATTTGAACTGCTTTCCCCCCCATATGTATATATGTAAGCTGCTGTTTCTCTCTCTTCTTCTTGGTTTTTATTTTTATTTTTTCGGAGAGGGGAGGGTTAGTATTCAGAGGTTTGACTATGATGTGTCCTGGTGTGGATTTCTTTGCATTGATCATGTTTGGGGTTTTCTCACCTTCTTAAATCTGTAGGCTTATGTGTCTTGCCATAATTTGGAAGTTTTCAGCCATTATTTCTTTGAGTACTTTTTATGCCCCACCCTCCTTCTCTTCTCTTTCCAGGATTTTGATGACATGGATATTAGATCTTTTATTATAGTCCCACAAGCTTCTCAGGCTCTGTTCAATTCTTTTGGTCTATTTTCTCTTTGTTGTCCAAACTTTGTAATTTCTATTGTCTCCATTTCACCAATTCTTTCCTCTGCCCTCTCTATTCTGCTATTAAGCCCATTCATTGAGTTTTTAAAAAAATCAGCTCTAAAATTTCCATTAGCTTTTTCTTTTTATTTTCTATTTCTTGGTTGAAACTTTCTATTTCTTTGCTGAGACTTTTTCATTTGTTTCAAGCATGTTTGCAATTGCCCAATGAAGCATTTTTATGATGGTTGCTTTAAAAATTTTAAAGTCATTTTTAACATTTCTGTCATCTCCAGGTTGGTATCTATCGGTTGCCTTTTTTCATTCAGTTTGACATCTTCCTGATTCTTGGTATCACAAGTCCTTTCCCTATTGCTTGATTTTGTCAGCTCTGTCAAAGATCAGATGGTTGTAGGTGTGCAGCCTTATTTCTGGGCTCTTTATTCTCTTCCATTGGTCTATATGTCTGTTTTTGTACCAGTGCCATGCTGTTTGGGTTACTGTGGCCTTGTAGTATAGTTTGAAGTTGGGTAACGTGATGCCTCTGGCTTTGTTCTTTTCACTTAAAATTGCTTTGGCTATTTCAGCTCTTTTTTGGTTCCATATGAATTTTAGAATAGTTTCCTCTAATTCTGTGAAAAATGACATTAGTAGTTTGATAGCGACAGCACTGACTCTACGGATTGCTTTGGGCAGTGTAGCCATTTTACCAACACTGATCCTGCCCATCTGTGAGCATAGGATGCGTTTCCACTTGCTGGTGCAGTCTCCAGTTCCTTTCAGCCATGTTTTCCAGCTGTCCTTGCAGGACAGGCTGCAGGGAAGGAAGGTCCTGGCTCCTGCTCACTTTCTCTGAGGCCACCTGGGGCCAGGGCGGGCACTGGGCACTTCTCTGCAGTCTCACAAGGATGAGTCCAGGCTCCAGGCTCGGCCCTTGCTGGGCGGGGCCGCAGTGCTCCCGTGGGGTTTGGCTGGTGCAGAGCAGGGGGTGTAAATGCATCCTGGTCCTCCCTGGTCCTCTGATTACAGGCCCAGGCTTTTGTTGGGGCTTTTGTTTTATTTACTTATTTTTTTGAGACTGAGTCTCACTCTTTCAACCAAGCTGGACTGCAGTGGTACCATCTTCGCTGACTGCAACCTCTGCCTCCTTGGTTCAAGTTCCTGCTTCAGCCTCCCAAGTAGCTGGGATTATAGGTGCACACAACCACCCCTGGCTAATTTTTGTATTTTTAGTAGAGATGGGGTTTCACCATGTTGCCCAGGCTGGTCTCGAACTCCTGGACTCAAGTGATCTGCCCGCCTCGGCCTCCAAAATTGCTGGAATTACAGGTGTGAGTCACCATGCCTGGCCAGTTGGGGCTTAAATTCTCTTTTATTACTCCAAAAAGCTTCATTTTTTCTTAGTTTTCTGACTCTGTGCTTGCGCCTCAACACCTTCCCAGCGATTTTCGTTCCTTGAAGGGGAAAGCACTGCATCCTACAGGAACACGCACAGTGCACACAGAACCACTGCAGCCTCATGGACGCGGTTTTTGTTTGAGACAATCTCGTAAGAGCTTCAGGTCTCACAGCATCAACCCCCTGAGGTCGGCCTGGGCCACCTGCAGATGATGGTGCTTTCCCAGCCTTCTTGGTGTAAAGGTGAACAATCTATTGCTGGGGTTCGGGACAGCCTCTTTTCGTTACAGGCTAGACTGCAGGAAAGCCTTCGATGGTTTGCAAATGGTGGGCCATTCCGGGTTTCTCTAAACAACATCCCCAGAAGATGAAAAAGCATGGCTTTTAGTGTGTGTGCCCATTGGTTTTTCCCAGTTGCTGGCTCCTTTACCTCCAAGTCTCAATATATGAGGCAGAAGGAAAACCCAGGGCACTCACGGCTGCCTTGTTCCTTGGTCCAGAGGCCCCTCGCCGGCTGCTGTCTCCTCCCCCTGCAGGTGGCCTGGTGCTTGTTTTTTGCACAGTGTGCAGGGTGCTTACTTCAGGGTGCTTAGTGCAGGGTGTTTGGTGCAGGGTGTTTAATGCAGGGTGGTTAGTGCAGGGTGCTTATTGCAGGGTGTTTGTTTAGTGCAGGGTGCTTAGTGTAGGGTACTTAGTGCTCTTCCTTGGTGGGAGGAGCGGGAAGTGCACATTTCTATCATTCCTGAGTGGAAGTTTTACCTTGATTTTGAATGTAATTTATTTAATTGTATTTAAATTTGTAGAATTTAAATTTTAAGAATGCTCATGTTTCACAGGTGCCTTATACACATCCCTGGATGTTTAGCCCTTGATTCTCGTGAACCAGGAGGCACAGCTCTAGTGCACATGGCCAGTGCCGTCCACACCAAGCCCTGTCTTGGTGCCCTGGCCAGAGCCACGGCCCTGCTGGCAGATACTGCCTGTGGCCGCCTGGCCAGGGAGGGCTGCCCTGACTCCCTCGAGTCCTGATGGGGGGCTGCTGGACAGATGGGGGACGTGGCACCCCCGAGGGCTGGGGGCAGGGCTGGGGCAGGGTGGGGAGGGCCCAGGTACCTTTTCAGTTACCAGCCTCTCTTCTGCCAGCTCGGGAGCCAGAAAGAACAAGTCATAGGAACCTAAGAGAAAAACCCGGCTGAGCTTTCCTCACCCCTGGCGAGCCGGTGCTGGACTCGGCCTGAGGGGGACCCCACACACTCACCGTTGGCAGGGGGTGGCTGGAAGAGCACAGCCCCGTCCTCAGCAACCAGCACGGAGTCCGGACACAGGTAGGCTGTGGCAGAGCTTGGGTCAGGGCGGGTCTGCGTGCTGCCCCGCACTTGGGGCTGGCTGAGGGGAAGGAGCTGCGAAGCCTCGGTCAGGCCGGGCAGCCCCCCAGCCTCCCCACTGCAAGGGCGCGCACCTGCCAGTGCACGCACAGGGCCTGCCCCCAGCCCCCCGGGTCCTCGGAGCTGCCTCCTCCCGGCCCTCCCCGTGGATAGCGCTGCCCCAGCTGACACAGTGGCTGCAGCGACACATCCGCGGCTGGAAGGGAGCCGAGCGGCAGGGAGAACACGGTAACTTGAAGCCCCCGTGTCACAGGCCCTGTCCCGAGTCAGGGCCCACGGGGCAGCCACGGGCTCATGGTGGATGGACACTGGAGCCAGGTGTGTCTCCGACGGCCTCTCCCCCAGCCCTTTCAGATGCTGCCCTCATCACCCCCAGGACGTTTTTACATCGCAGATGCACCGTCCGTCTGCCCTGATGTCTGGCAGGGCTGGGCTTTGACGGGGCAGACCCGTGCAATGCTCAAGATTCCCTCCCCACTCCAAAGCCAACTGCTGCCTCCCTGGGGACAATGTCACCGTGTTGAGAATGTGTGGGTGAGAGCCACAGCAAGGTCCCGTTCCTCTTTACGGCAGGGTTACCGGTTTCAAGGCCCACCTTGCAGGCATCTGTCCCCACACCTCCCTCAGTGCTGCAACCCAGCAGGGCCCACAAGGTGCTCCAGACGGGAGCCGCCTGCTCCATTCACCGGAGACACTGTCCGGGCTGCCCCTGGGTGCCTTGGTTCAGGTGGGGGCCAGTTATGCATGGGATGGCGGGGGTGGGACGGCAGGGGGGGTGGGATGGTGGGGAGGATGGGACGGGGGGTGGGACAGTGGAGGGGTGGGGGATGGGACGGGGAGTGGGACAGCGGGGGGGTGGGGGATGGGACAGGGGGTGGGACAGTGGGGGGGTGGGGACGGCGGCGGGGGTGGGGATGGTGGGGGGTGGGGACGGTGGGGGGGATGGGATGGGGGTGGGACGGCTGGGGGTGTGGGACAGTAGGGGGCAGGGGTGGGACAGTGGGGGGGATGGGACGGGGGGTGGGACAGCAGGGGGCAATGGGACGGTGGGGGGCCGCATCACCTGGGTGGTCAGGGTGTGTCTGCAGTGCGCGGAGGCAGGCCAGGCACAGGGCCCACAGCTCGTACTCCCGGAAGGGCCGTCCCAGCTGGGACAGGAGGTCCTGCAGGGACACCCACTGTGGGCAGGAGAGCGGCGAGGTCAGTGTGGACACCACTTGCCGGGGCCCGCCGCCTGGAGAGGCATGTCTGGGGGACAGGCCAGGGCGAGGCCCACTCGGCCCCTGAGCAGGCGCCCCCCACACCTGACAGAAGGGCTGGGGAGGTCCCTAGGTCAACTCCAGCATGTGGGGGCCGTGGGGAGACTGGGGCCCTTGGCCCTGTGCATGGGAACGTCCCACGGTGCAGCCACTGCAGATGACAGCGCTGCTGTTCCTCAAAAGGCTCAACATACACCTCCCAGGTGACAGCAGTTCCACGCGGCCACATTCCCCGAGGAACTGAGGGCAGGGCCCACACATATGTGCACATCCATGTTCGCAGCAGCACGGCTCGAAATAGCCAACGCGGGGAGCACCCAGGCATCCACGGACGGACGCAGGGGCAGTGTGGACGGCGCTTGGCCTCGGGACGGGGATGGGGGGTTCTCACGCAGGCTCCCCGGGGAGGAGCCATGAGGACAGCGGGCTCAGTGAAGAGGTCAGACACACAGCTCTGTCCATCCCACTCCCGCGAGGCCCCTAGACAGAGCTCATGGAGGTGGGGGCAGGACGGGGTGCAGGGGCCATGCTCGGGGGTTGGGGTTTCGTGTGGGCTGGTGGGGACAGCTGTGCAACAGCGTGAACATACACGACGCCGCTGAGCTATGCTCTTGCAGAGGGTTAAGGTGGTGGCTTTTGTTGGGTGCATTTTCTCACGTACACACACACCCTGACCCCAGGAATGTGTTCAGCCTGGGAGGCTACTCTCCACTCCAAGCCCTCATGGACAGCTGGGACCAAAGTCCACCCTCCAACAGGTGGCTCGGCCACCCTGTGCCTCTGTGTGCCCTTCTGGAAGGTAGGCTGTTGTGCGTGGGAAGGCGTGCCGCCAGGGAGAGCAGTGGGAGAGTGGTGGAGGGTGACGGGGCACACGTGCTCAGGATGTGCAGAAAAGCCTGAGCCACACAATGGCCTGCGCCCTTGTCCTTCAGGTCAACAAGGCCTGTGGGACAGGTGGCTTGAGGACACCCCCGTCCCTGGGCCAGGCGCTGCCTGGCAGATGGACTTGTGTGCAGGCCACTGGCTTCAGGTGCCCTTGCCCTGAGGAGCTCACGGGGACACAGCTGGGGGTGGCACACTGAGGAGCCAGGGAGGGCAATGTACTTGGCCAGGCCTTGGCCCAAGTGTCTTCAGCTGGACAGAGGGGCGGACGGGCCAGCCCCCCAGAACACTGGCTCCAATAGCATCCTCCATCCTTCACGAGGAGCAGCTGACCAGGGGCAGCACCTGGCTGGGGAGGCCCCATCCTGCATAGAGGCCACGGCCGGGCAGCTGCACCACATCCCTGTGTCCCCGCGGAGGTGGCCCCGCAGATGAGCAAGCTCAACCCACAGCTTTGGTTTTTAACTTTTAAAACCATCAGAACAGGAAAATGAGGAAGGCCGTGAGCCTCAGAACTGGGGAGACGGAGCCCCTGAAATGACATCATGGAGCCGGGGCTGCTGGCCTCACTTCCCGGAAGAAAATTAACCCTCAGGACGGCCGTGTGGGGCTGTGTGAGGAGCCGGGGCAGGGCTGAGGAGGCGGCTGCTTTCTGGGTCGTCCAGAGGCAAACGTCCACCTGAGAGGCCACGCCTGGGTGACAGCATCGCCAGCCGCAGCCACAGCTTCCTTCAGAAACGGGGCAGCTCAATGAAAATGTCTTAATTATGGAGCGAGGGTGAAGGTTAATCCTCTGTGTTAAACAAAGTGTTTGCGTCTGTGGAGAGGCCCAGCCCCGGACTCACTGACCGCCGACCCCTCCACCCACACGCAAGACCCGGGCACCCACCTGCTCCGCAGCTGCACTTTCCGGCTGCCCGGCTCCTTCCGGAATTCTCTCATCATTCCCGGGAGTCTGGGCTTCACCACTAGCATCTCGAGGGTCTGCAGGGCAGGGTGGGGGTCTGGCCTCTGCTGGCCCCTGGCTGGGGTGTGAAGTCTCGGGCTGTCCTGGACTGCCAGGCACCCCAGGGCCCCTGTCTGCGCTGCGGCCTGCACAGGGAACCCCTCCCAGCTGGTGTTCTGGCTCCTGCTCCGGCCACAGCCTGCATTTGGGCTGAGCCTGGAAACTAGAAATGCCATTTTTCCTGTCCAGAAAGGCCTTCCTGGGGTCCGGAGAGAATAATTCCGATATGGGCAGCTGGCTTTTCCCGCGGGTCAGTGGCAGGCAGAGGGTGGCCTCGGGGCTGTCGGACAACAGCCTGGGGAACGTCTGCACCTTCCGCAGGCGGCTTCTCCTCAGTGCGTCTCTGTCCAGCTCCCCGAGGGTGCGTTCGGCATCCAAGACGAGGCCGGCCAGCCCCTCCCGGCTGTGGCTCTCGCCATTTCTCACCGGGGTGGACAGCAGAGCCTTGGGTGGGGAGGCTCTGGGGCCCCGGCTGGTCTCAGACTCTGGGCCTTCGGGGGTCGGCAGAACCTCCAGGTCAGTGCTAGGGTCCCCAGGCGGCCTCCTGGGCCCAGCGTTTCCTGGGGCAGGTCTCTCCCGCCAGCTGCTCTCACTGACATCTGGGCACAAGCAAGATGTGGTCACAGCTGGGCGCCCCTCCCGCCCCTCCCCTCTGACCTCTCCCATCCCCTCCCTTCTGCTCCCGATCACAGACCCCAGTGCAGGCTCTCATCCCTGCTGGGCACCCCTCCCCCCTGCCCTCCCCTCCCCCTTGCCCTCCCCTCCCCCCTCCCCTTCCCTCCCCTTGCCCCTCCCCCTCCCCTCCCCCTGCTGTCCCCTCCCCTCCCCCCCATCCCCTCCCCTCCCCTTCCTCCCTTCCCCTCCCCCTCCCCTCCCCCCTTCCCCTCCCCTCTCCCCTCCTCCCCTCCCCCCTCCCCTCCTCCCCTCCCCCCTCCCCTCCTCCCCTCCCCCCTCCCCTCCTCCACTCCCCTCTGCCCCTCCCCTCCCCTCCCCTTCCCGATCACAGACCCCAGCGCAGGCTCTCGCAGGAGGGAGCTCCCACCTTCTTCTCCTGCCCCACTCATCACCTCATCCTGGCTAATTGGAGGCTGGGGCTGCCTCTCCCCCAGGCCAGGCGGGGCTTCCCGCTGGGGCTTCCTGTGGGAGCCTGGGCCTAATTATCTCATCCAAAGGCACGTCATTTTCCTCGAGGATTACACACGTGAGTCCCCACAGGAACAACCTGGATGATGTGGCTGCGGCCGTCAGCGGCCACCTCCCACACTCAGCGTTGCTCTCTCTCTGCTGTGCATGGCTCTGTTCTGCCTACCCCACACTGCCCACTCCACACTGCCCACTCCACACTGCCCACCCCACACTGCCCACTCCACACTGCCCACCCCACACTGCCCACCCCACACTGCCCACTCCACACTGCCCACCCCACACTGCCCACCCCACACTGCCCACTCCACACTGCCCACCCCACACTGCCCACCCCACACTGCCCACCCCACACTGCCCACCCCACACTGCCCACTCCACACTGCCCACTCCACACTGCCTACCCCACACTGCCTACCCCACACTGCCCACTCCACACTGCCCACTCCACACTGCCCACTCCACACTGCCCACTCCACACTGCACACACTGCCCACTCCACACTGCCCACTCCACACTGCCCACTCCACACTGCCTACCCCACACTGCCCACTCCACACTGCACACACTGCCTACTCCACACTGCACCCCTCCCGCAGCAGCACAAACCCTAAGCTGCAAACATGCTCACTCAGCAGGGAGGACCCTGCCGGCCACCATGAGGCTCTTTGCGGCCGTGCCCCTGGCCACCATCCTGAGGCCCCACAGGGCTCTGTGCTGCAGGCAGTGATGCTGATGCAGACACGGCCTCTGTTCAAAGGCGGCCTGAGAGACGCCAGAATACGTGTGAGCCCCGAACACCCCAGATGCTGTGGCTGCAGCTCTGTAACGTACCCACCTGGCACCCCTGGTGGGGGCAGGTGAAAATCAGTTGTGAAACATCAACGCATCCATTTATTGAAATGCCCACGAGACTAACACCCAGATGCCTGGCACCAATGCCACACTGGCACCAACGCCACGGATTTCTGAAGCTGAGCCTGAGTCACCTCTGCCTGTGTGGGTGCCTGCAAGGCTGGCACAGGCAACACGATGCGCATGAGAGTGTGGAAATGGGTGTGTGCACAGGACCAGCATGTTTGCGTGTCTGATCACGTGTGAGGCAGTGGACGTGGTAGGCATGAGAGCGGGCATGTAATGTGTGCATTGTGGTGTGGGCGTGTGCAGTGTGAACAGGCATGCCTGAATTTGCATGTGTGTGACTGTGAGCCAGTGTGAATATGTGTGTACGGGGCACGTGATCTATTTGAACACTCGTGTGTGACTCAGTGTGTGAGTACACGAGTGTGTGTGATCTCTGAATGTGTGAGTGGGTGTGTGCATATGTGTGTGCAGCATGTGTGTGTGCATGGATGTGTTGGACCGTGTGTGCAGCGCATGTGCATGGGTGTGTGCAGTGTGTGTGTGTGTGCATGGTGGGTGCAGCATGGGTGTGTGTGCAGCACGTGTGTGCATGAGTGTGCAGTGTGCATGGGTGTGTGTGGCATGTGTGTGCATGTGTGTGCATGTGTGTGTGTGCAGCATGTGCACGTGTGCATACATGGCACACAGGTATATGTGCACGCACAAGGATGCACGCGTTTGGGTTCAAGAGCTCACCCTGCAGTGCTCCGAAGGACTCGATGGAGAGGACCCTCCTCCCCACAGCAGAGAGGCTCCGGCACACGCGACAGGAGGACGTGAGCTGCAGCTTCTCTTCACACAGTGCGATGATGCTCTGGGGACGTGAGCACCTCAGACAGGAAGGCTCGGAGGAGGGGCCATCTCCCGCAGCCGCCCACCTGACACGGCTGGATCCTTTGAAGGTGACCCGGGGACAGTCCCCAGAGCCTGCCTGCGCCTGCCTTGCCCATTTTCTAGTGTGAAAAGGCAGCAGGTCTGGGTTGCAGAGAACCAGGAGGCTTGTCACAAGTAAGACCTTTCATAACAAAAACGGACAATAAAAAACCAAGTCCTCCTTTAAGCAAAATGCCATGCCACGAGACTGTGGTCGCGGGACCCAGGTGAGGCTGCCGGGCGTGTGTGTGGTTAGCACGTGGTGTCCAGGCCTGTGGGGTCAGGTCGCAGCCCGGGGTGGCCCAGGGCAGCCTCGCTTACCTCGAGGTCCGGCCGGTCCCCAGGGTCCTCCGCCTGCATCCGGCTCAGCAGCGCCTCGAGGTCTTGGCTCAGCCTGGGTTCCAGTGCGGGCTCTGCCACGTACTCGAGGGCGGCCTTCAGCGTGGCCCCCAGAGAGTAGATGTGCGCCTGTGGGCACGACAGGCTGTCAGCTCCAGGGTCTGTGCATGTGCGCCCCCCCGACCGCGGCCACCGCTTCTCCGGCCCAGGAGCTCGAGTTTCAGGGATTGTGAGATTCCCGAGGGGAAGCAGCCCCCGTGCCCACGCCGCCCACACCCTCACCGCCCGCGCCGCCCACACCCTTGCCACCTGCGCTGCTCACACCCTTGCCACCTGCGCTCATGCCACTTGCACCCACGCTGCCCACACCCTCACCACCCACACCACTCACACCCTTGCCACCTGTGCTCATGCCACACCCACGCTGCCCACACTCTCGCCACCCCCGCCACCACCCATGTCCACGCTGCCCGTGCCCATGCCGCCCATGGCCTCACCACTTGTACCCACACTGCCCACGCCCACACCACCTGCCTCCACGCCTTCTGTGCCCACACTGTTCTGTTCGTGCCCACACCACCTGCACCCACGCTGCTCGCACCCACGCCGCCCGCGCAGTTGGGCCTGGATCTGTGCTGGCCCACGGCCCCACTCCTCTGGGCTTTCTGCCCACCGCAGCCTTGAGGGGCACAGACTCCTCTGGCTGCTGTGTCTCCCAAGGGTGGAGCCTTTCAGTGTTTAGGTCGAAAACTTCAAAACTTCAAAAACTGGATTTCAGTAGAAGGAAAGACGGGTTTTTCTTTTTGTTTGAAAGTCTGGGTTTTCCTCCCTTGCCTGAGAACGTGGGCTCTGCACGAGGTCCACCCTGGACACGGCCGCACCGCAGGCCTGGACACTTCTTCCCAGGATGGCTGCGTGTGGGGCTTCACCTTCCCCATAAGAGGAAGCAGAACCCTGAGCAGCTCAGGAACCTGCCCGGGGCCATGTCGCAGGGCACACAGCTCACGTGTGGAGCCGGGACCTGACCCAGGGCCTGCTCTGCCCCCACACCTGTGCTCCCCTCCCGAGGGGAGTCTGGGGTCCCCAAGTGTCCCTCAGTGTCCACTCTTGTCCAGGCTGGCTGAGCGGGTGCGCACCCGCATCCTGGGCTGGCTGAGCAGACGCGCACCCGTGTCCTGGGCTGCCTTGGCCCCAGGCCTCTCCCTGGGTGGTCTCGAGATGTCGTCACAGAACCCTGAGACCCGTCTCCCGAGTCCGTCGTGAGGTCCAGGGTGACCAGCGGAGTGTCCAGTCTTCACAGAAAGCCCTGCATCCCGGGGCCCCAGGCCAGCTGGTCATCCTGGCCGACTCCCCCTCTGTCAGGGTCTGTCTCAGGGTCAGGCTGCAGGGACCCAGCCAGATCCCAGGGCCCCTGACTCCACCTGAGCCTGACTCCAACCACCATCACCGAGCTCATCCAATTCTGCCTCAAACTCCATCTTCTCCTGAGATGTCTTATTTGAGCAAGACAGAAAGTGTCACAGATAAGAAACCAGGAGCACCCAGCACCCCACACTTTCTTCTCTGGGGCATAAACTGTGCCCCGCAGTCTGGTGTGTGTGTGTGTGGACGGTCCTGGGGCTTCCTGGTCTGGACACGGGCACACACGCAGACACATACGTGCACACCCAGGACACACAGACAGCCAGACACGCATCTCTTCTCTCTCCCGAGCTGCGCTCTGCCCTGCATCCTGGCTTTTTCACGGCGTGAATCTCCTTCCAGGTCAGGAACCCAGACTGACCACCTCTGTCCCATGCCTGGCCCTGCCTCTCCGCGGGCCGGTTTCTGCTTCTCCTCCACCCTCTCCCTCCTGCACCCTGTCTGGTGCCCTGGGGCAGCCCACCTGGCACACCAGCCAGGCTCCTGGCCGCTGGCCATCCCCACAGACTCCCTGCTGTGCATGCGCCTCTGGTAGGGGAACTGGCACCTCCCCGTCCCCTCACGGCTCGCTTGGCACTGGCCCCAGCTACCGTCTCTGCCTTTGCACCTTGGGCCAGGAGCCCCGATGGCTGCTCTGCTGCCAACTCCTGGGGTCTCCTGTGCCATCCTGGGGGGACCTGCCATGCTCTCGTGCCTGGGCCAGGGTCTGCCTCCCTGGGGGACCTGTGACATGCATGTTTGGGCACACAGGGTCCATCCCCTCCGCTCTGATGCCGCTGTGGGTGCTTCCCATGTTCTGCTGTCATGACCGACACTTCAGTGGATGCCCCGGGTGGCATCTGTGCAGCCACGTCAGGTGTGCAAAGCCTCAATTCCAAGAAGGGGGATGCTGGGTCCCAGGTCACATCCACTTACAATTCTGACAGCTGCGACAAACAATCCTGATAAATGACCGTCCAGTTTAGTCACCTGCCGCAGCCAAGGCGCCAGTCTCCGCAGTTTGCCAATCTGTTAAACTCACTCGTCGAGTTAATTTGCATTTTTGTAATTATGAATGAGACCAAGCATCTGTTCAAATCTACTTGCAGTTTTAATTTTTTCCTCTAAATCCCCATGCAAGGACTATGCTTTCTCCGCTGAGGTAGGGCTGCCGAGTGCCCTGTGCATCAGGCTCACCTCAGCCTGGGCGCCGCACACACGCTTGCTGTGTCTGTTGCCGGCTTCTAACGTTGTTTATGTGTCTTCTCACATCCAAGAGCTCTAAGCTCTGATGTGGAATCTGACCCGTTCATCTTCAGCAGCTTTGTATGTTCTCCACCCCAAGGCGGCAGGGACAGCTTTCCTTTGTTTCTGCTAATATTTTTATAATTTTAAAATATCCAGACCTAATCTGTTGGAAGCCTCACTCTCTGGGGTGTGAACCTGGAGAGCACCTCTGGCTGGCACCGTAAGGAAGGGCTCCTCCTGCCCGAGACACCGTCCTTGCAGCTGCGGAGCCTCACATCTCCAGGTCTCTGCATGGCCGCAGGAGAGGGGTCCCTCGGAGCCCAGAGGACGCAGTCGGCCCTCGAGGTTCAGAGCCATACGGGGCCTGCCTTGCACCGCTGCAGGGAGCTCAGCATTTCTGCCTTCTGGAAGCTTCTGACCTGAAGGATGGTGCACCCTGACGGAGGGAAACAGAACTGTGTGCTGCCCACGGGGGTCAGGAGACAGCGATACCTGGAGGAACAGGTTTCTGTGAGAAGCTGCTGGGATCAGAAACGGCAGTATGTGACCGGGCCACAGGGTTTCTGTGGGAAGACTGTGCTGGAATCTGAGAAACCGCAGTATCTAAGCCACCGGCTAAGAGCAGCTGTTTGAGTGAGTTCCCTGGGGGTCATGTTGCCAGCGAAGGCCCCTCTCAGGAAACAAGGACATCGGAGGCCCCAGGGCAGCAGGATGAGGCTGGACCTCGGGCAGGCATCCGGCAGAGGAAGGGAGGGTGGGGCCCACTCTCCAGGCCTGTGGGCCAGAGAACCCGGGACGCTATCCTGGGAGCACCGAGTGGCCCTGCCTGGCTGGGCCTGGCCGTCGGCGGAGGGGAACAGGCCGGAGGGAGGCCGATCAGGCATGAAATGATGACATCTTGGGCCACAGGGCGACGGGGAGACGGGTCGAGGAGGTGGACGTTGCAGCTTCCTGCTCCAGGCCTCAGTGTGGTCCGAAGCCTGCAGCTCCCACGGCGCCTGCACTCACGATGGGCATCCTGGTGGCTCTCGCCTCAAGTGGGGACAGGGCCTGGCCACCCACGTGAAGTGGACGTGAAAACTTCCCCACGAGATGCGATTCCTGGGCAAATGCAGTCAAGCCAAATGGGCTTCAGTTCAGCACTGGTTACAGTTTTTCTCCAAATTGAAAAGGCCGCCTCTCTAGGGGGTAGGAAGCGGGTTCCACTCTCCTGAGTCTCACTTCAGGAAGCCCCTCCTCTGCTCTGCTGGAGATTCTTGGATCAGGGTCCAGGTCAGCCCTGGGAGGCTCTTCGTGGCCCTGGGAAGCAATTCCAGTGGACTTGAGGTGACTGGTTCAAAGAAGAATTGCTGGCTGTAGCAGTCAGCGTGGTGGGTGCGCTGCAGCCCGGGCCTCAGGGGGACATTGTGAACACGCACCTGGGGGCTCCCAGGGCCGCCTGGGCCCAGACAAGGCCTCGGTGGCCAGGGCTCTGCAGACAAATGGCTGATCAGATTTGGGGCAGGAACCCCACAGAAGGGGCTGGAGCGTCCTGCCATACCAGGAAGTGGGTCAGAGCCCAGCAGAGCTGCATCCCAAGGACCGGGGTGCCTTCTGAGCTTTAGTTGGAATCAGCAGAACGGACCAAATTCCGTCAAAGACGTGTGAATCTTAAATTCATAAGATCATAAAACCAAGCCCACTGGTCTGCGTTGGAGGACGCTGGGACACACTCACTGCTTTGAAAAAGGGTGGATGAAGAGAAGGGGTCGAGCTTCCCACCTCTCTGTCCACAGGGACTGTCTGCTGTGGCTGCCCGGCGTCGATGAGGGCGGCTCTCCTGACAGCAGGAGCCCTGCTTACGAACGAAGGCAAGCTCCAAGGATTCATGGTGGCTGCTGACAGCTGTCAGGGAGCAGACGCCACACGCCCCCGACAGGCCCTGGTAGGAACCTGAGTCCTATGGCACCCCTGACTGTCCTGGACCTGGCCTTAGGGACAAACCACCAGGTTTTCAACAAAAACCACAAGGAAGAAAGAGAGTCGGGGGTGTGGGGTCATGAGACTCAGGAGGCACGGAGGCAGCCAGGTGTGTGGATCTCACTCAGATCCCGTGGAGAAATGGCGGGAAGAGCAAGAGTCGGGTGGCAGAGGGGGGACTGGAACCCTCAGTCCATACCCACCCAGGCTGGGAGTGGCTTGAACGTTTCCAAGTGTGGCCGAGGCTTTGTGATTACGTGTTAAGAGGGGCCTGATCTTTGAGAGGTAAATCTGAGTCCAGTCAGTCGTGGGTCATTTCTGAGGCTGGGTGGAAAGTCTGTTCCTTGAAATCTGCTGTAGTTTCGCTAATGTAGCTTCGCATACGCTGTTCTTATTCCCTCTTTTCTGTATATTTAAAATGTTTCATCGCGAACATTAAAAAAAAAGCACTATCCACTGAAAGCCTTGTCCTCACCCAAAGACTGAGAATCAATCCAGTGCCGCAGACATGCACCATGCTACACACGTGTGCCTGTGGCATGCAACATGCGACATGCATGCACACACCACATATATGCACACACCACACTGCACACACATGCATGCTACACACGATGCACTCATGTGCCTGTGACACATAACAGACTACATGCATGCACACACCACACACACCACACTGCAACACATGCACGCTACACACACCATGCTACACACGTGTGCCAATGACACACCACATGCATGCACACACCATACATGCACACCACTGCACACACGTGTGCTACACACACACCATGCTACACATGTGCCTGTGACACACACACTACACGCATGCACACCCACTGCACATACTACATGGCACACGCATGCATGCTATACACACCATGCTACACACACGTGCCTGTGACACATACACTACATGCATGCACGCACACATTACACCACAAACACGCACACACCATAGTTCATACACACGCATGCTACACACACACCACACACATGTATGCACACCATGCAACACTCATGTGGCCACAACACACCATAGCACATGTATGGACACACACATTACACACGTGCCCATGATACACACCACACCACATGCATGTACACATCATGCAACACATGCTCATGACACACTATGTGCATGCACACACATTATGAGCATGTGCCCGATACACACACCACATGCATGTACACACCATGCAACACGTGCTCATGACACACACCACACTATGTGCATGCACACAGATTACACACGTGTCCACGATACACATCATACTACATGCATGCACACATGGCACACATGTACAAGATGCATGCCACATTACATACATGCACACCATCATACACACATGTGCTTGAAACACCGCACACCATACTGCATACATGTGTGCACAACCCACTCACAGCATAGCATGCCATGCATGTACACACGGGCACGACACACCACACTACATGCATGCACACACTACACAGATGCAGACATATGCCATACCACATACATGTGCACACAAAACACACTATATCATATTGCATGCATATGCATACACCATGCACACACACACTATACTACATACATGTGCACATGACACACTATACTGTATACATGTGCACAGAGACACACACAATTGGACATGGACACATTCTCTGCCAGGCAGCAGCTGCATGGGTCCCCAGCAGAAGAGGGTGGGCAGAGGTTGGTGCACAGCTGGGTGATCTGCTGTGGGCTGGGTCAGCTGCCATGCAGGGCAGCAGGGAACACAGACTCAGAAGGCAGAGGCTGTATGTGAATTCTGGCCCTGCCATGGCCTGACCAGGCCAGCTCGGGCACGTCTGCACATTTCTGAGCTGTGCTCAGCTTGACTGTGGACAGTGTTTCTGCAGAGTGGGCAGCGGCATTCTCGGCTGTGGCCAATGGCTTGAGCAGAATAACCCCAGACGGCACCTCTCTCAGCCTAGACGCAGGGGTGCTGAGCAGCACCAAGCACAGCCCAGGTCTCCAGGGGATCTAATACCTGAGGACCCAGAGCACATTAGCAAAACTACAGCAAGTTTCAAGGAACTGGAGCAGGGCCAGCCTCTGTGGGCTACAGGTCAGGGAGGATTCCATGGAGATGTGAGTGAAGCTGTGAGAAGACGAGAGGACACTCCAGGCCAAAGGAGCAACCTGGGCAAATATGTGGAGGCAAAAGTGTGGACCAGAGGTTTGAAAACCCGGCCGAGCATCCAGATGGCCAGGGCCCACTGCACATGTGCCTACCAGGCACTGCACACACAGAGGGCAGGAGACCAGCAACAACCCCCCTGGGATCATGCTCTCAACAGTGACTCCCTCAGCCTTGAGAATAGAACTTAGCTTCATACCACACGGAAAGCCAGGGTATTCATTCCTTCCCTCCATTCCCCTTTGTTTGCATCCAGGCACCTGGAACCCATCCATCTACCCATCCATCCACTTATCCATCCATCTGTCTGCCCATCCCCCATCCACCATCCATCCATCCGCCTATCCATCCACCCATCTAACTACATGTCCACCCATCTATCAACCCATCCTCCACAAATTCACCCACCCATCTATCCTCCATCAATCTACCCACCCATGATCCATCCACAAATCCACCCATACGTCTGCCTGTTCATCCACCTATCAATCCATGTATCTACCCATCCACCCATCCATCCATCCACCCATCCATTCACCCACCCATCTATCCGTTCATCCATCCATCCATCCACCCATCCATTCACCCACCCATCCATCCATCCATTCATCCATCCCTGCATCCACACATCCATCTACTCACCTATCCATCCACCCACCCATCCACCCACCCATCCATCCACCCACCCAACCATCCACCCACCCATCCATCCATTCACCCACCCATCCATCTATTCACCTACCCATCCATCCACTTAACTGCCCATCCACACGTCCATTCACCCATCCACTCACCCATCCATCTACATATTCACCCATCTACCTACCCATCCATTAACCCATCCTCCACCCATCCGTCTTCTACTAATCCACACACTCATCCATCCATTCACCCATCCATCCACACATCCATCCCTATCTGCCTGTTCATCTACCCATCCACCCACCTACCCATCCTCCACCCATCTATCCACCCACCCATTCACACACTCATCAATCCATCTGCCTGTTCATCCACCCATCCATCCATCCATCTACCCATCCATTTACTCACCCATTCATCTACTCATCTATCTTCCACCCAACCATCCACCCTCCCATCCATGTGCCTATTCATCTACCCATCCATCTACTTTTCCACCTATCCACCTGTTCATCTACCATCCACCCACCCATCCATCCACTCATCCATTCATCTACCCATCCACCCACTCACCCATTCATCCACTTATCTATCCAACCACATGTCCATCTACCTATTCACCCACCCACCCATCCACCCACCCATCCATCCACATATCCACCATCCACCTGTCCACCCATCTATCCACCCACCCATCCATTTGTTCATCCACCCATCCACCCACTCATCCATCCACATATCCATCTACCTTTTCATCCACCCATCCACCCACCATCCATCCACCCATCTACCTATCCATCCACATATTAACCATCCATCTGTCCATCCACCTATCCACCTACCCATCCATCCACATATCCACCATCCATCTGTCCATCCACCCATCCACCCACCCATCCACATATCCACCTATCCACCCATCCGCCCACTCATCCATCCACATATCCACCATCCACCCATCCACCCACCCATCCATTTACCCATCCATCCACATATCCACCATCCACCCATCCACCCACTCATCCATCCACATATCCACCACCTACCTGTTCATAATCCCATCCACCCACCCATCCACACATCCACCTATCCATTCACATATTAACCATCCATCTGTCCATCCACCCATCCATCTACCCATCCATCCATCCACATATCCACCATCACCTGTCCATTCATCCATCCACCTGCCCATCCACCCACCTATCCACCTATCCATCCACCTGGCCATCCACTCATCCATCCCTCCACTCATCCATCATCAATCATCTATGCTCCAACCATCAATCCATTTATTTAGAAAATAACTCAGCAAATAACCTTCTGGTTGTTGGTTGACACTGCCTGCTACACACCTGGTGGTATCAGCAACCTTCCCACTCACTGCCCTTCCTTCTGTGTTGGAAGTTCCCCATCTTCATTTAGTGAACCCTACTCAACCTCAGGTCCCAGTTTAAACTCCACCTTCTCACAGTGGCCTCTGGAGGCCTCTGATGCAAACAAGAGCCTTGGGGCCCCATTCTCACATCCCAGCATTATTGGATCCCCAGCCTGTGGGTCTCACATCAAGTCTGTCACCTGTGTAGACCAGAACCAGCAAGAAGCAGGACCCCACTCACCCTGCTGTCTGTGAGCCCAGACACTTGCTAAGCCTGCATGTCGTGGATGAATGCCAAGCAAACAGGCCAGCAATGGGGGAGGGGTCGGAGTCTTCCAGGCCGGGCCACTGGAGCCCATGGGTACTCAGGGCAGCAGGGTGGAGAGGGGAGCCTCATGGGGTGGAGACTGGAGAAGTTAAGAAGAGAATGAAAATGACACATAAAAGCCCTAGTGTGTTTGGAAGTTTAGAGACGACTGTTGGGAATAAATGCTTTCCATGGCCACACAGAATAAATCTCACACCCGTGATGCTGGGTGGAGGACTAGCCACCAAAGGCAAGTGCTGCACGAGCCCGCCTGCCCACAGGAGGCACAAAAACAGGAAAACCGCAACCTCTGCTCTATGCTGTCTGGACAGTGACCCGGGGGACAGGCAGGAGCTGCTGCCATCCATCTGTGTGCTGTTTACACAGATGTTCAGTGTGAAAATCCATCAAGTTGTATGTTTGTGATATATGCATTTTTCTGCATGTATATCTCAATAAAAAGTAAGAAAAAGCCAATCTGTTCACATTGTTAAATAACTCGGGCTAAAGAAGAAATCCCAGTAGAAATAAAAAAAATTAGAAGGAAATGATAATGCAAACATTATGTGGCAAACTCATAGGATGCAACAAAGCCTACGTGTTGAGGAACATTCATAGCCTTAAGTACTCTTACTGATATCGGAAAGGAAGAAAAGCTGAAAGCCAATGACCTAAATGTCAAGCTCAAGTTAGAAAAGGGATGGATCCTAAACTCAGAACAAGGAAGAAAAGAGAGAATGAGAAACAAGAATCAATGGAAAAGAGAACACAGACACGCCAGGAGAGTAGATGGGACACAGAGGAGGCTCTTCAGAAAAATGAATCAACTAAACTCCTAGCAAGACCGAGAAGAGAAAGCACAAATTAACTGTCCAATCAGAGAATCGGGGCGACCTGCAGCTAATGCAGCAGCTGAAGAGGACAGCACCTGCAGCTGAAGGCCAGAGATTTCACAAACATAAAAAGAAGACCCACAGCTGACTCAGTAAGAAACACCAGAGATCAGTCCGGTGACTATTTTTTTAAGAGGTGGGGTCTCACTCCCCTGCTCAGGCTGGAGTGCAGTGGTGTAATCACGGCTCACTGCAGCCTTGAACTCCTGGGCTCACGCAGTCCTCCCGCCTCAGCCTCCTGAGTGGCTGGGGCTACAGGTACATGTCACCATGCCCGGCTAATTTTTAAAATTGTGTGTAGAGACAGGGTCTCACTTTGTTGCCTAGGCTGGTCTCTAACTCGGGTCTCCAAGTGATCCTCCTGACTCGGCCTCCCCAGATCTCCCTGTGCTGGGATTACAGGGGTGAGCCACTGTGCCCAGCCAGTCCTGTAGCTATTAAAAACTGAGCAGTAGTTAAAAATCTTTCCTAAAGAAAACAGGTGGCCCTGTAAGTTTTACCTGACTTTCAAGGAACAGATCGTCCCATTCTTATATAAACACGACAAAGAAAGGGAGAGGGTGCTGCCTATACAGGATTAGAACAATCCTGAGGCCGGTGAAAACATCAACAAAATGGAAAATCGCCAGTCCACTCCAATATGCACAACAATCTGAAGCAAGCATTAGGAAATCAAATTAAACAGTGTCTACGAAAGGCAAGACACCTGGCCAATTTAGGTTTTTCTATGTAAGAAAGGATGATTTGATATAAGAAAGATGTGAATATGAAAATCTTAAGAAAAAATTAAAGGATCATCTCACAGGATGCAGAAGAAACATCTTGTAAAATTGACACACACTCACGATAAAACTCTGCATCAAGGGACTCGTGGTGGAGCGGGCGCCATTCTGGATGAGGAAGGTGAAAAGCGCTCTTTTTAGAATGGGGGATGGGGGGAGTGGCCAGTTTCTCCCTGAGATGGGACAGTGCTCAGCCTCACACTGCTTCTGTTCCAAGACTCATTGCTGTTCCTTGCTGCATCGAGTAAGAGAAGGAAGGAAAACCTGTAGCAGGACCATCGGATAGGAGGAACCAACACTTGTTTCTTTGTCAGTGATCGATCAGTTAAATAGGGAAAATAAAATCATCTGTAAGTTATTAGAAATATCAAAAAAAACTTTAGCAAGATGGCTGGATATAAAATAAAGATACTAAAGTGAATTGTGGCCAGACACAGTGGCTCATGCCTGTAATCCCAGCACTTTGGGAGGCCAAGGTAAGAAAATCACTTGAGCCCAGGAGTTTAAGACCAGCCTGGGCAACATAACAAGACCCTGCCTCTACAAAAATAAAGATGAAAACATGAGCTGGTGCGGTGGTGTGTGCCTACAGTCTCAGCTACTCAGGAAGCTGAGGTGGGAGGATTGCTTGAGCTCAGAAATTTGGGGCTGCAGTGAGCTACGCCACTGTGCTCCACCCTGTCTCGAAAGAAAAAAAAAGTGCATTGCATTTCTGTAGACTAGCAACAAGCAAACAGAAAAATGCAATTAAAAAGAGGACAATACAATCGGCCGGGGCCAGGGGCTCCTGCCTTTATCCCTAGCACTTTGGGAGGCCAAGGAGAGAGGATCACTTGAAGGCAGGAGTTCGAGACCAGCCTGGGCAAGAGAGTGAGGCCCCATCTCTAAAAAAATTTAAAAACATTAGCTGGACATGGTGGTGCACGCTTGTAGCCCCACCTACTTGGGAGGCTGAGGTGGGAGGATCACTGGAGCCCAGGAGGTGGAGGCTGCAGTGAGCCGTGATTGCTCCAATGCACTCCAGCCTGGGCGACAGAGCGAGACCCTGCCTCGAAACCAAAACAAAACAAAAAGAGGACAATGAATTTTAGAATAGAATCAAAAAATATCACATTCCTGGGGAAAATCTAATAAACGATACCTAAGACCCCTAACAGCAAAAGTTTACGACGTTAAACTAACTTCAGGTGGACCAAATGTGAAACAAAACTTAAAACTCTTGGTAGAAAATATCAGTGACTATCGGCTCAACCTTGAAACGGGAAAGGATTCTTGTGAAGGTTAGACCCTAACAGTAGAAGAAGCATTAAAACACTTGATTATATTAAAATCGAGCAACTACTTTTCAGCAGAGGACGCCGTCAGCCAGCTTTTCTCTGAGTGTGGCTCAAGAGGTTAAACTCTTCCTGTAATGATGCCAACGTGGCATTCGCCTTTGGTCATTCTCATTCCCTCATGAGCGGACAGTGGAGTTAGGGTTAGGGCTGGGGTTGGGCTTGGGGTTGGGGCTGGGGCCATGTGATGTGATATCACAGGCGACTGAATGCAGAAGCTGCCATGAAAATCCAGGCGTTTTCCACAACCCAGACGTGAAAAATTTACAAATATGCAACCCAATGCCACTCTTCTCGCTAATTTTGGAGGGAAAAATATTCTTCATAAAAACGTTATATATGTTAACATGCAGTGGGTATTGTGATTTTTAAATGAATTAATAGATAAGTTAAAATGTCTTGGTTTTAATTTACAGCATCATAAACACAAAGAGACAGAACTCACATAAGCAAACGCTCTTGGGGCAGGCAATACTTCTTAGGGTTATAAACCTTCACTGGAGAGGCATTCCTCACCCACATCCCCTATGACGCACGAAGGAGATGCAGCACGGTGCCGTCCTGTGCGCGAGACCCCAGGCCCCTGCCACACCTGCGTCCTGCAGGAGCCAGACCCCAGGACCCTGCCACGTCCACGTCCTGCAGGAGCCAGACCTCAGGCCAGACCCCAGGCCCCTGCCACACCTGCGTCCTGCAGAAGCCAGACCCCAGGCCAGACCCCAGGCCCCTGCCACGTCCACGTCCTGCAGGAGCCAGCGATCCTCACACTGTGCTCTCAGGAGTATGGTTGGGGGGGGTTCCAGGAACAGATGTATGTCCATCTGTCCCACGAGCCACACTTCCTCCTGGGAACGCACCTCGCCCAGATCTCTTCTTGGTGTACACACCAGGAAACACCTGAGTACCCCTTGGTCCCCCCACAAGCGGGGATTTAAATGTAGCGTTTCACCCGACAGGATAACACGCAGTAGGCGCCACATTACGGCCACACAGTGCTCTGCAGATGAAGTTTAACAAGAAATACACAAAAGGAAGTCCCAGAAGATCACAGATGGCCTCAACTCTTTTCAGAAAGTTAAAAACGGTGCCGATGAAACAATAGGACTTGGAGAAACATGCAACACAGGATGAAAATGAAGGAATGCGAGTCCCATGGGGGAACCACGGAGTCGGGGGGCCGGGCACGGGCTGGGCTGAGGTCACGTCCAGGTCTGAGCTGGATTATGACGTGACTAGGAACGCAAGCACAAAACTAAAACTCCCTCACGTGCACCAGGGATCACAGCCACCAGGCCACGTGCCGCGTCACAGCCACTAGGCCACGCGCCGCATCACAGCCACCAGGCCACGCGCTTCATCGCAGCCACCATGCCACGTGCCGCGTCACAGCCATGCCACGCGCCGTGTCACAGCCACCAGGCCACGTGCTGCAGGGACTTGGGCTATGGACACTGGGGTGCACTAAAACATAGGAGCCCCGCAGCAGAGGCCTCCTGGGGCACCCTGCCCACCTCCCAGGGCGAAGAGCTCCAGCCTCCCTTGTTTCAAAGTGAAAGTAAGCAGGGCACGGGGAGCCATCCCCAAAACTCTTCTTTCCTTGTTTTTGAGACAAGGTCTTGCTCTGTCGGCCAGGCTGGAGCACAGTGGTGCCATCTCGGCTCACTGCAGCCTCGACCTCCTGGGTTCAAGAGATCCTCCTGCCTCACACTCCCGAGTAGCTGGGACCACAGGCGTGCACCGCTGCGTCCGGCTAGTTTTTGTATTTTTAGTAGAGACGGGGTTCGCCATGTTGGCCAGGCTGGTCTCGAACACCTGGGCTCAAGCGATCTGCCTGCCTCGGCCTCCCAGAGATTCCCTCCTGGGATCACAGGAGTGAGCCACCATGTCCAGCCCCCAAACTCTTCTTTCAAGGTCAAATTTTAAGGTCATGACACAGCTGATGGGCTTTTATTGGGAAGATCGTTGAGTTCCTAGTTACTTGTTATTTGTTAAGGATCGCTTTACTTTCTCTGCCCATGGGCTTCGTGACAGTAGGAACCACCAATGGGCCACTCCCTGCCCAGGGACAGAGCCCAGCCTGATGGACTGATCGAGCCTGAACGCCCCAGGGTGACTCTGCCCCTTTCCAGCCCGCCACACACGTGCTGACCCTGAGGCGCTGGGCTGCCATTGCCCGACTCGTCCCACGCAAAGGGGCCCTGAGGGGCTGCACGGGGTCTGCTCTAGGAGCAGCAACCTCTATGACTCTGCTGGTGAGGCCCCCAGGGTGGCCCACGCCCACGCCCATGCCCAGGAGCTGTGCCTGGAGGCCTTGTCTCTGCAGAGGCTGTGAGTGGCCCGGCTGCTAACTCTCTCAGAGGAGCTGTGATTCCCCGCCGATCACCACTGGTCATTTTGGTCACTTTTAACATGTTAAGTGTAGTAAACTCGCATTCCAGAAAACCTGCTATAAAATGGTAATGATGACAAATGTGGCCAAAGCCTCTGCCCACAGTCCGAGCTGCCCACAGAACCCACAGTCTGTGCTGCCCACAGAGAACCCACAGTCCGTGCTGCCCACAGAGGACGCTGCAGGGGACGAAGCAGGTGTGCCCCAGAGGCCGTCCCTATGGCCCAGTGAACCTGGCAGCAGTGGCTCTGCTCCTGGCCAGAGGCCACTCGCAGAGGTCGCCCCAAGGCAGGTGCGTTTCTGAGTTAACGGCAGAGGCCACCTTAGAGGTAAAGGTGGGGCGTGGCACGTTACCCTCACCGGCACTTACCTCAAAGGTGTTCCCGGTCACATCGAACTCGGGGGGAACGAAGGCACCCTCAGGGTCGTCTTGGGGAGGAGAGCAAGGAGAGAAGGCTTCTGGTCACACCTGCGAACCTGAACCCGCCAGCCGGGAAGGGCCTGGAGGGGAGCGGCCCCAGGTCCCCTCCCAGCAGACCTGGTGTCCCTAAGGTCCCCTCCCCGCAGACCTGGTGTCCCCAGGGTCCCCTCCCCGCAGACCTGGTGTCCCCAGGGTCCCCTCCCCACAGACCTCGTGTCCCCAGGGTCCCCTCCCCGCAGACCTGGCATCCCCAGACCATTTTAGGCCATGAAAAAGGGAAATCAGCTCCTTAACAGTTATGGTGGGAAATGGGTTCCAAAGTGGAAGAGGGAAGGGTTCTACCGCTTTCCCAAGAAGGAAGCTGAAGACATTCACCAGGGAAAATCAGCTCCTGGGCAGGGGCCACGCAGTGGGAGCAGCTGGCCCACTGAGGCACGGGCGTCCCACCCTCCCGGGCCTGCGCCCACTCACAGCAGGGCAGGCGGGACTGGCCCAGGGGAGACAGAAGAGGTGCACAGCCTGCCCTTAGGGGAAGTCCTGAGTGGAGGGGGTTCAGGGCGGGCCAAGTGTCCCTCTGGCATCTGAGGGTGGGCGTGACTGCCCTGGCACAGCAGGCACCCTCACGGACCCTCAGCCACTCTCCAGCCTGAGTCCCTCCCAAGGAAGAGGTGTCCACAGGAAACCCGGGTCCGGGCATGCCCCCAGCATCCACTCCGGCAGAGCCAGTGCTCATATCCACCCTGAAAGGCACCTCCGCCCCACGCGCCCGCCGCCACTGCCGCCGCCTCACCGCTGAGCTGCTCCATGAAACACACGTTCCCGCTGGTGTTGAAGGCCAGGGTGTCGGGCGTGATGCACAGGCTCTGGAAGATGGCGGCGTGGGCCACACTCTGCATGGACAGGCTGCACTCCAGGCACACGGCCCAGGCTTCCTGCTCGCTGAGGCCGCGGTCCCGCAGGGAGAGAATGTCAGCCAGAGACACGTTCTCCTGCCAAGACAGGCCCTGGCCGTGAGCCCGGCAGGACCCCCAGCCAGGCCCCGGCACCCCCACCGAGATGATTCCCTGGGGAAACGGACGACTCGTGGCAGTATTTCAACGCGTGTGTCAGGGAAAGGGCTTCAGGCCATGTCTCATTTTGTTTCAAGAGTCGTCCTGCTGTTCCCTGGACGTCAGAGCCACAGAACATTTGGTGGCACCACTGGTGTGCTGCCCGGAGCAGGTGTCTGCTCCTGGAGCCTGGGCACGGGGCCTTCCTCCCGGAGGCTCAGCCAGAGCTGCTGGGTCACCTGCTCCATGGGGCACCTCTGACCCCGCAGGCTCACGGCGGGACCGGCCTGTGGAGGCTGCCGGTGATGAGCGAGGCGACGGAGTGGACATCCCCAGCTGTGGACTCGTGCAGAGCTAATGGGGCGTGATCCTGACACACTCACACGACGTACAACCACACACGCTGCCAACATTTGTTCCAGGCAGTTCACACGGAGGACACAGTCACGTAGGTTCCCTCCACGTGGCTCGGCTGCCCCCATGTGGGCTCACCTCCAAATCCAAGTGGGCTCCTGGACTCCGTGAGGGCTCGGCTGTGATCACGATGGTTGCCACCAACACCCACACCCACCCTGAATGAACATGCACACGCACAAACATACCCACTTAGCACATGTGTGCTCACCCTCACAGACACACGCATCCCCATACATGCAACCCACACGGACACACGCCAACACAGGGCACGCTTACATAGTAACACTCAGACACTGGTGCAAGGTGTGTGCACACAGTTCCATCCTTTTCACACACACACACTCATGCACTGAGAACACCCTCATGCACACACACACCTCACACATACATACTACATGCCACCGCACACATGCCTAACATTGATCACATGCATGCACACTCAGACACGTATACCAGCACACACCCATTCCCACACTTGGTGCACATACCCTCACAGGAACACACAAGGCTGCACTATCCACACTTGCACGCACTCCAGAGTATGGAGCTGAAGGCTCTCTTGAGTGTGCTGCTCCCCGGCCAGGGCACCCCATGTGCAGGTAGGAGGGGGGTGGCTGGGGTTAAGAAAGGCTCTGTACACAGGGCCTCGGAGGACGGGGCAGGTGACGAGGAGGCAGAGGCCCCTTCTCCCCCATCCCTGGCTCCCCCTCTCCCCCAGTGCACAGGGCGGCTCTGGCTCTACCGGCGCCACTGGGCTGATGTCCTGAGAGGCACCTCCCACCTCCGGTCCCCTTGCCCTGCCCCAGCGGCTGGCACTGCAAGAGGCCCCCCAGGCACAGGAAAGGGACGAAGGGCTCAAACCAAAGCAGGAGGCCAACAAATGACGGGATCAGGGCACGGGCGCCCGGTGGGGCCTGGCCATGGGGCTGGGTCTGCGTCTGTTCGTGGGGTCCTGGCACATCCCGTCCATCTCCTTCTTGCGGTCGAGGGAGGGGCTTGATGACATCATTTCCCAGGCCCTTCCAGCTCTTTCTATGGCGGGAATCTCCCCACCCCGTTCCTGTGGTCCCTGATTGATCAAAGGTGTTTCTGATTTGGGCTCAAGCCTGCAGCCCTCTTAGCACCGCCCAGGACTCCTCAGGACTCCAGGGAGCCCGAAGCTCCCAGCGACGCCTGTGGGGCTGGTTAAAGAGGCACCTGGGCACTGTGTACACACAAACACATGCACATACATGCACATACCCATGCACCTGCACACACAGGCACACACATATGTACACACTCCTGTGCACTGGCACACACATGCACACAGTGCAACGTGCCCACGCACACATGCCTGCAAACACGGGCACAGACGTGCACTAAGCGGTAAATAAGTCTGAGGACCGCGTAGGTTGTGCTGCTTAGGAGGAAGGGAGTCAGCATGATGCGCGTCTGAGCCGGTCCCTGTCCCCCTGCGGGGCCCTGGGGTGCCTCTGGCTGTTGCTCATAGGTCAGGGGCCTGCCGCCAGCTCACACAGTGGTGTCGAGACACGTGGACCCAGGAAGGGAGCCCAGGCCAGCCATGCCAGCAGGGCCACCCCTCACACACAGCACGCCCTCCTGCTCAGACCTGCAGGGGAGATGCCTGGCAATGGGCAGGCCCCTCCTCCCCTCAGGGAAGGTGGACACCTGGAGCCCCAGCACCCATGAGAGGTGGGCGTGTCTGAATTCCGTCGGAGATTCTCTGGATGACTTTAGCGGTGAATTCCATGGCGTCTGTGGCTGAAGCCTCCCCTCAGGGACAGGATCGTCTCAGCCTCTTTGGGGCTGTCCAGAGGGTGGGCTTCTGCTCACACGGGGTCCTGAGACAGCGGGGTCCCCCGGCCACCCAGGGGGTCTTGTCACGTGCTGAGGGCTCCCAGGCCTGAACTCTGGGCCCTGGGTCACCTGCCCTCTGGGACCTGCAGCCTCCACCCTGCTCTGGCACAGGTGAGAGGAATTAGCCCCCCTTGCCCGAATCCACAGTGGCTGGGTGAGCGAGGGGGGGTCAGATGAGCCTAAGAGGCCAGGACAGGACGAGAGAGACTGGGAGAGACACAGGCAGCACTCACCAGCCTGGGGATCCCACGTCCGTGGGGCGCCCCCCGCATCCCAGCAGACACCCCCACGACCACCCTCGAGGTCAGGAGCTATCTGGGCGTCCTGTAGTCACCTCCAGAAGGGGCCCTTGGAGACCCCGGGGCTCTCAGCCTTGCTACCAGGTGGGTTCAAGTCCACAGCTAGGCCAGGAAGCCTCGTGCTCAAGTAAAATACGCCCAGCTGGGCTGCGGGGCTGCCGAGGTGGCCTCGACAGTTTAATGGGCTGTGGCAGACACTTGGGAAGGAGGTGACGTGCTGTGAATAGCAACGCCGCCCTCGGCTGGCCGACGCCTGTCTGTCTGCCCAGCGCCTCCTCCTGCACACCTGCCTGCCCAGCACCCATGAGGGCCCCACGGCAGGCTGGGGCCTCGTGACTTTCCACACTTCAGCCTCTCCTGCCCCTGCCAACACAGTCTGACCTTGTCGTGGCTGGCCAGCCTTCAGTGACTCCGTCTGCTGGCACAGACCCAGCCTCTTGGGCAGGCCCAGAGGGTTCTTCATGACCTAGCCCAGGCCACCGACCACCCACCCTGCCCCTCACCATCCCTAGCAGGGCGTGCCTGGGTGAGCCATGGGGTAGGTCTGAGAGCGGGGACCACTTAAGACCTGTTCCTTGCAGGGCAGGAAAGACTCGTCCCCACTTTGCAATTGTGTGGCCACCAACTCCACCCCATCCCAGGTGGGAGGAGGGATTCGGGAAGGCAGGTGGACATGAACCCCCAGACTGGGCTGCTCTTCAGGGCAGCAGCACATCAGCCAGTCCCTGGGTCTCAAAGGGCAGCCAGTCCCTGGGTCTCAGAGGGCAGGGCACGCTTCCCAGTGAGGACCCTTATCTCATGGCAGGTCCCCATTAGGGGCTCCTGTGCATTCAGAAAGCTCCCACACCCCCCGCCACACTGCCAGGCAGACTTCGAGCCAGGGTTACACAGGGACGCCTAGATCATGTGGCGCATTTCAAATACACTGTCTTATGACCAGCTGATTTTTTTCAGCCGTGGGATTCTAACAGGACCAATACAAAACTCCAATCACTGCTGGGAGCACTGGCTGCCAATCCCCAGGGCTCCTGGCAGCTCTCTCCACACTGCCAGGCCCCCACCACAAAACCACCTCAGCTCCCGAGGTGCCTTCTGCTCTGAGCTCGTCCTGGCACAGATGTCACATGGACCCTGCAGCGGGAATGTCCTCTTCTTTACCGGGAGCCCCCAGCTGTGTGCCCCTCCGGGGAGCAATTGCATCCTGTCCAGCCTCAGATTCTGAGCCCAGCCTGACACCGACACACAGGAGGTTCTGGGAGGAACTTGCTGAACTCCGGGAGGGATGACGGTGCTGCCTGCCTCTCAGGGGCCCGGGACACGTCCTGCTCTGGCACCCAAACCGGTGCACCCTCTTCGTCTCATCTGAATCCCCATGGGGCAGCCTGCATTGCCCACCCATTGACTCCGGCCACCTGGCCTGTGTGCCTCTTCTGCAGCCGCTGTTCTGCCTGTATTGCACTGTTCTGCCCCAGATCCCATATCCCCATCCACAGTGGCTGAAATCTCATGGGAATCCCAGGCAGGACACCTCCTCCAGGAAGCCCTCCTTGCATCACCCCCACAGAACATCTCCCTGTCTATTGTGTACTGGTGGTTCTTTGCCTGTACTGACCCAGCGGTGCCGCCTGCAGGTGGCCAGGGATCCAACCTGCTGGCCCACTTGCTGATGCTCTGGTGGGTTCCAGCTGAGAGTGTTCTCACACATGCACGGCCACGTGTCTCTGGGGCCCACACCATTGTGAAGTTGCTGGGACACAGGGCACTGGTGCCTTCTACTTCACCAGCGAATGCTGGGCTGTTTTCCAAAGAGGCTGCTCCATTTGTCCTCCCACTGGCGCGAGGGAGAGCTGCTGTGTCGTCCTTGCCAGCACACGCCGCTGTCCGCTCTTCAGTTCTTGCCAGCCTGGCGGTCTTGGGAAGGCATTCATGGGGGTGTATTTTGCATTTCCCTGATTGCAATGAGCAAACATCTTTTCACATGTTCAGCAGTCATTTGGATTTTCTCTGGGACCATGTCAAGGGAGGGACATTCCAGGGGCTCCGGTGGGTGTCCATAGGGGTCTATTTCTTGACCCCATCGTTGAGCCAGCCGTTATAATTAGCTGTAGAATGAGTGAGTTCCTACATCTTACGCAGCCTGGATGTGTCCTGGGCCCGGCGCCACCGCGCTTTCCCGGCAGCTGCCCTGCACCCTTGCCCTTCCCGGCACTCTGGGAGGATGATGCAGCCTCACCGTGCCCTCACCTCACCCAGGACAGTTTTCCGATGCAAGTCAGGTGCAGCCACGTGCCCCGATGGAGATTTCAGAACCTTTCAAGCCAAACACGTGCGGGAAGCAGAGTCTGAACGCCAGGGGAGTTCTGAGACACGGGGTGTGTTGGGCTCAGTGTTGGGCACAGGGTTGGGCCAGGGACCACCCCTGATGCTTTCCAGGAGTGTCTGCGAAGGGCCCAGCTGAACGTTCCCACTGCACGCTGCTAACTCGGCGGCACCACAGTTCATCTGGAGGCCTTGGTGGCCATCACAAGATGGAGCCCCCCACCCCAGCACTGTGCTGGGCAGGAGCTGTCTGGCCGGCTGGAGGACACTGGTGTGTGCGTGGGGGTGGGGAGCGGGAGTAGGGAGCGTGCAGAAAGACAGCCTGTGGCTCCAAGTGGGCTCACGCCTGGCGCGGCGTGTTCTGTGTGCGTGGCACCGGCTGCTGCCTCCGTGTGCGGCGCGGGGAGGCCCTCAAGGCTCAGGCCTCTGATGCACGAAGGAGCTGTGGGAAGAGCTGCGTCCTCAGGGCGGCCTCCCAGAGTGATGAGGAGGCGGCCTCCTAACAGATACCCTGGGATGTGTCCTGGGGCGTTTCTGAAGGCTGCGGGCTGCCCTTGCCTCTCGGTCAGAGCCGCGGTGATCTTCGAAGCTTTATTGACTCCCCTGGCTGCTCCTCTCTGCAGCCTTCAACTGCACCAAATCCAGGCCATGGTGGGGGCGGGGGCAGTGCCAACCCCCGCACAGCCTCAGCCGTTTCTAGGTGGCCAGGCAGAGGGCCTCCTGGGGCTGAACCTACCCAGAAGGACGGTGCTTCCACAGCAGAAACTCCCGGTCCCTTCAGAGCCCACTCCCCTGGGGCAGTGGGTGGGGACTGCGACGGGATCAGGCCCGGGGCTGCTGCAGCCGGGATTCCCTGCTCCAGCTTTGCTCGGCCGGCTTTAAAGGGAGGGCGCCGCAACATCCCACTAATGGCTGCAGGTGACGACGCTGTCACCCGGAGACACAGGCGCCCAGCGTCTGGGCTCTTGCCTGTTGGAGGTTTGGCAGATCTCGGATCCCTGGAGGATGAGGGTCCCTTTGGGAGCTGCTGCATCCCCTGGGGGCCACCTCTTATGCTTCCGGGCCGGGCTTGTCCACTCCATCCCAGCCAAGCCAGAGCTGAGCTATAGGGTCAGACCCAGCCAAGGTGGGGTCTGGGCAGCCGGTGCTGTGGGGTGGGCGGTCCATGAGCAGAAGCGCCAGGGTATGCAGATGGCAAGCAGAGCCCCTCTGCACCTTGCGAGGTAGGGGGGTCTTGGGTGAAGGCCCGCAGAACCAGAGAGCAGGAAGCAGCTCTCAGTCTCGGGGGGCAGTCATCCAGCGCTCCCCCCACCCCCCGCTCCTGAACCTCAGCTCCGGGGACCTCATCCCCCAGCTCCTGAGCGGCGCCTGATTGGGCTCTGCTGCCCTGCGCCCCGCTGGCCTCCTGGGGCCCGGCAGGGAGTAAGCAGACCCCCCTCCGTCCTCCTCACTGCCCCCACACTGTCCCGCCAGGGTTTCCACCAGGAGCCACCGCGCACCAACTTCTGCAGGGGCTGCCCACCCGCCGCCGTCCCGTGCGCATTCGGGGGTGCTGTCCCCTCCGGGTGAAAATCCTAACGCGGGGGCTGAGAGCGGCGGTGGGACCCCCTCGGCCAAGGAGGGCGCCTGGGGAGGCGGGAGCTCACAGCCCCTCCCGGGTCCTCCCCCCGGGCGCTCTCCGCGGACCCCTCGGCGGCGGAAGGGGCCCCCCAGTGGGGCCGGGGGCTCACCTCGTCCTCGGGGAGGGTGGGCAGCGGCTCGAAGTCGTAGAAGTCCAGGTCTTTGCCGTCCTCCTCGTAGAGATCCGCCGCGGCCGGGTCCATGGCCTGCATCCTGCGGCCGCGCCGCGCACCGCCCCCGGGGCCTCCGGCTGGGCTGGGCTGGGCTCGGCTACGCGCGCCCTGGCTCCATGGAGACGCGCCCGGCCGTCGCCCGCCCCCGCCCGCCCGCCGCTGCCGCAGTGTCTCCGGGGTACGCGGGCAAGGATACTGGGCGGGCCCGGGGGGCGCGGGGGCTGCGCGGCGCTGTCCGGACCCGGCGCCTAGGGGACGTCGCTCCTTCCTGGGGGAGGCACCGGGGGCGGAGCCAGGCGTGTGGCCTCCGCGGGGAGCCACGGGGTCTGCGCCTCACCTGGGCCCCAAGGGTCGAGGGGCGGAGCCGGCGTCCAGGAAAGCTCAGATGGGCCGACCCCCTCGCCGGCTCCCACCGCCCCCGTCCCACCCCCGCTGCCGCCGGGCGGGGCTGCCGCAGTCCCGGGGTGGCCTCTGCAGAGGCGCTGGGCAGGGCAGGGCCGGGCGGCGCCCGGGGTGGGGGGCGGGGCCGCAGGGGGGCGGCACCCGGAAGGGGGCGGGGCCAGGGAGGGGGCGGGGCGGTCGCTGGGCCGGGGTCCCTCCTGAGCGAGGGTCTTTCGGAGCCCGGGGGTGTTGGGGATGGGGCAACAACGGTGCCCCATCCCCACCTGGAGGCGTCGGAGAGACCCACGGGGCACCCGACCTTCCCCGGTCCTGGGGGACCCTGGGGGGTCCTGGGGCTCTTGGTTGACCTCTTCCTGCCCCAAAGTCCCCCCGGGGCTTTCTTCAGCGCCAGGGTGACCCCGGCCCCTTGGGCCGCAGTCAGGAGAAGAGCCAGGATAGATAGCCCCAAGCTCGGCCAAGGGGCAGGGAGGGTGGAGGAGAATCTCACCTTCCCTGGCCGCCCCCAGCACTCCCACAGGAGAGGGGCGGTTTCGGGGCCAGGCTGTCAGCTCCCCCTCCGTGTGGCTGGCCAGGCACACAGTAGGTACTTAATACATGCTCCTTGCTTGAAGGAGGCAGGGCTTTTGACCGCAGAGTGGGAGGGTGCAGTGTGCTCAGCGACTTGAATCCCAGCACTCTGTCCCTGGGTTGGGTCACCCGGGCTGTCACTCCGGCCTGGCAGGGAGTTCAGGGGCTCAGCTCCCCGGGAGCCAGGTGGGCACTGAAGCCCGAGGCTGGGAGTGGGGAAGGTGCTGGGCAGACTCCCTGCGTCCAGCCAGGCAGCCCCACCTTATTGAAAATGCCCATCCTGGGGCCCACCCTGGTCCAGCGAGTCAGCAGTCAGGTGCAGCCTCCCCCATCCTTGGGTGTTCGGAAGCTTGGGCAGCAGCCAAGGTAGGGTGGGGTGGAGCTGGAGAGGAGGAATGTCACAGAGTGTGGCCTCAGCCAGCTGTCCCTGAGCTCTCTCTGTGGGCCCCAACAGGGCCTGCAGCGCCCCCGTCCCTGTCTTGGAAGGAGGCCGAAGTGCCAGGCAGACTCTGCTCCAGGAACCTGGTCCCCCCGCACCCTGGTGCTCAGACCTGGACATTGGAGCTGAGCCCTTGCGCTCCTGGGCCCTCTGCTGCAGGGCTGGGGCCGCCTCCTTTGTCAGGCCTGGATGTGCCCCTGACGCCTTTCAGCTGCCACCCAGACTTGTGCCTCTGGGGGAACACCGGGCTGACGTGACCCCAAAGGGAAGGCACCAAGGACCCCACAAGCACAAGACTTTGTCACCGAGTGCTCAGGTCACCTCACAGGCTTAGAGGTGAGGACATAGACACTGAATGGGGGCAAAGGTAACCCCATAATGTGGGGGGCAGCCACGGGGCAAGCACTCCTGGAAAGACGTGCATGTGATCGGTAAAATGCAGAACTCACGGGCTCCTGGAGTTGGCCGCGTCAGCTTCGGCTGTTGCAGCCTAAAACCCCTCAGCAGGCATTTCCCACACCTGGGCCACTCAGCGCTGCTTCTGCTTAGGGCTGGGCACGTGGGCACGTGGGCGCATGGGGAGGGGCCTCAGGCTCTTTCTTTTACCCACCTGCTGCTTTCCTTTAAAGATTTGTGGGCTTTAGTCTCTGTTGTTCTGGGGAGTGGTGGGAACTTCCAGAGGTTTTGCGAGTCGTCCCAGGTGCCCTCACACTCGCCTGCAGTGATAAAGCTTTGACCCAAGCAGAGGGCGCGATGTCGGTCCCATGTCCTGGCGCCTCAGTTATGTTGGACGAGGGCGCAGTTCCTCCAGGGTCTGGATTCAACGCCCCACGTCTTCTAGAGCTGGTGAGCAGCTTCTGGGTGCCACGCGGAAACAGCCAAGAGCCCTCCGTGAGCCACAAGGAACAGCCTCCTCATCAAGCCCTCCTGCCTCTCAGTGCCAGCCCTGTGTGCCCAGCATGTGCTGGCAAGGCTTCCTCCTGAGGACGCTTGTGGTGGTGTCGGAATTCTGAGGGGCTTCCCGGCTGCACGATCAGGTCCGTGGTCCAGGGCCTTGACTTGGTGGCACTTTTGTCCACTTCCAACTCTACCCTGGCCTGTACCCATCCTCTGCCCCACCCCACTGCCCTTTCCCACCACACGTTCCCCTCTGCTGGAGGCAACAGCCTGAACTGCGGCTCCTGGCTAGAGCGAGGAACCTGGTTCCTCCCTCCCTGCCCAGGACCTGCCCACCCTCCCTCCTCCATGAGGGGCCTGGGGTAGGACTCCCAGATGCTTCTCCTGAGACCTTGCTCCGAGGGTTTACCGGGCCCTTGTCACACCCGGACGCTGTCAGGATCGGCCTTGTCCTTCTCACTCGGTCTCCCGCAGTCGGCGCTCAGCTGGACTGGGCTGAGTGCTGAGGCGGGTGGAGCAGGGGTCTTCAGGGCCTTGGCTCTCGTTTTCCCTAAAACAATTTTGAAAAGCTGCCAAACCACTCACACATGTTGACGTCAACATCTATGTTTCTTAAAAAATCCAGACATGTAAATAATGGCAAATAATGTCGTTTCTGGTGTGATGTAAATACTCACATTTTGAAATAAAATTGTTAGCCACTCCTGTAAATGTATCTAGGAAGCTAAATGCCAAAATGGTTTTGATACCTACTGTCAGTCACTTAAAGAATCCGTAAACACATTCTTCTCTAACATCCGAGATCTTCGTGCTAACATTTTTCCTTAGACGCATCGTCGCCATCTGGTTTTTGCCCAGATTGTATCTGACGATGAATTATTTTTATGCCCAAGTTTCTGTTGACTCCTCACCACACTTTGCAACAAATACACACGTAAATTTTAATAAATCAGATATTTAGTAAAGAAAAAAAGTAGATGTTGAAGTAAATGGCGGTGCTCGTGTTAGAGATGGGAGCCGGCACGCAGGAACCGTGGGCCATGACTGGCTTCTGCAGGAAGCTGCCCTGTGGCTCTGGCGGCAACCCGGTCTCCTCACTTTGTCTCTGTGCGGTGGGTTGGCCCTGTCCTGCCAGGCTCACCCCACAGGGAACCAATGCAGCTGGGAGCAGACGGAAGCCCCGTCCCCCTGTGTGTGTCTGTGTATTTGTGTGTGTGTCTGTGTATTTGTGTGTGTATGTGTGCATATGTGTGTGTATGTGTATTTGTGTGTCTGTGTGTATGTGTATTTGTGTGTGTATCTGTATGTGTATTTGTGTATGTGTGTGTATTTGTGTGTGTGTATTTGTGTACGTGTGTGTATTTGTGTCTGTGTGTATGTGTATGTGTATTTGTGTGTATGCGTGTATTTGTGTGTATGTGTGTGTATGTATGTGTGTATTTGTGTGTATGTGTGTGTATTTGTGTATGTGTGTGTATTTGTGTGTGTATTTGTGTGTATGTGTGTATTTGTATTTGTGTGTGTATGTGTGTGTATTTGTGTGTGTATGTGTGTATTTGTGTGTATGTGTGTATTTGTGTGTGTGTATGTGTGTGTATTTGTGTGTGTGTATTTGTGTGTGTGTGTATTTGTGTGTATGTGTGTATGTGTGTGTATTTGTGTGTATGTGTGTGTATTTGTGTGTGTATGTGTGTGTGTTTGTATGTGTGTGTATGTGTGTGTATTTGTGTGTATTTGTGTGTGTGTGTATTTGTGTGTGTGTATGTGCGTGTATTTGTGTGTGTATGTGTGTGTATGTGTGTATTTGTGTGTGTGTATTTGTGTGTATTTGTGTGTATGTGTGTGTATTTGTGTGTGTATGTGCGTGTATTTGTGTGTGTATGTGTGTGTATTTGTGTGTGTGTATTTGTGTGTATGTGTGTGTATTTGTGTGTGTATTTGTGTGTATGTGTGTGTATTTGTGTGTGTATGTGTGTGTATTTGTGTGTATGTGTGTGTATTTGTGTGTGTATGTGTGTGTATTTGTGTGTGTATGTGTGTGTGTGTATTTGTGTGTGTGTATTTGTGTGTGTATGTGTGTGTATGTGTGTGTATTTGTGTGTGTATGTGTGTGTATTTGTGTGTATTTGTGTGTGTGTGTGTGTATTTGTGTGTGTGTATGTGTGTGTATGTGTGTGTATTTGTGTGTATGTGTGTGTATTTGTGTGTGTGTATTTGTGTGTATGTGTGTGTATTTGTGTGTGTATGTGCGTGTATTTGTGTGTATGTGTGTGTATTTGTGTGTGTGTATTTGTGTGTGTATTTGTGTGTATGTGTGTGTATTTGTGTGTATTTGTGTGTGTGTATTTGTGTGTGTGTATTTGTGTGTGTATTTGTGTGTATTTGTGTGTATTTGTGTGTGTATGTGTGTGTATTTGTGTGTGCGTGCATTTTTCCTCAGTGTCTCTGAGATTCAACCATGTTGTTATGGGTAGTAGTAATGTATTGATTATTGTTACTGGATTGTATTAAATGACATCAATACTCCACAGTGGAGGTTCTCTTTCCGCGCTGGTGGGCACTCGGGTGGCTTCTAGATTTGGGGCCTTAGGAACGAAGCTACAGGGGCATCTTTTCTTCAGGTGCCTGTGTTTCTGTTGGGCCCATCTTTAGAGTGGGGCTGCCGGGTATTAGGTCACGCGTGTATGAAGTTCCTGTTTTCCCTGCACTGGCGATGGCCGGGCACGGGGGCGGGCGTTGGGAAGGTGCCCTTCACCCTCCGTTTTGCCAGCCTGGCTTCTGCTGGGTCGAATGTGCCCGGGTGTGAGTCTGTTTCTAGACTCTATCCTTTCCCATCAGTCTGTCAGTTCTGCAACGGCCACAGAAGTCTCCACACACAGCCCACCCTTGCCTCTTCCCCCACCTCATTCTTCTTCAAGAAGGTCCTGGCTGCCCACGGTCCTCTGCATTTTCTGCCCCACCTGGAAGCAGCATGTCATGTGCCCCGGAGTATGGCTGGGGTTGCGCTGACCCTGCACAGCTTCCTCACCCGTGAACATGCATCTCCTTCCACGTGTTCAGATTACCGTCGTGTTCTCCCGATGATATTTTGTAGTTTTCTGTGAAAAGGCCTTATGCATCTTTTATTATGTTTAGCATGAATATCTGATATTTTGTGGTGCTACGGTAGATTCTATCTTTGCAAAGCACTTATTTTCTGTTTAGTGCTGGCCTATAAAGTTGGTTTTTGTATAATGACCTTGTATCTGGCAACTTTGCTAAACCTGCTTATTAATTCTGATCTTCGCATTGCTTTGGATTTTCCATGTAAGCAACCATATCATCTGAGAATAATGTTAGGCTGACTTCTTCATTACTAATCCTTCTCATGTTTCTTTCTTCCTCCTCCTCACTGTCCCTGCCAGGGCCTCCTGAACAACAGGAAATAGCAGGTGTAGCGATCGTCCACTCTGCTGAGTTCCCAGTGGGAGAGAAGGCCAGCTTTCCATTTCACCATTAAGTGTAATTTTGCTTCAGGTTTTTGTAACTCCCTTTAGCAGATAATAATTAAGTCTCCTTTTGCTAATTTGCCAAGTGTTCTATTAAATCACAAATAGGCGCTGAATTTTATCAAATGTGTTTTCTGCATCTACTAAGATGATTATGTGACTTTCCCTCATATTCTGATAATGTGTTAGATTACATGGGTAAATGTTTGATGTTGAACTAATTTTGCATTCCTTCCATCTGATTGTGATATAGGGTCTTTACTCAATATGCTGGATTTGGTTGACTAATATTTTGTGTAAGAACTTTTGCATTTATTTTCATCGGCCAGTGATGTGTCTTTCTTATAATGTCCCTGTTAGCTGTAAGTATCAAGGTTATGCTTCTTCCTGAAATAATTGGGATGTGTTCTTCTTTTTCTGTTCTCTGAAAGAGTTCGAGTTCTAGTAAAACTACTGTTATTTTTTTCCTTAAATGTCTGGTGGAATTCTCTGGTGAGGCCATCACTGGATCTAAAGGCATTTGTTTTTAAATACGAAGGTTTCAAATTATGAATTCAATTATTGAATACTTATACAACTATTAAGATGCTTTCAGGCCAGGCACAGTGGCTCACACCTATAATTTCAGCATTTCAGGAGGCTGAGGCAGGAGGATCATTTGTGGCTAGGAGTTCAAGACCAGCCTGGCCAACATAGTGAGACCCCATCTCTAAAAAAAGAAAGCTTTCACATTTCCTAGGAATTTCTCTCTTTTCCAAGTTATTGGCATCAACTTGCATTATTATCTATCTGCTGTTTATCTTTTAATGTCTGTAGGGTCTGAAGGAATAGCCCCCCAGTTCCTGACATTTGTTGCTTGTGCCTTCTTTCTTTTTTCTGGATTGGATTTGCCAGGACCGTATTGATTTTATGAACGCTTTTAAAGGATATATATTTTTTATTTTATTAATTTTTGTTCTTATCTTTTTTTTTTTTTTTTTCAGACTGAGTCTCGCTCTGTCGCCCAGGCTGGAGTGCAGTGGCGCGATCTCGGCTCACTGCAACCTCTGCCTCCCAGGTTCAAGAGATTCTCCTGCCTCAGCCTCCTGAGTAGCTGGGACTACAGGTGCGCGCCGCCATGCCTGGTTAATTTTTTTGTATTTTTAGTAGAGACGGGGTTTCACCGTGTTGCCCAGGCTGGTTTTGAACTCCTGAGCTCAGGCAATCTGCCTGCCTCGGCCTCCCAAAGTGCTAGGATTATAGATGTGAGCCACCGCGCCTGGCCACTGTTCTTATCTTTATGATTTCATTCCTCTAGTTTTGGTTAATTTGTTATTATTTTTCTAAATTCTTGAGATGATTGTATAACTCACTGATTTTCACCCTTATCTTTTCTTTCTTTTTTTTTTTGAGACAAAGATTCACTCACTCTGTCACTTAGGCTGGAGTGCAGTGGCGTATCTTGGCTCACTGCAGCCTCCACCTCCTGAGTTCAAGTGATCCTTCCACCTCAGCCTCCCGAGTAGCTGGGGTTACAGGCATGTGCCACCATGCCTGGCTAATTTTTGTATTTTTAGTAGAAACCGGGTTTCGCCATATTGCCCAGGCTGGTCTTGAACTCCTGACCTCAGGTGATCCACCTGCCTTAGCCTCCCAAAATGCTGGGATGACAGGCGTGAGCCACTGCACCCGGCGTAAATCTACCATTTGTTAAGTGTTTTCTGTTTTCCACTTCTTCTCTACTCCCTTTTCGTTCTGACTTATTTTGTATCGGTTATTATTGTATTGTTTCATTTCTATTCTATATTAGTTGGAAGTTTGTAGACCTGCTGGAATCCATGGCTTGTGTTTTTACTCAGTTTGGGAAAGTTTTCACCGTTGTGTCATTAGATGCTGTTTCAGTGTTCCCTCCTGTTCTCCCTCTCTCGGACCCCGGCTTGTCCCAGCATTCGTGGACTCCAGGGACGCACGTGTGATAGATCTGCCCAGCTCGTCCCAGCATTCGTGGACTCCAGGGACGCACATGTGATAGATCTGCCCAGCTCGTCCCAGCATTCGTGGACTCCAGGGACGCACGTGTGATAGATCTGCCCAGCTCGTCCCAGCATTCGTGGACTCCAGGGACACACGTGTGATGGATCCACCCAGCTTGTCCCCGCATTCGTGGACTCCAGGGACGCCCGTGTGATAGATCTGCCCAGTCTGTGTCTGCATGCATGGACTCCAGGGACACATGTGTGCTAGATCCACTCAGCTTGTCCCGGCATTCGTGGACTCCAGGGACACACGTGTGATGGATCTGCATGCGCTCCACTGTGTGTCTTTTGCCCTCTATTCTTTTATTCTGGATGTTTTCAGATGGTCCATCTTCCAGTTCACAAACTCTCTTTATGGCTAATCTACCATTAAACCCATTCATTGGATTTTTTCCAGTATTTCTTTTTCAGACCTTTTATTTATTTTAAAATTTTGATAGTTTCTGATTCTCTGCCAAAATTCTCAACCTTAGTTTCTATGTCTGTCAACTCTTAAACATCAAAAGGATCAGAATCCAGTTTAAAAGAGTATATTCAAGTGTGAAGCTGAAAATAGCCATCCGGATAACACAGACTCCAAAGAAATGGGGTCAGTGCTCTGAAGCTGAAAAGTTAAGGTCTCCCTTATATATGCAGAAAACAGAGAAATTTAAAAGGATTACAACATTTTTCATACAAGGCTGGCTTGTGAGTGATAGCAATTTGATTAGTTATACTTTGTTTTCTGTTTTCCTTTTAAAAGAGTATATTTAGCATTCAGCCTTACACTATGTGGTAGTCATGAAGTCTTGTGTCAGTCAGGGAAGAAAGGGGAGTTAATCTCTAATGAAGATCAGCAGGGAAGAGGGAGGGTCTTCCTGACGCCTTAAGTTTTCTACATTTTACAAAACAATGTCGGTCAAGGCAAGGCTGATCTGCATTCAGGGAACAAAGGTTGCAGCTGCCTGTCCTCTGAGTCAGGTCCCGTCGTCGATTCCTTAAGGCTCAAAATCGATTCCTTAAGGCTCAAAATCGTGCGAAGTTCCAGGGACTTTGGTTTTGAGTGACTGATTCCTGTGTGTTATTGAGCATGGTGGGCAAGCGCAGGTCACCTTCACAAGCCTGTCTGAGAACTCCCTGAGCCGCGGCCCCACGCGTCTCTCCTGTTGTCTGCTGTTTCTTACCTCCCTGAGCCGCGGCCCCACGCGTCTCCTGTTTCTTGCCGGCTTTTATGCGTGTGATCTTTTCTCTTTGAGTGCCTGATTATTTTAAATTGTGTGCTGGCTACTATGTTTGCAAAAGTATTCTTGGAAATTTCTTGAGGCCTAGGGTTACTTTATCTTCCTGCAGAGAGAGTTTTAGTTTGCTCCTTTGGCACTATTTTTTTTTTTTTTTAGATGGAGTCTTGCTCTGTTGCCCAGGCTGGAGTGCAGTGGCGCAGTCTTGGCTCATTGCAACCTCTGCCTCCCAGGTTCAAGTGATTCTTCTGCCTCAGCCTCCCAGGTAGCTGGGATTACAGGTGTGCGCCACCACACCCAGCTAGTGCCCCTTGCCCCGGGAATTTGTCCCTCTTTTCTTTATTTGTGTTATTTTGTGAAACACACTTGGTTTTGTTGGGGTGTGTGTGGAATGGGTTCCATGACCCCAGGAAAGTTCTGAGTGAGGGGAGTGTCTTCTGTTATTCATGAGGAGCCCTGTGATAACTCCAGGGTTATGGCAATGAGGTGGACAGGTGGGGCCCCTGGAGAGGCCCCAGGACGGGGGTCCTCAGACAGACCAGCAATGATAGGATCCAGGCGGGAACTTTCTGCTTCACCCACTGCCCTCCGGGAGAGGGGTCTGGAGACCACACTCCAGAAAAACCCCGAGCAACAAGATCTGATGAGCTTCGGGGTTTGAGCCTGGGAGGTGCCAGGGGGAGGCACGGCGGGAGAGGAGGCTCTGGGCCCTGGGGGCGCCTCGGCCACCACCCTTCATTGGGCTGCACATCTCTGTGGACCCAAAGGAGGAAGTTGAGGCACAAAACACAACTTTAGAGTTCAGCCGAGCTGGGAGCAGCCAGCCGGGACGCCCTTCCAGGTTGCCTTGGCTGTGAGCTCCATTCAGCCTTTGTTGTAAGCAGGTTTTTATTTATTTATTTTTAACTCTTATTTTAGGTTTGGGGTAATGTGAAGGTTTATAACACAGGTAAACACGTGTCGCGGGGGTTGGTTGTACAGATTATTTCATCACCCAGGTACTAAGCCCCAACGGTTACCTTTTCTGCTCCTCTCCGTCCTCCCACCCTCCCCACTCAAGGAGACCCCAGTGTCTGTGGTTCCCTTCTTTGTGTTCATAAGTTCTCATCATTTCGCTCCCACTTATAAGTAAGAACATGCAGTATTTGGTGTTTTGTTCCTGTGTTAGTTTGCTAAGAATAATAGCCTCCATCTCCCTCCATTTTCCCACAAAAGACACGATCTCCTTTTTCACGGCTGCATAGTATTCCATGGTACATATGTACCACCTATTCTTTATCCACTCTGCCATTGATGGGCATTTAGGTTGATTCCATGTCTTTGCTATTGTGAACAGCGCTGCGATGAACATTCACATGCTTGTGTCTTCAGGGTGGAATGATTTCTATTCCTCTGGATATGTACCCAGTAATGGGATTTTTGGGTCAGATGGTAGCTCTGCTTTTAGCTCTTTGAGGAATCTCCATACTGCTTTCTGCAATGGTTGAACTAATTTACACTCTCACCAACAGTGTATAAGCATTTCCTTTTCTCCACAACTTCACCAGCATGTGTTATTTTTTGACGTTTTAATCACAGCTATTCTGACTAGTGCGAGATGGTATCTCACTGTGGTTTTTACTTGCATTTCTCTAATGGTCAGTAGTATTGGGCTTCTTTTCATACACTTGTTGGCTGCATGTATGTCTTCTTTTGAGAAGTGTCCATTCATGTCCTTTGTCTACTTTTTAATGGGGTTGTTTTTCTCTCGTAAATTTGTTTCAGTTCCTTGTAGATGCTGGATATTAGACCTTTGTCAGATGCATAGTTTGCAAATATTGTCTCCCATTCTGTAGGTTGTCTGTTCACTCTGTTGATAGTCCCATTTGCTGTGCAGAAGCCTTCAGTTTAATTAGGTCCCACTTGTCAAGTTTTGCTTTTGTTGCGATTACTTTTGGTGTCTTTGTCATGAAATCTTTGCCTGTTCATATGTCCAGGATGGTATTACCTAGGATGTCTTCCAGGGTTTTTATAGTTTTGGGTTTTACATTTAAGTCTTTAATCCATCTTGAGTTGAATTTTTGTGTATGGTATAAGAAAGCGTTCCAGGTTCAGTTTTCTGCAAATGGCTAGCTGGCTATCCCAGAACCATTTATTAATATGGAGTCTTTTTTCCATTGTTTGTTTTTGTCAGCTTTGTTGAAGATCAGATGGTTGTAGATGTGTGGTCTTATGTCTGAGATCTCTATTCTGTTCCGTTGGTCTATGTGCCTGTTTTTGTACCAGTACCATGCTGTTTTGGTTACTGTAGATCTGCAGTATCATTTGAAGTTGGACAATGTGATGCTTCCAACTTTGTTTTTTTTTTTTTGCTTATGATTGCCTTGGCTATTTGGGCTCTTTTTTGGTTCCATATGAATTTTAAATAGTTTTTTTTCTAGTTCTGTGAAGAATGTCGTTGGTAGTTTGATAGGAATAGCATTGAATCTGTAAGTTGCTCTGGGCAGTATGGCCGTTTTGACAATATTGATTCTTCCTATCTACAAGCATGGGATGTTTTTCCATTTGTTTGTATCTTCTCTGATTTCTTTGAGCAGTGTTTTATAATTCTCATTGTAGAGATCTTTCACCTCCCTGGTTAGCTCTATTCCTAGATGTTTTATTCTTTTTGTGGCAATTGTGAATGGGATTGCCTTCTGATTTGGCTGTTGTTGATGTATAGAAATGCTAGTGATTTTTGTACATTTATTTTATATACTGCAACTTTGCTAAAATTGTTTATCAGCTGGAGGAACTTTGGGGCCAACTATGAGGTTTTCTAGATATAGAATCATGTTGTCTGCGAATGGAGATAGTTTGACTTCTTCTCTTCCTATTTGGGTACCCTGTATTTCTTTCTCTTGCCTGATTGCTTTGGCTAGGACTTCCAATACTATGTTGAATAGAAGTGGTGAGAGAGGGCATCCTTATCTTGTGCTGGTTTTCAAGGGGAATGCTTCCAGCTTTTGCCCATTCAGCATGATGTTGGCAGTGGGTTTGTCATAGGATGGCTCTTAGAGGTATTGGATTTTATGGAAACCCTTTTCTGCATCTAGTGAGAAAATCATGTGGTTTTTGTCTTTCGTCCTGTTTATATGACAAATCACACTTATTGATTTGTATATGTTGAACCAACCTTGCATCCCAGGGATGAAGTTTTCTTTTTTTGTTGTGTCTCTGCCAGGTTTTGGTGTCGAGATGATGCTGGCCTCATAGAATGAGCTGGGAGGAATTCCTCCTCCTCAATTGTTTGGAATAGTTTCTGTAGGAATTGTACCAGCTCTTCTTTGCACATCCGGTAGAATTGAGCTGTGAATCCATCGGGTCCTGAAGTTTTTTTGGTTGGTAGGCCATTTATTACTGATTCGATTTCAGAGCTCATTATTTGTCTGTTCAGGGAATCAATTTCTTCTTGGTTCAGTCCTGGGAGGGTGTATGGGTGCAGGTATTTATTCATCTCTTCTAGCTTTTCTAGTTTGTGTGTGTAGAGGTGTTCATAGTAGTTTCTGATGGCTGCTTTTATTTCTGTGGGTCAGTGCTAACATTCCCTTTATCATCTGTAATTATGTTTATTTGGATCTTCTCTCGTTTCTTCTTTATTAGTCTAGCTAGTGGCCTATTTTATTATTATTTTTTAAAAAAACAACTCCTGGATTTATTGATCTTTTGAATGGTTTTATGTGTCTCAATTTCCTTCAGTTCAGCTCTGATTTTTGTTATTTCTCATCTAGCTTTGGGGTTGATTTGTTCTTGCTTCTCTAATTCTTTCAGTTGTGAATTTAGGTTGTTAATTGGAGATCTTTCTGACTTTTTAATATGGGCATTTAGTGCTATGAATTTCCCTCTTAACACTGCCTTAGCTGTGTCCCAGAGATTCTGGTGTGTTGTATCTTTGTTCTCCTTATTTTCAAATAACTTCTTGATTTCTGCCTTAATTTTACCCAAAAGTCATTCAGGGGCATGTTGTTTAATTTCCATGTAATTGCATGGTTTTCAGTGGTTTTCATAGTCTTGACTTTTATTTTTATTGTGCTGTGGTCTGAGAGTATGTTTGGTATGATTTCGGTTCTTTTATGTTTATTGAGAATTGGTTTATGTCCAATCACGTGATTTTAGAGTATGTGCCATGTGGCAATGAGAAGAATGTATATTCTGTTTTGGGTGGAGAGTTCTGTAAATAGGTCTATTAGATCCATTTAGTCCAATGTTGAGTTTAGGTCCTGAATATCCTTGTTAATTTTCTGCCTCAATGACCTGTCTAATACTGCCAGGGGAGTGTTGAAGTCTCCCACTAGTATCGTGTGGGAGCCTATGTCTCCTCGTAGGTCTCTAAGAACTTGTTTTATGAATCTGGGAGCTCCTGTGTTGGGTGCATATATATTTAGGAGTTAGGTCTTCTTGTTAAATTGAACTTTCTACCATATAATGCCTTTTTGTGTCTTTTTTGATCTGTGTTGGTTTGAAATGTTTTGTCTGAAGTTAGGATTCCTACCCCTGCTTTTTTGCTTTCCATTTGCTTGGTAGATTTTCCTCCGTCCCTTTATTTTGAGCCTATGAGTATCATTACGTGTGAGATGGGTCTCTTGAAGACAGTGTAGTACTGGGTTTTGCTTTTGTATCCAGCTTGCCACTCTGTGCCTTTTAAGTGGGGCATTTAGCCCATTTCTATTCATGGTCAGTGTTGATCTGTGTGGATTTGATCCTGTCTCTGTGCTGTTAGCTGCTTATTATGCTGGCGTGTTTGTGTGGTTGCTTCGTAGTGTCACTAGTCTGTGTATTTAAGTGCATGTTTGTATTAGCTGGTCTTTCGTTTCTGTATTTGGTGCTCCTTTGAAGATCTCTTTTAGGCAGGCCTGGTGGTAATGAATTCCCCCAACATTTCCTTACCTGAAAAGGATCTTATTTCTCCTTTACTTAGGAAGCTTAGTTTGGCTGAATATCGAATTCTTGGTTGAAGAGTTTTTCTTTAGGAATGTTGAATATAGGTCCCCAATCTCTTCTTGCTTGTAGGGTTTCAGCTGAGAGGTCTGCTGTTAGGCTGGTGGGGTTCCCTTTGTAGGTGACCTGCCCTTTCTCTCTAGCTGCCTTTAACATTCTTTCTTTCATATTGACCTTGGAAAATCTGACAATTATGTCAGACGTTTTGGGGATGATCTTTTTGTGTAGAATCTTGCAGGGGTTCTCCGTAGTGCCTGAGTTGGACTGTTGGCCTCTCTAGCAAGGTGGGGGAAGTTTTCAGGAACGAGGCCCTGAAATATGTTTTCCAAGTTGTTTGCTTCCTCCCCTTCCCTTTCAGGAGGCCAATGATTCATAGGTTTCATGGATTTGGCCTCTTTACATGATTCCATACTTCTTGAAGGTTTTTTCATTGTTTTTTCTTTATTTTTGTCTGTCTTATTTCAGAGAACCAGTCTTCAAGTTCTGAGATTCTTACCTCAGTTTGGTTGATTCTGCAGTTAATACTTGTGATTGCATTGTGAAATTCTTTTTTTAAGAATCTTTTTTGAGAAGGAGTCTCACTCTGTCACCCAGGCTGGAGTGCAGTGTCATGATCTCAGCTCACTGCAACCTCAACCTCCTGGGTTCAAGCAGTTCTCCCGCCTCAGCCTCCAGAGTAGCTGGGATTACAGTTACTTGCCACCATGCCAGGCTAAGTTTTGTATTTTTAGTAGATACGGGTTTCACCATGTTGGCCAGGCTGGTCTCGAACTCCTGACCTCGGGTGATCCACCCATTTCGGCCTCCCAAAGTGCTGGGTTTTGGGATTTGGCTGTTTGGAGGACACACAGCACTCTGGCCAGTTGAGTTACTGGGCTTCTTGCATTGGTTCTTACAAGCAGGTTTTTAAAAGTGAAAAAGGGGACAAGGGGCTGGTCTCTGTAGAGCTGCAGATGCAGCTCTCTGTTCTGCAGGATGGGTTTGTTAAAGTTGTGAAGAATAAGGCCTACTTTAAGAGATACCAAGTGAAATTTAGAAGACGATGAGAGGGTAAAACTGATTACTATGCTCGGAAACGCTTGGTGATTCAGGATAAAGATAAATACAACACACCCACATACAGGATGATAGTTCATGTAACAAACAGAGATTTCAGAGATTTGTCACATTGCTTATGCCCGGATAGAGGGGGTATGATAGTCTGCGCAGCGTATGCACATGAACTGCCACAATACAGTGTGAAGGTTGACCTGATAAATTATACTGCAGCGGATTGTCCTGGCTGCTGCTGGCCTGCAGGCTTCTCAATAGGTCTGGCCTGGACAAGGTTTAAGAAGGCGAAGTGGAGGTGACTGGTGGTGAATACAATGTGGGAAGCATTGATGGTCGGCCAGGTGCCTTTACCTGCTACATGGATGCAGGCCTTGCCAGAACTACCACTGGCAATAAAGTTTTTGGTGCCCTGAATGGAGCTGTGGATGGAGGCTGGTCTATCCCTCACAGCACCAAACAATTCCCTGGTTATGATTCTGAAAACAAGGAATTTAATGCAGAAGTACACGGAAGTGCATCATGGGCCAGAATGTTGCAGGTTACATGTGCTGCTTAATGCAAGAAGATGAAGATGCTTACAAGAAACAGTTCTCTCAATACATAAAGAACAGCGTAACTCCAGACATGGTGGGGTGTAGGAACCAGCCCCACAGGGTCGGTGGGTTTTTCTCCCCGTGTGTGGAGACGAGAGATTGTAGAAATAAAGACACAAGACAAAGAGATAAAAGAAAAGACAGCTGGACCCAGGGGACTGCTACCACCAAGACGCAGAGACCGGTAGTGGCCTCAAATGCCTGGCTGCGCTGTTATTTATTGGATACAAAGCAAAAGGGCCGGGTAAAGAGTGTGAGTCATCTCCAGTGATAGGTAAGGTCATGTGAGTCACATGTCCGCCGGACAGGGGGCCCTTCCCTGTTAGGTAGCCAAGGCGGAGAGAGAGCACAGCTTATGTCATTATTTCTTCTATGTTCTTTTCAGAAATATCGAAGACTTTAATACTTTCACTAATTTGCTACTGCTATCTAGAGGGCGGAGCCAGATGTACAGAGTGGAACATGAGAGCGGACGAGGAGTGTGACCGCTGCACTGACGCTACCGCTAAACCACAGTCCGCTTGGCAACGGGCGTCTTCCCAGACGCTGGCGTTACCGCTGGACCAAGGAGCCCTCTGGTGGCCCTGTCCGGGCATGACAGAGGCTCACATGCTTGTCTTCTGGTCACTTCTCATTATGTCCCCTCAGCTCCTATCTCTGTATGGCCTGGTTTTTCCTAGGTTATGATTATAGAGCAGGGATTATTATAATATTGGGATAAAGAGTAATTACTACCAACTAATGATTAATGCTATTCATATATAATCATATCTATTATCTAGATCTAGCATAACTCGTTTTATATATTTTATTACGCTGGAACAGCTCGTGCCCTCCGTCTCTTGCCTCGGCACCTGGGTGGCTTGCCGCCCACAGTGGGGGAGAGAGGTAAGAAAGCTCGTGCTGCTTTACAAGAGAGTCCAGGCTGTGAGAAGACGCCCAAGAAAGAAGTTCGAAAGAAGAGGCAGAACCGTCCCAGAGTGTCCTTTGCTCAGAAGAAAGATCGGTAGCTCAAAGAAGGCAAAGCTTCCTCAGAGCTCAGGAGCTGCTGAGAGCTCAACCGAACAATTCCCTGTGAGGATTTTTCAGGTCAAGACAGTAAACCTACAGACAGAAAAAAAAAAAAGAAGGACGAGGAGTGACCCACACAGCTGTTTGTCAGGAGTCCCCACTGTTTACAGGGCGGCCGTTGACTGGTGATTAGCTGTGCGCTGTTGAACTCTGGGGTCTGAGTGACGGCCTGGCGTGGGGCATGTCAGGTTCATTCATTGCTACTTGGTGTCGGTTGGTCTCTAAGGCAGGGAGGGCGGCTGCTCTTATTCCAGGGCCTCTCTGGGCTGATAACTTAAAGGGACCCACATTCCTCAGATAAAAGCTGCTTTCTCATCTGTATCTTTTATAGTATCCTTTAGAATAAACAGGTAAATGTACATAAGCACTTCCCTGAGTTCTGCGAGCCGTCCTAGCAAATTAATCGGACCCAAGGAGGGGATCATGGGAACCCCGCTTTGCAGCCAGTCAGAAAGGAGCATCTGGGTGGGCCGGACCTGTGATCGGGACCTGGGGTCCGAGTGGCTTGTGGGACAGCTTCCCCTTGTGGGGCCGGACACCATCGCCGGGCAGATGGTGTAGAGGCTGAACGGAATTATAGGACACCCAGCTTATGTCCCTGGAGACAGACACGTCCGGCCACAGAAGCGTTCTGTGTCGAGTGCAGAGAAGAAAACGGCTTGTTGTTCCTCTTGTTCTATTCATGGAAGAAGATTTCATAAAGGGCCTTACCAGGTGACGGGGGAGGTGGCTGTCAGGCTGTGAGGTGAAGGGTGACGTGAAGGTGGGGGCGTGTCTGAGGGCAGGGCCAGGCGAGACCTTCCTGGCCCTTAGACTAAGCCATTATAAACAACTGTCTATCTTTAAAACAAAATTCCAGAATAAACTCAAACTGAATCGAAACGAGATGTGTCTAGTTCATCGGCCGTGCCGTTTGCAAACGCGTAAACAGCAAAACTGATCTTATACTGTAGTTTTCTGTAAATAAAATTCAAAAAGCCCATCACCCTTCCTGGATGAATGGTCATTTCTTGGAAAATAACGGAACGCTCCTTTTCGTTCAATTACATAGGATACGTTTCTCACAAAAAGATGAAAAGACCTGAGAAGCAGGTACGTACTTGATGCGCTCATGTTTTCTCTTCTGTCTGTTGGCTGGTGCACCGATCACAGGGAAGGGGCCGTGCTCAGCACCCAGACGCTCTGGCCCCACCCCCAGGGCAGCAGCAGAAACCAGGGGCTGCTCTGAGTGTGCCTCCTCGGGTGCAGGTCCCGGCCTGCACGGGGTGTCTGTGGAGGCAGGACTTTCCGGGAGCGGGGTGCGCGGTCCAGGGCAGAACAAGGCCACGGGGCTCCGGGATGCTGTGTAGTGCTGTGGGCCCTTGGGGCGACGGTGGCCGCTCAGTGAGACTGAGGCCCCGGGGGCGTCGGGTCCCTGGATCCCAGCACCGGTGAGGGTGTCCTGGCCTCTAGGACGTCTTCCAGTTCCACGTTTCCTCTGTCCCTCAATGGCTTCTCCAAAAACCAGCTCAGAGCAGGAGGCTCCTCCTGGCTGATGCCCAGACGCCATCTGCAGGGCAGGGTCAGGGTCCCGGAGCCCACTGATGCCCTGACGTGCTTATGAGCAGCTGGAGGGGGCCCTTCGTGGGGCCTGATGCTCACAGGTCCCAGCTCCACCCCTACCCCGTGTGGGGATTCGAGCCCCGTTCTCATCTGAACACCGCAGAGGGGGCCGAAACACACGTGAGAGAACCCGGGAGGCCCCAGCCCAGACCCAGCCTGGGTCACCGGGCCCCCTGTACATTCCCTTAACGCCCGGCTGGGATGCTCCCAGGGCTCGGCCCCTGCGGGTGGCTCCTGGGCCTGGGAAGGGGACGGTACAGGACTGTGCGTGTCCTTGTTGCCCGCTGACTAGAGGTGCCGTCTCCCGACATGATTCCCCCTGGAGCCTGGGCCTCACTGGGTGCTCTTGGCCACGGGCCCTTCCCTGGCAGCCTTGCTTTCGTACTCACCGTGGAGGCTGCTTGCCTCATCCTGCCACACTTCCCACAGGGGCTGCCGTCCTTCCCTGATGCTGTGGCCTGACGGGGCGGGAGGCTGGGGTCCCGGGTGTTCTCCAAGAGCTCCAGCTGTGGACGCTGTGATATTTCACCCCTCCTTCCAGGAGGGCCGCAGGCTGAGGCTGAGACACGCGGTTTCCCTTGAGGCGTTCCCAGCTGTGGCCTGGCCTCCGCCGGCTCCCAGATGCCCCCGGGGAAGGCACAAATGCCGCTGATGTCAGAGGGCAGTGTCACGGATCCGGCCCCAGAAGTTTTTGTGTGGGGCCTGCCTGCCCTCCTCCCCTGTGACCTGGGGAGGCCCAGCCTTGCAGGGGAGGGTCACTGCCCCTGCATGGCACTAAGGCGGGAGGCATGCAGAAGGAGAGGGACGGCGGCTTAGAGACCCGGCGTGTGAGTGGCGTGGAGCCCACCGTGGTTCCCAAGGCCCCTGGGTCAGCACCTCCAGAGCAGGCCTGAGGCCTCGGACACACAAGGGAGTCACAAGGTTCTTGTTTCTGCTTCCCGTGGATGACCGTCCTGCCCATGAAATCCAGCAGAGCCTGAGGCTGCTCCCAGTACATCCAGGAGGCTGAACACGATGCAGCTGGGCCCTCTCCTCCGGCCCTGCCCTCTGCTCTGAAGGCTGACGCTACTCAGCCAGGCCCAGGCACCTGACCCCTCCCCAGCGTCACCCTGCTTCTTGCTGGGTGTGTGTGAAATCGATTTTAAGCCTTAAGGAGGTGTAAGTGACGCACAGTAAGCTAGAGTGGTTAATGTGCTGCCCCACAGGCTGGGACCCGTGGCTACACCGTGAGGCCATCGCTAGCGTCATGCAGTGCCATGTCCACCTGCCTGCCATGCCCCTGCAGCCAGCTTGGCCCTCTCTGGCCCCGGTTTGCCTGTGGGCCGGGGGTCCTGTGAAGGAGTGTGAGTGGGCACGGGCTCACAGCCCTGGAGGGTCAGAGGTGTCAGGGACGTGCTGGAGCCGCATCTCACTCTGGAGACCAGCTCAGATGGAGAAGTGGGTGCAGGCCAGGGTGGCAGGGCAGGGAAAGGGTGGGGCAGGGGCGGGGCAGGGGAAGGGCAGGGGCAGGGGCAGTGAAGGGGCAGGGCAGGGGTAGGGGCAGGGGCAGGGGCAGGAGCAGGGACAGTGAAGGGGCAGGGCAGGGGCAGGGGCAGGGGCAAGGGAAGGGGCAGGGGCAGGGGAAGGGGCAGGGGAAGGGGCAGGGGAAGGGGCAGGGGCAGTGAAGGGGCAGGGGCGGGGCAGGGCAGGGAAGGGGCAGGGGCAGTGAGGGGGCAGGGGCCGGGCAGGGCAGGGAAGGGGCAGGGGCAGTGAAGGGGCAGGGGCAGGAGCAGGAGCAGGCACAGTGAAGGGGCAGGGCAGGGGCAGGGGAAGGGGCAGGGGCAGTGAAGGGGCAGGGGCAGGGCAGGGGTGGGGCAGGGCAGGGAAGGGGCAGTGAAGGGGCAGCACAGGGGGCAGGGGCAGGGCAGGGGGAACCCACCCCGGGCTCCCGAGGTCGGTGTCCAGACTGCGAGTCCAGCCTCAGGGTCCAGCAGGCAATAAGCTGTGCAAGTTCCCTTCCCAGGCGCCGGGACCTGCCCCCAGGGTGACCCTTGAAGAAGGAGGAGAAATTCCCTGCAGCCCAGGCACCAACAGCCCTTACTCCCCAGAGTGCCCTGCGGGGAGAACTGCGGAGCTGAGGCAGCTTGAGGAGGAGGCAGGTGGGCCCTGCAGAAGGCCCAGAGCAGCTCGAGATGCAGGGGCAGCTGCCCGCGGGGCTGTCCCAACCTGGGGGCCCTTCCTTGCATCCTCGGAAGGCACCACCTGGAGCTGAGGCCCCGCTCTGGCTTCCCAGCTGCCTGCTGAGTTTCGTTGCCACCTCTTTCTTCCTCCCCAGTTGACCAATGAGCCCACCCTGGTCCAAAGAGCAAGTCTGGGTGAGAATCCCACGAGAATCCCAGCACCGACTGACTATCCTGCTGCCCCCACAGAGCCCTGGGGACCAGCCGCCCCCACACAGGGACCCAGAGAACAGACCCCCCCCCACAGGGACCCGGAGACCAGACCCCCCTACACAGGGACGCAGAGACCAGACCCCTACAGGGATCCAGAGACCAGCCGCCCCCAGAGGGACCCAGAGACCAGACCCCTACAGGGATCCAGAGACCAGACTCCCCCACAGGGACGCAGAGACCAGCCGCTCCCCCAATAGGAACCCGGAGACTTGCCCCCCTCCAACAAAGACCCAGAGACCAGACCCCCCAACAGGGAACCGGAGACCAGCTCCCCAATGGTACCAGCCCAGGGTGTCTCACACCCAGGGACCCAGTGGCCCCGAATGAAGTCTGCTGTGTTTTAACAAGCATCATTGAATCTTGTTTCCTTTAACACTGCTCACCTGCAGGCCATCGGCCCCACCCCACCGAGGCACCGAAGCCACAGGTGCTGCAGTGGAGACAAGAGTCTTTACCCTGGCCGCTCAGCCCATGCCAGCGTCCTGCACTCCCTTGGAGGCACAGACCCCGGGACTCATTTTAAACAGTGTTTACCAGGAGACACAGACCACAGATACACAGCCCACGTGACACAGGACCTAGTACTCAATTCAGATGACTCAGACCACGAGAACTCAGCCTCCTAAACACACAGAGGAACACACAGGCACAGCTCCAGCACATCCAAATGCACCACCGCCTCCGCCACCTGGGCACACGGAGGGTGAAATTTCAGCCCACACCAGTGGCACCAAGAAAGTAGCCCAGAAAATGTGTCCTCATCCTACCACAGCACAGACTGCTACTGTCACCTCGAGTATTTTACCCAGCAACACAGCCTCACTATGACTCCAATACGAGTATTAACCCTAACAGGGAGGCACTACGTGCCAGAGTTCCTCACTCCACGAGGACGTGGGCCACGAGTGCTCTCCGAACCAGGGCAGACACATAGGTACTAACCCAGGCTATCCCTCACCAGGGTACTCACTCCACTAGGACCTAGACCAAGGGTACTCTCTGAACCATGACAGAGACATGAGTACTAAACCAGCCAATCTCACACCAGGGGTATTCACCCCTCTAGGACCTGGACTTGGAGTAATCTCTGAACCAGGGCGCACACACGGGTACTCACCCGCTATGTCCCTGGCCGATGTCAGCCCTGCACCACTTTGTGGCTTGTCCAGTGACCCTGTCTGGGAGAGGCTGGGGGGCGGCTGGCAGGGAGGGACTTGAGCTCTGGGTGCCTCTGCTGCTGGTTCTGACCTGCAGGCCTCCCTGAAGGGCTGTGTTGGGTATGGTTGGAGTTGTGAGTATGGAGCAAGGAGTCTGCTGCGATTACAGGGGAAGTTGTTGATATTTATGTAGAAAAGAAGTAATTTGAGTGAGTTTAAGAGTGTCCTCTTAACAGTGGTTTTCCCAGTACCCACGTCCTGGGATGGGAGTGGGAAGGAAAGGCAGGCCCTGGCAGCCCCAGTCATTTCCTGGGACACAGGACAGAGGTGTGAGGTCCAAGTCCACGCCCACTTGGGTCTGAGCGGCGCTGCTTGTCCTCTGGAAGTCGGCCGCCTGCAGATCTGCGGCCGGTGGGGTGGGGTGCAGCCTGGGGTCCGGGGTCCTGGGTCCTTGCAGCCACGTCTGTGCTGAGAGCCACATCTGTGCTCAGGCACTGGCCCTGCAGCCCCCAGGAGGCCTGGACAGCCAGTGTTGGGTGGTGGGAGCTGCCCTGTGGGCCCCAGCTCACCCAGCAGCCCTCCCTCCAGGCCCAGAGGAGCCAACACGGCGGGCATGAAGGACTTGTCTTGCCGCTGAGCCCACTTGCCGCTAACCTGTCTCACTGGGAGACGCTGCTCTTCTACCTGTGGCCCGAGGGACAGGCCTCTCACGTGTGCCAGGCCCTCCTATGCCCCTCCTGCTCCACCTGCCCTGAACAACCACAGCACTCAGATGCCTGCTCAGACTTGGCCCCAGGGACCCTCCAAATTGGCTTCTCTGTCCCTGTCGCCAGTAGCCTCCCCAGATGCCCACCAGGCCCCGCCTCCACCCCACTGTTGACCTGGCCTCACAGCACTTTGTCCTCACGGGGTGCTCACCCTCTCCCTCCCCCTACCCCGTCCCCTGCCTCCCTGGGCACACACTGCCCCTGCAGACACAGGGTCGGCCTCCATCTGCCCGAGGTACCCCCACCCCACCCACCTCAAAGGCTACAGAACAGTCCTTGGCCTTGAATATGACAGGCAGAATTTCCACCTGAAGGTGCCTGTGCAGTAAAGGCTCTGCGGAAGCCTCTGGGCCCAGGTACAAACCCTGACAGTGCAGTGGAGAGGAAGTGTGATGAGGTGAGACACAGAGGAGCAGGATCCACGTGAGACACGGAGGAGCAGGGTCCACGTGAGACACGGAGGAGCAGGGTCCACGTGAGACACGGAGGAGCAGGGTCCACGTGAGACACGGAGGAGCAGGGTCCACGGTCCCCACACAGTGAATACACCCACTGTTCCAGCTCAGGCCAATGCTGGTCCTGACAGTGTCCCCCAAGAAATGCAAGCACCAAGGGTCAGGGAGCAAGTGGCAGGACCGGTCAGGCGCCATCTGGACACTGGGTAGGTGTGGGAGTGCCCGCTGCAGCCAGTCTCTGCACATGGGATGCATTCACCACATCAGTGCAGGGCCCCGAGCTCCTTCCAGGGTTCCTAGACAGGCTTCCTGCCATTGCTGTCACTGATGGGCAACCCTGCGGCCTAGCGTGTGGCTGCTGAGCTGACCTTCTGCTAAGGGCCCTCCCAGGGGACCAGTGCTCCCATCCAGCCTGCAACCCTCCTGAGTCCCGGTCAGGCAGGTGGAACGGGAAGGCCCCAACCGAGCCCCTTCCCCGTAGAACAGGTGGGGGCTACTCAGCTGCCCAAAGCCCCTGCAGGGGTGGCTCATTCAGAGACAGAGCAGGCCGGCCAGATCCGAGCCCTGTCCAGGGCCTTCGTGGGAGACGCAGCAGACAGCACTGTGTGTCTCCCAGGACTGGAGGCCTCCTCAGCTAGGACCGCCCCAGAGAAGAACTGTCAGGGTCTGGAGGCACAGGCGGCTTCTGTTTCCTAGTCCTTTAAGCTGACTAAAGTCATCACAGTGTTGCTGTGTGGTAGGTTACACACCCGCACAGAGGCAGGGCGGAGGGGCCGCCTCACGCCGTTCCTCTGAAGAGCATGCGCACACATGCACTTACCCTCAAACACACGTGCATGTGTGCACACAACTCCCACAGAGGGACCTACACACCACACAGGCACACACTGTCACACACTCACATGTCGACACCCACACAACCCACATGCCACACACACAGGCACACAAGCACACTCGCACAGGCCAGCATGCATGCACGCTCCATCGCATCTGACATGCAGGCACACGGACTCACAAACACACAGGCCTACTCGCACAGGCCGGCATGCACACATGCTCCATCGCATCCGACACGCAGGCACACAGGCAAGCACACTCACACAGGCCAGCATGCACCCACGCTCCATCGCATCCGACATGCAGGCACACGGACTCACAAACACACAGGCCGGCATGCACACATGCTCCATCGCATCCAACACGCAGGCACACAGGCAAGCACACTTGCACAGGCCGGCATGCACCCACGCTCCATCGCATCCGACATGCAGGCACACAGGCAAGCACACTCACACAGGCCAGCATGCACCCACACTCCATCGCATCCGACATGCAGGCACACAGGCAAGCACACTCGCACAGGCCGGCATGCACCCACGCTCCATCGCATCCGACACACAGATACATGGGCACACACAAGGAAGGAAGTGGCAGGAAAGTCAGATGTGGAATGCAGGGTTTGGCTCTGACTCCATGGTCTAGTGGAAGCTGACTCCAAGCCAGGAGCCCCTCGGGGTGGTTGGGCTGTGGATGTGGATGCTCCAAAACGTTACGTGCAGATGGATATGGCCCAACACCGGTCCCAAGTGGACTCACGAGGCTAAGTCAGTACAGAAACACACAGAGGTTTAATGTGCAATGTTGACTTTCTTTGGTTGAATGGTGGGACGCCTCTCTGCTCAGCCAGGGGCACTGAGGGCAGAAAGTTCATGAGGGGCTGGAGGGGCCAGGGAGAGCAGCCTCACCCCGGGATCCAGGACACAGAAGGGGGCCACACACTCAGGTGCCCCTCTACCCCCATCGAGGGCAAGAAAAACACACGGGGATGCTATTAACCAGCCTCACAAAGAACAAACAATGCCAAGACTGTATTTTTGTGTGGACGATTCTGCACCTACAGTGTGTACACAGCACAGTGTGGGGATTCGGGTTCACATCAGCTATGGAAGCAGGTGAGAAGGTGAGGCAGAGGCAGAGCCACCTGGCAGTCCTCCGGTGGCCCATCTGGTCGACCTGTAAGGACACACGGGGTTTGCTGGGAGGAGCACACTGCGGGTTACTGCATCACGGTCAAGTTTACCGACACCCCGGGAAGTGAGGCTCCTCATACTCAGACACTGAGTGCCAGTCTCTGGAGAGCCCTTCCACCGAGCAGGTGCTGGGAACACTCCCCGACACCCCTCTTCTCGGAGGTGCACGCTAGGGAGGCTCCGCTCCTGGTGAGACCTGCCGATCGGATAGCAGAGCACACCGACGAGTCTGCCGACATTGACGTTTGCAGGGTGAAACAATCTCCAATGAAAACTCAGTGCATGGGTGGCTGGAAACACACTACTATGCGTGTGCGCACATGTGCATGGCAGGTGCAAGTGTTAAGTATGTGTGCGCATGTGTGTGTGTGATATGCACGTTTGTGTGTGTGCATGTGTATATGTGTGATATGCACATGTGTTTGTGTGCGTGTGTGTGTATGTGTATGTGTGTGATATGCACGTGTTTGTGTGTGCATGTGTATGTGTGATATGCATGTGTTTGTGTGTGTGTAGGTGTGTGATATGCACATGTGTTTGTGTGTGTGTATGTGTGGGTGCACACGTGTCACAGACAAGGAGGAAGAGGGAGGGAGGGAAAGCTGTGCACAGTTTCACACCCATGGCCCTCTGGACTCCCTCCCACCTAAGGACGGGCCATTTGCTTTCACAGAAGGCTTGTTGTCATCCACATCTGTCCTTTGAGTCAGGGCTTGGTGCCCAGATGTTCATGGAGATGAGAAAAAGGGAAAGGGATTTTGTCCATGAGAATCTCCCGTCTGTCAGCTCCTTTTCTTTTTGGAATAAACCTTCTTGTTGCTAAGTGCCTATACTGGAGTGGAATCCAGTCCCAACGGTGGCTGGTTTTGGAAGTTGAGTCTTCACTAAAGGATGTCTGGGCATTTTCCCAAGGCTTGAGCCCCCCATTGGCCCTCTGAGGCTGACAGCCATCCCCAAAGTCCAGAGCAGCCCCCAGCACCCGTGGTACTCTCAGCCCTGCAGGGCTGGGGCTATGACAAGGACGGGGCTGACAGGGGACACTGAGTGGGCAGAGGTGTGCAGGGGCCCTGTGAAGCTGCAGGGGCAGCTCAGACACACGACAGCAGAGGGTCTCGAGGGTTCTGCCCAGAGCGAGAATGCTGGGGACAGACCTGCCGCCACCACTCCCGGAGTAGAACGCAAGACACACACATTGAACACTGGGAAAGATCAGGGCAGCCCCCTCCTGCGATCTCGGCCCTACCCGGCCACACCAGGGAAAGCCAGGACTCCGTGGGCGGCAGGGCATCTCGGGCAGGGCCATGCTGGGGTCTGGGTGGGTCCTTTGATGGAATCCCCTGCTCTGCCTCTGGGGTGCCCCAGGACAGAAACCCGATGACCATGTGCGGGGACCAGCACGTGGAACTGGGATAAAGGGAGTGGGCGTGGCCCAGGGCGTTTCCCCGCTGAGGTCTTTCCAAGGAAGGGGGCGGGGCGTGAACTGCTGCTGAAAGGAGGAGTCCCTTCGGTGCCCCCAGGGACCTCATGTGGCAGATGGCCCCACTCTGCTCTGAAGCTCCTCCGGGAACACCCTGTCCTCTGTCCCGTCTACACAGTAGTTTCGTTTTTCCAGGGTCCCGTTCGGATGTTGCCGGTCCCGTCGGTGCCAAACGGCAGGCCTTCTAGCAAGTTACCCTTGGGCAGCCCGTTCTGGCTGGGGCCACCAAAGGGCAGGGACTGTGTCCTCCGCAGCATCTCCAAATGGCTGGGCCTGAGCGCTGCCTCCCTGCCCGGCTGTGTGGGGCAGCTGTAGAGGGCAGGGCTCCCATCGCTGCCCTCGGGCTGGGTGACCATGGGGAAGGGGTCGCCCTGGGCGCAGCAGGCCAGCGTATGTGCCCCCGCTGGGCCGTCCAGAGAGCTGGGGGGGCTGTCTGTGCGCGAGCTGCGGGGGCTGCCATCCAGGCTGGATGGGATGTGGTAGGCGTACTCGGGCTCCTCTGCCGGGTGCCGGCTAAAGTAGGGCGGCTTAGTTCTGCCCTGAAGGCACCCATGCAGGTGGGGGTCGTGCCCGAAGGCGCCCTCCTCCTGCAGGTGCACGTGCGCCTCGTCCGCCGTCAGCGGCTCGCAGTGCATCTTGGCGCAGCACGGGGTGGCCGGTGACAGGCAACTGGCGTGGCCCTGCGCGGCCTGCAGGTTGGTCATCTTGCAGGGGCCTGGTGGGTGCGCGAAGCCCCGTGGCTGGCCCAGGCCTGGTGAGTGCAGGCAGGCGGCGCGGCCCAGCGCGGCCCCGTTGGCGTCAAGCGCGGGGTGGGCGTCCTTGCGGGGTGGGCAGCATGCCCACCAGCACTGCCACACGTCTTCGCGCTTGGCGCAGTGGTGGATGAGCACGAAGAGTCCCAGGGTCACACAGAAGGCGCCATACAGGCAGCTGAAGACCATGTCCAGGAAGTGGCCCTGCGACACCGCCAGCGCCCCGAAGGCCCACGTGGCGGTGAACAGGAACAGCGTGAAGGCGGCGGCGCGCAGCTGTGCCTGGAATGAGTGCTCATTCTGCAGCACTGAGGCGCCGGGGGCATCGCGTGCGGGTGGGGTGCCCGGCCGGATCCCATGGCTGCCCTCGGGCGTTGCCAGCCGCCGCTGCTCCTCGGGCTGTGTGCGCAGCTCGTACCTGCGCCCCGGGTGGCGCCGCAGCTGCACGTAGGTGCCCAGGAAGTACACGCAGGTGACCAGGGTAATGATGGCGGCTGGGCCGTAGAAGGCGCCCAGGCTGGGCTCCCAGGCCATCCAGCAGCTGTGGGGAGACGCACGTCAGTGTCAGCGGGGCCAGCACGGCCAGGACTCAGGACTCCTGCAGAGCAAAGGGCCCTGCACCCACCCGGACTAGCAAAGTGGCTTTGCACAGCTGCGGCTTGGGGGCCTTGGGCATTTCTAGAGTTGCTGAGAGTGTGGATGGCAACTGGGCCCTATTGGCCCTACCAGCTTGCGAGGTGGGGGAGCCAGGAAAGTGTCCCAGGTGTGGGTGGAGGCGGAGCCGGGCAGGGGGCCAGGTGCAGGGCGGGTCTGGGTGGCAGGGGCAGGAAGGACAGAGCTGGGTGGTTGGGGCTGGTGTGGGGTGGGTGGGGCAGGGAAGAGGTGGAGTGGGGTGGGCGGGGCTGAGCAGACGGCAGAGCTGGATGGGTGGGGCCAGGCAGAGGGTGGAGCCGGGTGGGCGTGGCCAGCGTGGGGTGGGCGGGGCCAGGCAGAGGAGGGGCTGGGTGGGCGGGGCCAGGCGGCGGGCAGGCGGGTGGGCCATCCTGGGGCCGCAGAAGAAACTGAGGGCCCTGAATCAGGGGTTCCAGGCTGGCTCTGGGCACTAATGGCTGTATGGCCGTTCCTACTCGATGGGGTTTCCCTTCTCAGCTGAGCTCCGTGCTGCTGCCAAATTGCTATTTGTCCCCAGGCCCCTCCCATAGAAGGCAAACCAGGCCTGCCTTGTCCAAAGGCAAATATTAGGTCGGAGTTCCTGGGAGAGGAGGGGGCGCTGCACACTCCTCGGGGGTGCGAGCTGGGAGGGGCGCAGCTCTGGGCGAGCCCCAGGCCCAGGCCCAGGCCTTGCTGCTTCGTCCTGGGCTTCCCCACCACAGGTGCCTGGGAGGGACCTCGGGCAGAGCCCACCCGCTGCTCCCAGCTCCGGCTCTGGGCGCCCGGTACTCACTACGCCGCGTCCTCGTCCTCTGTCCCGTAATTCCTGATGTTCGTGGCAGCCGTGACCCCACAGATGATAAAGGGGACCCCTCCGCTGACAAGGTAAAACCTGCCGGAGAGGAAGGCGTTGACCCCCTTGCAGACGCCGCCTGCATCCTCCGGGGACAGCGTTGTCCCCCACTCTGCGGGGCAAGGGAGAGCAGCAGGTGCGGGCGGAGCAGGAGGAGACCAAGAACCCCGATCCCCGACCCCCGACCACTGACCGAGCAGCCAGTGCCGGCCTCGCCTGGCCTCCCGCGGGCCTCTGCACCAGGAGAGGGCCCTGGCCAGGTCCTGTCACGGGTGGGCCCCGGGAGAGCTCCGTTGGCTGCGGACTTCTCTGCAACTGCAGGGAGCCCCTGGCTGCAGGTGGGACTGCTCCCCAGGGCAGCGTGGGGTCACACAGGGAGCTGTGCATCCCACCGGGTCCCCAGGTCATGCCCCCTCCCCGCGGGTAGTGCGTGGCCAGTGACTAGCAGTGCCCCGTTTTAAACAGTTTTAAGGCCCCGCTCAGCCTCAGGGGAAGAAGCTCGGAGGGCTGAAGTCTCTGCTCCCGGTCAGACCCAGGAACCTGGCCTTGGAGGGGCAGAGTCTCATCCTGACAGGCGCGGCCCAAGCCCAGGACAGGGGCTGACCTTCCCCTCTGCAGGGCCTGGCAACGGTGCTGAGGGCGCCCAGGGGTCCACGCAGGATGCTGCGTGTCCTGGATTGGGTGCACTTGCTCACCGCCTCCAGCCCCCACCCAGACCCATGAGACAACCCCTGGCTGCCAGCCCTATGGAGCATGGGTGACCTGGGGGCCGGCTCAGAGACCATCCCCCGTGGGTGCTGTCTCCCTGGCTGCTGTGAACACCTGGGTCGGCCACAGACCCCTGCCCCACACGTTCAGTGGGCTCCAAGGTGCAGGGGTGGGAGGGGTTGGCCTGCGTCTGGTAGTTCTCGGGGACTCCCCAGGAAACCTGTGTTTCCCAGACTCTATATCCCAAGAAGATATCCTTCAAGAATCAAGATGAAACAAAGACACTTTCTGATAAAAATAAAACTAACAGCATTTGCCATGTATCGACCTGGATTTCAGGACATGTTAGATGAAATTCTTCAGGGTGGACGGGGGGTGGACCCTCCTGCAGGCACCCCACCTGTGGGAAACCCTGACCAGACCTGCACGGTGGGCCTTGGGCCGGGGGTCCACGCTGCGGACTTCACCAGAACAGCGGGGAGCCCCTGGGCTGCTTGGAGGGACTTGGACTGTCTGGAAGGAAGGAGGAACACCAGAAACGCTAGAGGATAGACATAAAAGATTTGTCTCCCCCTTCTTAATTTCCTCCCTCTTTCAATGACTGTTTAAAGAAAGGACTTTAGCACTGCCTTGTGGAGAGCACTGGGGATGGTGCTCTGCCCAGCATCTGCAGAAGGAAAGGTGGGAGGCAGAAAACCGTCCTATATAGTCGCAAGTTTTCTGTAAATATATGAAGAGAACAGTTTTACTCTACGTAGGCTGTGGAAAGTTTGTGGATTTTAATCCATTAGAGCAACCATAAGAAACTAGGTTAAAAACTAGGCAGGGCGCGGTGGCTCACGCCTGTAATCCCAGAACTTTTGGAGGCTGAGGTGGGCGGATCACGAGGTCAGGAGATCGAGACCATCCTGGCTAACACAGTGAAACCCCGTCTCTACTAAAAAGTACAAAAACAATTAGCCAGTCGTGGTGGTGGGCGCCTGTAGTCCCAGCTACTTGGGAGGCTGAGGCAGGAGAATGGCGTGAACCCGGGAGGCGGAGCTTGCAGTGAGCTGAGATCGCGCCACTGCACTCCAGCCTGGGCGACAGAACGAGACTCCGTCTCAAACAAACAAACAAAAACATTAAAAGAAAAATTTTTGAAAAATATTAAAATAATCCAAAAGAAGGAAGTAAAGGAGAAATGGAAGAATTCCAAAGAGCAAAACAATCACTTAAAGTGGTAAAAACGGAAAACAAAGAGTAAAATGTAGACTAAATCCAACCAGATCAAAATTCCAAGTAATTTTAACAAGCTAAAAGCTCCGATCCAAAGGCAGAGGTTATCAGAATAGATAGTAAGCTCCTGGGACATGGTGACTAGAATAGAAACACTTTGAATATAAGACACAAGTAGGTTGAAAGTAACTGGATGGAAAAAGCCATGCAGTGCCAACTGTGAGATGAAGAGAGCTACAGTGGCTACATGGATGCCCGGCAAAGTAGACGATAAGACAGTGAGATAGAGGGGCCCAGGGGATGCAGAAGTGTCCAGGATGGACCCACAGCACACCGGAGTGGTGCAGGACGGACCCACGGCACACAGTTGCGGTGCAGGACGGACCCACGGCACACAGTTGCGGTGCAGGACGGACCCACGGCGCACACTTGTGGTGCAGGACGGACCCACGGCGCAGAGTTGCGGTGCAGGACGGCCCCACGGCGCACACTTGTGGTGCAGGACGGACCCACGGTGCACAGTTGCGGTGCAGGACGGACCCACGGCACACAGGAGTGGTGCAAGACGGACCCACGGCGCACAGTTGCGGTGCAGGACGGACCCACGGCGCACACTTGTGGTGCAGGATGGACCCACGGCGCACAATTGCGGTGCAGGACGGACCCACAGCACACAGGAGTGGTGCAAGACGGACCCACGGCGCACAGTTGCGGTGCAGGACGGACCCACGGCGCACAGTTGCGGTGCAGGACGGACCCACGGCGCACAGTTGCGGTGCAGGACGGACCCACGGCGCACAGTTGCGGTGCAGGACGGACCCACGGCGCACAGTTGCGGTGCAGGACGGACCCACGGCGCACAGTTGCGGTGCAGGACGGACCCACGGCGCACAGTTGCGGTGCAGGACGGACCCACGGCGCACACTTGTGGTGCAGGACGGACCCACGGCGCAGAGTTGCGGTGCAGGACGGACCCACGGCGCACCACCGGCTCCGGGCTCCTTCCCGGTGAGCAGTGCAGGTCGGCCGGCAGAGGGCGCTGGAGGCCGCCGCTTTTCTCGCCGCCGCCGCTGGGCAGTCACCGCCGTGGACGTGCAGGCGCGGAGCTGGGGCCGGGGGCGGGGACGGGGGGGCTCCTCTGGGTCCAGCATCCACCATCCACCGCCTGACGTGGGCCCCTCGCAACAGCCTCGGCCCACCTGTGTCCGGGGAGTTGTTCCCGCCCGTCTGGCAGCTGGGAACACCCTCTCCTATGGCTCCGAGCCCCAGCCAGGGTAGGGGTCCAGCTTGTCCTCCTCCTCTGGGTGCTGACGAGTCTGTCACTCAAGCATCATCTTCTGTTACGTCGAATCCCGTCTAAACCCCAGGCAGACTCTGGGCGTCGAGGAATGCCCCCCCCACCCCTCTGTGCCCAGGTGCCCAGCGTTGGGGAATGCCCACCCCACCCCTCTGTGCCCAGGTGCCCAGAGTCGGGGCAGCGGCTCGCACGCCAGGGCCACTCACTGGGACATCTCCGGGTTACGTGATTTCTGGGGGTCAGGCCAACCACTGCCTTTGGGGGAAGGTTTCTAGAAAGGGAGGGCGGATCTGAATCTCGGTGAAATCCTAACAGCTTCGCCTTGGGAGCTGTCAACCCGACCCAGAGGTGTCCAGAGGAGCAAAGCGGGAGCTGACTCACGGCAGAGCACATTGCTCAGAGCCTGGGGAAGGTGGCCTGGCCAGGGAGGGTGCAGAGCCGGGGAGGGTGCAGAGCTGGGGAGGGTGCACAGCTGGGGAGGGTGCAGAGCTGGGGAGGGTGCAGAGCCGGGGAGGGTGGCCTGGCCGGGGAGGGTGCAGAGTCTGGGACCAGCCCTGAGTGCACCGCCACGTGACCCAGGGCCAAGTGAGGGAGGAGCGGCCATCAGTGCGGGGCAGGTAGATGAGCATCGCATAGGAGCACAAGAGCTCGGTCCTGTGTGGGCTGAGTAACACCCCCAGACATCCAAGTTCTCTTCCCTGAAACCAGTTAAGGTTTCACCTCACGCGTCAAGAGGGACCTTGCACATGTGGTTAAGTGAGTGATGGTGAAGGGCGGAGACTGCCCTGGGTTGTTTGGCTGGACTGACGTCACTGGGATCCTCTTAAAGAGGGACGACAGAGATCCCAGTGGAGAGAGGACGCGGGGCTGCTGGCTTTCAGGGTGGAAGAGGCCCCAAGCTCAGGAGTGACGGTGGCCGAGGCAGCCCCAGAAGGTGCCGGGGGAGGGAGGCAGCCCCAGAAGGTGCCGGGGGAGGGAGGCAGCCTCAGAAGGTGCCGGGGGAGGGAGGCAGCCCTGCCCACACCTGGACGTCCGCCCAGCAGGGCCCATTTCGGACCTTAAGGCCTCTCGACTGTCGGATGATCCCTCTGAGTTGCTTTAGGCCACTGAGCTTTCTCCGTGGCCACAGCAGCCACAGGAAGGCGGTGCGGCCCCAGCTGTGCGGTGAACCCCAGCTACACACAGTTACAGGACAGACGTGCTGCTGCCAACGGGGTGACTGGGGAGCCTCGTGGAGGAGACACGGTGTGGATGTGTCGTGAGGACGGGTGCCTTAAACCGTCCCTAGAAGCACGAGGCACCCAGTATCACGGACTTTGGGTTCCAAAGCTGATTCAGCGAAAGGGAAAGTCTCTGCGGCTCCGGCTGATGTGAGGAACAGACACAGGCTCCGGCCCGTCAGTGAGGAAGGGTGGGCGGCCCAGAAGAGAGCGGAAGAGACCTGCGCACGCTTCACAGAGGAGAGGAGAGGAGAGGACGGCGCAGCCAGCAACGCTCACAGACGGGCGCAGAGGGACGAGCCCAGAGAGACGGGCCCAGAGGGACGGGCCCAGAGAGACGGGCACAGAGGGACGGGCACAGAGGGACGGGCCCAGAGGGACGGGCACAGAGAGTGGCGCAGAGGGACGGGCACAGAGGGACGGGCACAGAGAGTGGCGCAGAGGGACGGGCGCAGAGGGATGGGCCCAGAGAGACGGGCGCAGAGAGTGGCGCAGAGGGATGGGCGCAGAGGGACGGGCGCAGAGAGTGGCGCAGAGGGACGGGCGCAGAGAGACTGGCGCAGAGAGTGGCGCAGAGGGATGGGCGCAGAGGGACGGGCGCAGAGAGTGGCGCAGAGGGATGGGCGCAGAGGGACGGGCGCAGAGAGTGGCGCAGAGGGACGGGCGCAGAGAGACTGGCGCAGAGGGACGGGCACAGAGGGACGGGCACAGAGAGACGGGCACAGAGAGTGGCGCAGAGGGACGGGCGCAGAGAGTGGCGCAGAGGGACGGGCACAGAGAGTGGCGCAGAGGGACGGGCGCAGAGAGACGGGCACAGAGAGACGGGCACAGAGAGTGGCGCAGAGGGACGGGCACAGAGAGACGGGCACAGAGAGTGGCGCAGAGGGACGGGCGCAGAGGGACGGGCGCAGAGAGTGGCGCAGAGGGACGGGCGCAGAGAGTGGCGCAGAGGGACGGGCGCAGAGAGACTGGCGCAGAGAGTGGCGCAGAGGGATGGGCGCAGAGGGACGGGCGCAGAGAGTGGCGCAGAGGGATGGGCGCAGAGGGACGGGCGCAGAGAGTGGCGCAGAGGGACGGGCGCAGAGAGACTGGCGCAGAGAGTGGCGCAGAGGGATGGGCGCAGAGGGACGGGCGCAGAGAGTGGCGCAGAGGGATGGGCGCAGAGGGACGGGCGCAGAGAGTGGCGCAGAGGGACGGGCACAGAGGGACGGGCGCAGAGAGTGGCGCAGAGGGACGGGCGTAGAGAGACTGGCGCAGAGGGACGGGCACAGAGAGACGGGCACAGAGAGTGGCGCAGAGGGATGGACGCAGAGAGACTGGCGCAGAGAGTGGCGCAGAGGGACGGGCGCAGAGAGACTGGCGCAGAGGGATGTGCGGCGCCCCTGCCAGGGATGGGCTTGTGAAGACTTAGCGGGGTTAGAGCTGAGCCCCTCATGGGTGGGAGAAGCCTGCAGACCACCTGAGCCCTCGGAGACCAACGTGCCACAGTCGGCAGGAGGGATAAAGGTTTAAGCCCCGTGGTCTCGCCAGAATCGGGTCCCGTGCAGCCATGGACATGGGGAGCCCCAGCTACCGACGGTTACAGGACGGGCCTTAAAGAAGCACGTGCAGGGAAAGAAATCAGAGAAATCTGATATGAAACTACGTGAGACAACAACCCCAGGCACACACAGCTCGAAGCCGGTGCAGCCTGGGGATGCGTGTGCCGGGCTGGCGAACTGGGAGGAAAGACAAGGAGGCCCCAGGGGCAGGCCAGGGAGGCACGGCCGGGGGTGTGGCCGGCCCCAAGGTTCCCGCTTCTGCCCCGCGGGTCGTGACCACAGTTTCCCGGCCGTGCGGGGGTGTCCGGCCAAGATAGCAGGTTCCTGGGCGGCGCTGGTGTGTCTGGCATCTTCCTAAGTGTTCCACTGCACTCTCAAAAATGATTAAATTTAGAAAGTATTTTTAAAAGGAAAGAAAAGAAAAGAAGAAAGAGACAAGAAACAGGCCTGTGATGCGGGTGGAGCTTCGCAGTGGAGGGGGCGCCTGCAGCTGACCCTGCCCAGCCCCTCGGCCATCGGCCCCTCGGCCCGTGCCCAGCCTGAGTGCTGCCGGCTCCGTGATCCCTCTGGGCACACTCGCCTGCTGCTGGTTGGAGCTGATGGTCGGAATCAGCGCACGCTGGGACACGGGGAAACGGGGCGAGGACGCAGACTGCGGGTGTGATCCCGCCACGGCTCTGTTCCCGCCATGGCTGATGCTGCACACCTCTCCCCGGGTGCAGTGGCACCATTACAGCCTGAGCAAAAAGGTCCCAGACCCAGGTGCCACCTAGGGCAGCCCTTCTGAGACTAACACTGTGTCCCTGGGCTCAGGTGAGCAGCACTGCCTCTGCCTCCATGCTGCTCCTCTCCTTTCACCACATGCATGCTCACATGTGCACACACGTATGTTTGCATGACACTTCCACGCGTACATGCCCCCCCACTTTCACACACTGGAACACACATACCACGTGCACACTGGCACACATGCACACTCTCACACACACTGGCACACATCACACACACAGGCACACACATTCACATGCACACATATGTACAGGCATGCACACACACACTGGCACACTGGACATGCACAGACACACACATGCACACATGCACACTGGCACACACCACATGCACATGCACACATGCACACTCCACACATACATGCGCACACGCACACTGGCACACTCCACACGCACAGGCACTCACATGCACATGCACAGTGGCACACTCCACACACACAGGCACTCACACGTGCGCAGGTGCACCTGGGCTTTGCAGGTCCTGCGTTTTTCACGGGTGGAGGCTGTGGGAACCCCGGGTCGTACAAGTCCATCAGTGCCATTTTTCCAACAACGTGTGTTCATTTTATGTCTCTGTGTCATATTTTGGTAATTCTCTAAATATGTCAAACTTTACCATTATTACTATGGGGAGCTGTGATCAGTGATCTTTGGGGTTTCCATGGTAGTTGTCTTGGGGCACCACGAACCACACTCGTATAAGACGGTGAACTTAGTGGGTAAATGTCCCGTGTGATCTGGTTGCTCCACGGGTTGGCTGTTCCCCATCTCCCTCCTATTCCCCGAGCCACAAAAATATTGAAATTAGGCCAATTAATAACCCTACAATGGCCTCCAAGTGTTCAAATGAAAGGAACAGTTGGACGTCTCTTGCTTTATGTATGAAACTGGAAATCATTACGCGTAGTGAGGAAGGCATGTCAAAAGCAGAGATAGGCCAAAAGCTCGGCCTCGTGACAAACAGCCACATTGTGAACGCAAAGGAGAAATTATTGAAGAAAATGAAAAGTGCTCCTCCAGCAAACACATGAATGATAAGAAAGTGTGAAACAGCCTCATGGCTGATGTGGAGAAAGTTTTAATGGTCTGGATGGAAGATCAAACCAGACACAACATTCCCTTAGGCCAAAGCCCTAATCCAGAGCAAGACCCTTAAGTCTCTTTAACCCTATGATGGCCGAGAGAGGTGCAGCAGAAAAGACGCTCCAAGTTAGCAGAAGTTGGTTCGTGAAGTTTAAGGACAGAAACCATCTTCAGAACGTAAAAGTGCAGGTGAAGCAGCAAGTGCTGATGGAGAAGCTGCAGCAAGTTCTCCAGAAGATCTGGCCAAGAGAGTGACGAGGGAGGCTGCACTAAACAAGAGATATTTTTTTCTTTTTTTGAGAAGGAGTCTTGCTCTGTCGCCCAGGCTGGAGTGCAGTGGCGTGATCTCAGCTCACTGCAACCTCCACCTCCCAGGTTCAAGTGATTCTACTGCCTCAGCCTCCGAGTAGCTGGGATTACAGGCGCCCATCACCACACCCAGCTAATTTTTTGTATTTTTTGTTGAGACTGGGTTTTGCCGTCTTGGCCAGGCTCATCTAGAACTCCTGACCTCAGTTAATCTGCCCGCCTCGGCCTCCCAAAGTGCTAGGATTACAGGCATGAGCCACTGCGCTTGGCCTAAATAAGAGATTTGCAACGCAGATGAAACAGCCTTCTATTGGAATAAGATGCCAGCTAGGACTTCCATGGCTAGAGAGAAGTCAATGCCTGGCTTCCAAGCCCCCAAGCACAGGCTGACTCTCTTGCTAGGGGCTAACACAACCAGGGACTTTGAGTTGAAGCCAGTCCTCCTTCACCATTCTGAAAATCCCAGGGCCTTTAAGAATGATGCTCAATCTACTCTGCCTGTGCTCCGTAAGTGGACAACAAAGCCTGGTGACAGCACATCTGTTGACAGCATGGTTTGCTGAATATTTAAAGCCCACTGTTGAGACCTACTGCTCAAAAAGATTCTTTTCAAAATATTGCTGCTAGTTGACAATGCTCCTGGCCACCCAAGAATTAGAAGTGGAGCCTGAAGATGGCACTGAATTGCTACAGTCTCATGGTAAAATGTAACCAGTGAGGAGTTGCTTCTTATGGATGAGCAAAAAAATGGCTTCTTGGGATGCAATCTGCTCCTGGTGAAGATGCCGTGGACATTACTGAAATGACAACAAAGGATTGAGACTGTTTCATACATGGAGTAGACCAAGCCGTGGCAGAATTTGAGAGGATGACTCTAGTTTCGAAAGAAGTTCCACTGTGGGTAAAATGCACCAAACAGCACTGCGTGCTACAGAGAACTCTTTTGTGAAAGGAAAAGTCAATCAATGTGGCAAACGTCATTGTTGTCTTATTTTAAGAAATTGCCACAGCCACCCCAGCCTTCAGCCACCACCACCCTGGTCAGCCCCGGCGGCCATCCACATCGAGGTGAGACCCTCCACCTGCAGGAAGATTATGACTTGTTGAAGTCACTAGCATTTTTTTTTAGCAATAAAGGACCAGTGGCTGTATGGTCCGCAGAGACCTCAGGTCATGGTTGCGGCCTCCTCTGCCACACCCATCTCAGTTTGCACTTTAGCTGAAGCCCTCACCTGTGCCGTGACTTGAGCTGTGCTCCATGTGGGGTGTTTTGCGGGTGTGCGTGCAAGTGTGATGTGAGCGTGTGAGTGCGTGTGTGTGTGCACGTGTGCAGTCCAAGTATGTGTATGTGTGTGGTGCGTGTGATGTAAGTGCATGAGTGTACATGCACATGTGTGCAATGCGTGTGTGTGGTGTGTGAGTGCGTGTGTGAGTGTGTGAGTGCATGTGTGTGTGATGTGTGTGTGCACACTGAAGAGGTGGTACAGGTTCAGGTCCAGACCACTGCAATAAAGTGAGTCACACAAATTTTTTGGTTTCCCAGTGCACATGATATGGTTTGGCTTTGTGTCCCCACCCAAATCTCATCTCAGATTGTAATCCCATAATCCCCATGTGTTGAGGGCAGGACCTGGTGGGAGGTGACTGGATCAGGGGGTGGCTTCCCTCATGCTGTTCTCATGATATTGAGTTCTCATGAGACTGAAGGTTCTATAGGAGGCTCTTCCCCCTTCACTCTTCCCTTCTCTCTCCTGCCTCCTTGTGAAGAAGGTGCTGCTTCTCCTTCCCCTTCTGCCACGACTGTGAGTTTCCTGAGGCCTCCCCTTCACCTTCCCCCATGACTGTAAGTCCCTGAGGCCTCCCAGCCATGCAGAACTGTGAGTCAATTAAACCTCTTTCCTTTATAAATTACCCACTCTTGGGTATTTCTTTATAGCAGTGTGAAAATGGACTAATACAGCACATAAAAGTTGCATTTACACTCTACTGTGTCGACTAAGTGTGCGATAGCATTATGTCTAAAGAAACAATGTACAAACCCGAACTTAAAAATCCTGTGGGCACCGTGACCTGAGGCCTCTGCGGACCATACAGCCGCTGGTCCTCGAGGGGTTTGCTCTCTAATGAAAAGGCAGTTTGGGAAACGAGGCAGGAAGAGGCTGGTGGGGCCTCAGTTCCTGAAGACGGTGAGACCAGAGAATCATCTGGAAGCTGGTGCCAGCGCTGACTGGGGGCAGTGGTGTCAGCTTGGGGACACATTCAGCTCCCCGCAGGGCTCACCTGGCTGGCCTGACCAGCTGGCTCATTTCCTCCCAGCCTCCACTGTCAAACACAGCTTTGCCAGTCAACCGGCCACAGCCCCACCTGCTGTCCCGGACAGGGGAATGACCAGCACGTGGGCAAAGGGAGGGGTGGGAATGATTGCTGTCTGGCCACTGGCTGGAGCTGGCAACTAGGGTGACAGGGGAGCTGGGCCTGGCAGGGACTCCTCCCAGGATCCCAGAATGAAGTCACCAGATTGCAAGCCACCTAGCAGGCAGTCTCGTGTCTCGAAGTCACTGCCAGCTACCCTTGTTATTTCAACCACTGAGGCCACGTGTGCAGAACCCAGAAATACATGGGACTCAGTTGAGGTCAGGGACACTGTCAATCCCCTTCTCCAGGCCCATCCCAGATGCTGAGCTGACAACTGACAGCCTCCTCTTGGCCGTCCACAGGCTGAGCGCCAGGAGCACCAGCCCTGAGCAGGTGCTTGGGCTAATGAGGGCCTGATCCTGGGGCCTCCTGGCCCAGGCAATCTCCCGGGCTCTGCCCTGGCCACGTCCACAGTGCACGGGACCTCCCAGGGGGCAGGTCTGGTGTGGCCACACTGAGCGCTTGGCCTCTGTGGGGCTCCAGGCTGGATGCACCATCAGTAGGCTGTTCCGTGGGTATTTGCTGGGCACCCCGGGCACTCAAGCCAGGCTTTCGGTGGGTGCCTGCTCTGTGTGCTCAGGTCTCGGGTCTCGGGCCCAGACTGTGGGCAGGGGTGGGCTCTGGGTGCTGCCTCTGTGCCTTGGACTGTGGGCAGGGGTGGGCCCTGGGTGCTGCCTCTGTGCCTTGGACTGTGGGCAGGGGTGGGCCCTGGGTGCTGCCTCTGTGCCTTGGACTGTGGGCAGAGGTGGGCCCTGGGTGCTGCCTCTGTGCCTTGGACTGTGTCCCTCTGTCCACTCACAGGAGGGCGGCCAGCAGTCCTCGCTCTGGAGCAGACAGCATGTGGCTCACAGCTCTTGCCGGGCACTGACCCCTCACTCGGAGTGCTCCCTGGACCCCACCACAGAGAGCGTGACCGACAGAGGCCACCTTCCACAAGCTGCTGCAGTGACTGGATGGGAAGTGTCCCCATCACCCTCTACCCTCCCCACCCTCTGTCCCGAACTGGGGGTCAGACCTGCATCTGTCTGCTGACACTATCCTGGTTCCTCATTTGCCCTGGGTTCCCAGAGGAGCCTCCGCTCGAGGGGCCTGCCCACCCCTTGCCTGACTTGGAACTGACCAGAGGCGGGAGTCTGATGGGCAGGAGAGGATGGAGGAAAGAAAGAGGCGCGGCCAACAGGAAGGAAGCCTGGGGCTCCATCGGCTCCGCCTGGCACACAGGCAGCGTCCCCACCACTGAGGAAGGGGGGCCTCCTTGGGCTGCCCCGTGTTTCTGGTTGAGTGTCTGCATCTCTTCATCGTGAGAGGCCCTGTCACACCTGGAGGGAAAGGATGCCTGTGGGCGGGTTGGGTGTGCCGGGGGGCAGCTGGTGGGCGGCCTTGGGTGTGGTCTGGGTGGAAGAAGGGTTTGGGCAGGGCCCAGGGACGCCCCCCAGACAGGGGCTGAGGGAACTGGAGTAGCCGTGGTGGCCCTGAAGGGACCGTGGGTGGTGGCGGGGGGTGGGGGGGCGCTGACAAAGCCTGGACCACGTAGGAGCTAAGAGCTTTGGGATCGAGGGACTGTGAAGGCGAAGGCACAGGCCCTGCGGGGAGGGCGGTCGGGAGCTTTGGGGTCCCCCACAGGCTGAGGGACTGTGAAGGCGAACGCACAGGCCCTGTGGATCAGCTTGGCTCCCAGGAGCATTTTCACCACATTTTGTTACTGTGTCTTTCACCCAATCCACACTCGCCCCGTATGGCCTCGTGCTGGGCAGGGGCCCAGGGTAGGGGGCCAAAGGGCCTGGGCTCCACGAGTAGTGCCCCTGCAGAGCGGCGTGGGTGGGCCAGGCATGCATCTAGCCCTGGGCTTGGCCTGGAGCCAATGGAAGGTGGGGAGGGGAGAGGAGGAGTGAGGGGAGGGAGAGGGGAATGGGGAGGGAAAAGAGGGAGGGAGAGGGGGAGGGGTGGGGGGAGGGATAAGGTAGGGAGAGGGTCTTGCTGGGTGGATGCTGGAGCAAAGCACAAGCTCTCCCCTGGGGCAGGGTCTCTGGAAGGCAGGGAGGGGTTGGGGGCTGTAGTACACCAGGACCTGGCAGTGGTGTCTCGGGGCTGGGTCTGACATGTGGCCCTGGAGGCTCAGAGGACAAGGGAACGTGGCCCTCTTGAGGACAGTGAGGGTTGGAGGCTTGCAGCCCATGTGTCAAGGGTCCCAGCAGTGGGTGGTTCAAGGGGCCCGGGAGGGGTGACAATGCCATGAGCCGACCCTCAGCTGTGCTGAGTCCCCACAGTGCCCGCGGGGTCCTGACCTCCCTCATGGGGAGCCACCTGTGATTACTCATTTCCCCCCAAGTCTTCAAGGAGGCGGCTGGCTAGCGCTGCGCACCCTTCTGCCAAGCATGGGCCAGGCCTGGGGGCCGCCCTTCTCAGGGTACCCCCGATCCACTGTGTCCTTTGGGGTCAGGCCTCTAGGCTGAGTCCAGCTGTGGCCTCGTGAGGACCGTTCTTTGGCCAGATCCAGGGCCTGGCTTTCGCAGGTGCAGAGGTCTTGTCGGTTTCCCTTTACTCTAGGGCTCCCCTCTCCCTATGCCTGCCCATGCCTGCTGCTGACCGCTGGGCAGAGCCTGTGTGCCATTGCCCTGCTGGAGGCGGTGTGGATGCCCCCAGCCTGCACCACCCCCGCCCAGGGGAAGGCCGAGGGGTGAGGAGGGCTCAGGGGCTGGGGGTGGACTCGGGACGGCCCCACTCAGGCGATGGGTGAGGCCCAGGTGCACCGCTCAAGTCTGACCACTGGGCCCTTCCGGGACCCTCTCGACGAAGCCCCCCAGGCTCCTAGCCACCTCTCCACTGGAAGCATGTCCCCAGGGCAGTGGCGCTGCCCCACCAGCCAGTCGCACTCATGGAGGTTGCGGCCCCCGGGGGCCTTCGATGCGCTGAGGTCATTTGTCACAGGAAAGACGGTGGATTCCAGGTGTGGACCCGAGGCTGGCGCTGCCCAGAGAGCAGAAGGAGCCAAGGAAACTGCAGCCTCAGGGAGCTGCCTGGATGGGCGGTGCAGGGGCGGGCGGCAGATAGCTCAGGAGACGGCCCCGGCACCTTTACTGCCTTGGGACACGGGACCCATCTGTGAGATCGTGATCCCTGGCCCGCTTAGCATTTTTTGAGTTAACTGTGACTTCTGAATTCCGAGAAATCAGGTTGAGAATTCCTGCTAGGATCCAAGAGCTATGCTATTTATGTCTGTTTGCCTAAGTATCTCTGGAAAGTCACAGGCGAGCCTCGGAAGTGCATCCTGGGCTCCTCTGCATTCGATAACCTCTGAGGGTGGATGGAGGAGGACACCACAGGCGTCGAGAGGAAGGTAGGTTGGTGAGACAGGAGTCAGGTGCAGAAGGACAGGGCCGCTATGCCCTGCAGACGGCACCACGCCACCCAGCTCCAGACAAGAGCTGAGGACGCTTCGTGACTGACAAGATGCTTTGAACGCCATAGCACCGCCGCTCCGGTCTGCTTGCAGTGGGTACCCACAGAAGGGTCTGCAGGATCACTTGTGCTGTGAAGGGCGCCTGTGTTCCAGGGCGAGGTCTGTGTCCCAAGACGTCAGGCCACATGTGGCCTCGAGGGGCCATCCCTGGACCCAGGCATCAGTGGCAGTGTGTCCTGCTCTGCCCTTGAAGCTCCAGTGCCCTCTGCTCCTGCTCAGGGGAGCTAAGTGTGCGGGCACTGGGCTTGGTGCTGTCCTGGGGGTGGAGAAGGGGTTGTGCCACGTGGCCCCTCCTCCCATTCTCAGCCAGCGCTGCTGGAGGCAGACATCAGGACCGGGCGGGAGGCGGAGGTACTCATGGTGTCTAGAGTCAGGGGGCCGCCGAAGTGTGAGATGCCAGGTCCTGGTGGCCGGGCCAGGGCTCTGGGCAAGCCCCCGTGCCTCTGCGGCCTTGGTTTTCCCATCTGTAAAGCTCAGGGCTGGGCTAGAGGGCCATCTGGAAGGCCCAGGCCCTTCCTGGCCTGATGTCCAAGGGTCCACAGGGACATGGGGAAGGGAGGGGAGGCTGCTTCACAGATCTCAGAGCTGCTACCTTGCAGGGTTTTCCCCGCACAAAGCTCCCTCGGCTCCCTCCCACCCACCCCCATCCTTGCCCTCTCCCAGTGAACCCACATTCTTGGAAGTGGCAGGCGCCAGGTCGCTCGCTGGCCTGTGACCTCTGCCCGCCCTTAGGCAGCTCATCCTGAGGACTGGCATCAGGCATGCATTCCAGATGGAACAGGAGGGAGTGGACACCTCCTACTGGCCATTCCCAGGGCCCCAGTGCCTGGGGGCCCCAGCCCAGTGGGGTCCAAGCCAGGCCCAGTGCGTGGCCACGGGCAGGTCCCAAGCCCAAGGCAGTCTCCAGAGTTTGCCCCGTGGCCTAGAGAGGATTCCCGGCTGAAGGAGCCCCAGGAAATCACTCATCCACGGGGTGGGGACAAGCATCCCTCAGCGCCTGGCCAGCACGGGGGAGGCTGCGAGGCAGGTGAAGGTGAGGGGGAGGCTGCGAGGCAGGTGAAGGTGGGAGCAGGTGTCCTCGGCAAGCTGGGCTGTGACACGGAATCTAAGTGTCTCGGTGCCATTGGACTTCCAAACCGAAACACGGCCCGCAGACCTGAAATAACCGACGCGGCCCGTGGACCCCAAATAACCGACACGTATTACAGACCCCAAATAACTGACACGGCTTACAGACCCCAAATAACTGACGCGGCCCGCAGACCTGAAATAACCGACACGGCCCGCAGACCCTAAATAACCGACATAGCCCACAGACCCCAAATAACCGACGCGGCCCACAGACCCCAAATAATCGACATGTATTACAGACCCCAAATAACTGACACGGCTTACAGACCCCAAATAACCAACGCGGTCCGCAGACCCCAAATAACCGACGCGGCTTACAGACCCCAAATAACCAACACGGCTTACAGACCCCAAATAACCGACACAGCCCACAGACCCCAAATAACCGACACAGCCCGCAGACCCCAAATAACCGACGCGGCCCGCAGACCCCAAATAACCAACGCGGCCCACAGACCCCAAATAACCGACGCAGCCCACGGACCCCAAATAACCGACACGGCCTGCAGACCCCAAATAACCGACGTGGCCCGCAGACCCCAAATAACCGAAACAGTCCGCAGACCCCAAATAACCGACACGGCTTGGTGCACTTGATCAGAAAGGGCGGCCGGACTGCAAAATTAGGATGCCATTATTCGTTGCTAAATGGGGAATCAGCCCCTGAGCACCTGTGAAATCACAAAAGGTCTACTTGTTTCTGGAGTGTCTTCCCTTTGTCTGTCAAAGGGAGCAGAAAATGTGGAAAGTTCTGTCTACTTAGAGGCCCTTCCTCAAAGTGCGCTGGCTAGCAGGATTAGGAGGGAAGTGCCTGTGGCAGGCAGGTGGTCTGAAGGGATTAGGAGGGAGGTGCCCGTGGCAGGCAGGTGGTCTGGAGGGATTAGGAGGGAGGTGTCCGTGGCGGGCAGGTGGTCTAGAAGGATTAGGAGGGAGGTGTCTGTGGCGGGCAGGTGGTCTGGAGGGATTAGGAGGGAGGTGCCCATAAAAGGCAGGTGGTCTGGAAGGATTAGGAGGGAGGTGTCCGTGGCGGGCAGGTGGTCTAGAAGGATTAGGAGGGAGGTGCCCGTGAAAGGCAGGAGGTCTGGAGGGATTAGGAGGGAGGTGCCCATGAAAGGCAGGAGGTCTGGAGGGATTAGGAGGGAGGTGCTCATGGCAGGCAGGTGGTCTGGAGGGATTAGGAGGGAGGTGCCTGTGAAAGGCAGGTGGTCTGGAGGGATTAGGAGGGAGGTGCCCGTGAAAGGCAGGTGGTCTGGAAGGATTGGGAGGGAGGTGCCCGTGGTGGGCAGGTGGTCTGGAGGGATTAGGAGAGGAGGGACCCACGGCAGGCAGGTGGCCAGTGGGATTAGGAGGGGAGATGCCCATGGCAGGCAGGTGGCTTGGCAGGATTAGGAGGGCAGGTGCCCCTGGTGGGCAGGTGGCCCAGCCTACCCAGAACCTCCCCAGTTCAGCCACATTTCCATGTAACAGATGCAGAAACAACCCTTCAGTAGGCTGTGCTTACATTGGAGCAGGTGCTTGGGGACCCGGGATCACTGAATTATCCAGCAGCACCTATGTCCAGGGCCCCACGCAGACATCACTCTACGGCAAAGGGATTGGGCAGGAAACTAAAGACAAGGAAGGGGAAGAGGCTGAATAGAGGTCAAAACAGAATTCCGGAAAATAAATCTGCATTGTGAGATCTGGGTATACAGGAAGCAGGCTAATCGTTCAGACATGGGCGTCAGGCCACTGGCTTCTGTTTTGTGTAGAAAGGGTCCGCTCAGGGTGCATAATATTTGCCCTTATTCTTTTTTTTTTTTTATTTTATTTTTTTATTTTTTTTTGAGACGGAGTCTTGCTCTGTCACCCAGGCTGGAGTGCAGTGGCGCGATCTCGGCTCACTGCAAGCTCCGCCTCCCGGGTTCACGCCATTCTCCTGCCTCAGCCTCTCCGAGTAGCTGGGACTACAGGCCGGCTAATTTTTTGTATTTTTGGTAGAGACGGGGTTTCACCGTGGTCTCGATCTCCTGACCTCGTGATCCGCCCGCCTCGGCCTCCCAAAGTGCTGGGATTACAAGCGTGAGCCACGACGCCCGGCCTGCCCTTATTCTTTTTCTTCCAGTATTTCTTTATATTTCTTACAGAATCTCTCTCTCTCAGCCTTTCTTTCTTCTCACTCATATAGTTAGAAATGGCAGATCCAAGAAGCTTCTCTCTGAACATTCGACCCTGTGCTGCCCAGTGTTGCTCTGCAGAACGGCCAGCTCCGGGGTGTGGCAGGTGCCTGGGTCAGTGGCTTTCAGCACATTCCCCACGTCACTGCCTGATAAGGCTGCTCTGTGTGCAGGGACGCAGGATGTGGCACTACAACAGCCTGGGCTGTTTGCATGAACCTTGTGACTGATGGCAGCACCTGCCTTCCCGCTGGAGTGTGAGGCTCTGTAACTGTGGCCAGCAGAGCTGGCAGAGCACACAGGAGTGACCCGTCCCAGCAAGAATCCGGAGCTTGAGCCTGAGCAGCTTCTTGGGCAGAAGTGCAGGGCACACTTTGCTGCGTTTTGCTGCTGGAGGAAGGAGCAGGCTCCATGTGGATCCTCCCCACGTGCTGTCTCCCAGGACAGGAGAACGTTGGAGACGGCACCTAGAGTCTCGGACTCTGCTGGATGTCTTTTCCCTCATTGGCCCTGTGGTGTATCCTTCTGTGGAGACAAACCACACCCAGGAACGCTGCTGCTGCTGAGTCCTGAGTGTATCTTCCAGCCCCTCCTTGAGTGTATCTTTCTGTGGAGACAAACCACATCCAGGAACGCCACCACCGCTGAGTCCCGAGTCCTTCCAGGCCCTCCCTGAGTGTGCGGAGGCCGTGGGGCCTGACACTGCATGATGGGCAGTGTGCTGCTCAGCCACGCATCAGAACAAAGTACGAAAGTGATTGCTTTCCATCGACACATCCAGCCCAGCTGAGCGCGGAGGCCGATTTCACACAACTACATCCCTGCCATTTGTCTCTTTCTGGTTTCAACATTTAATCAGGAGGGGCTGGATGCCAAGCCTGGAGAATACGAAGAGGAGGGACCTTCACGTCATTGTCATCGAGGGGAGGAGAGGTCAGGGGACTGTTGCTCTGCAATAGGAGGTGGGCACCGGGCAGAAGGTCAGGGGTCTCACTTAAGAGGAAGCTGAGGTGCAGGGAGGAGGCTGGAGTGGAGACGGGAGGTACCCATCCCACTGGAGGGACTGACCCTCAGTGTCCAAAGGGCAGGCGAGGCCAGGAAGGGGCAGACAGGAAGGCTCTGAGCCAGAGCTGAGCAGCAATGGGTGGTCTGGGGGGTGGTCCTGTGGGCAAGCAGTCAGGCTTCCAGCTGGGGAGAAAAAGTATCCAGGTGGTGTGGAGGTGGCAGAGCAGGAGGCTGAGAAAGGGACCTGGAGGCCTGCTGGGGTCAGGGCAGTCCACAGAGCAGGAAAGTTGAGGTCCAGGGAGCGGAGGCTGGGAGAGGAGGAGGGACAGGAAAGGTGGGGAAGACTCCTGGGCCTGGAGGTGTGGCCTGATCTGGGAAAGGGGGTAGAGAGTTTGGCACAATGTCTAGCACCCAGACACGAATGCTGGGACAGCAGTGCCGCTGCTGAGCTGCAAAGACATTGGGGGTGTGGAGCTGGTTCCATGGAGGACATGAGGGGAGGGGTTGGGGCTGGTTCCATGGAGGACATGAGGGCAGGGGTTGGGGCTGGTTCCATGGAGGACATGAGGGGAGGGGTGGAGCTGGGGCCACGTGCACACAGTATTGAGCTGTCTTGGGATGTCTGAGGGAGGCATCAGGAAGCTATGGCAAATGTGTGTAGTGGTCAGGACTGGTGCGCAGACTGCAAATGGTGTTTTGGGGACTGGCAACAGAGTCTTGCAACAGAGTCTAGTGTCTAGAATCTTGAGAGTATTGGGAGGTGACAGTGGCCACCATGTTGGTCGAAGGTGAGGGTGCCTGAATCCAAGGAGGCGCCACTGTGAGGGCTTGGGTGGCTGAGCTGGTGCCTCTGTGGGCCTGGGGGGTCCTGTGTCCAACACCCCTGTCTCCTCCCTGCCAATCCTCTTCCTTCTTCCCTTCTGTTGTCCCTCCCTGCTTCCTTCTCCATGGAGTCACCCTAGCCCCATTAAACAGTGCCAAGAGTTCATGGACTCCTCGGTTGAGGCTGCGTCTGTCCTTCTCCTAAACTCTCCCCTACAAGGCTGAGGGTGACACTTCTGTTGGCCGAAGGCTCACGCCAGGTTCTGTGTGGTTTCTCACCCACAGGAGGCCCTGAGGCAGAGCTCTGGGGCCAGGGACTAGATTCACACACAACCTACAACCATGCCTGCACTGAAGACACCAGCAGGGCAGCAGGTCCTGCACACTCCCAGGTGTGCTCGGGGAGGTCTGTGTGATGCCCGGTCCAGGCCTAACCTTGAGGCACTCCCTGGCCCCTCGTGCCCACACCCACTCCACTCCTCACACGTGGAGAAAGGGAAGAAGGCTGGCCTGGCCAAGGCAGGCCACACGGCAGGATGTGAGGGTCACCCACTCCCTCACACCCCTCTGCTGTACCCAAATCACAGAAAAGAAATGAAACAATGTTTTTCATCATTGTAATGAAGATCTCCTCGCAGAGACAAGCCACCCAAAACCACGCTGCGTTGATCAAGTGGGGACTCCCTTCATTCAGCTTGACACTAAAAGTTGCAGCACAATTTTAGATAGGCTGGTTTTTTCCCTAACTATCTAGAGATCTGTGAGAATTAAACAGCATATTTTTAAACAACCAATGGGCCAGAGAAGAAATCACAAGGAGAAGTAGAAATGGCTACGTGGAGATAAATGAAACAAAAAAACCCACGAGGCAGCTCAGGGATGCAGGAAAAGCAGCACTCAGAGGAAAATTCATAGCTGTGAACATCCACATAAGAAAAATGAGCTCAAGTCAACCATCTGATTTTATACCATAAGAAACCTGAAAAGAGAAGAGCAAGCTAAATCCAACGCTAACAGAAGAAAGGAAGTAATAAAGACCAGAGTGGAGATAAATAAAATAGACAACAGAAAAATAAAGACCATCAATGAAACTCAAACTGGCTTTTTAAACAGATCAAGAAAATTGGCAAACCTTTAGCTAGACTGACAAAGAAAAAAAAGAGAGACTCATATTGTATTGGAAGTTGTAGCCAGCACAGTTAGGCGAGAAAAAGAAATGAAGCCCTCCAGGCTGGAGGGGAAGAAGTAGAATTATCATTACGTACAGATGGCGTGATAATTATATATACAGGAAATACTAAAGAATTAACAAAACACAAACTAGAGCCACTAAAGGGATTCAGCTGCAGGACACAAGGTTGGCACACAGAAATCAGCTGTGTTTTGTTCACAAGCAAATGAGCAATCCGAAAAGAAAGCTAAGAAAAGAATCCCATTTATAAAAACATCCAAAAGAATAAAATCCTTGGGAAAAAAATTCAACCAAGGAGGTGCAAGATGTGTGCACTGGAGATGGCAAAGCTTTGCTGGAAGAAATTAAAGAGCAAAATAAAAGGAAAGACGTCCTGTGCTCACGAATTGAAAGACGTGGTGCTGTTAAAACGGTGATGCTTCTTATTGTGGCCTTCAGATGCAATTGTGACTCCAGTGGCACTCAGAGCTGGCGTGGCACTCAGAGCTGGCGTGGCCCCAGATAAACACTGCCCAGGAGCCCGTGATGGGCACTCTGAGCCGCGGGGGTGAGACTGTGCAGAGACATGACCTGCCGCTTTATCTGTGAGTGTCTTTGGCCTTGATGGCCTTCCCCCAGGAAGCATGCTGCACACTCTGTGTGACGTCCATCCGCTCGCCCAGGCCTCACCTCGACAGGATCTGGGATGGGTGTCTGCTGCGGTACCCCTGATGCGGGGAAGCCAGCATCTCGTGGCTGGTGCCCTTCCTGGTGGCTCTCCAGTCCCCTGTGCCCTGAGGCCAGGCTGTGCCCATCCTGTGCACCCTCCTTGGCCCAGTGCCGCTGTACTGGGGACGCCCACAGGGATCCATGTGGGTGGATGGGGATGACCAGATCCTGGCACGGCAGGGGCTGAAGAGAGCAGAGGGACCCATCCTGGTGGGGTTGCTGGGCGGGTCCCAGGCAGGACCGCAGCTTGGGCCTGGAAAAGGGTCTCCAAGGGTTCCCAGGAGCTGGAGCCTGCGTGTGACTCATTCAGTCAGCAGGGGCCCCACCAGCTGCGATGCTGCTGGAATTCGGAGAAAACGCTTTGTGAATGGAGGGGAGCGATGGGCCTGGGACTAAAGCAGGGAAGCACCAGCCAGCAGGGGCTCCGGCGCCCCCCAGACCCAAGGCGCCCCCCTCGGGCTCCAGTCCTGCTGCCCTTGCCCTGGTGTGGGCTCCAGGCCACACACCCGTCAGGGCAGGGATCCCCATCAGGCCACTGCCCCTCCACAGGCCCAGGGTGGTTCTGAGGGCCTGGCTGTGCAGTGCCTCCTAACCGGGGTGGCAGAGGGTGCCCCAAATCTCTCCACACAGGCTCACATGCATGGGGGGCTCATCCTGGGACCAAGGGGCGATGAGGCCAGGTGACTCCCCATCTAGAAAGTGGCAGAATCTGGTGCGGAGCCCAGGCTTGGGCTGTCCTAGTAACAAGGGCCACACTCCTGCTTGAGGGGAGAGGCAGACGGCGGCTGTGACCTTGGCCCCTGCAGTTGGAACGTTCGGGCCGCAGAGGCTGCCGGCTTCTCGCTGCTGGGCCTCCCTGGACTGGCCCCTCCGTTCCTTGACCTCGCCCTGACCAGAGGGCAGGTTCCTGCCCACAGAGTCCAACCCCTGCAGAGTTGGGGGTCTTGGGGGATGTCCGCCCCCTCTGCCGACCAGGTCATCTTGTGGAGAGGGGAGGTGCCAGGCTGAGGTGGGGCATCCCCCATGCTCACACAGAAAGGGACTCAGGCCTGTGAAATGCTCACGGACACCAGCGCAGCAACATTTTACGTGGCTGTATCTTCCCTGGACTCTGAAGGTTTGGTTTCCAGGAAGCAGAGCAGAGGTGGCCGTTGCACGTGGGCCAACCCGGGCTGTGGGCCTTCAGGATGGCGAGGCCTTTCTCAAAACGTCGGCGGCTCCAGGAGTGTCCTCTCAGCTCACGCAGCCGCTTCTCGGGGATGGCCGTTTTCTCGTTATTTCTTGTTAAACACTTGCAGAGCTGGGCCGGGGGCTTACACACAGCTCCTTCATGCATGGCGGCTGAGACTTGGCCACTGCCCATGTGAGTGGGAGCTGGCCGTGCTGCCCCGTCCCGGCGGAGGGTCGGGCAGGAAGTGGTGTGGGCATTCTTTTCAGAGGGCAGGATGCGAACGGCCAGAGGGTGTGGGCAACGTGCTGCCTGGAGAGGCGTCCGCGCCCTTCCCTCCCAGACCACAAGATTCTTGGAACTCAAGAACTAAATTTCTGTTGGCATTGATAACGTGTGGGCCACGTAGAGTTCTGGGAATGGGACTGGGGATGCAGGGCCGCTGGGAAGGGCCTCTCTGATGAGGAGGTTTCCTGGTGGAGGAGGGGGAGGTGAGCAGAGGCTGTGGGCCAGGGCCTGGAGGGCAGACTGTGAGCCCCTTCGGGGTGTGGGGAGAAAGGCCCCGCTCCAGCCTGCTGGTCTCCCTGAGGAGGTGCAGCCCAGTCTCCCAGCACAGTCCCCCAGCAGCCCCAGGCCCAGCCACGGAGAGGGCAGGCCCTTGGCGGAGCCCAAGTTAACACCGCCCACCACTCCCCAGTCTGCACCTGCCTCAGGGGTGCACAGGCTGAGCCCTGGCCAGGCCCCGGGGGGGCGGCTGGGGAGGCAGAGTGACCAGGCAGGCCAGGAACCAAGGAACACGGCTGGAACACGGCACCGTGTGGACACCCCCTGCCACAATGTCAAGACCTTTCTTACACAGGAAGGGGGCCCAGAGGGCAGGGGGTGGAGGATGGGGGTCTCCAGGCAGCCCCAGGAGGAAGCAGTCGCCTCGGCACCGTGGCCGCAAGCAGGGTCTTGCCATCGCTGGGTCTGCTGGTCAGTCTGAGCCCCGGGCCCGCTGGCCCCCCAGCACCTGGACAGACGCACGGCTCTGTGGCGCGCATTGGCAGACACCGGATGGAAGAGCGCTGGGGTGTTCCACGGCTGCCAGCCTGGTCTTCAAAACCAGGCAGCTCTTCCATCAATTACAGACGAGGAAATGCATTTTGAGAGTGATTTATAAACCCAGGGGACCTGGGGCCTCCCTGGCGGGAGAGGCAAGATAATGAAACCCTACCTCCCCAGCCCCCACCAGCGGCAGAAGCACCACCCAACCCTGGTTGCTAAGTGGCAATGTGTCTGCGTGGATCTGAAAATCAAACAGTGTCAGAAAATGCCCTGGGTGGAAATGAGTGCTGTTTACTGAAACAACACAGGACGTGGCTGTATCTGCCTTGAAATGAATTCTTCAGACGGTTTTGGATGGGGCAGTGCTGGGCAGCCCTTCCGAGAAAGCGGGTGTCCGTGCGCCAGCACCAGGTCACATCTCACATGCAACCGGACGAATGTCCTCCAAGACCCCCTGGGACCGCCGGGCACAGAGCAGCCTCTGGCGGGGGTGCCTCACACAGGGCGCTGCTCTGGGCAAACCGGAAGTGCCCAAGGCAGGCATTCAGGGAGCCTCAGGGAACCCCAGAGGACAGGCCAGGTAGGCACCCAAGGCCTCGAGGCCACGCTCTGAACCTGGCTTTCGCCCACTGAGTGTCTGGGATTCAGTCTCAGTTCAGAAAAGGAAACGCCAAAGGCGCTGGAACTCCCTGGCGAGCTCCGGCCGGGTCACAGCCGTGGCCAGACCCCAGTCTAAAGCAGCTGTCCCGGCTCCCTGACCCGGCTTTTTCCTGCTGGTGCAGAGGAGCTTCTGCCACCTCCCAGACGTGGAAGCCCGGGTTTCCCTGGCTCTGGACTGAGGGAGAGAGGGAGGGAGGTCTGCGCCCATGCCATCATGGGATGCCATCACGGGCTGTTTCCACGCCTCTAGGCAGGCCCGTGGTTCCTACCAAGGCCACGGTGAATTCCCAGCCTGAGGATGGATGGGGACCAACAGCAGATGCAGGCCGCCGGGGCCGGGGGGAGGGCGAGTGTCCCATCCCAGCAACTGGGCCTCACACAGCAGAGACGGGGAGGGGAGGTGCTGGGAACCGGGGGACCACACCTGCCTCCTGGCCTGAAGGGTCCAGGCCAGGGCCACCTTGAAATGAGTGCCTGAGTGTGTGAGGTTTTCCACCCACCGACAGTAGCTGCCTGATGTTACGGAGACCGTGAAGCCGAAGCCAAAACCACCCAGAGCCCGTTTCCCTGGTGTGGCTGCCCTGTAGGGCACAGAGGGTCTCATGCCAGCAACTCTGTAGCACAGGAGGCTTGTCCAGCCCCCAACACATGCCAGCCCCAGATCAGCCCCAGACCAGCCCTAGACCAGCCCTAGACCAGCCGGGCTCCAGCTGCAGATGTGGAGGGCAGGGCACCGCCTGTCTCAGACTCCACCCGGGACCCTCCACCCTCAGGGCCCCCTCTGCCCCACCCCCAGTGACCGGCGCCCCTCCCCTCCAGCACACCGCCCCACCCCTAGATCCTTCGCCCGCTCCCCACCCTCCCTGGGAACACTGACCGCCCCCCACGGACCGGGTCGTCCTCAGGCCTCTGGTGGCCTGGCGAGGAGGTTTGCCAAGACCCAGAAGGTGCATGCAGTGTCCAGGGCCCGGGTGGCAGGGCCTCGCGCCCACATGCACTCAGTACCTGAGCAGGGGCTGCCTGGGGTACGGCGGCTGGTCTGCGTCCAGGCACAGAGGGGCCTTCTTGGTCACCTGCTTGTAGATGTTCCTGGCGGTCACTCCTATCCACAGCATGGTGGACAGCGTGGAATAGTGCAGCACGATACCCACCTGTGGGGAGCAGCGGTCAGCCAGGCCCTCGGCGGGCACCCACCCCCCAGAGCCCAGCAGCCCCGGCCCGGGCTTGCGTCTTCAAGAATGAGAGCAGCAGGCGGCCAGAAGCGTCTGTATCCCAGGGCAGATGGCGGCTGCCCCACAGCCGCCCGGAACTCACAGGGAGATGCTGAGCTGCAGAGACCCTTGAACGGCTCAGCTTTGCTCCTGCACAGAGATGGGAGCAGGGAGTCTGTGGGGACCCATGGGCCTGTGCACTCACGCCCCTCTGCATGCACACCCCTCTGTGGGCCCTGTGGCCCAGGCACGGATGCTGTGAGCTGCAGACCAACGTCCCCTGAGCTCAGACCTGGACAGGTGTCCACCAAGGGAGAGGAGGTGAAGTCCTCAGTGGGGTCACGCCAGGATGCTCTTACTGTGAGTAGGATGAGCCCCCCACAGGGACGGCATTCGTGTGACCCTGCAGGTCACTGTTCCTCATTGCTATGGAAACTTCCTGCGTTAGCTGATTACGAGGGCCACACTGCTACCTTTGGAGTAATAACCTGACATTTTGAAGTGACAGGTAAAATACTGCTATAATTGGAAAGGACATAAATGTTTAAGGAATACAGAGATTCGCCGCATAAAGCTAACGTCGCACCATTATGATGATTTATCAAATCCAGAGCTCAATTTTCACTCATGAGGAGGCTCTGCAATAATTGATGAGAATATTGTGGGGTGGGCTGGAAAGATCGGAGGGCCGCGTTTGCAGTTTCAGATGAGCTCCCTGCGCGCCGCTGGTGGCAGGAGACACAGCAGGCCCCGGGGGCCTCCACCTTTTCCCCCGGCCTGGCCACTGAGTGTGGGGTCGTGTCCCATCCCAGTGTCTAGGCCTCATGCAGCCTAGTGGAGACAGGGAGGCCTGGAAACCATGGGGCACCGCGTGGAGGAGCGGGGCAGAGGCGGCCCCCCACGCCTGGCTTCGCGTTCTTTCTTTCCAGGAAGCAGCCGTGGGGCTGTCACTGTCACCGCCCGGGGCGCTGAGCAGGATGGCAGAGCTGGCCCTGCCCCTTGTCTGTCTGGGCCGAGCCTCACCCAGGCTGTGTTCATCTGGGGATCACAAGAAGGTGTAAGTGGCAGAGCTCTGAGTCCTGGACACCGACTTCAGGCTGGACAGATGGAGAGGCTGCAGGGAAGCCACCAGCTACCCACGGTGCTGCACAGCCGCCCCACCCCGCCGGACCCAGGGCCAGTGCCTGTCTCTGTTGACTGTGTCACTTAGCATGCGAATGGGGCTCACGGGCCGGCTCTTTGTTGCCATAGCAACTGTCCGTCCTCTCCAGCCATCCAGAGCCTGGGGCCAGGTTTCACTCAGTGCTGAGCTGTGGCCCTGGTGGGCGGGGCAGGCGGGCGGGAAGGCGGATCGGCCACCACTGGCCCACGTGTGGGCAGGTCGGGCTCCAAGTCTAGTTTTTACTGGACCCTCAGGTCTCCTTCCTTCAGCCAGTGGTGGCTGAATTCTCCTCCTTACCCGGAGGCTGCGAACGAGGAGCCGGCTGGCCTCAGTGTGAGATCAATGGGAGAGCTTCTGTTCATGTCGCAGAGCACAGGGGAGCAGACAGGTCATCGGGGAGCTCGGAGCACGTTGCTTTGTGGGCTCCCCAAGTGGCTCTGGAGCTGCAGCCACTGCGGCCCCTGCCTCCGCTTCCCGAGCCTGGCGTCGTGCCTCCGGCAGGCACCTCCCACCCCCAGCTGCTCTCACGGTTCAGTTTCCACACTTGCGTCCTGTCCTGGAACGCGGCTTCACAGTGAGACCATGTGGGTTTGTCTCTGGCAGTGCCCTGGTGCCCACAGCACGGCCTGGCACCTTGCGGGCCCTCAGCACGTTTGCTGAGTGAGCGAGTGAGTGGATTGTGCTCCCTGGGAGACCAGCACAGCATCTGGAGATAGGCCACAGTCTTTTCCGCTCATTTCCTCCTGAGGGCTGTCACCTTAACAAGATCTCCTCCAAGACTGCAACCCTCTGGAACCTTCCAAACCTGCCCGCCACAGCCCCAACACCCCAGCATCCACTCCAAGCTGTTACCGCAGGCCTGGGCCCCAGGAGCTCTGTCCAGGCAAGCAGTGGCAGGTGTTCCCAAAGGCGCGGGCAGGGTTTGCTGAAGGCCCTTGGGGGGGCCCCCACCTGCGGATCCAGCAGGCTTCGTCCCAGTGTGGGGTGTGCTTGGTGGCAAAGTGCAGACGTGACAGTGACGGCCTCTCGCAGGCACGTACAGGCTGGATGTCAATGGCGTCTCCCGGGCACTTGCTGTGGTCGTTTCCAGCTTACCAGAGGAATGATGAAGGGGACAGGAGGTACGTCCGACCTCAGCTGCCTTCAGGTGCGTGCCAGCGACTCCTGCGCCGGGGCCACGGTGGGCCCAGGCCCAGGCCCAGGCGGGGGCACGGCCTCCTGGCAGTCTGGCATGATGTGTGGTCACACAGACACGACGCCTCCTCTGCGTGCCGGACGCCAGGGCCCTGTGTTTGTGTGAGCGCCTGCCCGGCCCGTCCCAGCCTGGCACATGGAAGTGTAGTGCTGGGAAGGAAGGAAGCCCGCGGCCGCGGCAGGCAGGTGTGGGAGCCCGTGGGGGAGTCTGGGGGGTTCTGTGCACTCAGCTCAGATTCTCCCCAGACACCCCTGTGGAGCAAACCCTGCGTGAGTCTCGACTACTGCTGTCTGCAGGTGCACATCAGTGCCAGGTACTACGGGAAGGTCCCAGAAACCGCAGGGAGGATCCCTGGCCAGTTGCCCTGCAGTCAAGGCAGCCCCCTGGCTGTGTCCGGGCCCTGGAGGTGACTGTGCTGGGCTGTGTGGCTGCTGAAGTGGGCTGGCCACTGGGACTGGGCTGGGTGTGCGGGGAGGAGCCGCCCCGGAGCTGTGGCTACAGAGGCCCCAGGCAGGTCCTCTCGTTGGCCATGAGCCACAGCCCCAAGTGGATGAGGACGGGGCTTGGTTTTGAAGTAAGGGCCTCCACCGTGAGCTCTGCCGGGAACTGAGTGTGATGTACACGTCCCCCCTTTTAAACCAAGGTCAGGCTGGGTCCCCGGATGTGAGGAGCCCTTCTGCGTGTCGTTCTTTCCAACGCTCGGTGCCCTCCAGCTCTCCCCGCCAGGGGGGAGGAGGGTTCCCCAAGTGACATTTCTGTTTGGCTTCCGGGGGTGGGGGCATCTGTGCAGAGGACGAGCTTGCCTTCCTGGTGACTCAGGCGGCAGCATCTGCAGGTTCCTCCCTGGACCGGAGTGTGTGCCCCTCCTCGAGCTGCCACCAGCACTTTCTCCGGGAGGGACGGGCTGTGTCCCCCAGCACTTTCTCTGGGAGGGGCGGGCTGTGTCCCCCAGCACTTTCTCTGGGAGGGGCGGGCTGTGTCCCCCAGCACTTTCTCTGGGAGGGGCGGGCTGTGTCCCCCCAGCACCTTCTCCGGGAGGGGCGGGCTGTGTCCCTGCTCCCGGGCAGCGTGCCCTTTGGGGACGGTAAGTGTCAGGTCAGCGCTGGCCTGGAGGGGGCCGTGCAGTGGAATCAACCCTGGGGTCGAACGTGGAGCACGTGGCTTGCATGGTGTGAAGCCGAGACACCGGCGTGCCGGGGCCTGACCCCCTTCCTAGGAAATAGCTGAGCAAACGCTGGAATATTATTTAGTAAACAAGACAACGCTCACACTTCCCCTCTGGTAGGAGCCCACAAGGGCGCCCCTGCACTCACCGCCTGGCACAGGATGGGGTACTTGGTGCGATTGATGCCGCCGGCGAACACCGTGAAGGTCAGGGCTGCGTGGAAGCAGAAATTCAGGAGCGTGTGCCGGCCCTTGCGGCTGATGCGGATGGCGCTGTGGGACAGGAAGAGGGGTTTCACACGAGCAGCGACTCTGCACGGGGAGGTGTGGAAGGGAGCCCCCTGGAGCACAGGCTCCGTCCCCGGGAAGTCTGAGCTCTCTGTGGGGTCGGGGCAGCTGTCCGAGGACCCGGTCAGAGGAGAGCAGACCGGTCGTCTGAGTCTGCCCTGAGTGGTGGCCACTGGAAAGTTCTGCCTTGCGTCACCCTGGCACACCGAGGCTGGAAGGGGTTTGCAGAAGCTTGAACAACCTGATCACTTGGCGGATGAAGACACTGAGGCCCTGAGACTCCAGGACTTGGCCACACACCGTCTCAGAGATAGAGGCCGCACCCCCTGGGTCCCAGCATGGGACGTCCCTCTGAGCAGGTGTCTAGCACATCAGGAAGAGACTGTGATTAGACTGGCTCGGCATGACCCCAGCTATAGCCTGGGGCTGAGCCGGCCATGCCTGCCTGTGTCTGTGACCCTCTCCGTGACCACCACGTCTGGCCCGACCCGCCCAGGCTGTGGCCAGCACAGGTATGGCTGCACGGCGGCCACTGTGACTCTGGCCATGGCCTTGCCTCAGCCTCTCCCCGTAATCACAGCCACTCTGGTCTGAATGTATTTTATCTGCTCCCCCTGAGTAGGTAGGACGGCACTAACCACCAAGCTGATGATATTTGGAAGCAGGGGCCTCTGGGCAGAGCCGTCACGATAGGATCAGAGACCTTGAGAAAGAGGCCCCGAGAGCACCTCACCCTCCACAGGCAGGGACACAGGCAGGGGTGCCGTCTGTGAGCCTGGAGCCGGGACAGAAGGGGCGGGCACCAGGCAGGGACACAGGCAGTGGGTGCCGTCCGTGGGCCTGGAGCCGGGACAGAAGGGGCGGGCACCAGGCAGGGACAAAGGCAGTGGGTGCCTTCCGTGGGCCTGGAGCTGGCCCTCTCTAGACGCTCCAGACACAGCGTCACGGGTGCCTTGATCTGGGACCTCGACCTCCAGAACTGAGAAGTCAGTTTCTACCGTCGATAAACCATCAAGGCCCCTGTGTTCTGCTACAGCAGCCCAAACAGACCGAGATGACAGTTTCGGACCCGCCCAAGCCTCTTCCTGTGATCACAGCCTTGTGTGCGCCCGAGTCTCTGATGAGACTGTGGCCCTGGGCGCATCCAAGCTCTGTCCGTGACCAAGGCGACCTTAGCCTCAGACATACCTGAACCCCCACCCAAGACTGGCTATGGGCGTGCCCACCCTGACTGCGGCTGGACCCCCTCATGTTCTCGGTGCCTCTCCGAGGCTCTGCAGGCCATAGTGACCACGCAGGGGAACCTGAGCTTCTCAGAGTGCCTGGACCGACACTGCACCCGTTTCTGGAAGAACTTATTTTGCCCTGTTAAGGACACGGGGGATGCCGTCGAGAAGACCCTGACGGACACCTGAGTGGACAGGCACAGATTCCCCGAGCTCCATCCACCCTTCGGCTGTGTGATGGGCACCAGGTGCTGAGTGGGTCTGAGCTGGCTGGTGACCTGCGTTGTACCTTCAAGGACTTCCTGCTACACGAGGGGGCAGTGACATTGCCCTTCAGGGACTTGCCTTTGAAGGTAAGAGCAGGTTTCTTGGGCACAGGGGGCACCCCTGCCCGTGCCAGGCTCACCTCTGGTGTACGATGTAGGTGATGACGGAGGCCAGGAGGCAGAGCAGCATGACCGCCGTGCACGCGTACACCACGGGGTGCAGGAACTCCCCTGGGTAGCGGGGCAGGGAGAGCACTGTCTTCAGATCCTGTGGAGAAAGCAAAGGAGACGTGACTGGCTGGCAGGGGCTGTGCGGGCGGCGCCGTCGCCTGAGCCTACCCTTGGGGCTCGGCTTCCCCTGCAGCCACTCCAGGCATTTTCGTGTGGGGTCTCAGGGAAGGGGGGCTACTTGGGGCAGTATGGTCAGGCTGCGTCTGTGGATGCTCAGGGAGTGCACGGGAGGGGCCCCACATGGCCACAGAGTGCTGTCTGTCCTCGCCCTCCACAGGCTCTGCTGGCCAAAGGCATCCTTGTGTGGCTCTGAGGCCGGCTCCTGAGGTGGTGTTTCGGCCGACTGATGCCTGCCTCCAGCCTCCTCTCTTCCTGCGGCCTGGGGGTGGCCGGGTGGTGTCTGGATGGGCCTTACAGAGAGGCAGGGAAACCCATGGGATGGCCCCAGCCGCACCGGGAGCCCCACACTCATCGAAACCCTGCTTGTTAACATCTCCCAGGAGGATTCTGTACAAGCTTCTGTGAGAGGTGGAGAAAGAGTGGAGGCCGTTTGGCACCAGCAGACCTGGACCGGAGACCGCTAACTCCACCTGCTTTTCTGCCCAAGAAACGAGTTCAGGGTCAGAGTTCAAAGGGGAATGTGTGTTCTCTGTGGCAGAGTAGACTGGGGGAAAATCACCCCGGCTGGAAAGGCTTGGAGCTGACAGGGTTTCATCTTTTCTTCATCAGGTGGGTGAGGTGAGCTCACCAGGGAAGCAGAGGGGTGCACAGGCCTGGGAGGGGGCCTCGGGGCACCAGCTCAGAAACACGTGTGTGCAGGCCCGGGAGGGGGCCTCGGGGCACCAGCTCAGAAACACGTGTGTGCAGGCCAGGGAGGGGGCCTCGGGGCACCAGCTCAGAAACACGTGTGTGCAGGCCAGGGAGGGGGCCTCGGGGCACCAGCCGGCACTCAGCTCTGTCTCAGGCTTCCAGCCTCCAGACTGTGGGAAACACATCTGTGCTTCAGGGCCCCAGTGTGTGGTGTTTAGTTATGAACCTCAGGCAGGCGAACAGGGTGGGTGCCACGTTCTGGTAAGAACCCTGTGAGTGGGTGCCAGCAGGGGTGAGGGCTGCAGCTGCCTAGCCCCTCCCCAGCCCCCCGGTGATCGCTGCACCTGTGCCAGGCTCCAGAGGCTCTGACCACGCCCCCTGGTGATCGCTGCACCTGTGCCAGGCTCCGGAGGCTCTGCCACGCCCCCTGGTGATCACTTCACCTGTGCCAGGCTCCGGAGGCTCTGACCATGCCCCCTGGTGATCACTGCACCTGTGCCAGGCTCCGGAGGCTCTGACCACGCCGTGGGTGCTGCCCTGGGTGTCGGGGCAGGAGGAGGCAGCCGGCCGGGCCTCTGGGATGGCACCGGCTGAGTGAGGTGGGAAGTGGAGAGGGACCCTCCTGTGCGTGAAGGGCCATGGGTGGAGGCAGCATCACCTGTGTCGGGATGCAGGCAGCCAGCGGGCCCGAGAGCTCCTGCTTCTCTCCTGAGGCCATGCTTCTTGTCTGTCCAGCCAAGACCAGGCCCTGGCTGGCTAGAGAGTGCCCACCATGGACCCAGGGCGCTCTGGGGAGCCAAGGGACTGGCTGACAATCAAAGCCCAAAATAGGGCCCCTGCCCCAGGGTTCGAGCAGCACTGGCCAGGCGGGCACCGGAGGGGCCCTGCATCCCGGGACGAGGAGCCTGGACCTGTGCGAGGGTGAAGGCACCTGGGAGAGGAGTGGGTGTTGGTGCGGGGCTGCAGAGCTGGAGTGACAGCAGACACTTTGCTTTCCGGGGAGTGTTTAGAATTTGCCCATTTCTTCCTGGACACCAGGACCCCACAGAGAGAGAGCGCCCAGTGGTTCAGGCTCAGCTCTAGAGGCCCACCCTGGACACAGGCTCCTGAGGGTTTTCGGCGGAGGCGGGGGTCAGGGCCCAGGAGAGCCCCACCCTCACCTGCCCCTCTGTAAAGAGGTGAGCTGGGCGGGCCTCTGTCCAGATTCTCCTGAGTGCCCCAGAGCCCGAAACGGCAGTTGCCTCCTGCAACAGTTGTGGGGTGAGTGTCCGGTCCGAGCTCCAGCTGGGGCTCCTGCTTCCCCCAGAGGGCAGCCCAGGGACAGCCCAGCCAACTGTGGACGCTCTCGCACGTCCCTCCTTGGTGTTCTGGCTGCTGGAGCGCTTGCCACTGGGACATGATGCATGGGGGCCCTGGTGTGGCTCGGGCGGTGCCGGGCTGGTTGTCCCACGTTTGCTGGCTTAGTAGGTGCCCTCTTCCTGCCATGTGCAAACAGCTCCAAAGTCACAGAAAAGCATGTTTTCCCAGCCAAATCCCGACATCAGGTTATCCAGTGAGTTATCTGCTGCTGGGAGGTGGAGAATGCCCCATGTGGGTAGAAGAACTGAAGGTTTAACGGGGCGTGAGCGACGCCCCAGATTCTTGTCCCCAGGATTCTTCCACGAGAGTGAATGGCTTTTCCTCCATGACATTGACCCAGGGTCTAAAATAAACCTGAACACTCTACACAGTTCCAACGAGCCGCTGTTGCAAACCCAGATCCACGAGAGAAGCCAAAAGAGTGGGGTCCACTCCGTGTCCAGCCCTCCCCGAGTTGGAGCATTTCCTCGGTGAGTCTCCTGGAACAAGGACTTCGTTCTCATCTGTTGTGTTGAAGAGCCTGGGGTGGTCTGCCCCGGGCCCTCATGCGTCCTCCCACGGCCTTCCTGGGGCTGCTGTGGCCGCCGTGCCTTCCTGCAGGATTCAGACTCCTGCTCAGCTGCAGGGGCAGGGGCGGGGGGCGGTGCCACAGTGGGCGGAGGCGCAGATGGCAGCCAGGAAACTGTGTGCCCTGATGTCTGGTGCCCGCGAGCCGCGTCCTGTCCCGCTGCCTCCATCCTCAGGGCCAGAAGGAGACTTAGCCTCCCGTCTGTGGCTTTTAGTCACAAACACAAACCCCTTCGTGTTAAGCCCAATCCGAGCTGCTTTTCATGCAAGAGGCAAACGTCTCAGGGCGTGAGTGCAAGGTGCAGGCTGCGCTGGGATGAGGCCGCCCAAGCTCCAGTGACAGCGAGGGTCACACAAGGTGCAGGCTGCGCTGGGAGGAGGCCGCCCAGGCTCCAGGGACAGCGAGGGCCACGCCGCCTTGCGTGGGGCTTCTCGTCTGAAGGCCAAGCTGTGAGGCTTCACACAGACTGAGGCGGCAAGGGCAGGCGTGGACTCCTGGAGCTGCCGCGTGAGCTGGAGGCCTGGGCCACGGTCCTCACCTGTGCAATGATCCGTGGGTCAGCAGAATGTTTTATAAGAAACAGATGTGTGATTTGGTTTGGTTTCTTTTTTTTTTTTCTTTTCTCCAAATTACAGTTATCAACAGTGCCTTTCTACATTTTCCGAGGTGACATTTAAAATTCAAAGTGGGTCACGCGCAGTGGAGACGTGTGTTGTCTTTTAAAGTTTGCACATGCACGGATTCCTCTTTGCAAGTGTTCCCCAGGCCGCTGGTCTGATCTGTGGCTGAACAGAGCCTGGCTGACAGGGGTGGGCCGGCAAGTTGGAAGCAGAGTTCCCGGACCCTTGGCTCGCAATGCAGCCAGGCTCCTGGCGGGTGAAGAACAAGGCTCCGAGGACCCAAGGGGGCTGGGGAGGGGCGGATGAAGGTGACCCCAACCTTCTTGGCCCAGATGAAATGGCCGGAATGCCAGCTTGGTTCTGTGCCCGCGGGAGGGCCCGGGTTGCTCTAGAAGCCGCCCAGAGATGTCTCTGCTTCCCTGGGGAAGGCGGGCGTCCACCTCCCATCCACCGGCCTCGGAGCCAACAGTCCCGCCAGCGTGTAAGCCTGGCGTGCATGGGACTCGTGCTCCGGGTTTATTTGTGTCTCCTCTCTCTTGAGTCATAACTTCCTCCTCTGTTTTCCCTTATTTTAATTGGAGGTCTCCTCTTTGGTGTGTTCTGCAAATCAAGTGGGTCAGGGTGTTAAAGACAAAAAGATAGGAGGAAAGATGAGAAGAAAGCAGCCAGTCAAGTTATGTGTGAATTTTCTGATCAAAACTTAACATTTCTGCAGCAGCGAGAGGTGGGAAAGTGACCTCTTCAAACCTGGGGAATGCCAGCTGCCTGAAGGAACCTTCCTCCCTGCAGGTGAGGCGTCCGGGGCCAGGTCTGCAGCTCCGACTGCCTGAAGGGACCTTCCTCCCTGTGGGTGAGGTGTCCGGGGCCAGGTCTGCAGCTCCGACTGCCTGAAGGGACCTTCCTCCCTGCGGGTGAGGTGTCCGGAGCCAGGTCTGCAGCTCCGACTGCCTGAAGGGACCTTCCTCCCTGTGGGTGAGGTGTCCAGGGCCGGGTCTGCAGCTCCGACTGGCCGAGGAAGGAACATGTATTCTCCCAGGTGCTTCCAGTCCTCCTCCTTCTCCTTATTCCAGGTTCAGGCTCCCTTCCTTTCCTTTCCTTTCCCTTCCCTTCCTTTCCTTTCCCTTCCTTTCCCTCCCTCCCTTCCTTCCTTCCTTCCTTCCTTCCTTCCTTCCTTCCTTCCTTCCTTCCTTCTTTCCTTCCTTCCTTCCTTCTTTCCTTCCTTCCTCCCTCTTTCTCCTTCTTCATTCAGGTGCTTCTTCCTTGTTCTTCCTGTTTCTCTTTCTTGTTTTTTCTGGTTCTCCCTGTTTTACTTCCTGGTTCTGTGCCAATGAAGACTGATTTCCTGACAGCCTGATGTATTCCCTAGTCTGCCTTTTAAATAATAATTGCATCTACTGATCTGTCAACTTTTCATGGATGTGTTCCAGGGGGAAGGCGGAAGGTAGAGGAGAAGAATTTATTCCTCCAGAACACAGATGACCCATAGTCAGCATTACGTTTGTAAAGTGTGTTATGATTTTCTTCTTGGAGGGGTAGATGGGCTAGTGAAGTTTTGAAGAGATTTGGAAAAAAAGTGTTAAAATATCATAGAAGCTTTCTTTCTAGACTGGTAGTTACTTGTTTAAAGTTCTCAATTTTCGGGAAGATGTGAGGTGGGATGACAAGCTCTCCATCTGTGAGACGAAGGAAGTAGACTATAGCCATTTTTAGTAATTTAGATATTAGACTAAAAAGCAACCAGCTGAAAAGAACTCAGTACAGCTCTGAAATGTTCGTAAGCGCGACCGACCATCCTTACGCCCTGTGAGAGGCCCTGCGTCCCAGGCCCCTCCCACCTCCTGAATGCCCATTCCTGGCAGAGGCCAAGGGGTGAAATTTGAGCAGAGATAAACCCACCTCACATGGGCTCACGTACTTCCTAACACCTCAGAGCTGCGAATCTCCCACAACCTGCCTTTGGGCCAGGACCTGATCCTGGTTCTCTTCAGGGCGGACTTCACACGGGTCCGGCCTCGGGGAGCAGCTGCAGGCTCCTCCTCACTCTCGGCTTCCGAGACTCCCCTTCCTGGGGGCACCGCCAGGAGCCTGGCCTTGACCTTGGACCTGTCACCCTCCCGTTGGAGGTCTTCACCCTTCAGCTACGCGCCTCATCTCCTGGAGGTTTCTAAGGCACTCTGTCCTTTCGGAAGCTGGGGAAGGAAGTGTTAGACCCGAGGAGCTCCCTACACACACCAGGTCTTTGGGGTCCCCCAGCCCAAGCTTGTCCTCTCACTCAATCCAGGCATTGAGGACCTGCAGGATGCAGCGAACAGCGCCTCTGATGACCAAGAGTCAGCCCTGAATTGAGAGCTGGAAGGGGCTCGGGCAAATCCCCTTTGAGAGCCTCCACCCTACTCACAGAAAGCCGGCAGCTCACAGGTGACCACACAGAAACACAGATGCTAACCAGGCAATGGTGCCATCGGCATAGAGCCTGAACCCTGAAGGGAGGATGAGCTCATGCTCCCAGCTGCACCTAAATATTGCAATTGTGGAATGAAAGCAGCCACAAAGGGCCAGACGACATCTTCACACCACACCCTGTCCCACAGCAACCACACTGCACCAGTCACACCACCACAAACCACAGCAACCACACTGCACCAGCCACACCACCACAAACCACAGCAACCACACTGCACCAGCCACACCACTGCACCAGCCACACTGCCACAAACCACAGCAACCACACTGCACCAGCCACACCACACCCTGTCCCACAGCAACCACACTGCACCAGCCACACCTCCCATCCCACAGCAACCACACTGCACCAGCCACACCATCCAATTCCGCAGGTGTTGCCCCACAGATGCCACACCCAGGGCAGCCCAGGCCTCCCAGTTGGCAGGATCTGTGGCTTTTCAGCCTCAAATTCAGGCCCTCGAGAACAGCTGTTCTCTGAGTTAAGTGTGAGGACTGCAGGTTACAGGGCACGAAGTGACACCTATTTCATTTCGGAGCCTGCTGGAACTTAAGTCCTGATAGCACCCTTTGTGGAGACAGGCAAGTTCACGTTTGCTTTTGCTCGTTAACAGTGGTGACGGAGAGACAGCTTGCAGAAGGAGGTGCCCCAGCTTTAACCACTGGACACGTGGCCTGCAGGTCCTCCAGAGGGGAGCAAACTGTCCGTCCTGTAGAGCACCATGGGCTGACAAAGCAGCCTTTTGAGAGGACGGCCTGGCCCAGCCAACCTGCTGGACAGCAGCTCAGAATCCAGGGCTGACTCATGCATTTGTGCCTGGCCAGGAGTGGTGCCACCAAAGAATCTGACCTGTGACCTGTGCCCTGTGCCCTTACACTTGGGAGCTCGGCAGGCAGCTTGCCCCTGGCAGGGATCAGGAGCCCCCCAGAGCGCAGCAGTGGGCAGGCAGAGTCAGGGCCACCCTGCCCTGGCCACGGCCTCCAGGCTTCCTTCCCAAGACCCCACGGCCATGGGGTGAGCCTGCCCAGGTATCTACGCTGTGAACTTGGAGACACATGCAGAAAAGTGCTGTACCAGATTGATGCAGCACAGGAGGGCAACTCCACACGCGTTCAGAGATTCTCTCAGGTGCAAATGTTACTTGTGGTGAATAAAAACAGTGAGCTGCTGAAACGCCACACTCTCCAGGCAGATCGAACTCAGCTTTCACAGTCTTGGGTGAACATGAGCTCTGGGCTGCCAGGCCCACTGGGACCGGGTGGCCCCGGGCCAAGGAGGTGGTAGCAGGAAGCTGCACCAGGAGCCAGGAGCTGAGAGGAGAGGCACGAACAGGCTCAGCCTGCGAGGGGAGGGTGCCCTTCTTGGATTGGGGAGGCCCTTGCACAGTTGTTCATAGAAGGGCCAAGGGTTAGAGAGGAGAAGGCGAGGAAGGGGATGAGAGGGACCCCCGGGCTGCGGCAGCACCCCCACCTTCAGAAGCCCTTCTCCGTTCACTGTCCTCTGTCAACGACAGTTTTCCATTTTGCAAATAAGGGCCTGAATTTGAGGCTGAAAAGCCACAGATCCTGCCAACTGGGAGGCCTGGGGCTGCGCTGGGTGTGGTACCTGCAGGGCAACAGCGATGGTTCCTGAGGCTGGTGGGAGCCCAGGGGTGGGCAGGAGCCCTGGGGCCGGCCTGCTGCCCCCTGAGGTGCTGCCAGTGCTGGAGAGACAACCTTGTCAGGTGTCTGAAAGGTAAGTGCGGAGACCTTAGCCAGCCTCAGAGGTGAAGCAACCACAGGAAGATGATACTGAATTTTGGCAAAGGCATCTCTCTTGCTTGGACATTTTGAACGGAACAAGAAGAAAATGAGCAAGTGACTCAGACTGATGGCTCCTTATGCAGCGAACACTGGGTCTGCTCCGAAGCACTCGAGCCAGCGTCTGTGGCGGCCGCACATTCTGGGGGCCGTTGGCATTCTCTGCACGTGCCCTGGGTCCTCACCGCCTGTCAGCTGTCCCTTACCAGCACACACAATGCATTGTTCACTCAGCTGTCAGCCCTTCCGGAACCCAGACCTTCAGCAACTGCAGCAAAAGCTTGCTGGTGCCTCAGGGAGGGACCCACGATGGGCCCGGCTTGCCGATCCAGCCAGCTGCCAGCCACGAGCCCCTTCCCGCTGAAACACCCTTCCTGTGCCTGCCGTGTGCGCCGCCGCCTTCTCTCCGCCACAGCCTCCACTGCTGAAGCCTAGCTACGTCTGTCCCCACTGCCTTTCATCAACTTTCTGATGGGAAGGGGCTGGCAGGGTGGCGTGGGGGAGGCCCGGTGACCAGGGTGGAGGGGCTTGGGGTGGCAGGGACCCCAGCCCAGGCACAGACCAGGTTTTCACAGGGCACGGATGCCAGCTCTGCGGGAGGGACGTCACCTCCATTGATTAAATGATTCGACATTGCCATATGCCTGCAACTCATTAGTATGATCGGCACCCAGCACGCTGGGAGCAGAGGCGCCCAGACACGCGGCCTGTCCCCGGCCCCCACTCCATAGAGCCTCCCACCCCGGCACTGAGCCCGGAAGCCCGGTCACCGGCTTGCCATTCCACAACTTTTCCAGCCTGGGAGTCCCGGAACCGGTGGCCGCCCCCCCGCAGCGGCCTAGCCCCCCCAGCTGCAGGACCCCCAGGACCCCCGTACTCACCATGAGCGCTGCAAAGTTACCGAAGCGTGAGCGCCGCTGGCGGAGGCGTCCAGGGGGAGGCGATCAGGTCGCGCCCTGCTCCCCGCCAGCCTCCATGGCCTCCGGAAGGTCAAAGTCCCAGACGGCGGCCAGGAGGTCGCGCTCCCGGGTCCCTGGCCTCAGGGTGACCGCGGCGGGGCGGGCGCAGTCCCGGAGCTGCTCCCATCTGCGAAGACAGCGGCGGTCAGCGGGGCGGGCGGAGGGTCCCCGCGGAGGGCAGCTCGCAGCCCCGACCCCGCCAGGGATCAGCCGCGGCCCCTGTCGCTCCCTCCCCTCCGCGGGCGGCCTGGGGGCTGCGCCTGGGGCTGGCGGAGGCGGTGCCGGTGGGGACCGGTGGGGGGCTCGGACCGAACGCGCCAGCGGCAGATGCGTCTCCTTCTCCATATTTAAAAATCAATCTGCGCCCCACTCCCGGCTCCGGAGCCAAACTCAACCATCTCGGGCTGCACAAAGCCAGAGGCGCGCCGGGGCGTTTGCACCGGAGACAGGCACCGAGTGACCCGCCCGCCCCAGCCCGGCCGCGGCGCCTGCTCTGCCTGGATGTGGCTCGAGCTCGCGGCCGGGCGCGCGGGGCGGGGGCCCTGGATTATCCGCGGCGCCTCCCGCCCCAGCGGAGCCGAAAGTTACTCGGAGCCGCTTTCCTCGCGGCCGGCGTCACCCCGGGGCGGGAGCTTTTCTGCCGAGCCGCGGCCCCGCGCGTCCCTCCCGCCGCCCAGACCCGCGCGTCCTTCCCACCTGCTGTGGCCGAAGCGGCTGCCGGGGCGGCCGGGCCGCGCTCCCGGAGACAGACGCGCTGCGCTCCCCCCGCCGGGGACCCGCTCTCCATTCGCGAGGGCAGCGGCGGAGCTGGGAGCGAGTTATCAACAGATTGCGGGGCTGCGGCGCCGGCCGGTGAGTCACAGCCCCGCGCACGAGCGGCCCGGCCCGGCCAGCAGCGCCGCCGCCTCTGCGCGCACCTCCCGCGGCGACAGCGGGGACCCGGGGCCGGAGGCAGGCGCGTAACCATGGGGACCGGGGCGGGCGATGGCGGCGGGCGGGCTCCTGCCGCAGGGTGGGGATGGCTCTTCCAGCCCGGCGGCCGCCGTCACACTGCAGAGCGCATTTAAAGGGACACCTCGCTCCGCGCTCGCTCCCCAGGACCAGACCCTTGCCCGAAAACGCCGCCGGGCGGACTGCACGACCCTCTGCTATTTCCAAAGGCAATCTCCATCCGTGGAGAAGCTGCAGGAACAGAAATATACACAAGAAAATGGATTTGGAAGGAATTTTCCATCCTTTATTAACATTCTCAAGTCCAGATAATGCCAGAAACGAGGTGCACCTGTCGTGAACCTGTCTGAGTGTGAGTCAGCAGGACAGATGCAACCGGTGTAGACAGACAGGGCCTGTGGCTGTGCAGAAGGCGTCCCTGTCCCCCTACCCCAACCCTCCTGCATGCTGGGCCACACAGCCGGGCACCCAGAGCCAAGGTGAGTGTGGAGGCCAGGGGGCCAGGGGCCGCACAGCCCAGCCTCTCACCGGCAGCAAGGTGTGGGCTCTGCACACAGCCCACAGGTCCCTATCCTACCCCCAGGGGCCTCCTACCCGACAAGGTGGGTCCAAGTCCACTCCAGTTTTCATCACAAGCTCAGTTTTCTGGGGCACGTGCTGGCCTGGTGGCAGCCTCAGCAAGAGTCTCAAGAACTGCCCTGGGTGACCCCATGCCCCCTCCACCTGTTCCCCCTTTGGCCCTGGGTGACCCCACACCCCTCCACCTGTTCCCTCCTTGGCCTTCACCCTTGCATGGCTGCTTCTGCCCCAAGTTCTCTGACACTGGCACCTGTTCAGGGGGTCCCCAGGCCCTGCTGCCATGGATTTTGAGGGGCCTGAAGGATGTACTATTGGGAGGTCATCATGAAGACTCACAGAGGCAGAATTAGATGCAGGGGTGACAGCGTTGCGCTTCCCCGGCCTCTCATTATGGGGCCTTTGAGCGGGATGTTCTCAGGCCCCGCTGCCCCATCTAGCCAGTGTTCCCAGAGCCCGTCTGTGGGGACACTGTGATGGGCCCTGAACTCCAGCTGAGGGAAACAGGATCCAGGCAGGCGACGGTCTAGTTCCCAGCTGGAGACGCTCCGGGCACCCCAGGACCTGGCCGCCCTGACTCCCTGGACACTGTTCCCCTTGGAGCTTCGGAGCCCCCTGGTGTCCCCTGAGTGATGGTCCTGGACAAGAGGGCTGGGAAGGGGCAGGCAGCAAGGGGAGGATTCTGCCCCAGACGTCCCCAGGCCAGGGGTCCCCATGGGCTCTGCCCTGACGTCTTGCTCCTGCACCCAGCAGCTCCCACCACAGAGACTGCTCCAGGTGAGGGTACCACACTGAGCACAGGTCAACCTGTCTCTCCCGGGGGGCTCCTGGCACATCACAATTGGGGCCCAGAGGAGGCCCCGGCCGGTGGGGGGGGGCCCTGGCTTGTCTCTTTCCCTGCCCTGAGTCCCATGGGGGCTTTGCAGGGGAACTTCTCGAAGGTGCTGTGGGGGCAGAAGGAGGTGGTGGAGCCAGCCAGGCTCTGGGAAGCCCTAGAAAAGCTCCCACTGCCCGCCTCAGTCCTAGCTGGTTTTGGGCCCTGGGCTGGGCCCCCACAGGCTCCAAAGGGAAAGGTTGTCCAAGGGAAAGCCCTGGAGGCCCCTGGTATCTGGGTAGGACACACAGAAGGTTACCAGGTGCTGTGGGGGCCCTGGGGTCCGGCACTTGAGGCAGATAGGTCCACTGGCTTGCGAATGTCCTCCTGCCCCCACACGTGGTGGTCAGGACCCAGGAGGGCTGCCCCCCCATTACACGCCCAGTGCTAACCTGGGTGAAGGAGAGGGATCCCAGGGGGAGCTGGCACTGCCACGTGTTCCAGGGCTGCCCTCGGGCAGAGTCTATGGGGCTCAGCCTTGTGAGGGGTGGGGGCACCGGGTGTCTCCTGCTCACTCACAGCTGCCCCCCAGAGCCCCTCCCCTGCTGCTCTGCCAGCCCCTCCCTGGAGTTACCCTCGGAGGGCACCTGCTTCAGGCCTCATCTCCAGGGTGGTGCTGGGGACCGGGCACTGTCTCCTGAACAGTCCCACATGGTGGCCTGGGCGGCACGCCTCTGGGATTGGGATGGGGAAATCGAGGCACAGACAGTCACTTGCTCTTCCAGTTGCAGGTTAGACCCCACTTGCGGTTACGTGTTCCAGAAGTCTCCAGGCTCGGTGCGGCAGGATGAGGAGCTGCCCGCCTGGAGGATCGATCACGCAGGCCTCTGGGCAGCATTCAGCAGGTGAGCCGGTGGTCGTCTGCCCCGCAGCCCAGGGATGTCAGCACTTGCCCTGCCCCCAGAGGTCACTGCCCCCGGCCCTCTCTGTGCTTGCTGTTCATCAGCAAAGCCTCTGCTTTCTGGACTGCAGGGTTGGCCGCAGCACCGGCTGACCACAGGGCCCACCTTTCCAGTCCTGGCCGGAGGGAAGCGTCTCATCCATGTTGCAGGCACACGGGTGAGGGTGCTGCCTGCCTTCCTGACTCTTACCTCCCCAAGAGAGGAAAACAAAAGAAAAAAAGATAGAAAAGACCAGGAAATGGAAATAAGACAAAGAAGAATGCAATTTAAAAATCCGAACAAACCCAAACATGCTATTTCAAATTGTAAGTCCATGAAGAGTCTCGTGGTGAGAAAGACAGAATTCCTAGCCAGGAAAACGCCCCGTGCTTGCCCCTCGGAGGCAGGTGCTCACCACGGCAGAGTCTATCTAGGTGTTTATTAAGGTGTCTCACCACATATTGCCCGGATTCGCCAGAGATGCAGAACCGGAGGGTACGTTCCTGTTTACACTGATACATAGTTATACAGGTGAAGAGCTTCACAGTGAGGAAGCGGCTCACGCGGCCATGAGGGACCCAGGCAGGAGATGCTGTTGCTGCCCCAGGTGCGATTCCTTCCTCCTCAGGGAGGCTCAGCTCCCCCCTGCAGCCAGGTGGGCCCAGGCAGGCCTCCTTGGCCTACAGCGCAGACAGCCAAGTGCTGGTCATGGCCACTGCATCTACACCACCCCTTTCTCAGCAGCAACTCCACGAGTGCTCGATGGAAAACCGCGGACAGCAGCCTTGCCAAGCGGACGCCCAGGGCCGACCACTGCAGCCCCTCCAGCCACGTTCTCCATCAGGGCAGCCTCCTGCTGGCTTTGGCACTGCAGGCAGCACACCAGCGAGGGGTGGGGCTGTGGGCCACGAAGCGTCATCCGTGGACGTGCCACGAAGGGTTATTCTTCTTTTGACTTTTTCTGATGGTTTAAAACTGTAAGAACAAGCAGCTCACAGTCCACACGGAAGCAGGCGTGCGGCTCCTGCCTCACTGTGGGAGGAAAGATGATCTCAGAAGAAACGGCTGGGTTTGCGGAGGGGTTTGTGGAGGGCTGGGCAGTCTGAACGCAGCCCAGCTGGCCTTGGTGGAGGTGGGGCTGGCACAGGGGGGTGGGGGCAGTTCTTCCTGATGCAAATCCTAACGCCTTCAACACTGACCTTCCAAAGAAACAGCTGCCGGACGCCGCCTGACAGCAACGAGAGCCCCACTTCTGAGGCGCGCGACTCTCGAGGGCTTTGTTGTTTATTTGGCACCCGAGGCCCAGGCTCACAGGATCTCGGGTGCACGGGACCCCCCAGCCCTTCTCACTGCTCTGCGATTCTGCCTCCCTTCCGGAAAGGTCAGTTTGGGGTTCCATTCTGGGAGGGGCCAGGCCGCCACCTGGCCTCATTAACTGGGAAGGCCACACGGACCTCCTCCGAAACGCTGGGGCCGTGGCCGAAGCCTTGCCTCCCGCCAGGGACCTTCAGCCCTCTTAGTAGTGGATGTGGGCTTCCTCCCTCTGAGGGGACGTCCTGGTGGACACGAGGTGTGGGGCACCCGTGGGTGGCCGGCTGCTTCTGCCACAGTCCCTCCTCGGGGCCTGAGCTGCGGCTGCTGCCTCCCTAGGGAAGGAACAATGGGGGCTGGGCCTGCCCCTACCCAGAGAGAGAGGGCCCTGTTGCCTGCAAGGCCTCAGCCAGGGGACCACATTTCTTTGCATCTTGTGGCTTTGGGATCTGCAGGCTGTTTGTGGGAGAACAGGAAACAGTCCCAGAGGTGACGCTGCCTCATGCAGGTTAACAGAGTTGGAGGCCAGGCCGACACCTGAGGCTCAGGACGGTGACGGTGCCTTCCCTCGCCAGGGGTGAGCCCCTCCCCAGCCTCGAGTTTGGAGGGGCTGTGGCTGCCGGGCCTCGCGTGAGGAGCTTGCTGTCAATACTGAGCTCTGGACCAACAACGGCCTCACGCCACTGGCATCTCGGGCAGAACCTGCCTCTTTCTGGAACACTTTCGAGATCTTTGTGTTTGTTTGTTTCCAGCCATTTGGTGGAGACTCTGAGAGCCTGAACTTAGAACCCGCCGAGGGGGAAATGGCAGCCTCCGGGGGGTGGACAGCCTGGCCGCAGAGCGTGCGGGACCCAGGGCCACCGTCCTCCAGAGACAGCGGCAGCAGCCGCCACTCACCGAGCGGAATTAAAAACGGCTCTCTGGTTGCCACGGCAACCAGCCGTCTCCCCCCCACAGCGTCAGTTTGGATTTGTGCAGACCATTCCTAGCCAAGATTCGAGCCAACAGATTCGTGCTTACCCTGAGGTGAAGCCTCGTTTGAGAACCAAATAATAAAATTAACAAACCTAAAATCTTCTCACTGCTGCCGCCTCTTTAATAAGTGCTCAGCAGAGCCCCTGAGAGGACACAGGGCCAGCACAGTCTCCCTCCTCTGAGGCGGGAGGCCCCAGGGAAACTCACGTGGCTCCCACTGACCACCACGTGTGGCGAACAGGCCCTTTGGCGCTTGTGGGCCCCCTGCAGAATGAGCCCCTTGGGCGGGTTTTACGTTGGAAGGCCTCACCGCACAGGGCCTGCGTCCAGGGTGCCTCGGCCAGGCCTCTGCGTCCAGCGCAAGGCCCTGGCACACGCATCCAGGCTTGCAGGGGGATGGCCCCGGGGTTCTATCGGCCTGTACTGTGGGGCGGACTCTGCGGGTCAGGGGTCCGGCTGTGTGAGGGGTGTGGTCTGTCTTAGCATCCTATGCCCACCTCAGGCCAAGGCCATGGGTCTCGCAGGCCTCTACACGCTGGGCCTCAGATACCTTCTCCTCCTTGGACAAGGCATAAAGGCCTCCCCTCCCCAAGCCGCAAACCTCGGTTTTGCTGAAGGCTTGTGGAGGGTATTGAAAGAAGGCAGGAGTAGGCTCTGAGTGGGTGTTCACAGGAAGGGAGGCCCTATGCAGAACCCCGGTCCTACAAGGTCCTGGGGTCCCCGGTGTGGCCTGGGGCCCCCACAGCTCCTGCCGGTGGCCATGGAGGAGCCACGTGGCCTCCTCTCTCACTGAGCCCACCCAGGACCCAGGCAGAGAGCACCTGGGGCAGTCTGGGATCAGGTGGGGGAGGCCTGGATGGGTGTGGGATTCTGCTCATCCTGCAGGCCAGGGAGCCAGGCAGGTGTCGGGGGCCGGGGGCTGTGAGGGGCAGATGTGCACACGGCTATGCTGCAGCTTTGCTCACACACTGGGGGTGACATGCCCTCATCCGTTCTCCCCGCGGCCCCACAGGCCCCACCCCAGACATGGCTTTCTGACGTCCTCAGCTGCGCCTTGATGGATAAATCCTCTGCAGCCCAGGAGCTCCACTGGCCTCCGTCTGGACACTTAAGTGGGGGAAGGGAGCGGATGTGACCGGGCCGCAGAAGTTGGGAACCCACAGTGTCCCTGCCAGCCAGTGGCTGTGCCCAGCACAAAATCCTTGAGTAGAGCTGCATCCGAGCACGGCCCCCGCTGTTGTAGCTCCTGGTGCTGCAGAGGAAGCTCTGGCTCCAGGGGGTCCTGCCAGAGGGTGTGCTGATAATGAGAACATGGCTTCTGTGGGTGGAGGACGACCTTGGGGAGCCCAAAGCACAGAGCCTGCCCTCCTGGTGTTCTCCTCCACCCCCGATGGCCCTGGACTCACAAGGGCAGCCCTGGTGAGGCCCGAGCACTCTACAAGGAGTCGGGGTTCAGCAGACCAAGGAGGGCCCCCCATCGGTGCACCCCAAGCACTGTGGCTGCTCCAGGCAGGCTCACGAGTGTTTGATATGAGTCTCTGTCCACCCCTCCCAGGGCTGACACGTGGCCTGGGCACCCGGCCACAGACGTGGGGAGAGGACGCTTCTTATCAACTCTGCCACAGAAGCCGTCACAGGCAGCCCGGAATTGTAATGAGGGCTCATCACAGGGAACCACGGAGCCGCACTGCCGACCTTATCAGCGACACGCATGCGCTCCTGCCCCTTAACGTCCATGAAGTTGGACGGCGAAGCCCACGGCCACCAGATGCCATCTTCGCCTTGAGACCCCCCGATTTCATGCAGATGATTCCTTCTGGATTCAGAAGTTAATGTGGGTCCTCGGGAAGATTTGTAAACACAGAGCTTTTACACCCAGGTCTGTGGCTCTGGCTTCCCTGGATCAGAGTGGCGCTGCCTGCCCAGCTGGCTCCCGGGTCTACCCTGATCTCAACGTGGGATAAAGGCTGAAACAGAAACAGCCAAATGTCCAGATGGTTTTACATTTTTGGGACTATTCCGGTTTCCAGACCCGAATAATCAGCCACACGACCTGGTTTTCACAAAAGCCTCCATCCTGGGGGTCAGGAGCCACCTCTTGGAGCCTGGTGGTTCCTCCAGGGCCGAATCCATCGTTGGGGTCTTCCCAGGAGTGGGGGTGGCTCTGGGGCCTTTCTCGGCCCCGTCCCTGCTCTGTCAGGGCTGGGACGCCATCCCGTCTGGCCAGCCATCCCTGGGCCGTGGTCACAAGAAGGACGGGGATCCAGCCCCCACCGCGCCCCTCGGGGTCCTGCTTAGGCAAGAGGGTGGGTGCAGTGAGGAGGGAGCAGGTGGCCCTACAATCCTGTCTCCATACCACCAAGGAGGGACCAAGCACGTGTTCCCTCTCGACCACACCCTCGCCTGCCTCCGGCTCACCCACGGGGCCCCACTGTCCTGACATTCATGAAGCCTTCCCCGCCTTACCCACAGCCCTGGAGCATCTTCAAGGGTCAGCCCAGGTGCCGTCCCTGGGGCGTCTGGCCTGGAGGACTCTGAACAGGCCCATGGTGCAGCCAGCCCCTTCCTAGGACCAGAGCCGGCAGCGGCTGGGGAGCTGTCCCTGGTGCTGCCCGGAGTAGGCCTGGTCCCTGAGGTCCTGCCCACCCACTGGCCCAGCCTTTGTCCAGCTCAAGCCCCATGGGACCCACTCCGTCTGACCACACCTGCCGCCTGGTGCTGCCTGGCCCTCCCTGGGTCGGCTGCCCTCCCCTCCGTGGCTGGCCCAGCTGCCTCAGCCTGGTTCCTGCCAATGCTTCTGGCAACTGGGCCAAAGCAATTTTACCAAATTAGATGTGGTCGGAAGCAAGTCGTTCCACCTGGCAATTTTGTTAAAATAATTATTTGTTTGAAAATTAATATTCCCGAGTCGCTGGTTTTTCTAGGATTAGCAATTTTGGCAACACTGGGGCAGTTCTTCAGTTCTTTATGTCTTGAGACATTGCTTTCTCGCCTTTCAAATATCTTTGAGCCTAAAAATAATCTTTTTATTTAAAAATTTATAATAATCTTTGAGCCAGTGATTCCTGCTTTGAGCTGTTGGTAATAGCCGAAGCCTAGAACAAGCTAATACCTGAAGTGGGGGCAGGGACTCATGCCCTCCGTGGGGACCACTCCCCGCGTTGTGTAAAGGGGAGAAGCCAGTGGCTCACAGAGTCATGGACAGACGGTTGCGGTGCGTGCCCGGGGCCTCGAGGGCATTCGTCAGAGCCTCACAGGCCCCTCTCCCCAAACAAGGCTCCCTACAAGCAGCGAGTGGACCTTCCTGGACTGGGCTGGGTGGGGGTCCACCACCAGGAGGCCCTTTCCTCAGGAATCGCTCTGGGGGGTGATAAGCACTTGAACCGACTGCATCTGGGGAGCGGCTGGTGCTACAGAGACGGGGAGACCGGGTCAGGGGCCCTGGGGGCTGGTGTCGAGCACGGCAGCTCCATCTGGCCTGGGCAGGTGGCCACGGCAGCGCAGGCATCCTCCCTGGAAGATGCAGAGACTTTGGGAACCACATCATCACCCAGGAGGCAGGGGAACCCGTGGGGCCTGAGACACGGGCACCAGCACACGCGGCCGCAGAGCCTGGCACCCTCGGTTCCTAAAGGCGCCGCCCAGGAGCAAACACCCTGCTGACAAGGGGTTGGTTTCAGGTGCATCACATCCTCCCCAGAAGCTGGCATGTTTATGTATTTTGGAAGTCTATGAAAGCTAAAATCCTCATTAATTTCAAAATACAGTTCACAAACTCCAAATATTTGACCAGTGCGTCCATATGCTCAGCCATCTTCACAGCCAGAGCAGCTGGTGTGAGACTCGGAGGACGAGGCGTGAGGCGGAGGCAGAACCGGAGGCGAAGGCTGGTCCACAGTGCCCGGTTTCACATGCCCTGCAAGGGCTGTGGGCATGAGGACCTGGAGGGGTGAGCGAGGTGCAGGGACGGGGCTGAGAGGGCGTGAGGTGTCCCCGTGTCCCTCGGAGGTGGTGGATCCTGCTCAGATCCTGCCACCGGCCCATAGCCCACGCAGCCAGCATTGCTGCGTCCTCCTCCTGGACCCTGTGGCCCGCTGTGCCTGCATCTGCAGGATCCACGCTGTGGGTGATCTGCTCCTGTCTGCCCCTCACCTGCGCCATGCCCTGAGGGTGCCCGGGGTGGGGGAAGAAGGGTCCAAGGCTGCCCAGCACGTCAGGAGTGGTGTCCAGGCCAGGCCCAGACCTCCGGCCTGTGGTGCTGGGGGAGCGAGGGGTGGGCGCAGCCCTCGATGGAGAAAAGGCTGCGTCTTCCCGTGTGGGCCACCCCCAGAGGACCCTGCCTGTGGCCCCACGGATGCCAGAGACCCCCCACTGGGGCATGAGGAGCCAGCATTGCACTCACCTCATCACACAGCACAATCCTGTCACTCCTAAACTACGGATAAAACAAGCCTTGCTCATCCGCAGGTTAAAAAAAGATTCCTGAAGCAGCAATTTTCTCCAAATGCAATTTGGACTCAGCCAGATCCACTAAGCCGGGCTTTCAAGTCGACTTTAAAATTCCTCCCCCAAATCTCTGCTCTCTGTTTTCACTCCTCAAAGAGTCAGTAGGTTTAGCAGTATCTCCCCACGCTGGTCACGCCATGCGCAGGGCACCCTGAGGGCCACAGGACCCAGGTAGCGGGTGTGTGGCCAGCAGGAAGGATGCAAGGACCAGGCCCCAGACTCCTGCCAGCCCTGCCGCCCGTGGGCCACCGCAGCCTCAGCTGCTTCCTGGACCAGACCTGAGCGTCCACTCCTCTCA